>NC_143563.1:58017500-58654000 GCF_054136105.1 Typopeltis vanoorti | reverse complement strand
GGTACCCAATCAGAGATAGCTGGCCCAAGGCTATCACTTATTAACAGGCACGCAGTGAAGAAAGACGGCTCAACAAGTGCCACCATCTCGTGGTCCCTAACCCTAGCACTCGTATTTTTTTAATGCCTGAAATAATATGGGTTCTACGGTCGATTTTCTTGAGTTTACGGGACGAAAAACCCGAGTTTCCGGGAGAAAAAACCAGCTTGCCCTTGCCAGAGATCAACTAACTCGGGAACCGGTCGAAGAAAGGCTTAGAAAAAGTTCTTCTAGTCGCTGACTAGATTCGAAACCAAGAAGTCGTCCTTCGTGCGGGTAAGCGCCTTGGTGTGAAAACGCCACATACACAGGCCTTTAATTTGAAAATTCTCTGTTATAATTCATTTACAAAAAAAAAAAAGTTATAAAATACCGAAATTTAATATTTTAAAATGTTAACGTTTTAAAATATTTATCTTAACCGAATTTTAAATAGCGGTAAGTTTAAATCATTTAGGTAAGGAACAAAAAAGAACCAAGAATCAAATAGTAAAATAGTGTGATGTGTGAGGGAAAAAGAAAAAGAGTCGACACCTAAATCATATATCGCTAATTAATTTTGATATTTTAGTAAAGTATGAATAAAGCATAGCTTGAAGTTTTGCATCCCTTCATGGCTTGCGCCCTAGGCGGTTGCCTAGTTTGCCTAAATGGTAAGCATCGGCCCTGATCGCCATAAGCGGTCGAATATTGGCTGTTGTATAAGGCCTCCAAATCACTGTTGTCACAATTTTCCCATGCAATATTCCTAATTTTGTTAGGTAGCTGTTTGATGTTTGCGTAGACCTTTATACCGTACCTGAGTAGAGATTCGCAAACACCGTGATATAGGATTATTTTATTTATTTTAATTTTTTTTTTTTTAATGTTAGATGGTATCATGCCTTTTACTTGGAAGAGTTTTGCTACGATAATGCGGAGTTTAGTATGCAGGTATTCTATATGTTTTGTCCATTTAAGGTGACAGTCTATGTAAAGGCTAAGGTATTCTGCATGTGTTACGGGTTTGATTTCTGGACATTAACAGGTATTTTTGTTGTTAATGCAACGGTATTTGTGACAGTGTAGTGATAGTGGTCAGGGGCACATAATTCTCGGAAAAAGGGTTATGTATTATTAACATTTGTGTCTTGGTGCCGTTGATTACAATTGAGTTTTAGTAGAAGTATGTTGTGATTTCATTTAGGTCTTGTTGTGCTTCAGAGAGCCGTGTTGATGTCTATGTGGACTGCTAGTAGTGCGGTGTCACCTGCGTACTGAAATATTTGACTTCGTGTGGCCAGGTTATGAACATCGTTAATGTATATGTTGATTAGAGTAGATAATAATATGGCGCCTTGTCGGACACCGTTTTTTTTTTTTTATTTATTTATTTATTTTTTATTTTTTATACGTAGACTCCTGCTGTAACATGTGCCTATTTTTGTTACTTGTGTTCTGTTTGAGAGATAGTTTCTGAACCAGGTATGCAGCGTTCGTCTTATTCCGAGTGAGTATAGTTTGGTCGTAGTATGTCATGTTCAAGTGTATCAAAAGATTTGGTTAAGTCAAGCAGTATAAAGACAGCGTACTTGTTTTTATCGAAGGCTTTGTTTATGGCGTCGGTGATGTCTTCTAATAAAATGATAGTGTTTTTTGTTTTCTGAAAGCCATATTGGTTTTGTGAGATAATGTTGTATTTCTGTAAATAGTTCTGTAGTCTGGTGTGTGTTATTTTTTCTAGAATTTTTGAGATGACTGCTAGGTTAGCTATTGGTCTGTAGTTCCGTGTATCATTTCTTTTATCATGTTTGTAAATTGGCGTAATTATCGCAGTTTTACAACTTCTACAAACCAACTTCTACAAACTATTTTGGTAGGAAGAATTGATGGCAAAGGAACTAGAGGAAGAAAAAGAATATCATGGTTTGACAACATCAAGACGTGGACAGGAAAGAGCAGTGCACAACTGCTCAGATTAGCACAAGAGCGCAGTTTGTTCGCCAAGATGGTCGCTGACCTTCGATAGAAGATAGCACAACAAGAAGATCGCAGTTTTAAATTTTTGTGGAATAATATCAGTGTCGAAAATTATGTTCACAAGTCTCAAAAGTATTGGATTTATTTGTTCAAAGTGTGTTAAAAGGTCTATGAGTCTTAATTTGTCTATTCCTGGATATTCCAGGAATGGACAAAATATCCGCAAAAAAAAAAAAGAAAAAAGTTGCCGGTTTCAAATTAAGCAGATTTCAACACACCGATTTTCGCAAGGGCCATTATTCATTTAACATTTATCCTCCTTTATTTATTTATTATTATTATTGAGGATGAAAAACTTGGATGTAGTTACAGCCTAAGACAGGAGAATGTAGAAGAGATTCACTAAAAACAGCAACCCTACTCAAGTGGAACAAGCTGCAGAAGAAGATTATTATTATGATTATTATTATTCGCACAATTGAAACGTATCCAAAACAGATACCATTCACAATAATTTGATTGGTGAGACAGTACAAATTAAATTTTACCTAGCGTCGTAAAATATGGACGGTTCCAAACAATCCTGTTTTCTCTTTTTTCTTCTTTTTTTTTTGTAAATCATGTTTAAAAAAAAAAATGTTATCATATTCAATTATTAAGGAACACCAAAACTACCAAAGAAGGAACACCAAAATAGGAAAGGAAAAAAAAAAACAATAGCAATGATAGCGAATTGAATTTTGTTTAAAACATAACTGATAATCAAAAATACTTTTTTATGAACAAAAATAAAAAAGTTATAGTGGAGATTCCTGATGGTACATGTGCTAATCAACTAGATTTTTATAATTATCAACAGAGATATAACAAATGCAAAAGTCATACCAAGTTCCCTCTGTGGGTCAAACCACAGACTTGTGAGCAGATATTGAAAGCGAAAAAAATTCTTTTTTCAATACTACAACACTGACTGGCTGATTTCAGTAGAAAATGTATCGGGAAAACAAAGAGTGAATTTTGAAAAATGGATGAGAAAAGAGATATTAGAACTAATGGATAAAAGAAGAACAAGAAAACATAGATGGATCAATAATAATTGCTTAGAAGTAGAGAAATTAGATAAAGAAAATAACATGGAGTTATATTCAAAAATAAAATACTTTAATGAACACAAAAAATCAGAGTTGCGTTTATACCGACTGCAACCATTAGGCAGTTTTTAAGATTCCATAAAAACAGCGTTCCTTTTTCAAATATGCAGGGGTTTATAGAATACCATGCACTTGTGGATTTTCCTACATAGGCCAAACTTCAAGAAGTCTGGAAATTAGAAAGAACTTGTTGGAGATGAAAATCACAACAGGTCAGATAACTCAGGTTTGGCGCATCACTTCTCAATTTCTAACCACGCAATAGACTGGGAAAACAACTCGATGCCATATACATATTACATATATATACATATATTACAGATGCCGAATTTTCAAAGAAGCAGCAGTGGTCCTACGAACAGGTAATAACCTGAACAGAAATCAAGGAGCAGTATTGAAAGATACATGAAAAAAATCTGATTAATTCATTAAATATAGCGGAACTACAGTACACCAAAAACTATGTAACGCGTATTCACAATAATGACTGAAGCATCTTGCTTCATGCATACATTGTCATGCGAGCTGTCAAATTTGGTTGCCTAACCGTTGTTAACGGTTTACTGTATTCTTTCGTTTTTTTTCATTTATTATTTTCTTTCACCTTTTTAGTCTTGACAAAGCTAGACACTATGCTAGTGAAACTAGTCGATGTTCTTGTACATATGTGTATTAAACTGATGGTCTTATAATCAGAATAAGTTTTTGTGTTTATTTCAGTATATAAAGACCAAATATGAATAGTCTCAATAAAATACTTTGAAAAAAATTAGCTAACGGCTTTTATTCCCTTATAGGGAGGAGGCGAGGCCTTTTTACCCTATGTAGCTTTTGGAGACTGAATGGGCAGTTCAATCTCCACCGGTAGCCAATCAGAGATAGCTGGCCCATGTCTATCACTAGCAGCTACCGATGAAGAGGCTGGCAAACAAGTGCTGCCATCTCTTGGTACCTAACGCTAACAAGATATGTTACTGTCTGAAATAATGCGAGTACTACGGTCGATTTTCTTGAGTTTACGGGAGGAAAAACCCGCTTGCCTGTGCCAGAGATCGACTAACTCGGGAACCAGTCGAAGAGGACGCAAGCGCCACTTTCACTGAGCTGCAAAATTAAAATAACAAGTCAACAGGTTAAGAGATAAGAATAAGAATGCTGTCATAAATCCAGGATACAAGGTAAAAAGATAGAGGAAACATCTAACCGAACTGTATAATGATCATAGGCCAGGCAAACCTATGATCAGTGTTTATTCAATTAATTAAAGTATGCTTAAAGAAGAAATACTATATGCACTAAAAGGACTATTTAATAGTAAAATAACATGATGTGAATGAATGTCACATGATATTAGATAATTAGAATGTCACATGATTATTTAATAGAAATAATACTTAATATATACAGTATATGATGTAGCAGAATACGGAGATTTTAAAGCAATGCAGTATAATATTCCATACTTCAAAAATACTGTTTAAAATAATGAAAAAATAGAATATTTGATAGAATTAAATGAACAAAACGTATTCATGACAAGAAAAAGTACAATTAATGAAATTTAATTACAAATGTTATTAAACGATCATTACAAATAAATAATGACATATTTATCCTTCATAAATTAAAAAAAAATACTGAAATAAAGAGCCACTAGGCTTCACTTCGGCGATGTAAAATTATTTAAATTAAGGGGATTTAAATTCCACATTATTTCAAAGCCGAATAAGAAACTCAAAGATAGAAACCCAAGAGTTTCATTAAAATGAATTCCGTCGAAACTTTTATATAGTTTGCTATTTGATATATTCGGCATGAAACTCTTAGAATTCTATCTTTGAGTTTCTTATTCGACTTTGAAATAATGTGGGATTTAATATCCCATTAATTGAAATAATTTTACATCGCCGAAGTGAAGCCTAGTGGCTTTTTATTTCAGTAATTTATTGATACACCTTTTTGACAACTCGTATAGCAAAGTATATAAGTTCTCTTCGCTATAATCTCAGTATTATCTAGGTCTACCTACTCACTGATGAGACTTCAATGAGGTTGGAAACGGTGTGGGGCAGATCTGGCCTTGAGAGGCTCTGCTTGGAGGTAAGTTTTTGTCTGTCTCTGAGTGTGGCCACCACTGAGATTATGGCTCTGCTTGGTGGTGGGGTGAGCTTGTCACTGAGTGGAACAACGCTGAGTTGGGCGATCTTTCGGGATCGTCTTTTTTTTTAGAGCCCACTTCACCTATACAAAAAGAGTTGAAACTGGTGCGGGTTAGGCTTGGGTTCTGAAAGACTCTGCTTGGGGATAGGTTTTTGCTTGTCTCTGAGTGGGGCCACCGCTGAGATTATGGCTCTGCTTGGTGGTGAGATGAGCCTGCCACTGGGTAGAGCCAATGCTGAGAAGTTCTTCTCGTTGATGGGGTGAGCTTGTCACTGAGTGGAACAACGCTGAGTTGGACGATCTTTCGGGATCGTCTTATTTGTAGAGCCTGCTTTACCTATACAAAGGTCGAAACCGGTCTGGGTAGTGACCTTCCACCATAATGTATAACATCATGCATCTCCTAGGAGATGTGTTTTACATTATGGGAAACTAAGAATAGTGATCAGAAATTTACCCACCTTTGCTACGAGTTGCCCTGGTATTGAACCATGTGTTTTAGCTTAAGCTACAATCCGACGAAACTTTTATGTACTTTTGCTATTTACTATATTCGTCATGAAACTCTTGGATTTCTATCTTTGAGTTTTTTTATTCGGCTTTGAAATAATGTGGGATTTAATATCTCCTTAATTTAAATAATTAAAAAAATATTTGATATAGTAAGCAATGAAAAGGTTTAAAAAGTATTAAAAGTTATTCTAATTAATACAAAACACATATGAATAGTAATAGAACAACAATGGAATGAGAAGACACAAATGAAATAAATAATGGAATGATAGATATTAAAAGAAGAATGAGACAAAGGTGTAAAATATCGCCTATACTTTTCAATATATGGAGTGAAATGATAATGAAAAAATACGAATATATTGAAATGGGACTAAAAATAAATGGCAAACAGGACTCATCTAAAATGTTATGATCATTACTATTATCTGAGACGGCCAAGGAATAAAGGACTCGTTGATGGAGGCTATAAATCACCCAACTCAGCTGTTATATCTTCTCATAAATTCATTCACACCACATGCACTCATTACCCTAATGACAAACTATTGCACTCAATCACCACTCCGTGAGAGAAAAACCTAGCACTCACCCCTTTCTTAACTGTGAACAAATTAAACTTCCATGGATGCCCCGGTGTTACAAAGTTTATAAATCTCTATCTTATCACCCCTCTTTCTCCTGTTAAGTATGTGGATTACAGACTCGCAGTCTATCCTCATAATCTAAGTTTCTTCATCCGAACATATTTTTGTAACTCTTCTTGCACCCTTTCTACAGCTTCTTTATCCCGTTGGAATCCGGGAGACCAAATCTGTGCACAATAATCTGATGAAGGCCTTATAAAAAAGCAAATTGACTTCTTTATCCTGTCAAGGTTCACTTCAGTATCGCAGTTATTCTCTGAAGTAAATTTACAACTTTTGCTATATGACTTCTGACTTTCAAATTCCTATCCATCATTATGTCAAGATCCCTATCCTCATCAGTTTCTTGTAGTATAACCACACTAATAATATAATATGCTGCTGGAAATCTCATCACGCCAAAGTGCATAATTTTACACTTACTCGCATTAAACTGACAGCTACTTTTGCTTAACAACATTTCCAGCCTATTAAAATCATTTTGTAAGTGCTGGATATAAATAGTATCCCTGATTGCCCCGACTATCTTCGCATCATCGGCAAACAATTGCACATCTCCTGCTAGACTAGTTTCTCAACGTGGGGCGTACACCACACAGGGGGGGATAATTTGAATATTTGGGAGAATTAGAAAATGATGTTGCATTCGTCACCTCATCGTTGATATATTCAAAACACTCACCATTGTCGGCGAGGGGGGAGGGGGACATCAAAATCTTTGAGGCGTTGAAGTGGGGAATAATCCAAAAAACGTTGGGAAATACTGGGTTATACTCTTCCTAATGTCATTAATGTATAGATTGAACAACAATGGCCCAAGGTAAGGTACACCAGTGGTCACCTTAAGTCTGGGAGATTCCTACTCATTATATACCACTTTTTGATATCTGTCCATCATCAACCATCCACTGATCTAAGTCGGGAGTTTATATTCCAATCCCATATTCTCCAGTTTATGCAACAGTCTTTCATGTGGTATCCTATCAAATACCTTAGAAAAATCCTATATTATTATAGTGTATCCATTCCCTTTATTCAACTCGGCCGTAACATTGTTATAAAATATGAGCAAACTGCTAAACACATGACCTCTCTTTAGTAAACCCATCCTGCTTCTTGCAGAGTATAGCTTGTTTGTCTACTCATTTCTGCATGGGAGTTCTTACCAACTTCTTTAAAACCTTCACTACCACACTAAAGATACTGATTGGTCGGTAGTTGAACACATCAGTTTTTTCACCATCTGCAATGAAATTATCATACATTCCTGTGGTATCATTCTTGAGGTGAGACTCAAGTTATACAAACATGTGAAAGAGCTAGCAATTTGGCTGAACATTCTTCAGCAAACGCGTTGATTCCATCTGTCGCTATTGATAAATTCTTATCCATATTATGCAACAGCTATTCAACCTCATTTTCATGTGTCTCTAACTCTTAATCTAGGGGTCTTCAACGCATGGCCCGCAGATCACCTGTGGCCCGTGCTTACGGGCCATGCACGCAGAGAAGTGGTGAACCGGATTAATGCAGTCGGTTCGCCACTCCTCTGCTGCATTCCCTAAGGGCGATATTCATGACTGTATCCGTGTGTGTGTGTGTGTGTTCACTGTGCCGGTTTGTTTGCCTGCTTGCGGGATGAAAAACACCAGATGAACTGGGGGAAAAACCCTGCTGTCCACGCCCAAGACGTACTAACTTGGCTATGGCTGAGGAAGATCCTTAAGCTCCTCACGCCATCGACTGGAATCGAATCTAGGACACTCCTTCCCCAGGCATATAGTTGCGAAGCACATTGCCACTAGGCTACCTGTGCAGACTGAAAAAATAACTACTTAACATTAAAGAGCGATTAAATAAAAAATAATTTCAATGAAGCCCGCGGGCCACTAAGCTATACTGCGGTATTTAGAAATGTAAGATGCTTTCCAGATTCACAAGGAACGCTGTGCATTTGATACTTTATACAAAATCCTATAAAAATAAATATTAAAGAGACATGCTTCTTCAGCCATCTACCAGCGCCAAGCGGTATTTAAGCACCAGTACTAACATCGCAGGTAGATGGCTGAAGCAGTAGTTCATTCGAGTGCGCTGTCTGGTTCCTTCCAGATTCATCTTGAAGGTTCTCGATACTTTGTTATTTTCCAATAAATAAAACAGGATCTTATCCACAGTCAGTCAGTCTCGAAAAGTGTGATATTCCTGTATAAGCGCATGCAGGGTCATCGTGTCAGCCATAGTCTATTGTGGTTTTATATTGCCCGATATTTTTCATTAGTGTGAGACATATTCAGTGGATAATAACCGTTACACGGCCATTTTGGATCATTTTTGGGGTTCATCTTCCATCACTATGGCGTCTACGAGTAAAAAGCGAAAATCAATTGATTCTGGCCGAGTTTTTAATGAAAAAGGGACCAATTTGTATTTTTTTTTTTTTTTTGTGACAATCAACATAAGCCAGGGTGTTTAATTGGCTGTGAGACAGTATCAACAGAATACAATATAAAACGACACTATGAGACAAAGCATGCGTCCAATTTCGATCACCTTCAAGGGCAATTTCGTGTGGACAAAGTGAACCGGCTCTGAATTGATTTAAAATGCCAGCAGGGTAAGTTTAGAAGGCAGAAGGAAAAGAGCGAAGCGTGCGTCAAAGTAAGTTATGTAATAGCTGAAAAAATTGCTAAAAAATCAAAAGCCTTCTTGCACGGCGACTTTATTAGAGTGTTTCATCGCTGCTGGGAAATTCTGTGCCAAAATAATAACGAAGTGTTTCAAAAACCGAGTTTGTCTGAGGTAACTAGCACGATGTGTCGAAGAGCTTGCCAGTGACATTGAAGGAACTTTAAAAAAAAACGGTGGTCCGAATTTATGTCATATTCAATTGCTTTAGATGAGAGAGCACAAATGAAAAGGATACAGCACGCCTGGCTCACTTTGTCCGTAGCATTGATTAACAATTCACTGTGACAGAAGAACTGCCAGCGCTCGTACCTATGAAGGGAATGACGAAAGGCACTGATATTCTTGAAGCCGCCAAGAAAACGATCAAGCGTTTCGACCTCAGCTTAACCAGTCTCGAAGGTGTGGTAACTGATGGTGCCCCTGCTGTGGTGGGAAAGAACGAAGGGTTTGTTGCTCTGCTACGGAAAGAACCGGAACTAGAAGGAAACGATTTCGTCCATTACCACTGTTTAATCCAACAGGAGAATTTCTGCGCGAAAACTATTGAATTTGAGAATGTCATGAAAGTTATTGTGACTATCGTCAACATTATTAAAGCAAGAGGAATGAATAATCATCAATTCCAAGAGATTTTGACCTAAGAGTGTGATGTGGATCACGGTGATGTGGTTTATTATAGTGATGTGCGTTGGTTGAGCAGAGGGAAGGTTCTTAAAAGAGTCGTTGACTTAAGGAGCGAAATACAGCAGTTCATGCAAACCAAGGGGAAGCCGATTGTGGAATCCAATGATCCGAAGTGGATGACAGACTTTGCCTTTGTGACCGACATCTTGTTGAATATGAATGACCTAAATATGCAGCTTCAATCCAAGATCAACTGTTGCACACTCTGTTTGATCATATCAAAGCTTTTGTGGCCAAGCTCAAAATTTGGGAGGCACAACTCGCAAAAAAAGATTTAATTCATTTTCAGCCTCTCGCTGAGTCCAACTGTTTGTGTCTTGATGAACATGCTACAAAATTAGCCGTGTTGCAAGTGAGTTCTAAGAGAGATTTAGTGATTTTCGTAACCAACAGTCTTTAGTATTTTCAATGTTGTCAATGCTGCCGAAATGCCAGGCTCAGTACAAATGGAGCTGGCTGAACTCCAAAACAACTCTTCTTTGAGAAAAAAAAAATTATTCAATGTGCCCTTGCTTACATTTTACAAAGACTACATTTCTGAGGACGCATTCCCTAATCTTCTCCGGCATGCTTTGAAGATGTGCGCTTTGTTAGGAAGCACATAATTATGCGAGTAGTTCTTCTCCAGAATGAAGCATGTGAAGTCAAAGACAAGAAAGGTTAGTCCATAACTCAGATTACAGACCAACATCTCGAGAATACTCTGAGCATAGCGACTTCCAGCATTGATACCAATATCGGCAAGCTGGTTAAGGAAAAGCATTGCCAAGTTGCCCATTTACATTGTAAAAAATGAATGTTTTCTTCATTAAATTAACTTTTTTCACGTACTGATTGTATTTACTTATCCTGAACCCGACTCCTACCTGCGCTCTTAAAGCTGAGTTTGTTTATTTTGATAGGATTTTATGTTAAGTATAAAATGAACAGCGTTCTTGGTGAATCTGGAAAGCATCTTACAATTCTAAATACCGCAGTATAGCTTAGTGGCCTGCGGGCTTCATTGAAATTTTTAATTCGGTCCGCACTGTCTGAAAGGTTGACTCCTGTCTTCATCTAATGTAGCAGTAGTACTGTGCACGATGTTACATGCAAAGGTTGATATATCTCATCAAAGTGAGCATTCATTAGGTGAACAATCTCATTAGCTTCTGACACTGGTACCATCTGCATTCAATAAAGTTATTCTTTCACATTCATTCTTTCATTTGCTTGCATAATGATTAAATTCTTGTAGATTGCCTTTAGCTTACATGGCCACTTTCTTTTCATAATCCGATTTACCTTTGCGCACAGTACCCGTTACTTTTCTGGCCTGAGCTTTATATATATATATATTTATATATATATAAATATATTTAAATATTTATATATTTAAATATATTTAAATATTTAATTTAAATATTTAAATTTAAATATTTAAACTTTATATATTTAAATACTTTATATATTTAAATATATATATATATATATATATATATTTATTTATTTATTTATTTATATTTGACTAGTACTATTAACTCGGGGTTGGGATATGTTCATTTTTAATATAAACTGACTATAAACCCGAGAATTATAACAAATTGAGATTTATTTGAAAACGCAACATGTTTCGTCGAGATTGACTTCATCAGGCGTTAAGAACATAGAAAGCTATTAAAAGACACTGAAATAAACATTAAGACACTCTGAAATGGAAATTCGGATTAATCAATCGACCGTGAGATGCGGTGATTGATTCATTCAATTCAATACCCTTGGAGGGTAATGGATGGCAATGCTGTAGCCAATGAAGTTCTAACTGAGGCTCGGCTATTGCAATTACCCTCCTGCCATGATCAGAGCTTTAATTGCTCAATAACACCTTATCCCTACACTGTCCTCTACAGATAACGGGGAAGATGAAAAGCATTCTGCTTCGCCCCTTTAAGCCAGTCCTTATAAGGACTAAGGATTAAGACACTCTAAAACTATACAATTATAAAGTTATGATATTCGACTGTAAATTACAGTTATTATGAACTCGTGCTATAGTCGGTGTTAAAGTTCTATTGTTGTACACTTGTGCGTGTGTGGAACCATGCGATCTCCAGTATCTGATAGTAGAGCTGAAAGAGTTAAGCAAATTATAGCTGAGATTATTGTTCATATGACGAGGGTCCAAGGTGATTTCTTTTGACTCTACAATGCAGCGTTCTACCTCATCATGGCAAATGTGTAGGTTTGAAGTTGTTGTCCAATTTACTTCATGTTGGCGGCTTTCGTTGTTCGTGTTTATTGAAATTATATATATATATATATATATATATATATATTTTTTTTTTTTTTCAAAATTCATTTTTACTCGGTTCGAATATTATAAAAAAGGTTTAATGACTATTATCGAGAGAAAAGATGACAAGATATATTTAAAAAAGATACTACTAGTTTACTAGTTTCGTTACATGAACATCCTCAGGTATCACATTCAAAGACGTATATAAAAAAATTACAGAGACTTAAAATTGTACTAACAGAACAAGTATAAAAACAGTAGCGTGTTTGAAAAAATTGCAAGTATGAGTTCCAAACAAACGAATACTACGCGCTGTCGCGAGTGCGCCAGTACTGAACAGAAGCAACGTGTGCGTCAGAGAGATTGTAACTCAGGCTGTTGTTGATATGAGAGGAATCTAGAGAAATTTCCCTAGATTCAACAATCTTTCTTTCGAGTTCATCGTAGCACACATGGATGTTAGAAGTTTGAGTCCAGTTTACAATGTGCTGGCGGCCTTCGTCTGAGTTAGCTGAAAAGAGAACGTGGCTAGAGAGAGCGCTAGCTCTAGTCCTGTTATAGGAGATATCTCTACGGTGTTCATCCAAACGTAGAAGGATGGATTTAGCAGTCTGTCCATAGTATGGCTTTCCGCAATTACATAAAATCTTGTATACTCCTGGAAACTGAGTAGGAAGATGTTTCTGTTTATGTTTGCTAAGTAATGAACGAAGTTTTGGAAGCGTAGTGAAGCACGTTTTGAAGTTGAATTTCTTGAGAATCTTTCCCAGTTTTGGTGAAAGAGAGCTGATGTAAGGCAAGGAGATGAAGGCTCTTGGGGAAGAGGGATCTTCAGAAGTAGTTGAGTGCCTGGGGGAAAGAAATTTGTCAATTTTCTTTGGAGAGAAACCATTGTTAAATAAACGTTTTTTTAAGAAAACGGAGTTCATTTTCAATTTCTGTTTCTTCTGTAAGTAATGATTTGGCTCGGTGGGCTAAAGTGGAAATAATACCACATTTTTGTGGGGGATAATGATGGGAGGAAGCATGAAGGTATCTGTCAGTTTGAGTAGGCTTTCTAAAAATTGAGATTTTAATGCTCTCAGCACATCTGGTAAGTTTGAGGTCTAAAAAGGAAAGGCAGTCATCTGATTCCAGTTCGAGGGTGAAAGAGATTTTTTCATGGCACTTGTTTAGGTGGTCCAAAAATAAATAGAGGTTATTGAAACCGTCTTCCCAGATGAGGAAAATATCATCAATATAGCGGTACCAGACTTTTGGTTTAAAGTGAAAGGAGTTAATAGCTTTTTCTTCAAATTCGTTGAGAAATATATCTACTAGTTTACGAAACTAGTAAACTAGTAGTATCTTTTTTAAATATATCTTGTCATCTTTTCTCTCGTATATATACAGGGTGTTCGGGATAAATTTGACAGTTTCGTAAGGAAAAAGAAAATCTTCTTTGTATCTATTAAATTTAATGAATTGACAAAAAAACATTACAGGCAGAGTTAATTACAATACTATCAACAAGATTTACTCAAAATAACCACCATTAGCATCGATCACAGCTTCAATTCTGCTTCGGAACCTCGAACAAGCTGATGCTACAGTCTCCCTGGGAAGGGCCGCAAAAACTGTTTTAATTTTATCCATTAACTGGGCTTTTGTATTACTGGAAGTGCGATTGGTGTCTTTTTCAACTGCGCCCGATACAAACTAATCCATGGGGTTAAGGTCTGGGGAGTTTGGAGGCCAAACATTTGGACTGGTGAAGTCGTAGAAATTTTCAGACAACCATTTTTCTTTTCCCAGAGGTGTGGCAAGGGGACGAATCCTGCTGCCATACATACGGCCTACCATTGGCTACCCTTGTTATCCAGGGCTTGACTACAGTTAGCAACTCCACGAACAAAGCCCGAATTCCAATGCCAGGGTTCTTCAACACCTGTTCCTGCAGATTTGCGAGGAATTCTGCTGTACGAACGCAATCAGATCGTCTGCTAGGGATCTTTCTTCTTGCTACATCCTCGTAGTCACCATTGCAAGTCTCTAGTTCATGCCTGATTGTTTTTACTGTATTCAGGGAGCATTGGGCAGCAGTCGTAATATCCTTATTTTGATGGCGGGCACGAATCATCATGATACAAGTTATTCTCTTCCATGATTCAGGTGGGTTCCAGCTATCCATCCTTTCTGACATCTTGTATATGAATGAAGAAGGTTCCAACTTTTAAATGAAGAGAAGTGTGTGTTAATACATGTAACTTACGGAAAAATATAATTAATTATAAATATGTCAAATTTATCCCGAACACCCTGTATAATATTTGTTTGGAACTCGTACTCGCATTTGATTTTCAAACACGCTACTGTCTTTTTATGCTTGTTCTGTTATTACAATTTTAAGTCTCTGTAATTTTTTTATATATTTCTTTGATTGTGATACCTGAGGATGCTAATCTATTCAACGAAACTAGTAAACTAGTAGTATCTTTTTAAATATATCTAAAAGTTTTATAAATATATATAAAAATAAATATATATATATATATATATATATAATAATAATAATAATCATCATCATCATCAAATTCCTGCCATGTACCCTCAAGGGGTGTACAGGATATGATAGTACTACATTAAAAAAATTAAATCATTACTAACTTCCTACCTACAATTTTCCTCCAAATCAGTCTGTTACTTGTCAAGACTCCAACATTATCAGATCTTATATTTTTTTTCGTCTAGGGCACTTATATAAATAAGCCTTAGATAAGCACCAAAAAAAAAAAAAAAAAAAAAAGAAAAAAAAAAAAAATATATATATATATATATATATATATATATATATATTAGTATAACCAAGTAATTTTATAAATTTGGTTATTTGAAATTACTTGGTTATCCTAATATACAATATCCCCAAGTTAAAAAATTTATTACATATACATATATATATATATATATATATATATATATATATATATATAGATATATGTATATGTAATAAATTTTTTAAATATGTAATACATTTTTTAAATAATAAATATGTATATGTAATAAATAAATAAATAAATAAATAAATAAATAAATATATATATATATATATATATATATATATATATATATATATATATATATATATATATATATATATATATATATATATATATATATATATATATATATATATATATATATATATATATATATATATATATATATATATATATAGATATATGTATATGTAATACATTTTTTAAATAATAAATATGTATATGTAATAAATAAATAAATAAATATATATATATATATATATATATATATATATATATATATATATATTAATGTTCATTATTTACTCGGTAGAACTGTATATAAAAAAGGAAATTAAATGACTCTATACCGAGAATGACAAGTTTAATGTTAAGATACAACTAGTTTCGTTGAATACATCAACTTCTTCAGGTATCACAGGTAAAGAATTAAATAAAAAATAACAGAGACATGATAAAATACATTAACAGATCTAACATAAAACACACAAGTACATTTACATTTAAAAGAGAGGAATGCGTGCTTGAGTTCCAACTGACGTTGACTACGTGCGAGAGCTGGCGTGAGTGCGCCAGTATTGGATAGTGGCAACGGGTGCATCAGAGATATTATAGCTAAACTATTGTTAAGTCAGAGATATTATAGCTAAACTATTGTTAAGTCAGAGATATTATAGCTAAGACTATTGTTAGTATGAGATGAATCAAGCGATATTTCTCTAGATTCAATTATTTTTCTTTCAAGTTCATCATAGCACACATGGATATTAGAAGTTAGTGGCCAGTCTACTAGGTGTTGGCGGCCCTCATCAGAGTTGATAGAGAAGAGAACGTGGCTAGAGAGAGCGCTGGCTCTGGTTCTGTTGTAGGAAATGTCTCTTTTGTGTTCTTCCATGCGTAAAAGGATGGATTTAGCTGTCTGGCAGTAGTATGGTCTGCCACAATCACAAAGAATCTTGTAGACTCCTGGATACTGGGTAGGGAGATGTTTCATTTTAGGTCTACTAAATATGGAACGAAGTTTAGGAAACGAACTGAAGCAAGTTCTAATGTTGAATTTCTGGAGCATTTTAGCAAGTTTTGGGGAGAGAGAGCTGATGTATGGTAACGAATAATCATCGTTACCATACATCGCACATAGTCAATGTCAGTTGGAACTCAAGCACGCATTCCTCTCTTTTAAATGTAAATGTACTTGTGTATTTCATATTAGATCTGTTAATGTATTTTATCATGTCTCTGTTATTTTTTATTTAATTCTTTACCTGTGATACCTGAAGAAGTTGATGTATTCAACGAAACTAGTTGTATCTTAACATTAAACTTGTCATTCTCGGTATAGAGTCATTTAATTTCCTTGTGTGTGTGTGTGTGTGTGTGTGTGTGTGTGTGTGTGTGTTAAAGATACCAAGCTATTTTAAATATAAACCTGGTTTTTTACTCTATTTCCCAAGTAAGCAAACATACAAGTCAGTCAAGTTTGCACCTGCAAGTGTTGCAAGTCTAGCTGGCCCTGCAGGAAGTGCAAGTCAAGGCAACTCGTGGTAAAGTAGAATAAGCTCTGCTCACTATTCTTAATATTTACCCGTATTGCAAAGCACATCTCCTGGAGGAGATGTATGATACTATGTATTAAAAGCAAGGGGCCACTACCCAGACCGATTTCGACCTTTATTGAGGTCTCGTCAGTGGGAGCCAGGCTTAAGAAATGCCAAAGTTTAAGTAATACAGAGCTTATAACTTTTACCTAAACAAGTTACCATAAGGTGCTTTGACCTTATTAAATAAAAATATCAAGATGAGAGATAGATGTAGAGTTTTTTACCTTGGGTATAATATATGTTAAAGATACCAAGCTATTTTAAATATAAACCTGGTTTTTTACTCTATTTCCCAAGTAAGCAAACATACAAGTCAGTCAAGTTTGCATCTGCAAGTCTTGCGAGTCTAGCTGACTCTGCACGTAGTGCAAGTCAAGGCAACTCGTGGTAAAGTAGAATAAGATCTGATCACTATTCTTAATATTTACCCTTAATGCAAAGCACATCTCCTGGAAGAGATGTATGATGCTATGTATTAAAGACAAGGGGCCACTACCCAGACTGGTTTCGACCTTCCTTGACTTGCACTACCTGCAGGGTCAGCTAGACTTGCAACACTTGCAGGTGCAAACTTGACTGACTTGTATGTTTGCTTACTTGGGAAATGGAGTAAAAAACCAGGTTTATATTTAAAATAACTTGGTATTTTTAACATATATTATACCCAAGGTAAAAAACTCTCTCTCTCTCTCTCTCTCTCTCTCTCTATATATATATATATATATATATATAAGAACTACTCTCACTTATTCTCACGATATTCTTTCCACATCATTTCCTTCTTGCTGATCTCTTGCTTAATAAGGTTGCATATCCATTTTACTGCCAAACTATTTGTCTTCGAACACTAGGGATACATTCAGATGCCGCCCTATTTAAGCACTTTTTCAAAGATTCCCATGTATTTCTGATTTTCCCCATTAAGTAAGTAATATCATGGTACTAAAGATTGTATTCTCTTAAGTTGATCGTAGTTTCTAGTTTTTATTTCAGCATGTAACCTGTTTTAATGGGAAGATCAATATAATCAATAAGGCATATAATTATTTATGAGTAATGATTACAGAAGGTGCTACAGGTATGGAAATAAAATCAAGAAGAGCGATGGTAAAACAATCATTTGAGAATAATAACTTACTAATGATCTCAGCATATAAAAAAATCAAAATGTAACTTTTGGAGATGAGTGGGCAGCTCAGTCTCCACTGGTAGCTAATCAGAGATAGCCGGTCCAAAGCTATTAAACGGCACACAGTGAAGAGACGGCTAACAAGTGGCACCATCTCGTGGTACCTAACCGTAACACAATATTTTTAATGTCTGAAAATAGTGTGGGATCTACGGTCGATTTTCTTGAGTTTACGGGACGAAGAACCCTAGATTCAGGGAGAAAAAACCGCTTGCCCATGTCAGAGATCGACTGACTCTGGAACCGGTCGAAAAAAAAAAGCTTAGAGAAAGTTTCTCTAGTGGATGAGCAGAATCAAACTCCCGATGCTCTATCTTTGTGTGGTTTAGCACTGAGAAGTGCAAACACCACTTCGAGTGAGCTGCACATGTGCATTGATTTCAGCACCTAAATAAACAAAATAAATAAATGAATAAACGGGAATGAATAAATAAAAACAACAAAATCCTCTATATGCTCCACATTGCATTATAGATGTGACACCTGGAACATACATAAAATCCATAATTTGGAAATTGCATGCAGTTGACATCTGGCGAGCATATTGGTGAGCACTGAAAATTTCTTGGAAGGAAAGAAAAAACGAACCAAGTATTAAAGTTAATGGAAACCGATAATGCACTTGTGGAAGACCTTGTGAAGGAAAAAGTGCAAGATTGGAAGACATTTATCAAGAAAATCAGCAGGGAAGATGTCTTCTCTGGAAATACTGGAAGGAATATTAGAGGAAGTAATATCCCCCCACTAAACCAAGAACTTTTTGGGTTAATTTAAAGAAGTGGATGGGTAACAAGAGCTATTATGAGATTTAAAAGGATGGAAGAACGGTCAATCTGGCATACGTGATTACCCAACCTCCAAATTGGAGAAGCCACTTAAGAAGAAGAAGAAGAAATGTTTAAATCCTTGATGTCTAATTCTTGTAAATAGTTACATAGATTCTTTGAGAATGCACTAAGTGCACCAGTAACAGTATGTATGACCTAGGTCTCTATAAGCAACAGCCGACTAGCTTGATATTTCAAATCTCCATATTTTGTCATTTTTTTTCAAGTTATTTGTGGTTGATGTTGTTATCACAGATTAGAGCAATATAACTAATCCAAAACTGTCGATATGTAATAACTGTGATGCCAGGTCTGTTGTAGTTATGTTATATCGACATCAATATAGATGAAATATGGTGCTCATTCACTTCGTATCCATCATATATTTCAATGTATGAGTAATATCAATGGTATTTCAATTTTAATATGCACTTCACATCCATGGAAACTTCGATATACATGAATGCTTTGATTTCCGATACTTTCCCGATTTTATGCTGCCAGCAATTAGAAACTGGAAAACATTTTTTCTTTATGTACCAATTAATTACCTTGGCCACTTGACAATGGTGGTATTTATAATAAATATGGGCCATCTTGCTGCAGCCACTCATCACATGTTCTTTAATTTCATCTTTCTGATCTCATACGTAATCTACAGATACTGTTATTTCCGATATTCTCAGTTTTTTTAATTGTATTAGTGCATTAATTTTTAACACATGTTCTTGATCGTCTATAATAAAACTTGTTTCTTTCTTAATAGATCTATTTTGCAGCCATTGTTTATGTAATGTCAATTTTCCCGTGTCTTACAGCAATTGTCCATGCAACTGTCACTCTTTCTTGGAATCGAATTTATTTGCTATCACATTTACAAGATCTTGTAAAATGCTTGGAGTATTTCATCGGTACTATTCTCGCTGTAATTTTTAAACCAATCTCTTTTTAGAGTAAACCAATCTCTTTTCTTGGAGTAATCTTGGAAAGATTACTCCAAAACTTCATCCAGCAGTGTATCGACAATGGCTGAAGGCATCCCCAAAAGTTAATGTAAAGTTCTAGTGAAGAAGAGAGTACAAATACCCTAATGGATGAGTGGAATTATATGCAGAAATGTATGTGTTATGAATGCTAGGCATGCCAAAGGTTCAAGGTTCAGTGTAATAGATATGCTGCCTGTTTAGTGAGACCGTTTACAAAAGGCTTGTTGACTGTTGAGGATTGTTATTAATGATAATAATACTTTTCTCCCTATTTATTGGTACTCCTATATTGTGGATTTGCGCCTTGACCATATGTATTATTGAGTTTAATAATAAACTTCTGCAGCACCATACTTTAATAATCATTTTAGAACAGAATGACTTAAAATATTCTATTCTAGAATGTTTTGATATTCTATTCATTAAAAAAAAAATCAGCTAAAGCCTTTTTACTCCCGTATATATACGGGAGTAGGCGAGGCCGTTTTTAGCCCTATCTAACTTTTGGAGACTGAATGGGCAGTTCAATCTCCACTGGTACCAAATCAGAGATAGCTGGCCCAAGGCTATCACTAATTAAGCGGCACGCAGTGAAGAGTGACGGCTCAACAAGTGCCGCCATCTCGTGGTCAGTAACCCTAACCCTCGTATTTAATGTCTGAAATAATGTAGGTTCTACGGTCGATTTTCTTGAGTTTACGGGACGAAAAACCGAGTTTCCAGGAGAAAAAACCCGCTTGCCCGTGCCAGAGATCGACTAACTCAGGAGCCGGTCGAAAAAAGGCTTAGAAAAATTTCCTCTAGTCGCCGACTAGACTCGAAATGAAGTCTTCCTTCGTGCGGTCAAGCGCCGTGGTATGTGCAAACGCCACATCCACTGAGTTATTATATTAAATTTTTTCTATTCTTTTATAGTCATTCTGTTTTCGAATCATTCTAGAATAGAATGTTTCTTAGGCATAGAATGACTCAGGTTTTAATCAAACGCTTTTTTATAATTTTTAGATTAAAAAATAAGTTTACCATGTTTTCCACAAAACTCTTTTAGCATCTTATATGTTTTTATCGTATTCTCTGTCTTCCATCAACCAACCAAATTTTGTTACTCACAAACCTTCCATCAATCTTCATATGAAGCATTTTAGAGACCTATTTATTAGCGTATGCATACACGGGCATTCACCACCATCTTATGAAACTAATATATCAATATTGATTGTAATGTCTTTTTATTTTATTTATTTATTTTTTTTTTTTTTGTGTGTGTAAACTGCGTGTGTTCTGCTGGTTGGTTTGCTGCTTGCGGGCAGAAAAATCATTCTGTCCAGTATGAAACTAGCTAACTCGCTTTCATTTGAAAAGCCCTAATAAAGGTTCTTCAAGTACTAGACGGAATCCCAACAAAGGGCTTTCGAACCCAAAGGTTTCTTCTGGATTGGCTGAGTTATGGAGCTCCGTAGACCTGAAATCATCTTAGTATCATGACGAGAGATGGCGTTTATTACCGAAGCATGTATTGCTTTATTGAATTGGGGAGCGATATTAGTTACTGGAACAGCTCACAACAACAAGTATTTGAGCTCGGTGGGAATATGTAAAGAAATAACGAAAAGGATTCTGACCAAGCAGGTGATCAGTAGGACTTAATGATTTTATGAAAGACTCTGTGTATAATGTTTGCAGTTTTAACTGTGTAGACTACGTAATTAAACTTGACGTCATTAGCGATGCGCTCTGCCACTCATTCGTGAGATGTATATTAGTGATTTCTCCTCTGGTAAGTTAGAATTCCATGTCAAAAATTTTTAAAGGGTTGAGGAAATTTTTGGTAGCTCAGGATTTGGCTTATGAAATTGCCATGATATTATAGGCCATATCCAGATAAATACATATGATCTACACTGCATCAGAAACTACTGATCGGAGACATTTAGGAATTAGTAACGTTATTTTAAAAATTCCGTTTTACATTGTATCATTAGACAACTTTCAAAATAATCTTTTATTATTATTATTGAATAGCTTTAACCAGTAACATACAGTACAAATTAACCTGTTGTTTGTAAACAAGGTTTTCGTTTGCTGCTCGTTATTGTCGAACGAGATCACTTGAGATACTTCAATAAACCATATATGATTTCGTTTCATTAAGCATAGCAGTATTCCTTTTGACTTTTTTTTTTTATATTCTTTTCTACAGCAGTGATTTATTGTCTGATATAACTGACAATTTCATAATTCTCCAATGCACCAATACACGAAAGGAACAAATGTCAATATATAAAAGACTTGCTTGATATGCGCACACGTACACACGTGTAATTTTTAATTCTACCAAGCTATCACCTATATATATATATATATATATATTCATTCAAGTATGAATACGCTGTATAAAAGACATTCAGATTAAGTAAAATGTTAGCGTTTCAATACCCAAGTCAACAATATAAAACATGAACGAATACCTGTGAGTTTTTTCACTGGATTATAAAGTAATTATGCTGACAAAAAAAAAAAAAAAGAAGATTTCTGTTTTCATCGGTTTACCAAAGCTGCAGCAAACAAAAGTTTACATGTGAAGTATCTTCACAAAGCTTATCACCCAGACCAGTTTTTACTGAGGAACTATCTTTACTGAGGAGCTATCAGTGTAGCTAGTTACTGAGAACTAAATCAGTGATAAATGTTATATTTCATATACAAGCAGAAAATCTATAGATTTTCTTGTATATGAAAGTACTGTTTATGAGAGATAGCTGTAGTAATTTTTTAATATATGGCAATATGCAATTTGCTACTTTTATATAGAAATATATATAAAGTAGCAAATGACATATTGCCATTTGCTACAGTTGTGACTGGAGGAACTTTTTCTAAGCCTTTCTTCGACTGGTTCCTGAGTTAGTTGATCTCTGGCATGGGCAAGTGGGTTTTTCATCAAGTAAACTCAAGAAAATCGACTGTAGAACCCACATTATTTCAGTCAGTAACATATCCTGTTAGAATTAGGTACCAAGAGATGGCAGCACTTGTTTACTGGTCTCTTCATCTGTGACTACCTATAATTAGTGATAGACATAGGCCAGCTATCTCTGATTGGCTACCGGTGGAGATTGAACTGCTTATTCAGTCTCCAAACACTAGATAGGGTTTAAAGGCCTCACCTACTCCCTGTAAGGAAATAAAAAGGCATTAGCTTATTATTTATTTTATTTATTATATTATTTATATATAGATACTTTACTGAGGTCTCATCAACAGGTCTAGTTCCTGTTGATGAGACCTCAGTAAAGGTCAAAACTGGTGTAGGTCTTTATGCTTTTCATAATTCATGACAATATACAAGACAGATTGATTGCAATTTAAAGACATTCTACACCTAAAAACTAACTGGCTACAATAATACATGGTTACCGTATCTGCTCTCCAGCCAAAGGCTGCGGGTTCAAATCCTGCCGTGGGCCACGTCAGGATTCACAAACATTCCATGCCCACGACCCGTGGGCATGGATGTTTGTGATTGTCTGTGGAAATAAGAGTTGTGGTGGTGGTCGGCGGTAGATGGCATAGGTGTAGTTGCGATCAGTTGGTGGATTGAATGGTGGAGACAGAGTTGTAGAGCAGGCACCCTTCCTCAATAAGTCCTTGGACTCCCTGTCATGCTTATTATTATTATTATGATTATTATTAATAGACATGTCAGTTAATAATCATAATAATAATAATAAGCATGATTCTGGAAACCTCATATTTCTGAAGTACAACTGTTTGTAGTTAAAGTACGAATGTTAACAACATACAAAGCATGTAGATGTATCACAATCAATTTCTGCATGCAAGATATACCTAGAGTTGCATTCAGTGTAATAGGTTTGTCCTGAGTGGCATCTGTTATTTATTTCAGTATTTCTAAGTTCATGTGGCAGTGGCAGTGCTTTACAATAACAAGTTCAGTTTTTCTTAGAACTGGTAGTTCCTCAGTAAAGATCAAACTGGTCTGGGTGATAAGCTTTGTGAAGATACTTCACATGTAAACTTTTGTTTGCTGCAGCTTTGGTAAACGATGAAAACAGGAATCTTTTTTTTTTTTGGTTGATATGCTCTTTCCTTATAGATGATCATCATTGTTAATTGGTATTTTTTCAGTGGTTTCTATGAGAGTGTACTTAGAATCGATGATTTTTCTCTCTTGTGCATTTCGCAGATGAGGCAAGTTTAATTGAGGTTGTAATTTAAGTAAATTATAAATTAAAAGAAATTATATTCTTCTTTTAATCTTTTATCCAAGCATACACAAACCAGTCATTGCACGTGAAGTATGCAAACTCTGGTTTATGGACAATTGCTTCAGTATCCCATAATACAAAGGACACTTTTGACACTTTTGGACATGTATATTGCTATGCATTATGAGAAGATCATTGTCCAAACCAGTTTTGACCTTTATTGAAGTCTCATAAATGGGAGCTATTTTGAAAATACTTCACATCCAGATCTGTTTGGCTGTGCTTGGGTAAAGGACCCAAGTGGTTTATAGCCCAGTGGTAAAACTTTCAGTTATCTCTAATCTGGAGTATTTGATTGTGATATGACTATTTATTACTTGTATATAAAAAATATAAGACTTGTGCATTGATTTAATCTTGGTATCCTGGGTTTAGCTCCTATCGATGAGACCTCAGTAAAAGTCTAAACTAGTTTGGGGCAGCTACCCTTCCCATAATGCATAATGAATCTAAACAAATACATCCAAAAGGAAGTGCACTTTGCATAATGGGATACTGAGGCAGTTGATTTGAAGTCAACAGTGGCTGTGTACAAGTAGACCATTTGTGAAGATACTTCATATGCACACTTTGGTTTGCATATGTGTGTGTAAAGGATTAAAACAAGAAGATAATTTCTTGTTTTAATCAATACTTTATAGCCCAGCAATGAAAACTTTCTACAGCTGGTAATTTCCATTATCACAAGAATTGCATGTAGGCTAGTCCAAATCCATACAGTTATTTACATCAGCAGCAATTCCTCCATATCTAAAGATATCTGGCCATATGTTGATGGCCAGATATATTAATAAGGCTATTTGTTTTGAAGGAAAGGTTCCAAGTGGTAACCACTCGAAACAAGATTCCATTCAAAACCTTTCCTTCACTGTATATAGAAAACCTATTCACACAGGCAGATATATTCACAAACTTTTCCACCACAACCCCTCTCATAATATGGCATCATTAAAACTCTATAATCTTTGTTCCAGTGTATTAGGATGTATTCTGATATATTCAGAATACATCCTCTTCCTTCACCCCTCTCTCAACCGAACTCAACCATATACACAACAATCCAATGGCTACAGTGATTACAGAATTAAAAAAATAATTACTTCCTCAACCATCTCCATCCCCTACGTCTGTGGTACATTGGGAAAAATAGCCAGGTCGTTAAAAAAAAAGTACAACCTCTACACAGATTTTAAGCTCTACTGGAAACTTGCTACCCTTATCTGTTCTACCAAAGATCAGCTCTCTCCTCTCTCAGTGCCTTGTGTATATAAAGCATCCTGTTCCTGCAAGTTGACTTACTTCGGACGGGCAGGTAGATCAGCCACTGTCCGTTTAGATGAACATAAATCTTATATCTGCAATTATGACTATGATCAATCTGGCCTTGCAGACCATGTATTGGACACAGCTCGCAGGATCTTCTGGAAGAAAAACCACCATGCTCCACCATAGTAAATTTTAAAAGGAAAGACTGTTTTTGGAATCTGCAGCAGCACTCAGAAATCAATTTAATCTAAATGAATACAGATGCATAAAACTTCCCAAAATTTAGGAAACAATATTGTCAGAAGTCTCAGTTTACATCCTAGGCTGCCTACAAATGTCCATAGAGGGTGCACCACCTAGATAGTTAGTCACCCATGTTTCATTAAGTATTGTGTTGTCTTTGTGTGTGTGAGTGTGCGTGTTATTTGTACTCCCTGAAGATGTCTCATTGTCTGAGATGAAATATTGAAAGCATTAAAATTAGTTTTTAATCCTTTCCTAGCTGTCAATACTCCATTAAACCTCCAACATGATGACTCTCAGTATTATGTTATACTTGGGGCCATCTTTCCCAGGCACTGACATTGGAAACATACTCGTTATTCAGAATACATCCTCTTCCTTCACTTCTAACACTTCACTCATTATCCTTATATGAATTAAGCCTACTATACTAGGAAGAAACACTCTAATAAAGTGATCACTAAATACACTGCTTGGAAAGAAGTCAACGGACACCCTCATGGGCATGGTGCGTCATGCCATGTATGAGTCACATGTTTGTAGCTAGTATAAATTGGAGGAATATGATGTTTCCTAGTCAGTATAGCTGTGTTCCGATGAAATGGCTGCAAGAAGGGAATTGACGGAGTGTGAAAGAGGCATTGTGATAGGATGCCATGTTACAGAACTGTCTGTTCGGTTGACAAATTGGGCCATCCCTGGTAACAATCAGTGATGACCATGCTGAGATGAAGGCACATGGAGTCAACTGCAAGTGCTACTTGCAGTGGACAACTCGCTGAACATGACTGTAGTGTGCTACAAAGGATAATATGTAAAAACTGCTATTTGTTGGCCAAAACGTTGAATGCAGAATTCTGGGCATGGACTGGAACACGACTCTGCACAAAAACATTCAGATTAGAGGCTTACAAATCGAGTTTCCACGGTAAGACCTCAATGTACAAGTCCCACGTTATCCAGATGAACATGCAGCATCTTGGTGCAAAGAGTATGTACAGTGGGACATAGATGCTGGAAAGCTGTGTTTATATGATAAGGGCACGTTGGACATCTCAGCCACACTTGGATCCTCTGATGCTATGATTGAATCCAAAACTCTTGATTCTCATGTTCCTTCCACCACATGCTGCCGAAGTTGTTCCATAAGAAATCCAAAAATTGAGTTCCTTTATTGCTGCTTACTATCTCCTTTGCCCAGTTTATATTGCTATAGTTTAACTCCCCCATAATGATCACTTGCTGAACTAATTTGCCTTAACATTTCCTGCTCATCATTAGTGATGAGCAGGAAATGAGATTCCCTGGTCTGTAGCAACATTCCACTACATATCTTGTTGTATAAACATCCATCTAACGCCATATACTCTCAAAGCCATTAGTGTTATCTCCACTGTGATTCTCTATCCTGAGAGGGCACAGTTCATCTCTTATCATGAGTAACACTCTATCACCATCTTTATCCTCCCAGTCTTGCTGAAATATGCCATACCCTTTGATTTCTATCCCTGTTAGAACATCCTTCTTAGTTGACCAAGTTTCACTGATACTAACAACCTGTGGAGAGGCTCATTTTCTTTATTTCTAATGCACCTAGCATTTGTATCCAGATAAACAAATGCATTTTCACTATTCCTATAACCATTATTACTCCACTGATACTTCACCTGGCTCTGTAATATAGTGTATACTCTCTCATTTCTCAAGCCACCATCACTATGAGACCATCCTTGCTACGTTCCACCTGTGCAGTCTTAGTTTCCCTTCCCTGATGCACTCATTTGCCAACAAAACAAGTCTCTTCAAATGCCTGCGTCCCTATACATTCAAATGAAATCTATCCTTGCATATAATTTTCTTCAGTCTTCAAATGTACTCCATGCATCCACATATTCTAGACCTCTTTTTCTACACATTATCGCTGTAATCTCATTCATTATTACTGCTCTTCTCCTCCATCCCGTATTATCATCCTGGGGTAACATGCTCACTATCTTTCTTGGACACATTTTTGCTGCACTGTCTCTAACATTAGCAATAAAGAAATGTGCTATAATTTTATTGATCTACAGAATGCCTTTGATTCTATTTGGCATGATGACCTTTGGAAAATTCTGCAACATTATGGAATAGATAGCAAAATAATACAACTGATTGAATCCCTGTACTCATCTTAAAGGAAGGTTGAAATCAAGTGGAATTATAACACCCTTTCCAGTGAAGCATGGAGTGAGACAGGTACAAATTATCAACAGTGTTATTTAACTTCTTCCTCGAATATGTCGTAAAAATCCCTGGAGAAATGTGATATTGGTGTGATTCTAGGAGGAAGAAGAATAAACAATTTAAAGTTTGCTGATGATATTAATCTTCTAGCAGAAAACAAATATGATCTTCAGGAAATCAAAATCACCCCACAAAGTTAGCTCATACTCTTAAAAAAAAATGTGGCTTAACTATAAGTATCCAAAAATGGAAAATGACAAATATCTGTGCTTCTGACCAAGAAGGAAGTGCTCTGGCAGAAACTGAAAAAATCCTACTCAAGGATACACCTGTAGAAGTTGATCAGTTTAATTACCTATGCAATAACTTTAATAAAGATGGACAATCCAGACAGGATATTAAAACACAAATTGCAAAAGCAACAAGAGCACTCCGATATCTAAATAACAAACAAACACAGATAACAAACTTACAATTACAAACAGATTACATCTTATTGACATACTAGTTAATTCATTACTTCTATACAGAAGTGAAACTTTGACTTTCTTAAAAGAAGATGAAAAGAGGTTGCTGGTATTTGAAATGAGGTGCTGTAGACAACTTCTAAAAATACCATACTCTGGTCATGTCACAAATTTTGAAGTAAGACAAAGAATGAGTTCCTTTGGTGGTCCAAGAGATAGCATCATAACTAAGATTCAATGGAAACAAACTCATCTGGTTTGTTCATATTAACAAATGTAATGGTCTCCCTTTGAAAGTTCTTGAAGGAATTATTCCAGGAACTTGAAGAAGAGCCAGACTTAGAATAAACTGGATAGACAATACAAAAAATTAGACAGGTGCCTCGCTTATAGAGCTTAAGGCAAAGTGTCAATCAAGGACTGAATGGAAGATTTCTGTGAGAAGTATTTCCTGATATATACTTGATGGTCCTTTCTGGACTATGGGAGGAAAAGAAGATTATGTTATAACAAGTTTTTTTGTTTTGTCAGAGAAAATTGTACATGTCCAGAAATTATATTCTTGTTTTTATTTTTACCCAGAGTTAGCAAACAACAGTTTGCATGTGAAAAATCTTCACAACTAGTCTACTTATGTATGCTGTATATACTTGTATTCTGATATGAAGTGAACAGCCTCTAAATACAAATAGACCAGCCACGAAGATGCTTCACACACAACAAGAAGGTATATATATATATATATATGCCTTCTTATCAAGTATAATTTAGCTCTCAGTATCTCCACAGGCCTAGCTCCCACTGGTATAGCCTTGATTGCAATATTCCAAGCTACTTGCCCGTGGTGTAATAACTCTTACGGACATGACTAATTAGCATCTTTCAGTGGGTGCTTACCCTAGCAGTTGATATTTTGTCTTCTGCTGAGTAACACCAGCATTTGAACATGCATGTACTGCCATTGGACACCATCCAGGAACTTTGAAATGTATGCCACTATCACTGGTGAAATGAAACATCTCGACAACATGGTGACTGATCATTTTGAACGCTTGTTTTGGGATATGGTAGTACCAACACTGGGTATCATGGAGTGATCTAAGCCAAGAGTGAAGAGCTGCATGATTTTTTGAGGTCACTCGAAGAGGTTTTGATCTTTAGCGATCTTTTATAGATCACTAGTAATTTATATAGAAGGCCATGCACCTTTGTAGACATCAGTAAAGATTGAAACGGGTATAGGTAGTGATCTTTTCCATAATGCTTGACAATATGCATGTCTGAGATTGCATTTGTGCATTATGGGATACTTGGAAAAATTAACATTGTCATATATTTCTATAGTGCAGCCATGAAGATACCTCATCTGTAAAATTTTGTTTGCTCTTGCTTTGGCAGAGGATGAAAATAAGAATATATAATTGCGAGCATGGAATTTTGGGAATGTCTTTAGGCAGAGTTGAATTTCATTGCCTAGTATGAGACCACTCATTATCATCATCATCATGTGTTGTCTCTGTCCAGGAGGTTGACTACCAAGATGTGACTCATGGTTGACTATGGATAATGTGATGTGGAAGAGATAGGGTCCTCTGGGTGAAAAAGCACTCTATATTTTTTTTTGGTAATTTTTGCAATCTGGTCCCACTCTGAAACAGAATTACTTCAATTTTTAGACAGAGTAAACTCTTCATATAACTGCATTAACTTAGTTCACTATTGAACTTGAATTTAGTAATCCTTATCTTTAGCACCTTAGTAATACCTTAGTCAGGGCAGTCGCCAGATTAGATCTCGCCATGAGGCAAGCAATAAATATCGCCCCTGGTGGATCGCCCCTTGCTTAATGTGGGATTTGATTAACGCAGCAAAATTAATTGCCGCAATCCCTTGATATACACGGCAAGAGTTTTGATTAACGTGCCTTTAACCCTGAGGAGCTCGCAGCTGATCTGACAGATACATGCAAAATGTTTAATATAAATATTCTTACACAATTCAGTGTATAGCTTGGAGGTCATGACTAGTGCATTCATATGTTACGAGTGATATTCGGCACTGTTTTTTGCTGTCAGTTTGGTTTAACACATGTTATGTTGTGATATTTGACAGTAAATTGTATCTGAGAGATACCGTGACCTCCGATGTCAGTATTGTATGGTTTAGTTTTTTTTTTTTTTTTTTTTATTCTTTGTTCAATAATTTCTAGATTGTAACTGAAAATAAATAAACTATCATGTATTACTGAAATAGAGAGCCAAAGGCTTATTAATCATACATGTCCTCTAGGAGATGTGCTTTACATTATGGAAAATACTAAGAAAAGTGATCTGGAGCTTACTCCACCTTTACTATGAGTTCCCCATAAGGTTGCTTATGCTTGCATCTGCCGAAACTTTTAGTTTCTATATATTTGGCACGAAACTCTTGTAGTTTCTATATTTGGCTATGAAATCATGTTGGATTCAATATCCACTTAATTTGTACCATCATGTATTATATTTGCAGCGTTTTTTCTTTATGTTTCATTGTTTGTTTGCCAAGGTCTAGAGAGTCATTTTTCTTGTTATTATGCCGATAAGAAAAAAACTAAAACTGTTCAAATGACTCTTGATAACTTCTTTTGATAAAAAAAATTACAGTAAATAATGTAGGTACAAGTATTTATTAAATATTTGCTTTGCATTCATTTTTTATCTTTCCTAAAAGAGTACCATATAAAACGAATTATTAATACAACAATCGATCATGAACGAATTGTAGTTTTTACCATTGATTATTAGATTTGATTAACACGATTTTGATATACGCGGTAACATCGAGGGATTAATTCACCGTGTTAATTGAAGGATACCTGTATAAGAAAATCTCAAGTTGCTGTTTTGTTTTTATTACAAGAGAAACATTAATGCAAAACAATTACATAATAATAGTAATTAAATGTTTGCTCTGTGGTGATATCGCACAATAAAACTGTTCTAAATTTAAATTATAAGCTATGGCCACCTCTATCGATATATTTGCTAGACCAATCAATCTTTCTTGAGTCATTGCTGTTCACAAATAATTTTTAATCAGTTTAAGGTTGGAAAAACTTCTTTCTGCACTTGCTACGCTAATAGGAATTGTTAGTGTAGCGACGGTGCCTAATGCAATATGGCTGAACGAGCGCCCTTATTAAGTGGCGATGTGAGGCAGGCTACCTCTATGCTACATCCTTTCGACGGTACTGACCTTAGTAATCTGTAACCCTACAGTTGGCTTTGCATCAGGTTGATGAGAAGTATACTTGAGTACAATACAGATGGAAACAAGAGTATAATTTCTTGTGAACTGTAATATATACTCCAACTCAGAGAAGAGACTTGCTTTAACTGTCCCTAATTCAGAATATTGTAGTAACATGATGACAGTGGTGTAGCTATAGCTGTTGCTGCCCCTCTTAATACACACCAAAAAATACTACAAAAAGTCAAAACGATGTACAGGGAAATAAATTAAAACAGTATGTTTATTTTTGAAGTAAAACTTTAATTTCAACATTCTAAAATATTATTTTTCTTACTTTTCTGTTAGCAAAATCATCAATAACATTGCCAAAGTCTATTTCATAGTAATGTAGGTAATTCTTAATCAATTTTATTTAGAAAACCTTTTCTCACAACTATCAACACAGCAATTGTGAGGAAAATTTGCTATAGTATTATAATAGCTGTAACTAAGTTCTCGAGACTGTATTTTAGAATTGACTGCAAAAGTTAAAAAAATGTTCAAAGTGCCACCCAGAGCAGACCACTCCCTCTGCCGCCCCCCCCTCTAGCTACGCCTCTGCATGATGATATATCAGTTTGTTACTTATATGTTGAAAACTAACTATCTTTCATTAAGATCGTATGGCTCCCTTGAACTATGGTTTAGCTCTGAAGGTCTTCCAGCAGATTCTTACCCTAGGAGTAGAGTTTGTTCCTGCTGGCTAAATCTGAGGTTCAGGATGATGTCAGCTTTCATTCTTTTGCCTGCTGAGCAGAGTCAAGGTTTGGCACAGTGCTGCTTGATGGAACCAGTATGAGTATCCTGGAACAATTTATGATCACTCTTTTCTAGAGTGATCGTTTTAGATTGCTCATAAACTATGAGCAATCTGGGTATTCTTTTGGGGTAGGGGGGCGCACATACCCTTGGTTATATCTTCTTCTGATGTGGCCTAGGGTCTTTCAGAGAGGGCACTTAGAAGTAGTTGGTTCCTTCTGGCTGCTGGATAAAGCCAGTGATAGAGACTGGGGGGAATTTGCCCACTGCTTAATAGAGCCAAAGTTTGATGCAGTGTTGTCATCTGAAATCAATGCCTGGTAACTTGGAAGTGATCCTGGTTTATTATTATTATTATGTGACACCTCCAGGGAGTCCAAAGACTCATCGAGGGAGTGTGTGCCAACAGCATCGAACGATTGAACCCCTTCTGACTTCTAACTGCATTCAAACTTGCTTAACTTTTTTTGTGAGCTATTAGTAGCAGAGGCTCTACCAATTGACCAACCTTTGTTGGTTAGAGTGAATGTTTCATGTAACTTGATGAGATTCATTGTTATCTCTCCCTCTCTGTAGGGGTACCTATTTGTGGTTGAGGAGACCTCACATTAATGGTACTGGTCCTTTTCATTCTTCCTCTTTTTCTCTACTTTTCTTCCTGTATTCTTGGCTCTACTTCTGAGTATTTTTTATTATCTTTTCATCCCATTTCATCCCGAAAATGTTTCATCCCATTATTCCGTACATCCGGATAAGTTTTGACAAAACCGATAAGGAGCCACGGGGTGTCTGTGAAGGACTTGCTCATTTAAATGTTGTAGAACTATATATTGATGTGTTTATGCTGAATGGATAACCTGCAGTGATTAAAAATCTATACAACATATAGAGATACGACAATAATAAATAATAAATGTTTTATTTTTCCCCTGTTCTGATTTGTCATAGTTCTGTTTCTTCATATTCTGTACTTTCATGTTCTGTTATATCATATTCTGTTCTTTCATGGAACCGAAGGGAACATATATGGAAGCGATAACTTTCCTGTTCTTTGCACAATGTCTTCACAGCAGCCATGTTCCCCTACGTGGATGACCATATGGAAAATGGACCAAGCTGACCGGAACACTTTTTCTTGTCTTGTAAAATTTTATTCTGATACTGTCAGTCAGCAGCCTCCATTCCAAGAGCATCATCTCTATTTCCACTCTGTCTGAAGCCTTGGTGGAACCCAGAATGCCAGATAGCCAAAAAAGATCAACACAGAGCATGGGATATATTTAATAGCTTTAACAACTAAGTGTGCTTGGCCCAAAACACATTATGTGAGACATCAGAGTTGAAAACAATCTTGGATTCAATTTATTAATCAAATGACCAGTGCAGAATGGGATCAAATCTGGAAAATGAAAGGTAGATATAGAACACACTAATCCCAAAGCTATTGCAGACACTTGGGGAGAAAATTTTGCCAGAATCTCTGCAACAGTTTCATATCCTCCTGAATTTTTAATACTGAAAGAGCAGCAAGAGAAACAAAGGTTAAATTTTTTTACCAATGGACTTGAGACATACAATCAACCATTTGTTAAGGTGGAACTAAAAAGAGCTCTTTTACTGTCTTGCCCCAGTGCAATAAAGCCTGATAACATCCATTATGAAATAATTAAACATTACCATTATCTTCTATGGATCTCCTTCTCTTAATATACAATAGAATACTTGTAGAGGAAGGCTTTCTGGATTCTTGGCATAAGTCAGTTGTCGTTTGCTATCCCAAAACAAGGAAAGGATCCAGCACAAGCTAATAAGTATTGACCTATTGCTCTAACCAGCTATCTTTGTAAGATATTAGAAAAAAATGGTTAATGCCAGACTTCTCTGGTTGTTAAAAAGCAATGATCTTCCTTCAATACATAATGCAGCTTCTATAGACATCATTCAACTTTAGACCATTTGGTTTATGTATAAGAGATACATGTCTGAAGAAAGAACATCTGGTTTCAGTTGTCTCTTCCATGGAAAAAGCTTTGACACAACCTGGAGATATGGCATATTTAAAAACTTCTATAATTTAGTTCTCAAAGAACACCTTTGTGTATTTATTAAATACTTTCTGTTCAGGCGAGCTTTCCAAGTCAGAACGGTAAGTATGCTATTTGGTCATATCATCGAGAATAGGGTGTTCTCCAAGCTCTGTCTTAAGTGTGACACGTTTTTGCTATCAAACTTAACTAAGTCATTCACTGAACAGCTCCCTTTCACTATAGACAATGCTCTATATGTTGATGACTTCACAATTTACTGTCACTCTCATAACATGAGGGTAATTGAAAGATAACTTCAATAAGCAGTTGATCATGTTTCTCTGTGGGCTCTTAGTAAAGGGTTGAGGTTTTCAACAGAAAAAAAAGTCTGCGTATACTTCTGTCGAAATTGCACTCTTTACCCAGATCCTTATTCCAGTAGCAACAGAAGCCAAGTTCTTGGGACTCATCTTTGACAGAAATCTTACATTTTTGCACACATTCATCAACCAAGAGAAAAGTGCAAGAGAGCATTGATCTCTTTTCACTCTATCCTCTACTGAGTGAGGTGCCAATCAATCTTCATTGCTTCATCTTATCGTGCACTTATACGTTCAAAGCTGGATTATTGGTCCTACAAGGCAACTGTCTATGGTTCTGCAAGACAGAATAGCCCTCCATCATCAGGGTATACAGATAACTACTGGTGCCCTTCACACATCACCCATTCAAAATCTTTATGTTGAAGCAAATGAACTGGCTTAGATGGAAGCAGTTGTCTTAATTATACTCTAAAGATAAATTTTCTTTCAGATCATCCTACATGGACTAGTCTCTCTCTGCTTTGGGAAGCTCAATATCACACAACACATCAGACTGCTATGCGTCCTTTTGGTATGCGTGTTAAAGAGGGTATGCAAGATTTTGACAACATTGACATTGCCTGCACCAAACATAATAGCATCCCTCCATGGCAGGTTTGCACTCCATCCTGCAACCCCTCACTTTGTCAACTACAGAAGTCTCATATTCCATCATCTGTCTACCTGCAGCTGTTTAATGCACACAAGAGCAGCCCACTCTGATTTCTGGGCTATCTATACTGATGACTCAAGAACTGATACTTGTGTTGACTGTGCTGTTGTGTTTCCTGACATTACTATCTCCAATCAGATCACACCTGTTTGCAGTAATTATACAGAAGAGTTACATGTCGTTCAACTTGCACTCATGCACATCAAAGAAAACCACTACCAAAAGTGCGTAATTTATACAGACTCATTGAGCTCTTTATAGACTATTGCTTCTCCTATGTATAATCCACATCTAGTGCTGTATAAGGTGTTACACCTGTTGTACAAAATGAAAACCTTTAATTTTGATATTCGGTTATGCTGATTTCCCAGCCACTTTGGAATTAAGGGAAATGAGACTGCAGATACAACTACTAGATCAGCTCATACTTTCTCCACATACTGTTTAACAATACCATATACTGACTACAAATAGTTTGAGATCATAGCTAATTGCCCAATGGCAGGAAGCATTGACAAATAAAATATATGACATTAAGCCTGAAATTAAGCATTCACATTTTAATCAATGTAGAAAGAGAAGAGAGGAAGTTGTACTTGAATAGATCACAGTCATCTTACACATTCTTATTTACTGAGGGCTGATGACCAGTATAAAAAAATTCAATACATCTAGCACTTTACACAAGAGGAATGAAATTTTTACCTATCTGGACAAGCTATATACACTATTATGAAGGAAAGTGGTATTAAACCTGATATCAAAATTGGAAATGTTAATCTCAGCTCTTTGCTTTATGTAGATGATGTTATACTTCTAAATAAATCCGCTACAAGTCTGCAAGATTCCCTGACTAAATTGAATAACTGTTGTAGTAGATATGATATGAAGGTCAGCATGACAAAGACAATGAAAATAGGCAGAAACATTGAGAATATCAACTGCACTGTGAATGGAGAACCTATAGAACGAGTAAAACATTTCAGCTACTTAGGCACGATTTTTAGTGAAGATGGTAAATTATTATTTTATTATTATTATTATTCAGGCCTTCATGGAGTCAAAAGACTCATCGCAGGAGGTCTTTTTTAAAAAACACAAGTCTATCAAGACTCGTGTTTTCCAAAAAAGTTGATAGACTCGTGTTTGATGGACCTCCTAGGAAACACAAGTCTATCAAGACTTTGTGTTTCCTAGGAGGTCCCTCCTAGGAAACACAAAGGTTTGGTTTCTTTGCATGGAGGGTGGTTGAACCATAGAATGCATTGCCTGATGGAGTGGTGAAAGCGAGAACGGTCAATGCGTATAAGGAGTCTATCATACCACTCCTTATACGCATTGACCGTTCTCGCTTTCACCACTCCATCAGGCAATGCATTCTATGGTTCAACCACCCTCCATGCAAAGAAACCACTCCTCACCCTCTTTCTCACAGTTTCCTTTCGTAACTTCCAGGGATGGCCCCTTGTCATGACTCCTTCCCACTGTTCAACCAAGTGAAAGAACTCCCCAGTGTCAACCCTATAGCCACCTCTCATCAGTTTAAAAGTCTCAATCATATCACCTCTCCTTCTTCTATCCATCAAACTCTGCAGTCCACACTCCCTCAGCCAATCCTCATAACTAACAATGTACAGTCCTGATACCATCTTTGTTATCTGCCTTTGTACTCTTTCCACAGATAATTTATCCCCTTCAAATCCTGGGGACCAGATATGAGAACAATAGTCTAAGTGTGGTCTGATCAGAGTCTTATACAACGGAATGATAACTATTTTATCTCTGCTGGTTGGTGTCCTCATTATTGCAGCAATTCTCTGTGTTATCTTCACTACCTTTGCCATATGTCCCCTAAATTTCAGGTTTCTATCAATCCCAGATCTCTTGTCTGCTTCCTCCAGTTTAATTCCTCCCATACAGTATGCAGTGTCCCAAACTTCGAGACCTTACATTTTTGCTGCATTAAACTGAAACGCCCATTCATTTGCCCATCTATCTAGCTTATTCAAATCCTCTTGGAGGGCTACCACATCTGCACTGTTACTAATAACCCTTCCCAGCTTCGCATCATCCGCAAACAACTGAATATCCCCTTGCAATCCACGGACAATGTAACTGATATAAAGGTTAAACAATATAGGTCCCAGTGCTGAGCCCTGTGGAATCCCACTTGTAACCTTCTGCCTCTTTGATATTGCTCCATCATACACAACTGTCTGATACCTATCGGACAGCCAATCCTGAATCCAGTTGATCAATCTGACATCCAGACCCATGTGCTGCGACTTGAATATCAGCTTATCGTGTGGCACCCTGTCAAATGCCTTTGCTAAGTCTAGGGAAATGGCAGTATATGCCTTTCCCTCATCTAACGCTCTTGTAACTTTATCATAAAAGGCTAGCATATTGCTAAAACAAGAGCGCACCTTCACAAATCCATGTTGACTCTCACAGATAACATTACCCTCATCTGCCCAATGCTGTATACGGTCCCTCACTATTTTCTCCAAGATCTTACTAACTATTGATGACACACAAACTGGCCTATAATTAGACACTTCCAGTCTGCTACTGCCCTTATGCAATAGCACTATCTTACCTTCCTTCCATTCCAATGGCACCTTTCCTGCAGCCAGACTTTCATTGAAAAGCCAGGTTAAAGGTACTGTCAGTTCCTTAGCACATTCTCTCAAAACTCGTGGTGAAATACCATCCAGTCCCACAGCTTTACTAACATCCAGTGTACTCAGTATGTGGAACACACTCTCCTCCTGTACCTCTAAACCTCGAACCTTCCCTATCCCTCTAGTATTCAAATTGACTCCTCCAGGATGACATATTCCAATAAAGTGTTCATTGAACAATTCCACAATGTCCTCTGCATCGGTCACCTTATTCCCATTTTTATCCCACAATGTAATTCTTCCACAGTCATTTCTCCTCCTACTCACCATATAGCTAAAAATATTCCCTCGGATTTTCCTTGGATCTAAGAGCCAATCTTTTCTTCATATTCCAGTTTCGTCTTCCTTACCATACTAGTCACTCTCCTGGCCTGTGTCTTATATTCTTCATGCATCTTCTCTTCACCTGTCTGCTTATATCTCTTCCATAGCCTCTTTTTTGCATGCAATTCCTGTTTAATATTGTTTGTCATCCACTTTACTCCAAATTGTGTCCTCTTCTTCTTCTTTACTCGTGGAATACAGCTTACCATTGCTGCTAACAAATATTCCTTCACAATTTCCCAAGCACTAATGATATCCCAGCCTTCCAATTCCTCCCTCCACAAAACTTCCCCAAGTTGACGTCTAAGACTATTATAATCACCTGCTTTATAATTCCATATACTTTTGCTTCTCTTTGATACTCCTACATGTCTATTCATTTTCCAAGTCAAAAGCATATAGTCACTCTCTCCAACTGGTGGGAGAGATGTCATCTCAGTTATTATCAACTCTTCTGATGCTGTAACCAAATCCAAAACTCTTGAACCTCTTGTTCACTCTGTTACATGTTGCCTAAGACATTTGTCCCTCAAGAATTCTAGAAATTCCATTCCCTTATATTCCTTTATTGCTACATGCATCTTTCTCTCCCCAATTTATACTGCTGTAGTTAAAATCTCCAATAACAGTCATTCTTCTTGCACTTGCCACGCTCAACTGTCTCAACATCTCCTGGTTCCCCACCCTCTGTGCTCCTTGGTCTGTAGCAACACCCCACTAAATATCCTGTCTTGCCTACCTCCACCTCACACCATATGCTTTCAAAATCAAAATCATTAGTGTCATAGCCTTCCAAAGCCTCCACTCGTACAGGACATAGGTCATCACTTATCATAAGCAGTACTCCTCCACCACGCTTTCCCTTCCTATCCTGTCGAAAAATGGTGTACCCAGCAACTTCTATTCCTGTTATTATATCCTCTTCTGTCAACCACGTCTCGGTGATCCCAATAATCTTTGGCCAGGCTGATGCTATCAGTGCCACCAATTCCTCTCACTTATTCCTCTCCCTTAAAATGGAAATAGACAACAGAATCAACAAAGCTTGTATGGTAGGAAGTCATTTGAATAAATTCATATGGAATAAGAGAGAAATTAATTGGAACACTAAATTAGCTGTATACAAGACAGTGTACAAACCAGTTTTAACTTATGGATTTGAGAGCTGGGTCAAAAGTAAAACACTTGACCAAAGACTAGAGACCGCAGATATGAGAGTCCTGAGAAAGATTAGGGGCATGAATAGATGGCATCAGTGGTAATATCATATTAAAAACAAGGATATTAGGAAGGAACTTGACATTGTCAACATCCAGGAATGCATTAGCATAGCTATTCTCAGGTGGTATGGTCACTTAAATAGAATGGGCGAGGAAAGATTAGCAAAATAAGTATTCTCTGCCAGGTTGTCAGGAAAACTACCCAGAGGAAGACCAAGATATAGGTGGATTGATATGGTACAAAATGCCTTAGATGATAGAAATATAAGATCTGATAATGTTGGAGTCTTGACAAGTAACAGACTGATTTGGAGGAAAATTGTAGATAGGAAGTTAGTAATGATGTAAATTTTTCATGTAGTACTATCGTATCCTGTACATCCCTTGACGGTACATGGCAGGAATTTGATGATGATGATGATATACACTCAGGGAGATGTCAGACTCAGACAGATTGCATGATGTTTTTAAGCTTCTTAATTTGTACAAACACATTTCACTGTAATTTTGTTTATATGTAGATACTGCATTATTTAACTTTATTTTTAAGTGTAAATAATTTGTACATACATATTATTTACTAGTTTGTCTTTACTATTTATGTATTGCTGTAACTTTTGATCTTGTGTATTGCTGTAACCTTTGCAGTAATTTTATTTATATGTAGATATTGCATTGTTGACCTTAATTTTTGTGCATGCATATTGTTTACTAATTTCTCTTGGACTATTTATGTACTGCTGTAACCTTTGCCATAATTGTATTGTATATACTGTGTTGCTTTGCAGTATTTACAATAAAATTAGTTTGGATTTACAATAAAATTACTTTGGTTTTTGTACATGCATATTGTTTACTAGTTTGTCTTTGACTGCTTATGTATTGTTGTAACTTTGCTATGGAGCAGTATGGCTTTTGCTGTTCTTGCACCAATAAACCAACCAATTTGTGATCTTTTTTTTGGATTACTAGGAATTCTTGGGAAGCTCTGAAACTTTATACAAGGTCAAGACTGGTCTGGTTATTTATTCTACCACTAATTCATGTCTTTACGTACTCTCCATAAGGATGGATATGTGTGGGGATAGGGTATTGGGCAACTTGATGTGAGGTCAACTTGCTCTCTATATACAAATAGTCTAATCATGAAGATATTGCACATGCAAATATTGTTTGCTTATGCTTGGGTAAGATAAGAATAAAAATAAGAATATAATTTCTTGTCAAGTATAATGATTTTTTCTTACTACAACAACAGTTATCACTTTTCTTGTCTGTGCTTTATTATCATGCAGCTGCTGACCATTTTCTTGCTTTTATCTTTTCTATAGCATCTTATGAGAATATTTGCATTCTTCTTTATCAGCCACGTGGTTAGCATATCTGCTCTCCAGCCAAAAGGCTGCAGGTTTGAATCCCTCCATGGGCATGGATGTGTGTGATTGGGAAAATACTAGTGGTGGCAGTGGACAGTAGATGGCACCGATGTAGATAATGGTAGTTGGTGGATTGAGTAATGGAGATGGAGAGTTGTAGAGCAGGTCTCGCCTGTGATGAGTCTTTGGACTCCTTGGATGTCAAGTAACAATAATATATGTCTGCTTTGGATCCAACCAATAATGTCACTCATTCTTCTCCTTAATCTTTTAATTTCAGATTTATATGAAAGTAAAATATTAAGTTAATTATCCTGTTCATCAGTCTTAATTGAATCTTCCATTTCATCCTAATTTTTCTCATCTTTCTCCTCAACATTACTTTCTTATTTTATATCAATTTATATATTATTATTATTATTACGGGCAACTCCAGGGAGTCATTAGACTCATCGAGGGAGGGGCCCCAAATCATGTTCATTACAACTATTCGACATTCATACAGTATCTATCATACCTCGCCTTAAACTTATTCACTGTCACAGCATCCACCACAGATTCTGGCAGCCCATTCCACTCATTGACCACTCTAAAAGTAAAGAACCCAGCTCTAACACTCTTACTAACCACACTTTTGCCCTGCTTCCATGGATGTCCCCTAGTCCTCTCACAACCAGCCCTGTTCTCAAAAATATCTTCTGAATTAATTTTATAGAAACCCTTCAATAATTGGAATGTCTCAATCATATCTCCCCTCCTCTGCCTATCAACCAATTTTTGCAACCCACAAATCCTCAACCTGTTCTCATAAGGTTCATTCCACAGACCTGCTATCATCTTGGTCACTCGCCTCTGGATCCTCTCAACCTCCTCCCTCATCAAGAAGAAACCTAGGTGACCAAATCTGGGCACAGTAGTCGAGATGGGGTCTTATCAAGGCTCGATACAGAGGAACAATAACCTGCTTGTCTCTGATTGTCAACGTATTCTTCAGCAATCAAGTGATTTGATGAGCTGATTTGGCCACTTTTGCAATGTGCCCCCTAAACTTCAACTCCTTATCCACCAACACTCCTAAATCTCGTGTCTCATCAATTTCCTGGAGTACAGTTCCACCAATGTAGTAAACTGCTGCTAATCTTTTCACCCCAAAATGTATAACTTTACATTTGCCACATTAAATTGACATCCATTCTCCTTACCCAGATCTCCAATCTATCCAAATCATCCTGCAAAATTTTGACATCATCTGCAAACAAATGAACTGTTCCTCTCAGATCCTTTCCTATATCATTAATGAACAAATTAAACAGCAGTGGTCCAAGAACAGATCCTTGTGGCACACCACTAGTCACAGGCCATCTTGTGGACTCTACTCCTGAATAAACCACTCTCTGATATCTCTCAGTCAACCACTCTCCTATCCATCACACCAACCCTATATTCATCCCCATATGCTGCATTTTACTGATTAGAATTCCATGTGGTATCCTGTCAAAGGCCTTAGCAAGGAGTTTACTTGGTGTAATTGATAAAAGCACAAGTATCACAATGAACTTAAAGTGCTAGGACTTCTTTTTTACTAATACATTTATTAGTAAAGGATATTAAACAAAAATGTGTATTTTTTTTTTTTCTTCTTCTTTCCAGTCAGTACTATATTCGAGAGAATGAATGACCTTCATCTGTTTCAACCTCATCTTACTCCTTTGGCTGACTGAATCAAGACATGGGATTTGACGTTTAATATGGAGAATTGTAAGTATTCAACAACTCGTAATAAGAACAGTTATTTCAAAGAATACATATAATCAAATTATAAGTAAATTCAAATGATTAAAATTTTATATTCAGAAAAAAGTATTTCAGTAATCTTCCGTTCTACTGTTTTATCTGACCATAGTGGAATGCAATTTGCCTTTCTGATAATTGAAGAATCAGGTAAGTGAAATACAGTTGCATTATGCTCTATCATAAGTTGGTTGACACACGTCCGTCGGTTAATTTGAAGGATTGTTGTTTTGAAGTTCAGTTAAACTGTAGATTACTGTATTATTAAATTCAAATTAATGATGGTACATTTCTCCCTTCAATTGGAAAAGACCCAAGTTTGATTCTTGTCATGATGAGCGAAATCTTTATTTGGACTTTTTTCCAATTGAATATGGGTTACCCAATCTCATACAGAGGTAGCAAGATTTTTCCCTCTGGGAAATACATTGGAAAAGACCTAAGTTCGATTCTCATCATGATGAGCAAAATCTTTCTTTGGTCTTTTTTTCAACTAAATATGATTTAGCCAATCTCATACAGAGGTAGTAAGATTTTCCCCTCTTGGAAACTCAAGTTTTTCATCTCGCCCACAGGCAAAACGGCTAGAAAACACAGAGTTTACATTAAAAAAATATTATTAGTGGGCGGATGGCATTGTGTGTAGATGAAGAATTAAGTAGCAGAAACAGCAGGCTTTGTGGAGCATCCTCCCATGAGTCTTTGGAAGTGTCGCTTAATAATAAGTAGGGGGGGAAATTTAAATTGCTATTCTAATAAAATATTTTGTGGGAATGTCTTTTAGTATATAAGCTAATGATGTACTATTGGAACGGATGTGGTTCTTTGTTAGATGCTGTTAAGTACTAATAGTTCCTGATTGTTTGTTTTCTTGCTGTTTCTTTCATTCTTGGAAGTGAGGATAGTTATTAACTCCTTCTTTGTAGATCCTTCCTAATTATTGTCATTTTACAAGTTAGTGCTGTTTCAAACATTTCATGTGGAAAGGAATACGTGTATATTCCTTTCCAGAAAGTGTTTCTGTCTGCAGATGTATTGCACCATTAAAATGAACACTCCAAACATGGTCCACCAAGATTATCATCGGTGTGCAATGTAAAAAAAAGCGACTGCATTTACTCCATTATGCAAAATAAAGTTAAAAAAAAAGAAAAAAAGTTGCATTTTTAATAAACTAAACCTGAAATATAATTTATTGGAAAATGTTTATAAAAATGTATTTGTTTATTCTTTTCTAAGGAATATGATATTGAATAAATGTCTGTATTTTTGTATCTTTCTGATGTTAAATCAGGTATGAGACAAGGATGTACATTATCTTTGCTATTATTCATCCTCTACATGAATCATATTATGAAGGAAAGTGTTATTAAATCTGATATCAAAATTGGTTATGTTAATCTTAGCTCTTTACTTTATGCAGATGATGATATTATTATTATTTCGGGACACCTCCAAGGAGCCTGAAGACTCATCGAGGGAGGGCACCTATTCTACAACTTTCCATCTCCACCACTTCACCTACCAACTACACTGAACCGCTCCTACCATCATCTAAACCAACATCATCTACTGTCCATCACTATCATTTTTGTCTGTAAATTGCATATGTTCTAAAGGCCAATTTGTCTGTATGCAGGATAAAAGAACTGTGTTGTAGGTTTCCAGGAGAAAAACCCTGCTACCTCCATAGGAGATTGGCTAACTCGCCTTCAATTGAAAAAACCTATATAAAGATTCCTCCCATCACGAACAAGAATCGAACAACGACAGTACTTTTTCAGTCGAAAACGTACTGTAGTTGGTGAATGTATAGAACAAGCAAAACATATCAGCTAATGTTTAGCAATTTTTAGTGAAGATGGCAGATTAAAGATGGAAATAGACAGCAGAATTAGGAATGCTGGTATGGTAGGAAGTTAAATGAATAAATTTGTATGGAATAAGAAAGAAATTAGTCAAAACACTAAACTAGTTATATATAAGACAGTTTCCAAACCAGTTTTGGCTTGTGAATCTGAGATGGGTTATGAATGAAGCACTTGATCAAAGACTTGAAGCCACATATATGACAGTTCTGAGAAAGATTAGGGAAATTAATAGCAGTATCATATTAAAAACAAGGATATTAGGAAACTACTTGACATTGTTAGCATTCAGGAATATGTTAGCAGAGCTAATCGCAATGTATAGCCACTTAAACAGAATGGGAGAGGAAAGGTTAGCAAATTAAATGTTTGCCAGTATGGCAGGAAAAAGACTCAGAGGAAGATCAAGATCTAGGTGGATTGATACACTAAAAAGTGCCTTAGAAGCAGAGATATAGGATCTGATAATATTGGAGTCTTAACAGATTAATTTATAAGAAAATTTTAGACAGAAGTTAGTAATGATATAAGTTTTTTTATGTAGTACTGTCATAACATCCTGTACATCCTCTGAGGCTACATGTCAGGAATTTGATGGTGATGATGATGACGATAATTTTTGTATTTTGTGATTTTCAAAATTGTGAAATACAAGTTTATTAGATTGCATTATAAACTAGACAAAATTGCATAATTTTCAGCATATAAAAAAAGGCAAAATTCACTACACGTAAGGGTCACAAAAGGGTACATAAACTGTGCTCTGCCTTAGCGAATTTTAATTGTAGAACCAGAAGCAATCATAGCTACTCACCAGGTAAATATTTAAAAAATTATTTTTTAATTTTTTAAAAATCGATGAAGGGAGCTAGCTGAATGAGTGGTTTGAAAGTAGCATATCCATGCCACTTTCAAACCACTCATTTCCAAAAATGGAAAGTGGCAAGCTTAGGAATGTGCTTGGCTCAGTGCCATGGCATGTAAAACTGCAAGGGCTGGATGTTGATAGTGCATGGGAGGTGGTTAAGAAGTGTTTGCAGGAGGCAATGGTTGACTGTATACCAAGAGTCCGAATAATAAATCAAGTAAGGGTTAAATGGATGAATAAAACTATTAAGCTTGAGCTGCAAAAAAAGAAACAATTGTGGAGGGAATTTAAGGAGAAAGGTGACCAACAGGTGCAGGAACAGTATAAAGCTCAGGCCAGGATGGTAACAAGGGTGGTAAGAAAAGCAAAAGCGGATTACGAAAGAAAATTGGCCATGCAGGCTAAAGAGAATCCCAAGCAGTTTTTCAGTTTGACTATGTTGCAAGTAAAAAGAAAAATGTTCATGGCAGAATGATTTTAAAAAATGCTGATGGTAGGGAGGTAACTGACTCATTCGATATAGTGGAATTACTGAGCGAGCACTTTGCAAGAGTATATCATCCAGGTGGTGACATTGCAGGAATGGAAGAACCAACAGCTTATATGGGAATTGTGGTGAATGAAGTAGAGGTAACTAGTCTATTACAGAACCTCAATGTCAATACATCTGTGGGATTGAATGGTATACCAGCTCATGTCGTACGTGAAGCGGCTAAAGAATTGTCAGTGCCCTAGACCATTTTGTTTAATTTGAGCCTCGGGTCTGGGTCAGTCCCAAGGCGGTGGAAAGAGGGGAAAATAGTTCCGCTGCATAAAGGTGGTTCCAAGGCTGCTGTTGAAAATTACTGGCCAATCAGCATAACAGGAATCATTATCAAGGTCTTGGAGAAAATAGTCAAGAGGAAAATACAAGATTGGATAGATGAAAATGGGATACTGTATCGAGGACAGCATGGTTTTGTGAAAGGTAGGTCATGCCTCAGTAACTTGCTCACATATTATAACACAGTGACGGCTGAACTGGATAAGGGTAATGGGTTTACAGTGATTCTACCGGATCTTGCTAAGGCCTTTGACAGGATACTACATGGAATTCTAATCAGTAAATTGCAGCATATGGGGATTGATATACAGGGTGTTCGGGATAAATTTGACAGTTTCGTAAGGAAAAAGAAAATCTTCTTTGTATCTATTAAATTTAATGAATTGACAAAAAAACATTACAGGCAGAGTTAATTACAATACTATCAACAAGATTTACTCAAAATAACCACCATTAGCATCGATCACAGCTTCAATTCTGCTTCGGAACCTCGAACAAGCTGATGCTACAGTCTCCCTGGGAAGGGCCGCAAAAACTGTTTTAATTTTATCCATTAACTGGGCTTTTGAATTACTGGAAGTGCGATTGGTGTCTTTTTCAACTGCGCCCCATACAAAATAATCCATGGGGTTAAGGTCTGGGGAGTTTGGAGGCCAAACATTTGGACTGGTGAAGTCGTAGAAATTTTCAGACAACCATTTTTGACTTTTCCCAGAGGTGTGGCAAGGGGCCGAATCCTGCTGCCATACATACGGCCTACCATTGGCTACCCTTGTTATCCAGGGCTTGACTACAGTTAGCAACTCCACGAACAAAGCCCGAATTCCAATGCCAGGGTTCTTCAACACCTGTTCCTGCAGATTTGCGAGGAATTCTGCTGTACGAACGCAATCAGATCGTCTGCTAGGGATCTTTCTTCTTGCTACATCCTCGTAGTCACCATTGCAAGTCTCTAGTTCATGCCTGATTGTTTTTACTGTATTCAGGGAGCATTGGGCAGCAGTCGTAATATCCTTATTTTGATGGCGGGCACGAATCATCATGATACAAGTTATTCTCTTCCATGATTCAGGTGGGTTCCAGCTATCCATCCTTTCTGACATCTTGTATATGAATGAAGAAGGGTCCAAACTTTTAAATGAAGAGAAGTGTGTGTTAATACATGTAACTTACGGAAAAATATAATTAATTATAAATATGTCAAATTTATCCCGAACACCCTGTAGGGTTGGTGAGATGGATAGGAGGGTGGTTGACTGAGAGATATCAGAGAGTGGTTTATTCAGGAGTAGAGTCCACAAGACAGCCTGTTACTAGTGGTGTGCCACAAGGATCTGTTCTAGGACCACTGCTGTTTAATTTGTTCATTAATGATATAGGAAAAGATCTGAGAGGAACAGTTCATTTGTTTGCAATGATGCAAAGTTGGGTAGAGCAATAGTGAATGCAGATGATGTCAAAATTTTGCAAGATGATTTGGATAGATTGGAGGTCTGGGTAAGTGGATGTCAATTTAATGTGGCAAAATGTAAGGTTATACATTTTGGGGTGAAAAGATTAGCAGCAGTTGACTACATTGGTGGAACTGTACTCCAGGAAATTGACGAGATATGAGATTTAGGAGTGTTGGTGGATAAGGAGTTGAAGTTTAGGGGGGCACATTGCAAAAGTGGCCAAATCAGCTCATCAAATCACTTGGTTGCTGAAGAATACGTTGACAATCAGAGACAAGCAGGTTATTTTTCCTCTGTATCGAGCCTTGATAAGACCCCATCTTGACTACTGTGCCCAGATTTGGTGACCTAGTTTCTTCTTGATGGGGGAGGAGGTTGAGAGGATCCAGAGGTGAGTGACCAAGATGTTAGCAGGTTTGTGGAATGAACCTTATGAGAACAGGTTGAGGATTTGTGGGTTGCAAAAATTGGTTGATAGGCGGAGGAGGGGAGATATGATTGAGACATTCAAATTACTGAATGGTTTCTATAAAATTAATTCAGAAGATATTTTTGAGAACAGGGCTGGTTGTGGGAGGACTAGGAGACATCCCTGGAAACTGGGCAAAAGTGTGGTTAGTAAAGGTGTGTTAGAGCTGGGTTCTTTACTTTTAGAGTGGTGAATGAGTGGAATGGGCTGCCAGAGTCTGTGGTGGATGCTGTGACAGTGAATGAGTTTAAGGCAAGGTATGATAGATACTGTATGAATGTCGAATAGTTGTGATGAATATGATTTGGGGCCTCCCTCGATGAGTCTAATGACTCCATGGAGTTGCCCGTAATAATATTATATTTGGAAAACTTTAGCAATTTTTTCCAATGTACCTACCTGAATGCTGGCCTGGTTGGCCAAGTAGTTAGCATATCTGCTCTCCAGTCAAAAGGTTGCAGGTTCAAATCCCACCGTGGGCATTGACATTTGTGATTGTCTTTGAAAATACTAGTGGTGGTGGTTGCTGGTAGATGGCATTGGTGTAGATGCGGTTCATTGTAGGTGATGGATTGAGTGGTGGAGACAATGGTAGCATAGGTGCCCTCCCTCGATGAGTCTTTTGGGCTCTCTGGAGGCATCACAATAATAATAACATATGGAAACATTTTTTCTGTCATCCTGTGTGTTGGTTACAGAAGGTATGGGGGATGGCGTGCAGTATTTTATCTATTTTATAAGTGCTTTAGCAATGAGGTAAAAATGTTGTAAAGGTACCTTGAGCTCAGATTCCAGGACTGTGTCATTTAAACATATTGCCCTAGTTGTGTGTGTGAGTGAGAGAGAAAGAGAGGATTTTGAGAATGCTATTGGTTTGGGTGGGTGTGATTGCTTATGTAAATACTTTCCTATATATGTGGGTTTCTGTAAACAAAAAGGATAATTAACTATTTGACAGTCATGTGACTTGCGTGTGTCTAGAAAGGGAGACAATTGTTACTTTCTTTATACAGGGAAGTGTATTTTTGAATGTTGGCATATTTAAATATGCTTAAAATATATCTAAGATGTCTAGGCTATGACACCCCTCCCCTCCCAGCTAGCTAGTTTCTGTCTGGAACATTTGGAAAACTAAGTACTCAGCATAGCTGCATATAAACCATTAGTTTGGCTATGCTATATAGAATGATGTGTTTGCTGTTTGGTCTCATACTGGTCTGAAATTCATCCACCATCTAAGTTGGGTAGGAATGGCATGTGATCACTTAATACTTTAATGTTAAGAAGTAGTATCCATATAGTATGTCAACTAGGTTACTGCTTTCGTTCATATTAGCAAGGAGTTAGAGTGAAAAGTGATAATAAATTGGAATGGATGGAGAAAAGTTTTGAAATTATATAGAAAAGTTTATAGGAGAATGCTAGGAAGGAAGATATTTGAGGGAAGGATTGGAGTAGGTTAAATTCATGGAGGAGAATTTGTGATTCATCAGCTAAAAGAGGACACTCTTTTTCATGCTTATCACATTGACAAACATGATTTTCATACATAAACTTTTCAAAATGACTGACTTCTGTCTGTGAGGTTCTGCACTTCCATTTCTTATCTGGTTCAGTAATATGATAAAACAGTCCTTTTTTGTTAGATGTTAAAAAAACTGAATAACTGAAACTTTAATCCACTCACTTTCTGCTCTAGAATGCCAAATTAATAGCTGCATTCTTTATCTTTCTCAGGGGCGAATGCTGGTCTTGACATTCATGCTTGCTCTTGTTATTGATTCAGGGAGTGAGAGGTGTGATTGAAGTCTGATTAACAGAATAATGAATTACTGACCATTTAACACTATATAATCAGTCAGCTTGTGCTCTTAGAGAATATAGAATGTAATAAAAATGTAAGAAAGCTAAACCCTGTGTAAAACTAGCTAAACAAAAGTCATGGGAAGACTTTGGTAAGAACAAACAAAATAAATATCAAGAGGGTGGTAAGATATTCTGGAAGTTGTTGAAGAAGCTCAGAAATCGAAGAAAGTGTGCTGTAAAAGGAATTAGAGATGATAAAGGTGACATGAAAACTGGAGAAAAAGATATCCTTGAAGTATGGAGTAATTACTTAGAAAAATTACATGCTGGCCTTGTTGGCTAAGTGGTCAGCATATCTGCCCTCCAGCCAAAAGGCTGCGAATCTGAATCCCACCGTGGGCATGGATGTTTGTGATTGTCTGTGGAAATACTAGTGGTGGTGGTGGGCAGAGATGGCATTGGTGTAAATGATGATGGTAGTTGCTGTTCCCTGTAGTTGGTGGATCGAGTTGTAGAGTAGGTGACCTCCCTCGATGAGTCTTTGGACTCCCTGGAGGTGTTACGTAATAATGATAAAAATTGCTAAATGAAACAAACAGCGATAGCACAGCGTTAAAAAACACTCAACACAGATACAGTCAGGAATACATATCCATACTTGAAGTAGAAAAAAAAAAGCCATCAATAACCTGCAATGTGGAAAGGCAGCATGAGTAGATGATATTCGACCAGAAATGCTCAAGTATGGAGGTATAAAAGTCTTACAGTCGCTGCACTGCATAGTTCAGAAGGCCTGAACAGAGGGGACGAATTCCAGATGATTGGAGTAGAGCTCTCATAGTACCCATATATAAAAAGGGAAATAAAACTGAATGTTACAGAGATATTTCCCTACTGAGTGTTCCTGGTAAGATTTACGCAAGTATACTTGAAGAATTGTGGAAGAAAAGCTGGATTCAGGCCAAATAGAGGCTGTCAGTTTTAGATTTTCACTTTATGACAAATAGTTGAGAAATCATGGGAATATAACAAAGATCTGTATTTAAGTTTTGTAGATCTGAAAAAGGCATATGACAAGGTGCCAAGAGAGAAGCTATTCAAAATGCTATAGTTATATGGTGTCAATGGGACATTATATCAAGCAATACTTAGTCTTTATTTGAGAGTCAGCAGTTAGAACCTGATATCAAAATTGGAGATGTTAATGTCAGCTCTTTGCTTTATGTGGACGATGTTATGCTTCTAAATAAATCCGCTAGAAGTCTGCAAGGTTCCCTGACTAAATTGAATAACTGTTGTAATAGATATGGTATGAAAGTCAGCAATAACAAGACAAAGACAATGAAAATAGGCAGAATCATTGAAAATGTCAACTGTGTTGTGAATGGAACCTGTGGAACAAGTTAAACATTTCAGCTACTTAGGCACGATTTTTAGTGAAGATGGTAAATTAAATATGGAAATAGACAACAGAATCAGCAAAGCTGGTATGGTGGGAAGTCAATTGAATAAATTCATATGGAATAAGAGAGAAATTAGTCGCAACACTAAATTAGCTGTATGCAAGACATTGTTCAAACCAGTTTTAACTTATGGATCTTAGAGCTGGGTCAAAAGTAAAACACTTGACCAAAGACTAGAGACCGCAGATATGAGAGTCTTGAGAAAAATTAGGGACATGAACAGACGGAATCAATCCCAATATCATATAAACGAGGATATTAGGAAAGAACTTGACATTGTCAACATCCAGGAATGCATTAGCAGAGCTAATCTCAGGTGATATGATCACTTAAACAGAATGAGAGAGGAAAGATTAGCAACACAAGTGTTCTCTGCCAGTTTGGCAGGAAAAAAGACCCACAGGAAGACCAAGATATAGCTGAATTGATATGGTAAAAAGTGCCTTGGAAGATAGAAATATAAGATCTGATAATATTGGAGTCTTGACAGGTAATAAACTGATTTGGAGGAAAATTGTAGATAGGAAGTTAGTAAGGATGAAAATTTTCATGTAGTATTATCATATCCTGTACACCACTTGAGGGTACATGGCAGGAATTTAATGATGCCTTTAGGTGGTTTTTGAGAGCATCCGAAATTTTATTTTTTCCAATTTGATTTTGAGTAGTGTCCATGGCATGGTCTGCATGTCTGTATTATGGAATTGCTGGTCTTAAAAATAAGTCTATATTGCATCCTTGACTGTCTTGTTTTTTCTGTTTTATTAAGTTTTTGTGTCATTTGCATTATGAGGATTTTCATCATAATAAATGTGCTACTGTGAAGATTTTGCTGTTCAGGTTTCCACAGGCTTTGATGAGAATGTAATTGAATTGTGGATGCAAGTGCAAATAAATTAAAAAAAAAATACTCTGTGAAATAACTCTATATAGAAAAGGTATAAATTAGAACAGCTAAACATCTCTATTCTTGTTAGCCAAATTTGGAAGACACCATAAACGAAGGAAACAGCATATCATATTTAAAAAACTTTCGACTCCTGGACAGTTCTTGCATGTTTCATAACTTCTAGTACCATCCGAATGAATTTTCATGCCTTTTAAAGTGTTCCGTCCTTAGCCTGGTGATGATTGTGGTTATTTCTCTATTTTCATTTATTTTGCTGATTTCATTCTTCTTCTTGATAGTTTGTTTTACCAATCTTATTTTTGCGATAGAGTTTGCATCAGTTAGTGATTGTGGGTTTAATTTTTGAGGTAAGAATCTTTCTTCTTTGGCTAGTCTGTCTGCTCTCTCATTGCCTTCAATATTTACATGAACTGGTGTCGTGACGTTGTTCTCTTGACGTTCGAATCCGCCATCTTGCTAAAAGTCACTTTCATAAAATAAAGGAAAACTAATTGCAAATTAATCACTGATCTAAGGGTAGAGAAATTTCTATTATACTGCGCCACTCTATCCTTAGATAAGTCTATATGAATTAGTAGGATCAATTCAAAATTAGTTAGCAGTCTTTTCATTCATTCTGGCCGAGGTATTTTATTTTCCACTTGGGATTCCCGCAAGATTCGAATTTTTGTGAACGGTGCAGTAAAAAGAATTTCAGTCAAATACAACAGTTAGGTTAACAAATAAAGCATTTAATATAGGTCATACAACACTTACATAAATTTTACTTCTAATTTTAAACATAGAAATAAGTCAAACATTAAGTCAAGTCAATTACATTAGCACAATCTTCCAAGTCTTCACATGCACCTTCTTAGCTTCTGGGTTACAAAGTTTCTACACTTAAATAAATATAATAGAACATCCAATCTAATCAGTTTTCACACATTTCTCAGTCATGCTATAAGTTCAAAATATCACAGGCACTAATAGCTGAAAATATCTTTCAAACAATTCTTATTTCCAACTCTCAATCACGAAGAGTTTCCACAGTTAAAGTTAGGTTAAGCATAGCGTAATTAACACACAATTCTTCAAGCATTGAAATAATACACTATGATAGACCTTACTGGAAATAGTTCTTAGTACATCAATTATGTTGTGAGCAAACTTCTGGAATTTATTTATCTTACTTAAAAAAAAACACATCAACAAGACTTATCCACAATTATACTTAAAGCACTATCAAACGCACTTCAGAATTCTAGACTTCAATTATAGAGTACTTCATCTATCGTCGTTACCACTCATAAATCAATTAAAACGCTGTGAGGTTCCTTTAGGGCAAATCGGAAATAAGCCACTATTCTAGAATAGCTGGGTTCATTCAGAATTCTTCCTTAAACGTCCGGCTACTTATTTTACCCGATTGTCGCATTAATTTCCTTTCTATGATTACTGCTGATTTCACTTTCAGCTAACTATAAAATTCGTTTCTTCCTTGCTCACTTATAAAAATTATCCACTTAACTCCTACCCTAAGAACCTTTTATTTACTTCTACTTCTCTAGTTTATCCCCTTACTACTTTTTACTTCCCAAAATTCCGTTCCGACTCCCCTACTACGTATATATTTTCTCTTCTTATTTTGCCCACGCTCCCTTCACTCGCGCTCATTTATTTCACGCGTCTCTATGACAACCGATAAACGTAAACATTCTCGCGAATGTTACATTAGGCTATACAACTACATTCAGTTATTACATAACGTTAAACTTTCACAAAAAAGAATAAATAGAATATTTGCATTTCAATAAGTGCGTAGTTAAATTACAAATACAAGTTCTTATAATATTGACATAACAATAAATAAAATAACTTAATAATATTTAATACAGAACCTCTTTATCATTAACACTTTCTTTTTTATTAAATAATTAAAAACTTGATATAATTAAGGCAGTTATATGATATCAATTATAATTTATGTTATTTACATTAAATAATATTTACAAATATAGTTCTTGTGACGGAAAATCATGTTGGATTCTGAATCAAATAACATTTATTCTAATTTCTACATAATCAGAATCCAACACTGGTATCCATTAAACGTGTGGACAGACTTATGTGTTCGTCGAACATGTTGTTTATTATTTTAACGGTATAATAGAACACAGAAACTAAGTAAATAATTAATTTATTAACTAGATGCTGATATTTCGCTGGTATTATAACCAGCATCTTCAGAGCACAAAAACACTGTTTGTCACAATACGCGAGACTAAAACAACATGGTGTACTTCAACAAAACTGTAGCAGCAACACAAAGACTAGAGTCCTGATTTTGGCACCCTCTATCTGATACCACTAATAGAAACCCTCAATCTACTGAAGTCACACTTCCCCCCTGATATATTTGAACTATTCAAATTCACAATACATGCAGGATATTTCACATGGAAAGGGAAAATATACAAACAAATTGATGGGACAGCCATGGGCTCCCCCCTTTCTCCCCCCCCTAGCCAACTTTTACATAGAACACCTGGAAAAACAAGCAATCAATACAGCCACTCTCAAACCAACACTTTGGCTACGCTATGTTGATGATGTGCTCGCTATTTGGCCACATGGCCCTGAGACATTGAAAACATTCTTAGCACATTTAAATAGCCAACATCCAAAAATCCACTTTACTATGGAACTGGAAGCCAACAACTGTCTGCCCTTCCTGGATACACTCATCACACGTCTCCCAGATGGTTCCTTATCATTTTCAGTTTTCAGAAAACCCACACATACAGGCAGATACTTACACAAACAATCACACCATCATCCTTCTCAACAATATGGCATATTAAAAACGCTAACCCATAGAGCGAGAGCAATCTGTTCAAATGACAAGGCTCTTACTGCTGAACTGACTCACTTATGCCACACCTTCTTGGCCAACGGCTACAATCCACAAAAAATAAACAAAATACTAAACACTCCTAAGAAATCCCTCCCACCATCCACCACAGAGAACTACAACAAAACAGTCACCATCCCTTACATTAAAGGCACATCCGAAAAGATCTCAAGAATTCTCAATAAACATAAACTACGCACTACATTCAGACCATGTAGCAAATTAGCCACCCTCATCCGCTCACCCAAGGACAGCATTCCTCCTTTATCACATCCAGGAGTCTACCAAGTACCCTGCTCATGCAATCAAGCCTACTATGGTCAAACAGGAAGAACTGTGAATATCCGCATCAGCGAACATAAATGATACGTCCGGAAATATCATTATGGGAAGTCGGGCCTAGCAGACCATGCTCTGGATACCCCTGCACACAGGATCAACTGAAAAAACACAAAAGTACTGCACAGAAACCCATATAAATCAGAGAGATTGTTCTTAGAGGCGACAGAAGCCCTAAAACACACTCCAAATCTCAACAGATATGGCTGTATTAACTTGCCAAAGATCTGGGAGACAGTCATATTAAGAAAAAACTAGCACTTTTCTAGGACTCTAGTAATATATGATAGCGGTTTTTTTTTTTTTTTTTTTTTTTTAGATAGAGGGCGCCAAAATCAGGACTAGTCTTTGTGTTGCTGCTACAGTTTTGTTGAAGTACACCATGTTGTTTTAGTCTCGCGTATTGTAACAAACAGTGTTTTTGTGCTCTGAAGATGCTGGTTATAATACCAGCGAAATATCAGCATCTAGTTAATAAATTAATTGTTTACTTAGTTTCTGTGTTCTATTATACCGTTAAAATAATAAACAACTGGTATCCATTGCAGTGTACAGTTCTTATTTTTTCAAATTTAAAGTTGTTAGTTGTTCATGAATTTCCTGTGTGAGTTTGTTTTTCCATATTTTAATGCTTCAAGTGCAGATTTTGAGTCACTGCAGATGGTTATTCCTTCTGTAATATTTATTACTGGATTAGAGAGATAGAACTTGAGAGCTGCTTGTATGGCTGTTAGTTCACAAATGGTTGGTAAAGGGCAGACAGTTGTATAGGTGAGAAATAGTATTGTGATAAGATGAGAAAGTTTTTGCTGGAGATGTAGTATGCTTATGACAGAAGTAGTTTAAAGTTTTTATTCCCAAAAAGAGTAGGTAATTTATTCTTGATGTAAAGACCTGAGTTGTATGAAAAGTATGATTACGTGGTTTGGATTCATTTTTTGTGAAAGATAGATAGCATTGATTTTTTATTTAGGAGCTTGAAGAGGATTGACATCAGCTAGATTATCTTATCTTTGTGGACAGTGTTCCTTCTAAGTTGTGCATTGTTGGTTGGAGAGCAAGTTTGTTAACTGCTCAACCACTCAGGCCATTATTACCTCTTAATATTATAATTCCTCCTGAAAAACAAAGTAGTGATTTATCTTTACCATCTCATTCCAAGATGAGCTGTCTGAGAGAGGGGCATCTCTTGTAATAATGTTGTCGTAGTTGAATTAATAAATAATGTAGTTGAATTAATAATTGGATATTTGGAGTTGGGGAGGGAGATGAGCCAGGGCTATTCAATAATTATTCATTACTAATTTTTATTAATAAGACTTTTACAAGTTGTTTTTGCAGGAGATGTAGTAGTCCTGTAAAAGATTGGCTGTTACTCAAGCTTTGCAGTTTGAATAACAAACCATATAAAGATTAATCTTGATGTATCCTTTCAGGCCCATGGGTTCTCTGAGTGTTAAACTAACATTGGCTTGCTCTGCATTGCCTCCATGAAGATGCATAGGCCGATCTTTCTTTTGATACTTTGAAGCCTGGTTCTAACTTTCCTCCTTGTATATGTAGGTAAGTGGCAGCTTCTTTTTCCAAAAAAAAAAAAAAAAAGTCGGTTTCACTAAAATAAACACCTGTTTTGTTATCCATCCATCCTTTCCTTATGATGTCCTTTAATTTGAGTGGGGAAAAAAAAAAATTCAAGTCATCAGCACTCATTGCTTCTCTTTTCACATATGAGTCATGCGTGTTTTTTAATAGTTGTGAATTCTACTGATGAAAGTTGTAAACCTATATTACTACATTATTATTATTATTACGATAATTGAGCTAAGAGTTAGATAATCTTGAGACTAACTTTTTCAAGTACTTCTGGTCTCCAGTAAACAAGTAAAGTAAATGTAGGGCAAAGGAAATCATCCAACACCTAACAGACATCCTCATGACAATGGGATTTGAACTCACAGCCTAATTGTTGGATCAGAGATGTCATTCACTCAGGCATCTGGACTGGTCTCTTCTCTTAAGATGCACAATCTAGTCATTTGACAGGCTTTAAATGTCTCTTGACTGACAATGTTATAAATACCTGCATTAAAAAAATGGTTTTAACTGAATTATAATTAACGCATTATTATTATTATTATTGTTATTGCACAGGCACCTCCATGGAGTACTAAGACTCTTTGTGGTAGACCCCAATCTATCAACATAATATCTGTCATAACTCTCCTTGAAAGCATTAACATACAAAGCACTCGAAAACTGACTCAGGCAACCCATTTCACTCATTCACCATTCTGTAAAGAAATAACTCATGCTCACACATTCTTGCAAACTACACCCAGCTTCCAGGGAAGACTCTCTTGCACTCCCCCCCCCCCCCCCCTAGCCAAGTGCTGAATCATTTCTTTTGCATTAGTCCTGGAGTAATTTAAATGTTTCTATCATATCCCCCCTCCCTTTTTTTTTTTTCGCCTAGTAACCAACTTTTACAATACACAAACCTTCAATTCATCCTCATCAGGGGCATTCTACAGACCACTCACCATCTTTGTCACTTGCCTCTGAATCTTCTCCACCACTTCCTCATCCTCCAAGAAACCCAGATGACCAGAACTGAGCACAGTAATCCAGATGTGGTCATATTAAGGCTTTATAAAGAGAAATGATTACTCCCTTATTTCTGCCCTGTTAGTGTGTTCATCAATAACCAAATAATCCTGTAAGCTACCCTGACCACTTTAGCAATGTGTCCTCTAAATTTCAGCTCTCTATCCTACTATTTCCAAATCCCTGACTTCATAAATTTCCTAGAGTACAGTTCTCTCAATATGGAATACTGCTTGTAATCTTTGTATCTCAAAATGCATAACTTTCCACATTAAATTGAACATCAGTTGTTTTGCCCATAACTGTCAGCCTATTTAAATCATCCTCCAAGCTCTCTACATCACTTTGGTTAACTATTCTCCTATCCAACTTTGCATCAACAATCAACTGAATATCTCCCTTCAAATTATTTCCTATATCATTTATGTATACAAATTAAACAGCAGTGGTCCAAGCACCAGAGACATGTGGCATTGCACTAGTCATCTGTCTTCTGGATTCTCTTCCACCATATACTACTTTTTTGGTATCTGTCCATCAGCCACACTTTTATCCATATCACCAGTTTCATATTCTTCCCCATTTGTTGCAGTTTGCATAACAGACTTCCATGTGATACCCTCTCAAAATTCTTTTACAAAATCCAACAGTATCATTGCACAGCCATTCCCTTTATCCAACTCATTGTCACTCTGTTATAAAAAGTTAGTAGATTACTAAGCATGTCTGACCCTTCACAAAGTCATGCTGTCACTCATAGAGGGGCGGCATGACTTTATGATAGTGTCATATTCTTATCCGTCCATTCCTGAATTCTCTTTTTGACCAACCTTTCCAGTATTTTTATCACCACTCCTGAGATACTAATTTGTTTATAGTTTGCTACCACAGACTTAGATCCTCCGTTATGCAAAGGAATTATTTTGCTCTCCTTCCACTTAGCCAGCACTGAGACTAAAATTAAATAGCCTGGTCAAAGGCAGCACCAGTTTCCCCCTGCACATTCTCATAATAAGTCATCCAATATCCCATCCTATCACACAGCCATATTTACATTCAGATTTTGCAGCGTACTAAGTACCTTCAGTTCTTCAACCTCTGTTCTCACATCAGTCCCTGTTACCTCTATCACAACAATATCCTCACTTGGGTGTTTACCCTTGCAAAATGATCACTCAATAGATCAATAGTTTTGTCAGCCTCTGTTATCTCTCTATCATCTGCAGTCATTAAAGTTATCCTTCCAAAGTTGTTCTTCCTCCTACTTGCCACATAATGAAAAAACTGTTTTGGATTTTCTTTTGCATGTTTGGTTAATCTCTTCTAATAATCTGATTTTGCCTTCTTTACCATGATATTCCTTGACTATCTTTCAGGCACAGTGAACTTCCGACCCTTGCAGATCTTTGCCATGGTACTGCTTCAAGGTACCTCCTATCATAATCACCTACCTGCTTTGTAGTTCCACATATACCCCTTCTTAACTAGGATTTCCACATGTTTTGATACCTCCTAACTCAAAATGATATTATCCCTTTCCCCAATCAGTGGAAATGTAGCCACCTTAGTTATGTACAGGTCTTCTGATACTATAACAAGATCCAGCACTCTCATATCCCAAGTTGCCTCTTGTCACATTCTGCTTCAAGTAATTATCTCTCAGTAAGTGCATAACAGCCTCGGTAGTTCAATTGGTATAGATGAGCCCTTTGGTTGGAAGGATCTGATTTCTAATCCCATCTAAGATGTGAAGAACATATATCAGGTATTTTCAATAAAATGGTGAGTTAGCCAGTCTCGTATGGAGGTAGAAGGGAGTTTTTTGTCTCCTGGAAACTTGAGTTTTTTGTCCCTCAGAACAGGCAAATTGGCCCTTTGGGCACATAGATCTACAGCCCAAAATTACTTTATGGGATGCTGCAGAGGAGTTATGTGCCAGCTGCATTAATTCGTCATGATTCCTAATTAGGGGGCTCTGCCCATCCTGAAAAGGATGGATGGGTTGAAGAAAGAAAGAAAAATGTATAAATTCCATTTCTTTTCTGCCACTGCCATGTGATCTCTCTTTCCAATCTTTGCAGTCATTGTACTAATCTACTGATGCATGTCTTCCACATGCATCAGTAGATTAGTACTGATGCATGTCTTCCACATCATCCCCGGCCTATAACAGCAGCCAGTTTTATATTTTGTGCTATTGGCCTCAATCTCACACCAGATTTACTCAAAAGAACTGCCATCTGTCCAACTGACTGTTACTTTTGTTGGCTGCAATTCATCTGCTATCATCAGCCGAACCCTCCCCTCCCCCATCCTGTCTACTCTATCCTCCCTGAATATACTAAGTCCATCACATTCTATCCCTGTAACTATATCATCTGCTGTTAGCCAAGTCTCACTAATGCCTATTTGGCTAGGTTGCACTAACCAATGCCAAAAAACTCCTTCCTCTTATTCCTGATACTGAATTGACTACCATATTCAATATTTTTGCTTGAGAGGCTAAATTCTGCACTTGTTCATTCTCTCATTCATTTGCATCATCATCATGAGGGCCTTCACATACATTCATCTGCATCCACCCTTATTTCTTTATTTTTCCTGTCTTTGTGCTTTCACACTTTCAGTTAACAAAACTCTCTAACTAACTCCAAACTCATTTAAATGCAGTCCATCAGCATTGTACAAATCTCTATGTCTATAAAACTCAGGCTATAGGTCCACAAATTTGGCTGCCATTGTTCTTGTTTGCATCAGTGCCATTAATAACACAGTTTATCTATCATACAAGGTATAGATATATCAAAAATAAATAAACACACTCATGCACAATTCAGCAATTGGTAATTATCAAAATATCAAAATCAGTATTAAAACAATGACTTAGCTGCAAGTTCACATGGTCCATCCAGTACACGCCTCCTGTTGTCCTCTCTCTGTAGTGATAGAGTTTCCATTTTGGCATATCTCGCACTTTAAGTAAAATTTAGTGTCTGGTATAATTGTTTTGTTACTGCATTCACCATTATTTTTTTGATACTGTTGAGGTTGTTGGTACTGTTGAACAAACCCAAGAGCCACCATACTACTCACGCCCCTACTGAGGATGCTTCATTAGATCAAAAGACTGATCTAATGAAGCATATTATACCAGTTTAGAACATGCTATACGTGCAGTTTCGCTACATGACTTTGTGTTTGTGGGTGGCGACTTCAATGCGAGGGTGGGAAAGGACTAGAGCCTGTGGTAGACACCTTTTACACAACCAACAGTAATGGACAACTTTTACTGGAATTTTGCAATGCTCATCGCTATTACATCAAGATTTCCTCACAGGGAAGGAAAGAGTCTGGACCCTGACAACACCCAGCAGGAACCAAAGCACAGATAGATCTCATATTAGTAAGAGGAAAGTGGATTCGTTCCATTAAAAACTGTCAAGCGTATAGTAAAGTAGAACTGGGATCCGATCACAGAATCCTTAGTGCTTATATAAAACTAACTCTTTGGTCCACAAATTCGAGCAAATTAAGAAAACATTCCTATATTTGGCAGCACCTTACCGATCCATTAATAGCCTGTACATTTCAGGAACAAATAGCAAAGGAAATAGAACAATGAAATTTGGAATGTACTCAGATCGATTCCCTCTACAACATACTTTATGAAACTATTCAATACTCTGCCCAGAAAGTGCTGGGAAATAAGCAAAACTGCAGAAAATCGACTGGGTCAGCCCCTCGACAGAAGTCCGACACATGAGAAATCAGATCGTCAAACAACATATCTGTCAATACAATTCTAAACCTAACACTTACCTATTAAACCTTGCTATCACCAATCACTTTAAAGTTGACTGTGAACAATTTATAAATGCCATATGTCTTGATTTGGAAAGTGCCAACCGTCCAGGAAATCAAAAAAATGTTTTTCAAAAAAGTCAACCAACTGTGTAAAAAAGCCACAACCAAAAATGCTAGTAGAGTGGTCAGGGAAAATGGAGAAGTCTTCCAAACCACAGCGGAACTTCTCACGGAATGGAGAACATATTTTCATGGATTACCACCTATGTCGCTTCACATATAAACCAATCTTTACTAGGGATACACACTCTAGGTGAACTAAGAAGTGCTATAGGACAACTAAAACCAAACAAAGTTCTAGGATCTGACAATATTGCTCCTGAAGCCATCATCTATGGAGGCAATATGCTAAACGCATTACTTTTGAACATCTGTAACATTGTACTAAACACTGGAATTGCTCTAGCGGATTGGACCAGAGGATACATCCTTCCCATCACAAAGAAAAGTTCCAGACCAAAATGACAAACTACAGAGAAATTAGCCTTATCTCCACCGCTTTAAAAGTTTACAATAGAATGTTAATGAATAGGATTCAGCCATCCATCACTCCCCTCCTCAAGAAAAGCCAAGCTGGATTCCTCAGGGGAAGAAGTACTATAGAACAAATCCATTGTACTAGAAGGCTCCAGGAACAAACAGCTACCTGTCGTTCTTACCTTCATCGACTTTACCAAAGCTTTCGACAGTATTAACAGATCCAAACTCTTTGAAATTCTGTCTCATTATGGCATACCGGACAAAAATCATTAAGGCAATACAGACTCCATACAAAGAGTTTCAAGCACAAGTCTTAGTCGATTGAATGTTAACTGACCCATTCCCTCTCTCTACAGGAGTCTTGCATGGGGATGTTCTCGCCCCTTTCTCTTTATTATCGCCTTGGATTACATCTTTCAGCAAACTAACTCGCATTTTGGCATTGAATTACACTTCAATCAAGGAAGTGTCAAGTTGCAAGAACTCATCTATGCAGATGATGTCGTCTTACTTGATCCAGATTACAATACAGCTCAATGGCATCTGGACGAACTTATTATCCTTGCCAACATGGTGGAATTAAAAATTAATTTTTCCAAAACTAAAGTTCTACCCATTTTGGCTGACGGTTCCTTATATCACCTTAACTACAAAATTGAAAATGTACACACCTTCAAATATCTTGGCTCTTATATTATGGACACTGAATACGATATAAAAGTCCAAAAACAAAAGACACTAGCAGTCTTGGGTACTATGACTCCAATATGGAAATCCTCTCTTGTCAGCTTGGAAACTGAAATTAGACTTTTTAAGACTACAGCATGCACTATTTTTCCATATGCATTCCAAGCTTGGACTATCTCCACAGCAAATAGCTGAAATCTCATTAACAGATTTGGAACCATATGTCTTAGAATCTCTAATGATAGAGTTCTCTTGGAAACCAATCAAATTCCTCTATTATTGATCACATAACAGTCTCAATTAGACAAGATTGGAAATCAGCTGAGGCACTCCTCCTTTATGATCCTTCCACTGGCAAAAGAGGGAGGGGAAGACCTAGACAACAATTTTATCAATATATTGGTCATATCGTATCTCCCAACAACCCACTAACTGTCAAGGACATTTACATACTTGCACAAAATAAGACTCTATGGTGAGAAATAACCACGTTACTTGTAAATTTTACTCATTGACTCCCTTGTCTCTCTTTTTTGTTTGCTTTATGTAAAACTTAAGGTAATTAAAAAAAGATGATGACTGTTGAGAATATTAGACCTTCTCACAGTGTGTAGCTTCATATCATGAATTAGACTATCTACTCTTCTTGACTCTAGCACTAGCTGGTGATATTGATGAGCACATGGAAGCCATGGTGAAAGACAGAATATTTTGAAATAAAACTCACAAAAGTGGCCAACATTATGTACAGTATACTACAAACAATATATCACAAAAACTGCTTATCAATGACCATGTCATCTTAGTATGAAGAATTGTCATATTATAAAACAGTGAATTTTTGATTTAATTCACTGCTTATATCGAACTGTTCACTTTTTAAATACTTTAGTGCAAAAATTATTAGTGAATGTTCATATAAAATGAGGAATTATGCTGCTAGCTGAATGAATTCCATTAAAGTGTTGTTAAAAGATTCAGTGATTGTTCTTGACTAAAGAGTAATGTATACTAGATATGTTAATAAATGTTTATTAAATGCTGTAATAGACATAAAACTACCATTTCAGGCTGATACTATTGGCAGAGTATTGGCCTGAAATGGTAGTTTTCTGTTACATTTTAAACTAGCTAAATAGTGTGTGATGCAAGCATTTACTGTTTCAGTTATTGCCTTATTAGAGGCTCTAAAAGTATGACTTACAGAATTATGCTTTTAAATTGCATTTTCTTTCTATCATAATATTCATATTAAACTGTTTATTTCAATCCATCTTCATTTATGTATTAGGCCCTTGACGGTTTTTCCACTTGGATATACTATAAATTAAAAATGCAAAGAAATTATATTATTGGTTTAATCCTTTATCCAAGTGTGAGCAAACAAAGTTTGCATGTGAACTAACTTTGGATAAAGGATTAAACCAATAATATATTTCTTGGCATCTTTCATTTATTTTGTTATGTATTAGGCCCAAGACTTGCCACAACCAATAATCTTGTTTTTCATAAGCTTGTTTGACTAACTTTCATGGTCTGCTGTGTCAAGCACTGCATGCATTTTCTAGCTTGTTTCTTTTTTGCAGAAGGGAAAACCAGAGTTTCCAATACAAAAGCTCTGTCACTTACTGTAGGAAACAGTTAACTTGCCTTCAAATGAAAAGCCCTATAAAAATTTCCTACATCCTGGATGACGAAATCTAGGTCATCCAACAGTTCCCATATTTCGCAGTTCTCTTTAACGCAGTGAATTTTTCAATAAGTTAATGGGTGATCATTTCACCCATTAATGATTATTAATGGGTAGACTTAGTTGGCTAAAGATTAGATAAATAGGAAACCAGCTCAAGAGACCAAAAACATGATTTTTTTTTTTTTTTTTCAAGCTACTTCAGGTCTTCAGTAAGCTAGGTGGTGGTGGTGGTTTTGCACCAGACATGAAAACAGTGTGTATTAATATGTTCATACCACACTGTTTTGCACATGTTCTGTTGCTAGTGGGAACTTGCTTTACTGTATGTATGTCCCTTCTGCATAGGGTGGGCACATTTTCACAAAGTTTATACACCATGTTAGTTGCAATTTTCTCAGTAGAATTTTTATTTGTAAAATTAGCACTTGCACCATTGGACATTTTCATTCCAGTCTTCAGGCAGTATATGTTTAGGAAATGGAAATCCATCTGAACCTTCTGTATTCTGTAAGAAGAGGATCGCGTCTAATTATTGTCAACAAAATGCTAACATATGTGAGATATCAATATGTTCCACTAATAAGATTTCTGAGCATCTGACAATCATTAGCTGAATATTTAAGGTCATTGAGTCATAGTATTTAAGGTCATCGAGAGAGGCTATAAATCACCCAAGCCAGTTGTCATACCTTCCCTTAAATTCATTCACGCTAGATGCACTCAGGCAAACTATTCCACTCACTCACTGCTCTGTGGAGAAAAACGCAGCTTTTACCCCTTTATTGACTATGAACAAACTTAACTTCCATGGATGCCCTTGTGTTCTCTTCCCACTTTCCACCACATAATGAAAAATTCCATCACATGATATCCTATAACACCCATTCAAAAGTTTATAGACCTCTCTCATATCACCCCTCTTTCTCCTGTTAAGTATGTGGAATACAGACTTGGAATCTATAATAATCTATATCCAATCATGTGGATATAGTCTTTGTACCTTTTCCACAGCTTCTTTATCCACTTGGAACCCAGGTGACCAAATCTGCACACAATAATCCAGATGCAGTCTTATGAAGGCGTTATAAAGAGGCAAAATCACTTCCTTATCCTGTCACGGTTCACTTCAACATCATAATTATCCTGAGTTGTAATTGCAACTTTTGCTGTGTGACCTTTAAACTTCGAATTCCTATCCATCATTATACCAAGATCCCTAGCCTCATCAGTTTCTTGTAGCATAACCCTGCTAATATAAGATGCTGCTAGAAGTGTGATCATGCGAAAGTGCATAACTTTATACTCCCTAACAGTAAACTGACAGCCATTTTTGTTTGCTCGTTTGAATAGGCTGAATTTTTTTTTTTTTTTGCCAAATTCAAATGAAATTTGAATTTCTAGCCTATTGAAATCATTTTGTATGTGCTGGATATCAGTAGCATCCCTGATTGCCCTGCCTTTCTTTGCATCATTGGCAAACAATTGCACATCTCCTGTTAGACCCTTCCTGATGTCATTAATGTATAGATTGAACAACAATGGCCCAATGATTGAACCCTGTGGTACACCATTAGTCACTTTAAATCTGGTAAATTCACACCCACTGTATATCACTTTTTGATATCTGTCTGTCAACCATCCACTAATTCAAGTCAAGAGTTTATATTCCAATCCCATATTCTTCAGTTTATGCAACAGCCTTTCATGTGGCATCCTACAAGTTTCTTGACTCCCTGGAGATCTCCTTTAATAATTTTATTTATTTAGCGTATAGCTTGCACATGAAAAGTTACATTACAATAATCTTTAATATATATAAACATTTAGTATAAAATAGACAAAATACTTATACATGATGTAAAACAGACACTCATGAATAGACTACAACTCTATGTCTAGGTTGATTATCCAATCAACTGCACTTGGTATAGCATGGATGAAGTCCAGCCAGTTTCCACTGTATGCAAGTTGGGCAAATTCTTCTGTGATATGACTAATTGTCTGGCGGAGTGATCCACAGTCACACCTGGGTGAGGCAATCATTCCCCATTTGTGAAGGTGGTCTGCACATGTGCCATGATTCGTACGGATTCTGTGAAGGGTAGCTCCAAGTTTTCTGAGGTAGGTCAAAACCCGAAGGCATCTCTGTTGGGTCCACTAATGTTATTATCCAGAGGCGAGTGACCAAGATGATAGGTCTATGGAATGAACCTTATGAAAACAGGTTGAAGATTTGTGGGTTGCAGAAATTGGTTGATAGGTATAAAAGGGGAGATATGATTGAGACATTCAAATTGGTGAAGGGTTTCTATAGGATTAATTCAGAGGATATTTTTGAGAACAGGACTGGTGGTGGGAGGACTAGGAGACATCCATGGAAGCTGGGCAAGAGTGTCGTTAGCAAGGTTGTTAGAGCTGTGTTTTTTACTTTAAGAGTGGTGAATGAGTGGAATAAACTGCCAGAGTCTGTTGTGGGTGCTATGACGGTGAATGAGTTCAAGGCAAAGTATGATAGATACTGTGTGAATGTTGAATAGTTGTGATGGACACGATTTTTAGGGCCTCCCTTGATGAGTCCAAGTACTCCTTGATGTCTCCCGTAATAATAATAATTACTTGGATGTTGAAAAACACTCTAACAAGTAAAGATAAGGAAGTTATTATCCCTCTTTATAAGGCTATGATTCTGCCACATCTTGACCACTGCGTGCAGATTTGATCAGCTGAGTTTCTTGGGGACCAGGAGGTGGTTGAAAAGATCCAGAGACTAGTGACAGGTCTATGGAATACTTCCTATGAGGATAGATTGAAGGTTTGCAGGTTACAAAATTTAGTTAATAGGCAGAAAAGAGAGGACATGATAGAAACTTTTAAGATATTAAAGGGGTTGTATAAAATTAATGCAAGTGAAGTTTTCAATATATGACAAATAGTCGGAGAACTAGGAGCCATCTGTGGAAGTTGTGTAAGAGTGTGGTTAGTAGGGATGTGTGGTCCACACATCCCAGATTTTTTGCATGGAGAGTGATGAGTGAGTGGAATAGATTGCCAGAATTGGTTGTGAGTTCTCTGATGGTGAATGAATTCAAGGAGAGGTATGATAGGATGAAGTGCATAAGGGTCAAAGCTGTATAACTAAGAGGAGACCACCACATAGCCTTTAAAGGAATGCGGAGAACCTAACAGGGCCTCTGACCTATGTACAATCCTCACCTTCTCATGGTGCACCCTGTTAGGGGGACCTGGATACTGAACAACATCTACCTGGATACTGAACGAACAAGAATGGACTGGCATTTTGGGATTTAGCTGACCAAATTGTATTCTTATTGGCTTAAAGCCACAATATTAAATGATGGTACAACATGACAGAATTTCATGCTGACTGGGGCATCGCCTGCTTAAACAAGGCCACCATTGTTTTCGCCAGGGAACCAGGGCAAACAGCATAAAGTCAGCAACTGGAACAAATCCTAAAACACACCCCAACTCAATATCACCAGAGTTTAAGATCGGCACTATCAACCTAAAAAGCTTGAATGACAAAGATATGCAGCTAGCTGAGGAATTAGATATGTACCAGATCAACATAATAGGGATGACTGAAACAAAAACGACAAAATCTGGTGATTTTTCTGAGCAATAAATACAAAATGTTATATTCAGGCAATGACAATCAGGGAAAAGGAAGTGTAGCATAGTATCGAGCACAAAATATGAAGCCACTCTTCTTGAGTGAGAGCAAATATCAGAATGGGAAACCAGACAATGAGACTTATTTGTACCTATGGTTCCACAGAAGGGTAGAAGTGAATTTTTTGAGGCTTTAGAAAAAGCAACTGACACAATGAAAATTGAAAAGTTGGTCCTTGGGGATCTAAATAGCAGCGTAAGAAATGATTGATAGCCATACAAAAATATTTGGGAAAATTTGGAGAAAAGAGCAACGCTATAATGGCAAATACCTGTTGGATTTCTGCTTAGGACATGGACTGGTTATTACTAACACAATGTTCCAAAATAAATATGCGTACAAATTCACATGGAGAGAAGAGGCAAGGAATAAGAAAAGACTCATTGACTATGTTATTGTTGTAATAAATTTAGTTTAATCCTTTATCCAAGTGTGAGCAAACAAAGTTTGCGCCTGAAAGTATCTTCAGGACTGAGGTAAGGTGGTACACACCAGGGCAACTCGTTGCAAAGGTGGAGCAAGCTACCAATACTCCTGTCTCAGTATCTCCTATAATGCAAAACACATCTCCTTGCGGATATGTCTAATGTTATGCTCTGGATTTCTCTAAATCCAGAGTAATTTATTAAAAACGGGTGGCACACCATTTGGCAACTTCTATAGGTAGAGATGACCTGCGAATGCTTCTGCCTGGTATCTCAGCTTGGGCCTGGCTCCCACTGAAGAGACCTCAATAAAGGTCGAAACTAGTCTGGGTAGTGGCCCTTCCTTAATGCATAACATTAGACATATCCGCAAGGAGATGTGTTTTGCATTATAGGAGATACTGAGACAGGAGTATTGGTAGCTTGCTCCACCTTTGCAACGAGTTGCCCTGGTGTGTACCACCTTACCTCAGTCCTGAAGATACTTTCAGGCGCAAACTTTGTTTGCTCACACTTGGATAAAGGATTAAACTAAATTTATTATATTCTAACCAAGTGAAAAATAAACTTTCAATATGTTATTGTTGATAGTGATGTTTTCTTCCTGGTGCAGGACACCAGAGTGTACAGAGGATTTGAAATTGGAAGTAATCACTATTTAGTCTTGAGCAGGATAAAATTGAATTTCATATTGAAAAGAAGAACATGTAAGAAAATTTTAAAGCGAATAAAAGTTGAGCAGCTCTCAGATGTGAACTGTAGACTAAAATACACAAAGATTATTAAAGAAAAAATGAAAGAGTTTGAGAACAGGAATCAAACCTTGGAGATTCAATGGCAAGCCTTGAAAAAAGCCCTGATTGATTCAGCTAGAGAGGCATGTGGTGAAGTTGTCTGCAAGGATAGAAAAATTAGAACTCCATGGTGGACATAGGAAGTTAAAGAGGCAGCGAAGGAAAATAAGAAAGCATATCAAAAGTTCCTGACAAATAAGTAAGCTTGTGCTCTTAGAGAATACAGAATGTAATACAAATGTAAGAAAGCTAAACATTGAGTAAAACTAGCTAAATAAAAGTCATGGGAAGACTTTGGTAAGAACACACAAAATAAATATCAAGAGTCCTTTCTTTTAGGCTTACATGGCGATCCGAATGCATTTTTGAAAATTATGGAGACAACTACTGTGTTTGAATAAAAACTTTAGTTTAATATAACTAAAATCTACATTCGACGTTTATGTGAAGGTCATCTTCTGGAGCATACAACTATACACAGAAAACAAGCTACACTACAATCAAACTGGTTTGTTAAAGACACTGACCAACCACTACAACAATTGTTGGCCTGACCTCTGGTGAAAAAAAAAATAATAATAAATAAAAAAAAATTAAAAAAATAAAATAAAATAAATAAATAAATAAATAAAAATTAAAAAAAAAATTATACATCAATGCTAGAGTCCTATTATTAGTATTATCTGTTGGTTGTAGAAATACATTTTGCACAACAACAAGTATCTATCTATATACATATATTAACATCATGTACATATTCCAGCCAGTTGGTATGGAATGGTTTCTAATACTAGCTGAGGATTGGAGAGAGTCCTGATTTATGCTGGATCTTATATATTAGGAAGGCTGAGCGTGTGCCATCCAGATCCTTGGAATTTTCATGCCATCTTTGATGTTGATATTTGGGTGGTTTATCAGGATTTCGCAGGCTTCCTTAAATTTCCTTTCGTACCAGGTTTTTGTGCGGTGTAAAGAGCAGGTGCTTTTCCAGTTGATTTGGTGTAAGGTGTTGAGTGCATGGTCTGAGAGGCCTGCTTCACCATAATGGTTATATTTAATGTGTTCTTTCTTGCATATAGGGATTGTCCGTCCTGTTTCACCAATGTATGATAAGTTACGGGTGCAGCGGATGCAATAGATTCCAGGATGTGCTAATGGGAGGAGAGGATCCTTAGAGGAGTTGAATATGATTTTAAGTTTAGTGGATGGTTTAAAGGTGGTATTGAGGTTATAATGTTGTAGGATTCTGTTGATTTTTTTCGATAAACCTTTAATGTATGGGATGGCTATGGTTTTACTGTAATGTAGATTCGTTTTTGTTGTAGTTTTATGGAGTATTTTACTAACAGTATTTTTGTTATAGCCATTATTTATGAATGTGTCACTGATGATTTTTAGTTCTTGTTTCAGGGCTTGCTGTTTAGAGCAAATTGTTGTAGCTCTGTTTTTAAGGGTGTTAATGACTCCATATTTTTGTGATGGGTGGTGGTATGAATTAGCATGTGTGTATTGGCAAGTGTGTGTCGGTTTTCGGCAGACCGTGCTGGCCAATACATACATACAGTCAGGACTCTAGCCAATCCTCAGCTAGTATTAGAAACCATTCCATACCAACTGGCTGGAATGTGTACATGATGTTAATATATGTATATAGATAGATACTTGTTGTTGTGCAAAATGTATTTCTACAACCAACAGATAACCCTAATAATAGGACTCTAGCATTGATGTATAATTTTTTTTTTAATTTTATTAATATTTTTTATTTTATTTTATTTATTTTTTTTTCACCAGAGGTCAGGCCAACAATTGTTGTAGCGGTTGGTCAGTGTCTTTAACAAACCAGTTTGATTGTAGTGTAGCTTGTTTTCTGTGTATAGTTGTATGCTTCAGAAGATGACCTTGACATAAAGGTCGAAACGTCGAATGTAGATTTTAGTTATATTAAACTAAAGATTTTATTCAAACACGGTAGTTGTCTCCATAATTTTCAAAAATGCAAATATCAAGAGGCGTCAAGATATTCTAGAGGTTGTTGAAGAAGCTCAGAAATGGAGGAAAGTGTGCTGTAAAAGGAATTAGACAAGATTAAGGTGATGTGAAAACTGCAGAAAAGATATCCTTGAAGTATGGAGTAATTAGTTTGAAAAATTACTAAATGAAACTAACAGTGATGACAGCATAGTAATAATAATAATAATAATAATAAAAAAAAACACTGACCAGGCATGCAATCAGGAATACATATCCATACTTGAAGTAGAAAAAGCCATCAAAAGTCTGAAATGTGGAAAGGTAGCTGGAGTAGATTATATTTGACCAGGAATTCTCAAGTATGGAGGTATAGAAGTCTTACAGTGGCTTCACTGCATAGTTCAGACGGATGAATTCCAGATGATTTGAGTAGAGCTCTCACAGCACCCATATAAAGAGGTATAAAAAAGGGAAATAAAAGTGAAAGTGAGAATTACAGAGGTAGTGTGTATTTGTCTACTCAGTGTTCCTGGTAAGATTTATGCCAGTATACTTGAGAAACGATTGAGAAGAATTATGGAAGAAAAGCTGGGTGAAGAACAAGCTGGATTGAGGCCTAGAGGCTGTCAGTTTCAGATTTTCACTTTACGAGAAATAGTTCAGAAATCATGAGAATATAACAAAGATCTGTATTTAAGTTTTGTAGATCTTGAAAAAGCATATGACAAGGTGTCAAGAGAGAAGCTATTCAACACACTACAGTTATATAGTGTCAATGGAGCATTATATCAAGCAATACTTAGTCTTTATTTGAGTTGCAAGTCAGCAGTTAGAATTGAAGGAAGTACAGGAAGATGGTTTAATGTTAAATCTGGTGTCAGACGAGGATTTACATTATCCCCTCTGTTATTCATTATCTATGTGGATCACATTATGAAGGAAAGTGGTATTAAACCTGATATCAAAATTGGATATGTTAATGTGAGCACTTTGCTTATGCAGATGATGTTATACTTCTAAATAAATTCGCTACAAGTCTGCAAGATTCCCTGACTAAATTGATTAACTGTTGTAGTAGATATGATATGAAGGTCAGCAATAACAAGACAAAGACAATGAAATAGGTAGAAGTTGAAAATATCGACTGCATTGTGAATGGAGAACCTATAATACAGGAAAAACATTTCAGCTACTTAGGCCCAATTTTTAGTGAAGATGGTAAATTAAATATGGAAATAGACAACAGAATCAACAAAGCTGGTATGGTAGGATATATTGGATATGAGATATGAGAGTCCTGAGAAAGATTGGGGGCGTGAACAGATGGCATCAATGGCAAGATCATATTTAAAACGAGGATATTAGGAAAGAACTTGACATTATCAGCATCCAGGAATGCATTAGCAGAGCTAATCTCAGGTGGTATGGTCATTTAAACAAATAGGAGAGGAAAGATTAGCAAAACAAATGTTCTCTGCCGAGGTTGGCAGGAAAAAGACCCAGAGGAAGACCAAGATATAGGTTGATTGATACAGTAAAAAGTGCCTTAGAAGATAGAAATGTAAGATCTGATAATGTTGTTGCTTTGATAGGTAACAGATTGATTTGGAGGAAAATTGTAGATACGAAATTAGTAATGATGTAAATTTTTCATGTAGTACTATCATATCCTGTACATCTCTTGAGAGTAAATTACCAGAATTTTATGATGATGAAGTGTGATAGGATTTGTGTGTACGATGGTTGATTGGGATCTCCTGTGATGAGGCTCTGGATTCCATGGGGATTCTGTAAATAATAATAGTGATAATAATAATAATTTATGAAGATGACTCTCGCAAATTTTGGCAATAGAAAGGCAGTCATTCTGATTTAAATTTGGGCAGTGTAAAAGTGCTTCAGTACTCTCTTCAGGTTTATTATTGTTGATTAAGATTGGTGTTCTTGTAGTCATATTTGACAGATCCTGTTTATTTGCAGTATGAGAGACAGCACTCACACTGAACTCTGTAAACACCAGGGAGTCAGGGAGATAGCGGACTGTTATCTTTCATGGATAGTAAACAAGAGGAGAGTTTGTTATTAGGAAGGATCTTTACAATTGTCTCTGAGATGCCTGCAATGTATGGCATAGGGACTTGCTGTACAAGTTCAAAGTGCTTGGGGATAGGTGAACAGATATAGCAAACATTCCAGAAGAGGTTTGGAAAAGGAGGACATCCAGGAAGGCTAATTTTCAAGGGTGAAGTTGATTTGTTGGTGTAGGCTGTTATTTTGGGTGATGCTCCAACTAGAAATTGGCAAGTGCCTTCACCCACATATTAGCTTCACTATTGAAAAAGAAAAGAATTGAAAACGAGCCTTCCTGGATGTCCTCCTTTCCTGTACTTCTGCTGGAATATTTGCATCTGTTCATCATAAACCTACCTTCACAGGCTGCTACATACAACAAGATTCAGTGTATCATCCATCTCAGAAAAAATAGGCATCTTCAGATATTTGCTCAATAGATCGCATGTTATCGGCTCCAATTCCCAGGCTCCAACAAGAATCGAGCACCATCCAGTGCATTATGCTACAGAATGACTTCGCATCAAGGAAGTTTAAACCTATACTGCAAATCCCTATCCCTTACATTGCAGGCATCTCATAGTCTATTGCAAAGATCCTGAAAGAATACAACGTACTTCCTACATTCTTCCCTATCAACAAAATATCCCCTTGGTTATCATCCATGAAAGGTAAACAGCCCTATCTCTCACCCACTCCCTGTTGTTTGCCATGTTCATTGCAAGTGCTTCCACTTGTACTTTGGACAAACGGGACGTTCTGTCGAAAAATGACTACTAGAACACCAGTCTTATATCAACAATAATAAAGCTGAAAAATCTGGCCTTGCTCAGTGTGGAGTCTGACCACAATATCCTTTAGTCCAGTACTTGCCTTTTACATTGCAGGTTTAGGTTTAAGCAGTTATTTAAAGAGAGTGCTGAAGCACTTCTACACTGCCCAAACTTAGCAATAGATAAGCAGTTGAAATGACTACCAAGATTTGCAAGCGTCTCATCCTCATAAAGGGCAAATGATAGTGCATTATCCCCCCCCCCCCCTTTTTTTTTTTTAATATAATATAATGCTGTGTCATTCAATTATCTAAATTTTGTTCATTTTTATTTCAAATCTCTTAATTTAATTTTGGCTTTAATTGTAATCTTATTTTATTTTGTAACCACCTGTAAGGGGAGCTCTGGCATGTGGCTCAACTCGGTAAATAGGATTAACATTATTTGTTCTTGCTTCATCTTTTGATTTTGTTGATGCACTGATGATAGCCAGTTAATTTCTGGTTGAAATATTTGCAATAATAAAACTATTACATATTCTTGTGAATATGTAGTCTAATAAACTATTAAATCACAAGGGTCATCAAAAAAAAAGTATCTAATGTATCAGAGGAGACAATGAAATATCTTACTGAGTTAAAGGTGATATTGCAGTATCTTGACATTTAAGAATCACACAATGCTGACTTTTGCTATAAACCATTCAGAGTGAGCATTCAGCACAAATGAATTTTTTTGTATAAGCTGGAAATCGAATATATCTGCATGGAGAACTACAGCCATGCTGAAGAAACACTAACCAATGAAAGTGAAGAATTTCGCTAATCCACAGATATCTTATAGTGATCATAATCTGTTGATTCCTGATCAGTGTGAACAAATAGTTCTTCCTACTGCATGCTGTTATTTGCTTCAATCCCCTGAATTGTAGTAAATTACTTATAATGTACTCTTTTCTTTTGTTTTTATTAATATAACATAAATTATTATATAATTATATTATTGATGTATCTGTAGTGCTATTCATAGTACAGTAAACTTACAAGATATCTGGCCACTTATGTAACTCCAAAATTAGTAAACCAGTCATCTCTAGCAACTTGATGGGCTGTAAGTAGCCCTTAGCTTGTAATCAAGTGACTGGTTGGCAGAGGAAGCCAAAAAGTGTGGCCAGATGTTCTGTGAGTTGTTGCAGTAATGTGGATAGATTTAATCATATTCAAATATTTTGTTTTATTATAGCACAAAATGTATGTGAAAAATGAACTGAAGATGCAGTTGAGAATGTTCTTCAGTTGCAATAAAGGTTAGCATTGCATTTAAAATAATTTTTGTATGGTAAATCAGTTTTTTGTGGGAGAGGGATGACATTTCTTTTGGCTTAAACTTGTTATATTTAATTATTATTATTTATGGATAGTTTTTGTAAAGCAGTTTGTTTTTTAAACTCATATTAGGAAAGGATTATAAATAAAAATCTGCTTTGTATTTTTTTTTTTTCATAACTATGTATAGTGACCAGTTTATTGAATATACATTCCCATTATCTAACGATTCCACTACTTCACAGGCAACTTTATATATACATTCTAATCTATATGATAAAAGTTGATAGATATCCAACAATCTGCTTTATATAGGAATAATGTACAATTCATTACAATAATAGTCCACAACCTAAGTGACTTAAACTATAGGATGGAATGATAATCATTTTCATATGTTGTATTAATAAAGAATACCATCTAGCTTTGCCAGGAACAGATTAACAATGTCATCAAGGCGATAGATGACTTCATTGTCCAGTAAACCACTGCCATCACTTATTAGAGGCTTGAAGAAGCTGTAGCCATATTTGGCCTTCAGTTTTCTGTTTCTTTCTTTGTAGGACATAAAGTATACAGCCAGAACCTTCCTTAATGGAGGCCTTAGCAAATAAGCAGTTTTGCAAGCCAGCTGTTAGATAGTACATGAGATCAAATCTCATAGAAACTGATGAATGAAAAGCTTCCCAACCTGCTAATGAATAATCCTACTTCAACTTACTCTGCCATGTCATATCTAGAATGAATGAAAGTATAGCACTGTTAGTTCCATGGAGAGTTGGATCTGAAGTCTTCGATCTGCTGTTGAGGGAGCATAGTACATGGGATCAAAGTTGTTAATAACAAATCAGGAAGACAACCAATCAGCCAAGGAACATCCTTGTTGTTGCATACTCTACCAGATCATGTCTGGAGAGAGCCAGAATGTAGTAGTGTGGGAAGCACTGTCAGTACATCATGCACAGACAAGACTGATCCCCTTGTGTGTATGATGTGTGTGAGAATTTCACCAACTACTGTTTATTTAGCTCTTCTTCCCCACTAACAAAAAAAAAAAAAAAAGAAAGAAAGAGACTAAAATATGTTATACTGTAGATAAAAAAAAAAAAAAAAAAAAATTTCCCCATTCAAAAAAAGCAACAAAAAATAAATTATAAAAAAACACTAATCATACATGTTCAAAAAATCTATAATTCCAGCATTTAACACCATTTTTTTCTATAGTTCCAATCCATGAAAGATTTTTCTGTAAACCTATGTTTTTTGGTATTTTTAATTTATTTTATACATAGTTCAGAAATCCTGTTCTATAAACCAAACATGTAGATAGATGTTTCCAGTAAGTGGAACACCGATTTCACACTAGGTTATGAAATTCATCTCCCACCTTAAGACAATTTCCAAACAAACATGCCCATAGCAGGATTCAGCCTTTTGGTTAGAAAGTAAGTATGCTGACCAAGTTGGCATTTAATACCAACATAATTGATGTTCAACGCTACCACTTAGAAATAATAAATCAGGCTTGAATGACTAACAGACTTCAACTAGTTATCTCGATTACTGTCCATCTCAACTATCCAAACTGCACATCACTTGATTCCTTTTATCACAAGAGCAGTGTGCATATAATCATATACACATGTGTGTGCAAATATAATATGCATTATATATATTTTATTTATGTGACTCCCACCAACAAAAAGTTATTGTGAACCTATGGTACAAATGTACCATAGGGTAAGGATCTTTTTATCATATTTTTAATTAATTTTATTTATAGATTTTTGTAATTTTTTTTTCCCCAACCAAGTCTGGAACCCTGCTCAAGAGGTCAAACATAGAATTTTTTTTTTCAAGCCACTTCAGGCCTCCATTAAGTAGGGCAGTGGTCTCACACTGGGCAATGAAGTTCATCCTTCACCTAAGGACAGTCACAAACATTCATGCCCATGATGAGATTCGAACCAATGGCCTGTTAATTGGAGAGTGGACACACATTAACCATTTGGTAACCATCTAGCATATGCATGTTTGTTTGCATATATATAAGTATATATATATATATATATATATGATGAATACTATTATTAACTCGGGTTGGGATATGTTCATTTTTAATATAAACTGACTATAAACCCGAGAATTATAACAAATTGAGATTTATTTGCAAACGCAACGTGTTTCGTCGAGATTGACTTCATCAGGCGTTAAGAACATAGATGAAGAAGAACTAAAAAAAGAACTACAACATCTTAAATGGACCTTTAAAAGCAATGGCTACTCTTTAAAAAGTATCAACAAACAATTATCCCACCGTCAATGTAGCAACGTAGAGACACAGAACGACTCCAAAGGTTATATCTCTTTGCCATATATCAGCACACTATCCAAAAAATATCTGAGTAGAATCGTAAAGAAATTCAACATACAGACGTGCTTCTCGACTTCCAAAAATAAGATCAAGTTTCAGAAACTATAAACAATCTCACAACCGTCTACAATTTCCAGGTGTATACAAGGTCACATGTGAGTGCAGAAAACCTTACTATGGCCAAATGGAGAAATCTATCCTCCTATGTCTCGAGGAACACCAGAGAGACATTGCTTACAAGAGAACCAGAGCTACTGCCCTATCAGGCCATGTCCTGTTTTCAATAAACACAAACAACGAAAGCCGCCAACATGAAGTAAATTGGACAACAACTTCAAACCTACACATTTGCCATGATGAGGTAGAACGCCGCATTGTAGAGTCAAAAGAAATCACCTTGGACCCTCTTCATATGAACAATAATCTTAACTATAATTTGCCTGACTCTTTCAGCTCTACTATCAGATACTGGAGATCGCGTGGTTCCACACACACACACACAAGTGTACAACAATAGAACTTTAACATGGACTGTAGCACAAGTTCATAATAACTGTAATTTACAGTCGAATATCATAACTTTATAATTGTAAAGCTTTAGAGTGTCTCAATGTTTGTTTCAGTGTCTTTTAATATCTTTCTATGTTATTAATGCCTGATGAAGTCAAGCTCGACGAAACATGTTGCGTTTGCAAATAAATCTCAATTTGTTATAATTCTCGGGTTTATAGTCAGTTTATATTAAAAATGAATATAATTATATATATCAGATTATATATACATCATGTATATGTCATACTTGTATATGTGTTCATTTGTCAGATTTGATAAATGTATATGCACACACCAGACCTAGAATCTCCTTATGAAAGGCTATATGAGAAATCTGCTTCTGCAAATTTCCTTACTGTTTGTAGCATTTATTTGCTGTTGTTTTCATTTCAAAAATCTGATAACTCCAAGCACTTGATAATTTATTTCTGAAGCATAATTCTGTACATTCTGAATACCTAAGTAGTGAGATCATCTCTCTCTTGAGGACTTCACTGTCTACAACTGGCTTCCCCTTCCATTTCCACTAATTGGCCTCTAAGAAATGTTGGGGTGTTTACTTGAGAAAAACATTATCACAATTCATACCCAGGATCAGGAGGATGAACCAAGGAGAAGATAAATGGGTGAGTTGAATCATAAAACAGGAATGCAAAAAAAAAAAAAAAAAAAAAAGAAAGAAACATTGTAGAGGAAATATCAAGAAAAAAGTGATCATAAGCAATAATACAAAGCACAGGTAAGAAGGACTAAATTAGATCGAGGAATTAGCTAACTAGGCCAAAGGAAATCTTGATTAATCTTTATACTAATAAGGCTCCTGATCCAGATGGTATTCCTTGAATTGTGCTCCAGAATTAACATCCATCCTGTATAGCCTATATAAGCTATCATTTTCATCTGGCATCTACCCAACAGCATTGTCATTAACAGCCAGCTTCTTCAATACCTGAAGACTCATCAAATTAACAGTCACGTCACCAATATGCATTCTCGTTCTACAGTAGGCCTCTGGCCTCCTTGCTAACCTTACTCACCTTTGGACACATGCCATGGAAAGATTTGTAGAAACCTATGTGGTCACTCTCAATATTTCAAAGGCATTTAGTTGTGTTTGTATCAAGGCTTCCTGAATGAGCTACCACGTTATGGTCTCACTCCTTTACTTCCTCTCTGGTCATTTGCTGCATGTCATGGCAGATGGTTTCCTCTCATCAGATTCCTCACTTGTGAAACTGTAGTATTCAGATGATTGAAAGATCAAGATCTTTCACTACCAATCACTTTAGCACTGATCTTCACACCATTCTGAAATGGCTTGAAGATATTTAGCAAATTTCAATGCCTTTAAAACTCAGGCCTGTTTTATTACGCACAAGAAAAATCCTACTTCATTCTCATTTACTTTTGTTAATGTTAATATCCTTTCAAGATCAGCTTTCTTTTCTTGGGCTGATTGTCCCATTCAGTTTATTCTGGCATAAACATATTACATCAATAGCCTCTAAAAAAAAAATTGGTGCTCTCTTTCATTCAAAACATTACTTCTCTTCTGCTCAACTCCTAACTCTTTATTAGTCTCAGATCTGAACAATCTTGGAATACAGGGTGTTTCAAAAAGAATGAACTGATTTCAAATAATTATATTTAATAATGAAAATGTGGTACAGTTACAAAATAAATTCTGTTGACTAGACGCCATCTTCTCATTAACTAAGTGTAGTGGCTATTTGGGCGCTAGTAGTGGCATTTACGGTCGTTATATCAAACTCTGGGCCAAGGCCGTTCACATGGTACAAGTCACATTCATTTGTGGTTCGTGGTTGAGAGATATACAATTTTCAAATCTTGACATTCTTTTTGAAACACCCTGTATATCATTTTGACACTGGGGTGATGCACCTAAAATATCCGTAAGAGGGTAACCCACTTAATTGATGACCTCTCTCTCTCTCTCTCTCTCTCTCTCTCTCTCTCTCTCTCTCTCTCTCTCTCTCTCTCTCTCTCTCTCTCACACACACACACACACACACACACAGACTTCCTTCAGTCACTTTCCCATAGGTACTCTTTTTCTATATTATGCCTTTTCTGTAGCAGCCACTGGCCAACTCATACACTGTCCAACTCTAAACATGCCAAACAAATATCTTGTCACCTTCCTTCATTTCATCCATCTCTGTTCTTTGGAACAGTCTTTCCCACACTGTTTTTCCCCACTAAGTAAAATCTCCAACTCTGTAAGAAACATATTGATAGATTATTTTTTTCTCCTTAATCACCTAACCACACATGGCACTGTTGTGTTATACATCATGTGACCTTTCATGCATTGGGTAATTATTAAAAAAAAAAGTTCTTTCACTGTATAGTGAATAAAAGGAAGAATGATTGTGGAAGGATAACTTTATTCATTGCTAATAGTAGTAGGAAAGTCAGAGAAGCAGAAGAAATAGTTGAGATACTAAGTGATCATTTTGCAAAAGTATAATATTCAGGTGGAGATATTGCATTTGCCAATGTGACAAAGGCTGATATAAGAATTAAGGTAGACAAAGTGGAGATGTTCAGCATATTGAGAAATATCAATGCAATTTCAGCAATAAAATTTATTACCATGTCAGCTGTTGTTTTTCAAGGATGTGCAAGAGAATTGGCATTGCCTCTGACCTATCTGTTTAATTTAACTCTCAGCTCTGGCAAGGTTTGAAGAAGATAGAAAGAGTATGAGTTCTAATACATAAATGAGGAACCAAGACAGAAGTAGCAGGTCAGTTATTATTTCAGGAGTAACAGTTAAAGTATTAGAAACATTGGTTAAAGGTGGAATTCAGGAATGGGTGGATATATATATATATATACCTGTCCCACCCCCCCCATTCTTGAATATGGATACCAATGTTGGACAGCATGACTTTGTGAAAGGTATGTCCTGCCTTAGTAATTTACTCATAACTACTAATATAATAGTGACAGCTGAGTTGGATAAATGGCTATACCGTGATACTGCTGAGTTTTGCAAAGCCATTTGACAGACTACTGCACAGAAAACTATTATATAAGTTGGAGTGAATGGGAATTGACATGAAGCTGGTGGCATAGATAGGGGATAACCAATAGACACCAGAGAATAGTGGTGGAGTAGAATCTAGGAGAATGAAGTGACTAGAGGATTGCCTTAGGGCTCTGTATTAGGGTCACTATTGTTTAATTTCTGGTATTCAGTTGTTAGCTGATGATACAAAACAGACAATTGTTAATAAAGGTGATGTAGAGATCCTGCAGGACAATTTAAATAAATTGCCAATGCGGGCAAAGGATAATGGTTGTCAGTTTAATATGGCAAAATGTTAGGGTAGGCATTTTGGGATGATAATATAATACAGTGTATTATATTGTTGATACTGGATGACAGAAAACTGATAAGATGAGGGATTTTGATGGTAGAAGAGAGTTGAAGTTCAGAGAACATAAATTAGAAGAATTGCTTAAAGGATTACTCGGATGTTGAAGAACAAATTGGCAAGTGGAGAAAGGGAGATTATTATCTCTTTTTTTTTTAATTTTCTATGATTTGCATGCATCTTGACTACTGCACTGTTTTGGTCCTCTGGGTTTCTTAGGGATGAGGAGGTGGTAGAGAGGGTCTGAAAAGAAGTGACTATGATGGTGACATGTTTGCAGAATGCTGCCTATGGGGACAGTTGAAGGTGGGTGAGTTGCAGTTTAGTTTAGTTGATAGGCAGAAAAGAAGAAATGATAGAAACTTATAAGTTACTAAAGTTACTATAAGATTGATACAAATGAAAGTTTTTGATACATAATGGAGAGAGAGAGAGAGGGGGGGGGCTATATTTTTTGATTAGACAGTGGCGAATGACTGGAATGGATTGCTAGATTGTGAGTGCTATTACAGTGGGTGGGTTTAATGAGAACTATGATAGGTATTGTGTGAATGATGTGTAGTGTAGGCCTCCAGTGATGAGTCTTCTAACCTATTTATAATAATAATCTCTTTTCCCAAAAATTGCAGGAATCAACACTTTCCATATGCCTCTCCCATGATATCTCCTCATTTATATGGACAATTATGTATTCCATCATGGACATCCTGATGGAAAATAGATCAGACTTACTGAAACATAGTCTCATCTCATTGGTTTCCACCTCGCCACAAGTTGTGATGAAATGTAGAATGCACAGCAACTAAGATTGCTCAAAATAAAGTTTAGGCATTTTCTGCAGATATCACAGCTCAAGAAATTGAATTGCTTTCAAACGTATTGCATCCATCATCAGAGCCAAAAGAACTCTTGGATCCAGTTGTTATCTATAGTAACCACATCAACCAACACCAAAGTGGTTCAAAATAAGAACTTAAAATGATGGACAGTTAAATCACCACTCACTTTTGTTGATTCAGAAACATTTACAGATGCTTTTGGAGAGAATTTTGCCAAAACATTGGCAATGTCTTAATCGACCCAAAAGAAATTTTTGATCCTGAAAAGCAAAAAAAAAAAAAAAAAATCCAATTCTTTTTTCTTTAAGTGGTCTTGAATGACACCAGACAGGAGAAAACTGATTTGTTTCAGTTTTGAATGAGTGCTGTTAGACCAGGTAACATAATTTGTGAAATGGGCAGACATTTATTACTATCTACCATAGATTAACTGCTTTTTCTGTAAGAAAATCTTCTGTGAGGATGAGTACCTAGATTCCTGGAGAAGGGCAATTATTATTGTCCAGTAGCTCTGACTATCTGCTTAAATATAGAAATAAATAACAGAATGTTAAATATACAAATAAATTATAGAATAAGCAAAGTTGGTATGGTAGGTATCCAGTTGAATAGAGATTAATGAAGTAAGAGAGAAATTAACCAAATGACTAAACTAGTGGTGTGCAACAGTCTTTAACCAATTTTAATTAATAGATCTTAAAATTGGGTTAGAAATAAAACATTTAGAAAGACTAGAGACAAAAAAATATGAGAGTTCTCAATAAAATTACAGTAGCGAATATTTGGCATTAGTGGCAGAATTATATAAAAAAATGAAGATATTAGGAGAGAACTTAACATTATTAACATTTGAGAATGTGTATGCAGAGCTAATCTTCTCTGCATACATGTATATGCAGAGAAGATACTGTTAAAAAAACTAAGCTAATGGTATGGTCACTTCAACAGAATGAGAGAAGAGAAAAGTTAGTTGAATAAAAGATCCAGAGGAAAATCAAAACTATTCAGTTAATGCAGTTCCCAGTGCCTTAGAAAATTCAATATATGTGACAGTATTGGGGACCAATTAATAATCTGTTACTGGTTTGGTAAATGAGTCATTTTTTTATTTCTGAAAAAATAGTAATAAATTAATAAATGCATGAAGAGAATGTATTTTTTCAAATATTACATACTCTAAATGTTAGTATGGCAGTGAGATTGGATTGGATTTTGCTGCATACTTTAAGAACTTGTGCTTGCTAAGGAACTGAGTGTTTCATTGACTCGGCTGTTTAATGAAAGTCTTACAATTGGAAAATTCCTTAAGGTATGGATGGAGGGTAAGATAGTGCCATTGCTTAAAGGCAATGGTAGACTTGAAGTATCTAGTTTGTATTTCTTCTGTGGTTCTTAAGATTTGGAGAAATTAGTAAGAGCTTATATACAGAATTAGCAGATGAGGGTAATGTTATCTGAAGACTACCACAGATTTGTTTATAATAAAGTAATGAGTAGTTGATGAGGAAGAGGCATATACTTTAATTTTTTGGATTTTACAAAAGAATTTGATAGGGTGACACCTGACAAATTGATATTTAAGTTGTAATGTATTGGTTTAGATATTAGGTCAATGGGTGAGATTTTTTGGCAAATATGCAACCATACTTGTTCAGGTTGGGGGAATTCTTCATAGCCATAGTTGACTCAAAAAATAATCTTTTCTGATTTGTAGTGACTTCTAAATAGCACATTAATTTTCTTCCATTTAATCCTGTGGGAATGGGTGTCTGATGTATGGTCTACCAGTCCTGACTTGCCATAATAATGGTAACAAATCCAAGGCAGATGTTAACAGATTCCTGTCTGCCCCTAGTAGGCCAAGTCACAGTCATAAGAACTTCAGACACTCCAGGATATGCTAGAGGACAGAGTTTTATCCTTAGGAGAGTGGATTAGAGTTGCTAAATTAACATGTGGTGCAAAGTTTTATTAGTACTTAGTACTTTGGCTATCTTTTCTAATTTACCTCTGACATAGGGAATAGGATGAATATTGACCCCATGAACAAGACACTTTGGACGCTTTTGTCGCCTACCTAAGCAACCAACACTCCAAAATTCACTTCGCAGTAGAAAAAGAATTGGATAACTGTTTGCCTTTTCTTGACACACCTGCTTTTCAGATGGATCAGTATCTTTTTCCATTTACAGAAAGCCAACACGCACGCACGTGCACACAGAGAGAGAGAGAGAGAGAGGAAGATATCTACATAAACAATCACATCATCATCATCCAGCCCAACAGTATGGTATTTTAAAAACACTTACATATAGAGGCAGAGCAGTTTGTTCTAATGATACAGCTCTTTCCACTTAAATATCTGCACCATACTTTCTTGGCCAGTGGCTACAATTCCTACAAAATAGATTAAATGCTAAATATCCCCATTAGTTCTCCCTCCTCTAATACTCAAGAACAAAACATTCCTATTCCCTATGTCAGTGGTACAAAGATAGCCAAAGTACTAATAAAACATGGCCTTCTCATGTTGCGTGTAAACTATAACATGCTGATATGTGCTCTGAAGATGTTGGTTTGAAATCCAGCAAAATATAAGCCAGTTAATAAACATCTTTTTTATATATATATAATAGTTTGGTGTTGTTAATACTGTCAAAATAAGTTATGAACAAATTGCATAATTGATTTGTTTTGAAAACGTTAATATTACTATTCACATATTGTTTTCAGATGTTACTTTGGCTGCTGCTTCCAGTGCAAGGCTAGATAAAAAGTAAACTCAAGAAAAGCATTCTTCACTTGATTTTTCACACATATATCCATGGGTGAACTCATTACAAAGTTACAGGAAAGGAAAACTGCTTATTGTTCCTCATGGAGCACTTTGTATGTCAGAAGTTAGTTGAGATATATATTGCATGTTGTAATTTGGATATTTAGTTGTTTAGTGTTGAAAGCCCAATGGAAAATATGATACTGCTAAAAGACTGAAAAAACACTGGTTGTGAAACATAAACAGATTTACTACATTAAAATTATTTAAACATACTATTTTATAACAAACTGTATTATGAAATGAATATGAACATTACTATAATCAGTGCTCTTTTGGGGGCACATGCAGCTTACCAGCACCTTTCTTAACAGTAACACTGACATAAGGATGCAGTATTGTTTTATTCAATTTTTCCTGCTAATAAAGCACCTATGTGTGTTAAGACTTAAGTGGTGTGAGGACATCATGTTGAAGACTTAATGGAATATATACATCACCTGGAAAGGATTAAAACTGATTTTAATGCTTCAATACTTTGTCTCAGTCACTGAGACGAAATATTGGAAGCATTAAAATCAGTTTTAATCCTTTTCAAGCGCTGTATATATTCCATTAAGTCTCCAACATGACCAGAACCTATTATTTTACATTAAAAAAAAAAGCATTGACTATAATAATAAAAAATCAAAACAGAATTATAGTAATGAATAGCCATTGTACAAACTGAATATCCATTTTGTAAATGGATATTTAGTTCATGTGATGTTTAAAATTCGCTTACTGTTGAAATTTCTTACAAAAAAAAAAAAAAAAAAAACCTGACTGATGTTTAATGTTCATTTAATTTAATATGCATGAAAAAATGAAAATTCACATTACAAAAAATATAAAAAGATAGGTAAAATTTGCAGTGATGAATAATTTTTGTTATCTTTCAGTTCATAAAATGTCATCATGTTTAGAGATTTGGATGTTGTCAAAAGCAAGACTGGAAGAAAAGAGTTCTGTTTTGTTTTTGTTTTTTTTTCTTTGAAAGAAATGAAACAGGATTAAGTTTTGTTGGCATCAAAATTAACAAGGATATCAACAATGCATTGAAAAAATTTTGATGTAGTGTTGCTCACAGTGTTTAGGGTTATCGAAGTTTATATTATGGCTATTTTGGTTATTTATTAGTGTAGGGTTTGTCAAATGAGAAAAAGGAATGTGATGTTCTGTAATCATCCAAAATGTGTATTAGATTTGCAGTCAACTGCAGAAGGTCGATGATATATATAGCAATTTGTAGTATTAACTCGGTACTGGGATATGTTCATATTTATATATACTGACTATAACCGAGACTAGAATAACAATTAAATTTATTCAAAACGCAACATGTTTCATCAGATTGTCCGACTTCTTCAGGCATGGGAACATAGAAAGCAAGTAAACACTATAAGAAACATCGTATCACTATAAAACGACTATTATAAAATCGGTTAGCTTTGAACTGTAACTACAGTCCGTGTTGGAGTTCTATTGTTAAGTAGCTGCGTGCGTCTGATTTCACGTGTGTGCCAATATCGGATAGCAGAGCTGGAAGAGTCCAGTAGATTATAGCTAAGGTTATTATTTATGTGATGAGGGTCCATAACATTCCTTAGACTTGACTATGCATCTCTCCACCTTGTCATGGCATATATGAAGGTTTGAGGTTGTTGTCCAGTTTATCTCATGCTGACAGCCTTCATCATTTGTGTTTACTGAAAACAGTACATCGGCTTGACAGGGCACTTGCTCTAGTTCTTTTGTAGGAAATGTCTCTCTGGTGTTCTTCTAGATGTAGGAGGATGGATTTTTCAGTTTGGCCATAGTATTGCTTCCCGCAGTCACACGTGATTTTGTACACTCCTGGGAATTGTAGATGGTTGTGAGCTTATTTGTATTTGCTTAAAATCGATCTTAGTTTAGAAGAGTAGAGAAACAGGTTTTTATGTTGAACTTTCTTAAAATTCTTCTAAGTTTCGTGGAGAACAAGCTGATATATGGTAAGGAGATATAACCTTTTGGATTGTCTTGTGTTTCTGAGTTATTTTGATGGCGGTGGTATAGATGCTTATTAATAGTTTTCGACAAGTAGCCATTACTTGTGAAGGGTCTTTGTAGATGTTGTAGTTCATTTTTTAGATCTTCATCATCTGACTATAGATCTAGCACGATGTGCTAGGGTTGAGATGATACCCACTTTCTGTGCAGGATAGTGATGTGAGGACGCATGCAGGTATCTATCTGTGTGAGTAGATTTTCTAAAGATTGATATTTTAATAGAATCAGATGACTTAGTAAATCTTACGTCTAGGAACGGAAGAGATCCATTTTCTTCAGCCTCCATTGTTAATTTGATATCTTGGTGGAAGTTGTTTAAATGATTTAAAAAAGACTGAAGGTTATCGGTGCCATGGTCCAAGATAAGAAATATGTCATCTACAAATCTTAGCCAAATTTTTGGTTTAAGAGTAGCTGAGGAGATAGCCTTTTGTTCGAAATCTCCAAAAAAGATGTTAGCTAATATAGGAGAGCTTATATATATATATATATATAATGCTATGCATTATGGGAAGGGTCACTGCCCAGACTGCGTTCGACGATATAGAAGCTAATGACTTCAATTGAGGTCATTAGCTTCTATATGAGAATGTGCTCTTATAGGAGAATGTGCTTTGCATTATGAGATACTAAGGCAAGTGATGTGAAGTGATACCACTTTTACCATAAGTTGCCCCAGTCCTGAAAATACTTCAGGTGCAAACTTTGTTTGCTCACACCTGGATAAAGGATTAAACTAAGTATATAATTTCTTGGTATCTTTAATTTTTTACAATGCATTTTTCATTAAATAACTGAGCTTATATGAATACTAGATAAATGGGTAAAAAATTACTGAGCATTACAAATTTCCAAATGCACTACATCCATATGTCACTGTTACCATCGCATCACATATCATTCCCAAAAAAAAGGTTATTACAATTTTTAGACAAATACTGGAAAAAAATTATTACAATTTTTTTCCAATATTTCATCTGTCATGGACAAAATACTGGAACCATAAAATCTGTGTGTGTACTTATTTTACTGAGTTATTTTCATTTCATTCGACCTGAAGATGAGCTTAAACTAGTACCTAAGCCTAACTCTATGGAAATCTACAGATATCTACATGAGTGTTTTGTTACAATGAACTAGCGATGATCATTCCTTCCCTTGTGTTAAAATGTGAGTAGCACATTGATAAGGAGACTGTACGACAAATTTTGCATGAGCAATTGGACATGAACAAAGTCTGCAACAAAATGGTTCCCAAAAACTTATGTCGGAAGCAGAAAGATGTCTGGAAACAAATTTGCACTGACATCATGGAACGGCTTACAGCAGAACCAGACTTGCAGGAGAAGATCATCACATGTGATGAGACGTGGATTTTCCAGTACAATCCAGAATCAAAGAGACAATCGATGCACTGGAAAACTCCCAAGTTACTGAGAATGAAAAAAAGCAAGAATGAGCATATCAAAACTACAGGCAATGCTTATCGTATCTTTTTTATATATATCAATTGCGTGATAATGGTTGAATGAGTAAAAGAGGGTCAGACAGTTAACCAACATTATTACCTTGAGGTTCTGGCGAAGCTAATAGAACGAGTGAGGAAGAAGAAACCTAATGCTCAGATTCTCCATCAGGACAATGCTTCAGCACACAGTGCACTGTCTGTAAAGCAGTATCTGGCTGATAACAAGATCCCAGTGTAGGACCATTCGCCTTACTCGCTGGACTTCGCTTCATACAATGTTTACCTTTTTTGAAAGTTGAAATCCACATTGAAGGGCATGTTTTCAGTCAGTAGATGAAGTAAAGGAGAAAATGACAGCACTACTGAAGCAGATAACATCTGATGACTTGCAGCACTGCTTCCAACAATGGAAAATTCATATGCAACAGTGTATAGATAGAGGAGGAGAGTATGTTGAAGGGGGATAACAATTAAGTTGTACAATTGTAATAATAAACCACATTTTTGCATTTAATAGCCACACCTTGTATATTAGGGTTAGAATCCATAATTGTCATTTTTCTTTGGTTTTCCTAACAATACATGCAGAGCATTCAATGCCTTCTTTGGTGTTTTGCTAGAAAGAGATCAGAAAGAAGGTTGTTCAAATCAGATACCAAAAAAGTCATTATTCACTGTGTTCTGGAAGTTTTCACTCCACAGTTGGATATCCTGTTCCATGTTGCTCTTTTCATACTCCCCTATTCTACTAGTATCTATCTAGCATCCTAGAAATTAGCTCACATTCCTAAGAAGAACAACAACAAATCTTTGCCATGATCTGAAAGTTTATTTTTCACTTGTTTAGACTATAATAAATTTAGTTTAATCCTTTATCCAAGTGTGAGCAAACAAAGTTTGCGCCCAAAAGTATCTCCAGGACTGGGGTAAGGTAGTACAACATCGGGTAACTCTTTGCAAAGGTGGAGCAAGCTAACATCACTCCTATCTCAGTATCTCCCATAATGCAAAACACATCTCCTTGCGGATATGTATAACATTATGCATTAAGGGAAGGGCCACTACCCAGACTAGTTTCGACCTTTATTCAGGTCTCTTCAGTGGTAGCCAGGCCCAAGTGGAGATACCAGGCAGAAGCATTAGCAAGGTCATCTTATAGGAGTTGCCAAACGGTGTGCCATCTTTTTATTAAATTACTCTGGATTTAGAGAAAGATGTTGAAAGTTTATTTTTCACTTGGTTAGACTGTAATAAATTTAGTTTAATCCTTTATCCAAGTGTAAGCAAACCTTAGTATCTCCACACTTGGGTGTGCCTCCCACTGATAAGACCTCAATAAAGGTCAAAACCGGTCTGGGTAGTGGCCCTTCCCTTAATGCATAACATTATTCACATCCGCAAGGAGATGTGTTTTGCATTATGGGAGATACTGAAATAAGAGTGATGTTAGCTTGCTCCACCTTTGCAACGAGTTGCCCGGTATTGTACTACCTTACTCCAGTCCTGAAGATACTTTCAGGTGCAAACTTTGTTTGCTCATAGTTGGATAAAGGATTAAACTAAATTTATTATTGCCATGATCTATCTGCTTTGCAAAATAAAGTAAAGCAAAAAGTGATAACTAATCTCCTCCCACAGCAATTACAACAAAATGCTGTATTAAAATATATATAAGGAAAATACTGTTTGAACATATCGATGTTTTTATCCTCAAGAATGCATATCAACTGAATTACTATCCAGTTTCTCTCATTTCAGTTATTTAGTAATGGAGAAAAGGTATTAACACTCAACTTCTACAATACCAAGAAGCCTTTCAACTAAAATAATTGCTAATATGGATTCTAGCACTGCCAAATTGGCAGGTGATTTCTTGTTTATGTCAAGCACCTTTGGATAAATGCCAGGGAAAATCTGGCGAATCTCGAGTGATTAATATTGATACCTTGAAATCATTTCTTGGTACAAAGGCCTATTAAGTAGTTTCTCATCATATGGTCTGTCTTCTGATCATGTCCAGAACGAAAGCTAGGTTGCCAATGTTCTGTCTGGATGCACATCAAGTGATAGTGAACATGTTTTCATCCTCAAACTTTGCAACTAATCCTGGTGTTCCACGAGCATTATACATACCTGTAAGGATATGTGCTTGCCTTAGCATTATGGGATGTTAAGGCAAGTGATGTGAAGTCATTACCCTCTATATACGAGTTGCCCCAGTCCTGATTGCATTTCACGCGCAAACTTTGTTTTGCTTACACTTGGATAAAGGGTTAAACCAAGTATATAATTTCTTGGTATCTTTAATTTATAGTATAACCAAGCGGAAAAACTTCCAATAACTTTTACGTTTTGATCTTCTAAGGAGACATCATTTAATTTTTTTATATGAGTGTTTTTAATTTAGAAAAAATGGCTTGAGTTAATTAAATGATGGCACAATTTTACTGTATTTTTATTATTGTATATTGTAAGATTATAACGAGACACATGGCACTAATGTGAGCCAGAAAAATGGTGACCGATGCCATTGTTAAGAGAATGCAGTATGATGGATTTTGCGACGTGTAGTATATGTGAAATATACTTGGTACTGAGTATAAATGGTTTGAAAATGAGAGCAACAAGATTGCCAGTGTGCAATTTTGTCAAAAGTGAGATAGCAAAGTAGTGAACTTTACTGGTAAAGATTTTTACTAATAGAGATGTAAAAGTTTGTAGATAGGAATGAGGGAGTGAGCATGGTGACAAGGGGGGGGGGGGGTTGAGGTCATTATATATGACCTCAATGACTTCAATTGAGTTCATATATAATTTCTTGGTATCTTTAATTTTTTACAATGCATTTTTCATTAAATAACTGAGCTTATATGAATACTAGATAAATGTGTAAAAAAGTACTGAGCATTACAAATTTCCAAATGCGCTACATCCATATGTCACTGTTACCATCCCATCATCACATATCATCCCAAAAAAAGCATAGGTTATTACAATTTTTAGACAAATACTGGAAAAAAATTATTACAAAACATGAAGTTCTGTTCTTGTGAAAGATTGGGGGTGAATAGTGAGTTGGTCATAATGAGAGATAGAGAGAAAGAACATGCTTATGTGGTATAAATTAAAGATGCAAAGAAATTATATTCCTGGTTTAATCCTTTATTCAAGTGTAAACAAATAAAGTTTGCATCTAAAGTATCTTCAAGGCTTCATGCACAAACTTTGCTTAAGCTTGGATAAAGGATTTTAAACCAAAAATATAATATCTCGGCATCTTTAATTTATGGTATAACCAAGTGAGAAATCTTTCAGCATGTTTTTGTAATCTTTACAGGATCAAGCATGAGCTTGAGTGATCGGAGAAAATGTCTGCTGAAGTAGTATTGCAGAGAAGAGAAAAAAAGGAGAGAGAGAGGAAGGAAGAGAAAGGAATGTATGACAAAAGTGAGAAAGAGATAGTAAGGAGAAAGTATTGTATAGAGAATATTCATTGATAAAAGTACATGACAAAATCTTGTTTTCTCAAGTGCAAGAGGAAGAATGTTAGTGTACTGTTAGAATGCATTTAGAGAAAAAGTAAGAGAAAGTTAAAGAGCTGGTTTTTTGGTGTGTATAAACAATTGGAAAGGTGATAAGTATGGATTGGGAAAAGATATAAAACATTTATTGGAAGAAGCAGAAAAAACAGTGAGAGGATTGAGATTGTGATTGCTATAGTATGATTGGAGCAAACTGAGAAGAAATGGCAGTTATTCCAAATGTGTTGATGTGTAGTTTGATAAAAAAAAAAAAAAAAAAAAAAAAATGACATGCACTTCTGGACAGATGAAGCATATTTTTCATTGCATGGGACAGTTAATATGCATACGCAACAAAAAATGTACTTCATCTGTCCAGAATATGTTGTACAGCCATTGTGGATCTTCTGTGAGTTGTCAAAGCCCACGATGCTAATTTTTCCCTCTTAGTGGTATCACTTGGTAACATCTCGTGAAGAGATTGCAGCTTGTATGGATACAAGTTTTACACACCCTTCATGGTGTGTTAAACTTGTTCTGGAATACAGACTTTTCTCAGTTTTCACTATCCCTATCATTCTTCCCATGCACTTCTTTCACCGCTTGCTGGTTGTGCTGTTAGGGCATTCATTTGTGATACCACAACAGTAGTATGGGCTTCGGATAACATTGGTCTGCTGGCAAGTGCAATCTGACAAATTTCCAGTCTCCTCGAAACGTCGTATTAGAGACCGTAGTTTGGCAGGAATGATAGGACCTCGACCTTTCTTCATTCTTTTCTGCATTTAAAACTATTGTAAAACTTCCGGTATCTATACCCTACTTACATAAAACAACTTCACTAACAATACCTTATCCACCAATGTAAGCATCACAGCAACAAATTTTTCTTTTCACAAAAATAATTCTGTTCACCCCAATGACTGGGCATTTGCATGCATTCATTACGAACTGCCAGTGGTACACCCTGTGTTTTATTGAACTCTCATTTGCACACATTCGCAAATGAGGCATGTGGTACAGTGCCCTCTATTGTTGAAAATGTGAACTAAATTTTCTCCCTGCCAAAAAAAATCCCCTCCCCCTCCTTGTGTTTCACTTTCGTGCAAACTGCACTCTAACATACCAATTTTTCTGATTTTTATGAATTATTGAAATATTTCGGGACTAATGGGACACCCTATATATATATATATATATATATATATATATATATAATCATCAAATTCCTGCTATATACCCTCAAAAGGTGTACAGAATATGATAGTACTACATGTAAAATTTACATCATTACTAACTTCCCATCAACAATTTTCCTCCAAATCAGTCTGTTAAATGTCAAGATTCCAATATTATCATGTCTTATATTTCTGTCTTCTAAGGCACTTTTTACTGTATCAATCCACCTATATCTTGGGTCTTCCTCGTCTTTATCCTGCCAACCTGGCAGTGAACACTTGCTTTGTTAATCTTTTCTCTCCCATTCTGCTTAAGTGACCATACCACCTGAGATTAGCTCTGCTAATGCATTCCTGGATACTGACGGTGTCAAATTCTTTCCTAATATCCTCGTTTTTAATATGATATTACCATTGATGCCATCTGTTCAATACCCCTAATCTTTCTCAGCACTCTCATATCTGCAGTCTTTGGTCAAGTGTTTTACTTCTAACCCAGCTCTCAGAATCCATAAGTTAAAATTGGTTTAAACACTGTCATGTATACAACTAATTTAGTGTTTTTGGCTAATTTCTCTCTTATTCCATATAAATTTATTCAGTTGACTTCCTACCATACCAGCTTTGTTGATTCTATTTCCATATTTAACTTGCCATCTTCACTAAAAGTCGTGCCTAAGTAGCTGAAATGTTTTATTTATTCTATAAGTTCTCCATTCACAATGCAGTTGATATTTTCATTGTCTTTGTCTTTTTAATGCAGACCTTCATATCATATTTATTACAACAGTTATTCAGTTTAGTCAGGGAATCTTGCAGACTTGTAGCGGATTTATTTAGAAGTATAACTCATCCGCATAAAGCAAAGAGCTGAGATGAACATCAGCAATTTTGATATCAGGTTTAATACCACTTTCCTTGATAATGTGATTCATATAGATAGTGAATAAGAGAGGGGATAATGTGCATCCTTGCCTGACACCAGATTTAACATTAAACCATCTTCCTGTACTTCAATTCTAACTGCTGACTTACAACTCAAATTAAGACCAAGTATTGCTTGATATAATGCCCCATTAACACCATATAACTGTAGCGTTTTAATAGCTTCTCTCTTGGCACCTTGTCATATGCCTTTTCCAGATCTAAAAAACTCAAATACAGATCTTTGTTATATTCCCATGATTTCTCAATTATCTGTCGTAAAGTGAAAATCTGATCCTGACAGCCTCTATTTGGTCTGAATCCAGCTTCTCTTCCACAATCCTTCTCAACTGTTTCTCAAGTATACTTGCATATATCTTACCAGGAACACTCAGTAATGAAATGCCTCTGTAATTCTCACATTCAGTTTTATTTACCCTTTTATATATGGGTACTATGAGAGCTCTATTCCAATCATCTGAAATTCGCCCCTCTGTCCAGGCTTTCTGAATTTTGCAGTGCAGCCACTGTACGACTTTTATAACTCCATACTTGAGCATTTCTGGGTTGAATATAATCTACTCCTGCTGCCTTTCCACATTTCAGGCTTTTTCTATTTCAAGTATGGATATATATTCCTGACTGCATGTCTGGACAATGTTTTTTACCACTGTGCTGTCATCACTGCTTGTTTCGTTTAGCAGTTTTTCAAAGTAATTACTCCATACTTCAAGGTTATCTTTTTCTCCCGTTTTCATTTCACCTTTATCATCGCTAACTCCTTTTACAGCACTCTTGCCTCCATTCCTAAGCTTCTTCAACAACCTCCAGAATATTTTGCCACCATCTTGATATTTATTTTCTATATTCTTGCCAAAGTCCTCCCAGGAATTTTGGTTAGCTAGTTTTACATACTGTTTAGCATTCTTGCATTTATCTCTGTATTCTCTAAGAGCAAAAGCTGAATTATTTGACAGGAACTTTTGATATGCTTTCTTCTTTTCCTTCACTGCCTCTTTAACTTCCTGTGTCCACCATGGAGTTCTGATTTTTCTATCCTTGCAGACAACCTCACCACATGCCTCTCTAGCTGAATTAATCATTGCTTTCTTCAATGCTTGCCACTAAATCTCCAAGGTTTGATTCCTGTTCTCCAACTCTTTCATTTTTTCTTCAATAATCTTTGTGTATTTTAGTCTACAGTTCACATCTGAGAGCTGCTCAACTTTTATTCGCTTTAAAACTTTCTTACATGTTATTCTTTTCAATATGAAATTCAATTTTATCCTTCTCAAGACTAAATGTTGATCACTTCCAATTTCAAATCCTCTGTACACTCTGGTGTCCTGCACCAGTGGGAAAACATCACTATCAACAATAACATAGTCAATGAGACTTTTCTTATTCCTTGCCTCTTCTCTCCATTATGAATTTGTGCACATTTTTAAGTTGGAACATGGTGTTAGTAATAACCAATCCATGTCCTCAGCAGAAATCCAACAGGTATTTGCCATTATTATTAGCTTTGGTCTTTTCTCCAAATTTTCCCAAAATATTTTTGTATGTCTGACAATCATTTCCTACTCTGCTATTTAGATCCCCAACAAAGACCAACTTTTCCTTTTTCATTGTGTCAGTTGCTTTCTCTAAAGCCTCAAAAAATTCCTCCATTTCTACCTTAGTCGAACCTTCTGTGGGACCATAGACACAAATAAGTCTAATTTCCATTTGATTCTGATATCTGCCCACATCACTCAACTTTAGACCGCCTGCCATTCAAGAAGATTAGCCTCATATTTAGTGTTGAATAACTATGGCTACTCCTTCTTTTCCTTGATTGTCATTTCCTGAATATAACAATTTGTATTTATTGCTCAAAAAGATCTCACCAGTTTTTGTTTCATTCACCCTTATTATGTCGATCTTGTACTTATCCAGTTCCTCAGCTAGCTCCATTTCTTTGCCATTCATGCTTTTTATGTTGATAGTACCGATCTTGAACTCTGGTAATGTTGAGTTTGCATAAGTTTTAGGATTTGTTCCAGTAGTTGACTTTTCGCAGTTTGCCTTGGTTCCCTAGCAAAAACAATGGGGGGGGGGGGGCTTGTTTAACCGGGCAATTCCCAAGCTGGCATGAAATTCTGTCATGTTGTGCCATCATTTGAAATTTTAGTTTAAGCCAATAAGAATACAACTTGGTCGGCTAAATCCTAAATTGCCACCCCATCCTCGTCTGTTCAGTATCCAGGTGGATACCTAACAGGGCGCACCACGAGAAGGTGAGGATTGAGCAGTAGGTCAGAAGCCCTGGTCGGTTCTTCCCATTCCTTTTGAAGGCTATATGGAGGTCTCCTCTCAGTTATATAGCTTTGATCCTTAAGCACCCCATATATATATATATATATATATATATATATATATGAATGATTCATGATTGCAATTTAATGGATTTGGAATTAAGTTACTCAGAGAAAGTGTTGCTCACTGAGAGTATGGAAGTGCATATTCTGGGAAACTTGAGCTGTGAGGAGGGGAATGTAGATGAGCATGTGTGCAGGCACTCTTCAGGTGAATGAATGAATGTGAGAAAAGGAATGAACAAAAAATGGTGACTTTGGTTTCACTGTCTATGGAATTTGAAGTGGATAGTTATAAGTTGTGGGTGGGAGATGTCGCAATTCATGTATGCTGACTAATAACAAAAGAAAGGAATCCAATCTAATTGGGAATGATCTTTTGCCTTTGGTTACTTGGCCAAAAATTATCAGAAATAATGAGTGCTGGTCGAAAATAGCCCAAGAAGTGCAGAATCTATCTTCCCAAGAAAAATGTTGAATAGGGTAGTCAATTCAGGAGGCCTACAGGAATGCTGCAATTTCTATATACTAATGCCAGAAGTTTCAGGAAAATGAGGGAAAAGTTTTTGGCATTGGTTAATGCAACCTTGCCAAACGTTATAGGCATTAATGAGACTTGGCTAACAGCAGATGGTGTAGTTACAGGAATAGAATGTGATGGATTTAACATTTTCAGGGTGGATAGAGTATCCAGGATTGGGCCAGATAGTACTGCTGAATATAGCAGTTGAATTACAGCAAACAATACTAGGAGTCAGTCATGGAAAAGGTAGTTCCTTCAAGTCAATCTGGTGTGATATTGAGGCCAATAGGACAAAATATAAAATTGGTTGCTTCAAGGGATGATGTGGAAAACACGCATCAACAGATTATAATGAATGTAAGTCAAATAAGGAAAGATCAAATGACATGAAGGAAATGGAATTTATACACTTACTGGGAGATAATTACTTGAAACAGAATGCGACAGAGGGGGGGGGGACTTGGGGTACAAGTGTGTTGAATCTTGTTATAGGATCAGAAGACCTATCCATGAAGGCAGCTTGAAGCAGTGCTATGGCATAAAGTTCAGCAAGGAGAAGGATGTTCACAATGCATAGAGGATAGTCAAGGAGTATTTGGAGAAAGCAATATCACATCGTATAGCCAAGGTCAGAGGGTAAATCAGGTAGGAGTTAGATATATGAGTAGTATCATTAAACATGAGTTAAAAACAAAGAAAAAGAAAATGTTGTGGAGGGTATATAAGGAGAGAGGTGACTAGCAAACTCATGAACAGTACAAAGCCAGACAAGAATAGTCACCAGTATAGTAAGGAAATCAGCTGACAGCTAAAAGAAAATCCCATAGAGATCTTTTTCTACATGTCAAGTAAAAGAAATAATGACTATGGAAGGATAACTTAAATGAATACTGATGGTAGGAAGCAAAAGAAATAATCACTTTGTGAGGCAGTATTATTCAGGTGTTGATATATGCAAAGACAGATGTGACATGAACTGATGTGAGAATAGGTAGACATAAACTGGTGGTGTTTTGGATATGATATCAATTCCCATGTTCTGAGAAGATGCAGAAGAATTGGCATTGTCTCTAATCAGGCTGTTAGTTTTGGTAATAAACTCCCAAGGGAAAATGAAAGGAGGGCAAAATACTTCTTCCATAAAGAAGGCAGCTCCTAAGACCGAAAGTTATATTGTTAGTATCTCAGAAGTAGTGGTAAATATTGGAAAAGGTGGTTAAGGGCAGAATTCAAGAATGGCATGGATATGAATATGATACTAAAAGAACAGCATGCTGACTTTGTGAAGGATTGGTTTTACTTGAGTATTTTTATTTTTTTATGCAACTCCCACCCTCAAAAGTTTGCAAATGTGTATGGGAAGTGCAGAGCTAGTAATTGTAACAAACTTGGGTAAAGGCTTGGAAATAATACACTATACAAGCTGCTAATAATACACTGCATTGGAAATAATACATTAATACAAGTATAAGGGACTAGAGAAGAATAGAGATCTGCAAGTTGTCCAACTGTGTCAGGCAGACAAGAGTATACAAAAGAACATGCAGGCAGCTTATTATTATGTCTATATACAAATGCTCTGAGTATCAGAAACAAAGGGGTTAGAATTTGTTGCCTTGGTCAATATGTTGTGACCTCAGATTGTAGGCATTAGTGAGACCTGGCTATCAGAATCAGACATACTAACTGGTATTGAGTGTAAAGATTACAGTATTTTTAGATAAGATAGGCTGATACACTGATATTGGATAACTTGAAATGACTTGAATCCAGTTATCCAGTTAGTGTTGAGAACTATGATTGTAGTACTAATAACAGTATTCATGTGGCAGTGAATTTGAAGCTATCTGGTGTGAAGTGAAATCTAACAAGATCAATTACATAGTTGGGGTGTAGTTACAGACCTGATGGATCAGTTGCTAGTGATTAAGAAATGCATCACCAAATAGGGCACAAAAAGAGTAATCATAATGGGAGACTTTAATTATCCAAATATTGATTGGGTAGCAGTAAAATCTCAAGAAGAATAAAACTGAATTTATTGAGCTGTTCTGAGACAACTTCCTCAAGCAGCATGTGACAGAAGGAACTTGAAGTCAAAGAGTGTTAGATTTGATTATAGTGTCAGATGGTGTTTTAGTTAAAGACTTCACTATTCTGCCTCTGGTTGGTGACAGTGATCATACATTACTCACTTGAGAAGTGACCAAGTTTATGAATGTTCCATTCAGAAAAGGTTACATGCTGAACTACAAAGCAGGAAATTATGACCAACTGATGAGTATACTGAGTTCAACAGAATGATATCGAGTGCATGGGAAGTATTTAAAATATGCTTAAATGATGCAACATCAGAATATGTCGCAAGAGTTCGAAGAATAAATAGAATAAAATTAATGTATAATCAAGCAAGAGATTCTTAAGAAACAGATGACATGAAAGGAATGATGTCTGTTACGAAAATTATAAGCAGCAGGCCAGAAACGTTGTTGTACGGAAAGCTAAATCTGAGTATGGAAAGAAAGTGACTCTGCAAGCTAGAGACAACCATGCGAATTCTATTGAAATGCTGCAAGTAAAAGAAAGACTGAATATGAAAGAATAACTCTTCTGAATGCAGATGGTGTTAGGGTGACAGAGGTAGATGAGGTTGTTCAACTAATGAGTGCCCATTTTGCTGAAAGCCATTAACCTGGTGCATGCAACATTGAGTTCACTGCTACCTCTTTTGAAGAGACTCAGGTGTATGAAGAGGAGGTATTAGAGCTGTTGCACAAACTGAATAAGAATTCAGCAATAGTGACTGATGAGATATCAGCTTAGGTGCTAAAAGAATTTTCAGCTAAACTAGCCATTCCTCTGACCAGGCTATATAATTCGAGTCTCAGAACAGGAAAGATTCTGCAGGAATGGAAAGAAAGTATGGTAATCCCATTGCACAAGGGTGGTGCAAAGACCAATGTATCCAATTGTTGACCAATCAGTATCTCAGGAGTGGTGGTGAAGATTTTGAAAAAATTGGTTAGGGCTCGCATTCAGAACTGAGTTGACAGTGAATCTCTACTTTGCAATGAACAGCATGGGTTTACTAAGGGAAGGTCATATTTTAGCAACTTGCTCACATTCCATAATAATAATGCAATCCATTGAACAGACACCATGATACATTTTTGATTTTGCCAATTTTTGACAATACAGCATGGAATACTGTTGCATTGACTGGAGAATATGGGTTTGGATTATAAAATATTAGCATGGTTAAGAGGATCGCTGAAGGATAGATATCAAAAAGTGGTAAAAGTGAGTCTGCAAGATTTAAGGTAACTAATGGTGTACCACAAGGATCAATCCTTGGTCCACTGTTATTCAATCTGTACATTAATAATATTGGGGAGGATTTGTTGTGGGATTCCCCCCCAATTTTCGTCATCTGTCCCTTAGGACCAGCTGAGCCTTAGATGAGGAATTGGGAAGGATTTGACAGGTGACAAAGAGACTATTTGCTGATGATGCAAGGAGAGGTAGGATAATCAGGAATGCTGCTGATATGCAGTACTTGCATTATGATTTGAAGAGGCTAAAATTATAAGCATGGAAAAATGGATGTTAGTTCAATATCAGTAAAGTCATGCACTTTGGCATGATTAAATATTGAATGTCATATTATTTGATCAGGCTAGGGTTTTTTGGAGTGTTAGTAAATAGGAAGTTGAAGTTCAGGACCATGTAGTAAAGATTGCAAGATTGCATATACTCAAAAGATAATTGTAATGCTGAAAGGAACTTTAACATGTAAAGTTGAGGATGTCATTTTGCATTGATAAGACCTCACTTGGACTATTGTGCACAGGTCTGGTCTCCTGATTTCCATTGCAAATCTGATACAGTGGAAAAGAATGCAAAACAGAGTGTTAAAAATGATATTAGGATGGTGGAATACTGATTATGAAGACAGATTGAGAATTTATAGACTGCAGACACTAGCAAACAGGAGAAAGCGTAGTGATATGATTGAGAATTACAAACTTCTGAAAGTGTCATACAGGATTTCAGTTGATGGAATTTTTCATTTTATGGAGGGTGGGAAAAGGACAAGAGGACATTCTGGGAAGCTGAGAATGAATGCTGCTAAGAAGCAAGTGAGAGCTAGATTTTTCTCTCATAGAGTGGTGCATGATTGGAATGGATTGCCATTGAATGTTGAGTGTGCAAGCAGTGTTCAATAAATTCAAGAATAAGTATGATAGTTGGTGCATGTAGTATGTTTTCTCTTTTGATGAGTCCCTGACTTTCTGGAGATTTCTCTTAATAATAATAATAGTGTGGATGGACTAAGGATGTTTTTTTTTTTTTAACATAATCTGTAAACCGTACTTTCAAGACCAATTATGAAGGATTTTCAAGTCATTTCAGCAGTCAAATAAACAGGGCAGTGGTCTTGCACACATCTCCTATCCAAAGACACTTGCTCTGATTTCACCTGCTCTCTGACTCACATGTCAGAGAGCAGGAGACCACTTGGCCAACCAGACTAGTAGCAAGAGAAAGGAAAATAATTTTGTAAATGAATTGACCTTTAAGTGCATAATAAAGTGACATATGAATTGGAAGCAAATAGCTACACCATGATGCCAAAGGATTTTGCAAAGGCATTTGAGAGGATACCACACTGAAGTTACATAAATTGGAACAAATGCCAGCCTGCTTGGCCAAGCGGTTAGTTTGTCCACTCATCCAACAGGCTGCAGGTTCTAATCCCACTACAGGCATGGATGTTTGCTAATGTCTTTGGGTTCTTAATGAATTTCATTGACTTTGACTGTTGTAAGACCATCATCTTATTAGATGCCTAAAGCGGCTTTGAGAGTTTTACAATCTTTAGTGGGTGAAATTCGTGTGGTGTGTGTGTGTGTGTGTGTGTGTGTGTGTGTGTGTGTGTGTGTGTGTGTGTGTGTGTGTGTGTGTGTGTGTGTGTGTGATTTTTAGAAAATTTTTTTCACTTGGTTTTATATATGTATATATAAGATCGGTATTACAGATCTTTCTGTTAATATTTCCTTGATGTTTTAAAGTTCCTGAAAAAAATTTTTACATTTAGTTTGTGTATGAAAAATAATAATTATATGTTTTATTATTTATCATTGTTGTATCGTACTGATAGAAAGTTACTTCTGTTAAACAAAATAAAAATACATAAAATCATAATATGTTATTACTACTTTCAGGGCTTTAGTTCTTGTAGTTACAGAACTATAGGAGATGGTGACTGATAAATGTTATCATAATGTCCTCTTCCATTACTACTGCTGACAAGAATTCATGGTAAAAAGAAATTCTTATTTTGTCAATGTTTGTAATGCAAATTTCAGGTACTGAAATTATAAAAGATTCATATGTTTTGTTTATTTATTTATTTTGCATCCACTGGAAATTACCATAATTCAGAAGCTAAATTACACAAATCATAAAATAAACTACAGTTTGCAATATGTAAAATATATATGCAACAGTAATAGGTTAAGACTTATAAGAAAGAACATGAGTATTCAAGTTGAGATATCATTCAGCACAGGTGTGCCCTGAGCTAAATTTCTGGTTGTGCAAGGGTGATTTAGTTCTTGGCATATCAAAAGACGTTCTATGGTTTCTTTTTCATCATATTTGCATATGTAAAAGTAATCATAATTTATAATTCTGAATATTTTTATAATTGTTTATGTTAGTGTATTATTAGTTTTGCTTTTGTAACATATATGATTGGCACTTGCGATGTGCTTGTTATTGATATTATTATTGTTAAAATGAAATGTGAAGTATTTAAGATTTGATGTACTTACTATATTCTGATAGTTGTAATAATTTCAGTCTTCTTTATTGTAATTCAAAATTGTTAAGTGTTGAGATATTTGTTGTGTTCTGTAAAGATATTCTCTTTTTCGCTAACAAAGACAGTGTGTCAGCCATTACTGCATAACTTCTCACTTGTCATTTCCATGAAGTGTGCATGTTCACTGAGGAGATTGATGGATGATTGACAGCTGACAGGGAGCATTCGCACTGGGGTAATGGGAAAAACAAGTAGAGAGAAAATGGAAATTTGAGAGAACGGCAACCAGAAAAGTTTTTAAGAAAAGCTGCCAGTCGGGAGAATATTAATATGAGATTCCGAAAAGGAATCGTAGCACTCTGAATCTGAATCAACAAGTGTTTAGTAAATAAAATAAGATATTTGAATTGACGTTCTAATTCAGTGTTTGAGGAAACACTGAATGAAAGGTTAAGTCTTCTTAAGGATGCCAGATTTATTTTATTATTCTGTTGGAAAAACCATCAGCATTAGTAACATTTGAAATTGTAAAGTGGCTTAACATGAACAGCTCTACTTAGATATGTTGTTTATGAATTAGTAGAAGAGCCTGTCTTTCTCTGGTACAAAAATTAGTAATTTGTGCATCCAATTGAACTGCAAGTGGCAAGAATCTTTATACTTAGTTGAGACAGGAGGAGTAATATCGTATGCTACATAAGGGAGATTAAAAAAAAAGCGTCTCATGGAAAAGAAGACAAAAAATTTATGTTTTTGGAAAAGGCCTAACGAAGAAACTGACTGAACATTTTGTTGTTGTGAAAACAAGATGTTTAGTCTGATGGACATGATTAAGTATATGTTAAACAATCCAATAATAGAATGAGTCAGAGAATGAATGATTTTATTGTTTAGGATAAGAAAATCTCTAAAGTGTAGACTTATTTTGAAGACCTTGGATCCACTTAATTTTATAGTTATTTATATAATTTTATTTAAAATGTATATTATGTTTTAGTGTTTCATTAAATGTACAGTATATATATTTAAAAAAAAACTCTTTACAGGGATGAAAAATGATAATTAAAAAAAAAAAATAATAAACACATAGATCTTATATTTCATACAATCCCATTTTATTGAGGTTGTGTTTGGATTTTCTCATCTTGGCGTATGTGTATGAACTGGCTCTTCCACTCGACATCACGGCCTTGGGGAGGGGGGGGGGGCAGTTGCTTTTTTTTTATTTTGCTAATCTTGCTAAACATTATTCAGTGTACAGTAGCTTTGCATATGTATTTCAGAATAGTCTGTAAAGAACCAAATTTGTTACTCTGTTATATCTGTATGCATATAACAGAATGATTGTCCTGCAGATTTTTAAGGTTGCGTAGTGGTCAGCTTTCATAGTGAAGAATTTATGGAGACAAAAATACACACGTTGGAGTAATTACTTTGCCTTTAATTAAGAAAATAAGACTCAACATTTTGACCTCTGTATCAAGGTCATCATCTTGATACATAACTTGTGTCCTGTGCATATGCACAGGACACAAGTTACATGACACTACACAAAAGTAAGATAAATCTAGATGCTTTGTTAATCGTTTACTGTAGCCTGACCTCTTTTTCACCAGAAGTCAGGCTCTGTTAACAAAATGGATAAATATTGGTTTGTTAAATTCTGTTGCTTTTTTTTTTTTTTTTCTGTTATTTGCTTTATAACCAATATAGCATCAGTATATCATCAGTGGCAGTTTTGCATTGTGGGATACTAAGGCATTTGATGTGATGTCATTGGCCTCAGTATGCAAGTAGCCCTGTCGTGAAGGTGCTTCGCTCATATGCATTGTTTGCTTGCACTTGGATTGAGGATTTAAGCCAAGAATATGGTTTCTTGGCATATTTAATTTATACTTTGACCAAGTGAAAAATTTTCAACAAATAAAATTAGGCTGGTTCTTTAATTCCACTTACTAGCCACACTTTTTAATATATATAAAAAAATTCCACTCATTTCAACTCTTTAATCCAGAATTTAGTTTTAAACAATAATGATATGGTGAGCTTTGATGTTGCCTCTTTATTCACAAATATTCCCTCTTCTGACTCTCTAAATTTACTGAATAATGCTTTCCCCCCTCCTCCAACATTATTGAATTTTTTAATTTTGATGTCCATAGTGGTTACTTCTCCCCAAAGGGCAACTTATATAAATAGATTAAAAGTACTTCCATGGACTCTCCCTCTCTGGCCCATTTCTATACATTTTGAAAAACATACTCTTGATACTGCCAGTCCCAAACCTTTTATTTTGGTTAACTTATATTGACGATGTGTTCTTATTTGGTAATATGGCTCAGACACATTACTCTTTCCTTTTCCACATCAACAATCAACATGCCAGAATCCAGTTCACTATTGAAAAAGAATTAACAGCTCGCCTTTTTTTAGAATCTATTAATATCTGCCCAATTTTAGTACCCTTCCTTTCTCAGTTTACAAAAAACCTATCCACACAGGTAGATACATACATGAACTTTCCCACCAACAATATGGGGTTATCAAAACACTTGTCAACAGAGCCTCCAACCTCTGTTCCACCCAAGCTTCCCTTACGGTGGAACTTGCCTTTATTCACCAAACCTTCCTCTCCAATGATCACAATGCCAAAACAATTTACAAATTATCTGTCCCTTCCACCTCCTCGCATCCCTCTCAACATAAAGACTACAGTAATGCAATTACCATTCCTTATATTCAGAGGATTTCAGAAAAAAATAGCCAGAAGTCTAAAGAAATATAATTCTGCACTGCATTCAAACCTCATTTGAAATTGGCTTTCCTTTTCCACTCTTTTAATGATTCACTTCATCTCTCTATTCCAGGTGTTTACACGGTTCCTGGTTCTTGCAACTTATCATATTATGGTCAGACTGGGAGATCTGCTCAAATCTGCTTAGAAGAATATAAAAAATACATCTGCTGCTAAACTATGGTCATAAACTATAAATTGCCTTTGGTTACCTTGCACAGAATCATATGGAAGAAAAAAACCATGCTCCATTGCAGTAAATACAAACTTGAAAGACCCTTTTTAGAATCTGCAGCCGACTTAAAAAACTAGCCTAATCTTAGTAAATATAGTTGTATTAAACTTACCAAAATTTAGGAAACTTTAATTCTTGGGCCTCCCACCCAACATCTGAGGCTGGCCGGCAGCACTCATAAGAGGATTTTTATCATGGAACTTTGGTCTTGATTTTTCTAATCTCATTTCTTCCACTTGTTGTTTCTTGTGTGTTCTTACAATTTTGGGGTTGTATTCCTGAAGATGTTTCTGTGGCTGGGACAAAATATTGAAGCAATTGGACCTGTTGTTTAGTTGTTTCTCTTTGTGTTGTAAATTGTTCCATTAAAGTGTAACATGAATGTAAACCAGCACCTAAGCCTACATACTTATGTATGAGAATTCTTTTTAGAACTTATCATCATCATCATCAAATTCCTGCAATGTACCATCAAGGTGTGTATACAGGATATGATAGTACTACATAAAAAAATTACATCATTACTAACTTCCTATCTATAATTTTCCTCCAAATCAATCTGATACTTGTCAAGACACCAACATTATCAGATCTTATATTTCTATCGTCTAAGGCACTTTGTACCGTAGCTCTGCTAACGCATTCCTGGATGTTGACAATGTCAAGTTCTTTCCTAATATCCTCGTTTTTAATATGATATTGCTATTGATGCCATCTGTTCACGCCTATAATCTTCCTCAGGACTATCATATCTGCGGTCTCTAGTCTTTGGTCAAGTGTTTTACTTCTGACCCAGCTCTCAGATCCATAAGTTAAAACTGGTTTGAACACTGTGTTGTATACAACTAATTTAGTGTTCCGACTAATTTCTCTCTTATTCCATATGAATTTATTCAATTGACTCCCCACCATACCAACTTTGCTGATTCTGTTGTCTATTTGTATATTTAATTTACCGTCTTCACTAAAAATCGTGCCTAAGTAGCTGAAATGTTTTGCTTGTTCCACAGGTTCTCCATTCACAGCACAGTTGACATTTTCAATGATTCTGCCTATTTTCATTGTCTTTGTCTTTTTATTGCTGACCTTCATACCATATCTATTACAACAGTTATTCAATTTAGTCAGAGAATCTTGCAGACTTGTAACGGATTTATTTAGAAGTATTACATTATCTGGATAAAGCAAAGAGCTGACATTAACATCTCCAATTTTGATATCATGTTTAATACCACTTTTCTTCATAATGCAATCCGTATAGATAATGAATAACAGAGCGGATAATGTACATTCTTGTCTCACATCAGATTTAACATTAAACCATCTTCCTGTACTTCCTTCAATTCTAACTGCTGATTTACAACTCAAATAAGGTCTAAGTATTGCTTGATATAATTGCCCCATTGACACCATATAACTGTAGTGTATTGAATCGCTTCTCTCTTGGCACCTTGTCATATGCCTTTTCCAAATCGACAAAACTTAAATACATATCTTTGTTATATTTCCATGCTTTCTCGACTATTTGTCGTAAAGTAAAAATCTGATCCTGACAGCCTCTATTTGGCCTGAATCCAGCTTGTTCTTCACTCAGCTTTTCTTCCACAATTCTTCTCAATTGTTTCTCAAGTATACTTGCATAGATCTTGCCAGGAACACTCACTAGGAAAATATCTCTGTAATTCTCATATTCAGTTTTATTTCCCTTTTTATTAATGGGTACTATTAGAGCTCTACTCCAATCATCGGGAATTCGTCCCTCTGTCCAGGCTTTCTGAACTATGTAGTGCAGCCACTGTAAGACTTTTATACCACCATACTTCAGCATTTCTGATCGAATATCATGTACTCCTGCTGCCTTTCCACATTTCAAGCCTTTGATGGCTTTTTCTACTTCAAGTATGGATATGTCTTCCTGACTGCTTGCCTGGTCAGTGTTTTTTACCACTGTGCTGTCATCACTGCTTGTTTCATTTAGCAAATTTTCAAAGTAATTACTCCATACTTCAAGGATATCTTTTTCTCCCGTTTTCATTTCACCTTTATCATTGCTAACTCCTTTTACAGCACTCTTTCCTTCATTCCTAAGCTTCTTCAACAACCTCCAGAATATTTTGCCACCATCTTGATATTTATTTTCTATATTCTTGCCAAAGTCCTCCCAGGAATTTTGTTTAGCTAGTTTTACATACTGTTTAGCATTATTGCATTTATCTCTGTATTCTCTAAGAGCAAAAGCTGAATTATTTGACAGGAACTTTTGATATGCTTTCTTCTTTTCCTTCACTGCTTCTTTAACTTCCTGTGTCCACCATGGAGTTCTGATTTTTCTATCCTTGCAGACAACCTCACCACATGCCTCTCTAGCTGAATTAATCATTGCTTTCTTCAATGCTTGCCACTAAATCTCCAAGGTTTGATTCCTGTTCTCCAACTCTTTCATTTTTTCTTCAATAATCTTTGTGTATTTTAGTCTACAGTTCACATCTGAGAGTTGCTCAACTTTTATTTGCTTTAAAACTTTTTTACATGTTATTCTTTTCAATAAGAAATTCAATTTTATCCTGCTCAAGACTAAATAGTGATCACTTCCAATTTCAAATCCTCTGTACACTCTGGTGTCCTACACCAGGAAGAAAACATCCATATCAACAATAACATAGTCAATGAGTCTTTTCTTATTCCTTGCCTCTTCTCTCCATGTGAATTTGTGCACATTTTTATGTTGGAACATGGTGTTAGTAATAACCAGTCCATGTCCTGAGCAGAAATCCACCAGGTATTTGCTATTATTATTAGCGTTGGTCTTTTCTCCAAATTTTCCCAAAATATTTTTGTATATCTCACAATCATTTCCTACTCTGCTATTTAGATCCCCAACATGGACCAACTTTTCTCCTTTCATTGTGTCAGTTGCTTTTTCTAAAGCCTCAAAAAAATTCCTCCACTTCTACCTTAGTAGAACCTTCTGTGGGAGCATAGGCACAAATAAGTCTCATTGTCCAGTTCCCCATTCTCATATTTGCCCACATTACTCTACTTGAGACTGCCTGCCATTCAAGAAGATTAGCCTCGTATTTTGTGTTGAATACTATTGCTACTCCTTCTTTTCCTTGATTGTCATTGCCTGAATATAACATTTTGTATTTATTGCTTAGAAAGATCTCACCAGTTTTTGTATTTTTTGTTTCAGTCACCATCTATAATGTCAAATCTGGTACTTATCTAATTTCTCAGCTAGCTCCATTTGTTTGCCATTCAGGCTTCTTATGTTGATAGTGCCAATCTTTAACTCTGGTGATGTTGAGTTGGGGTGTGTTTTCAGATTTTTAGAACACTTGTACTTATTTTCTTTTCAGTATGTTATTAATTTTTATTAATTATTCTTATTAATTTGTGAGGTCGCTTAAGGGTTAAAGCCTAGTAATTGGGAGGAGACCTCCATGTCACCTTTCAGGAACGTGGAGAACCGATTGGGGGCTTCTGACCTAATGTCCAGTTCTTATCTTCACATGGTGTGCCTTGTTAGTAGGTATCTACTAGGTACTAACGAATGAGGATGGGCTGGCAATTTGGAACTTAGCCAACCAAATTGTACTCTCTATTGGCTTAAACCACAAATGCATATGATGGTACAACATGATGAGATTTCATGCTGACTTGGGGGTGTCACCTAGTTAAACAGGTTCCCCCTGTTGTTATTGTCATGGAACCATGGCGAATAGTGAAAAGTCATCTTCTGGAACAAGCTCCAACTCAACATCTGAAAGATGAAGAATAAACCCAGCATCAGAAGAACTGAAGATAAGAACCATCAATATAAGGAGTATTAATGGAAAGGAAATCGAACTTGCAGAATGGTGGGAAAAGTACCATGTGGACATAATTGGCATTATTGAGACAAAGAAGACAAAAATAGGTGCGATCATACTAAATAATAAGTATTGGAGTTTATTTTCAATCAATAATGATCAAGGAAAGGAAGGAGTAGCAATAGCATTCAACACCAAACATGAAGATAAACTTGATTGGAAGGCAGTTTCAAGTAGAGTGATGTGGGGCACAATTAAATGGACAATGATTTTTTATTTGTCCCCGCAGACAGGTCTTCCAAGGAAAGAGTGAAGGAATTTTTTTTAGTCATTAGAACAGTCAGCTGACATAAAGAAAATGGAAAAAGTGTCCTTGTTGGAGATTTGAAACAGCAGGATAGGAAATGAATCCCACCAGCCATATAGAAACATTTTGGGAAAATTTGGAAAAAAAAAAAAGGGCAAAGCTAATAATAATGTAAGTATTTACTGGACTTCTGCTCAGGACACAGACTAGTCATTGCTAACACTGCGTTTCAACATAAAGATGTAAACAAGCTCACATGGAGAAAGACACAAGAAATAAGAAAAGCCTCATTGACTATGTCATTGCTGATAGTGATATCTTCATTCTTGTTCAGGATACAAGAGTGTGCAGAGGATGTGAAATTGGCAGTGACCATTACTCAGTACTAAGCAGGATAAAAATAGATATCACATTGAAAAGAACAGTATGTAAGAAAGTTCTAAAAAGAATTAAAGTTGAGCAGCTTTTACGAGTAAATTTTAAGCTCGTCTACACAAACATTATTGAAGAAAAAAATGAAACAAATTGAAAACAATAACCTAACCTTTGAGTCTCAATTGCAAACTCTGAAGAAGACATTCATTCAGCTAGGGAGGTATGTGGCGAAGTTGTCTGCAAGGACAGAAAAATAAGAACACTATGTTGGACACAAGAAGTTACAGAAGCAGTCAAGGAAAAGAAGAAAGCATACGAAGGTTCCATTTGGTATGCTTTGCTCATCAAAGAATACAGAGAAAAATATAAGAGAGCAAAGCTGTGTGTAAAAGTAGCTAAACAAAAATCATGGGAAGATGTTTTAAGAATATAGAAAATAAATATCAGGAAGGTAACAAAATGTTCTGGGGAGCTATTGAAATAGCTTAGAAATGGAGAAAAGAGTACTGTGAAAGGAATCAAAGATAATAAAGGTGACATAAAAACTGAAGATAAGGATATCCTAGATGTCTGGAGTAATTACTTTGAAAGACTTAAACGAACCAAGCAGTGACAGAACCATACTAGAAAATTTTCAAGAGGAATGCTAACAGGAGTCATATCAATACTTGAGGTAGAAAAAGCCGTCAGAAACTTGAAATGTGGAAAGGCAGCTGGAGTAGATGATATTCAACCAGAAATGTTTAAATATGGAGGTATAAAAGTTTTGCAGTGGCTACACTGCATAATTCAGAGGAAGCTGGTCACAAGGTTGAATTTCCAATGATTGGAGTAGAGCTCTCATAGTACCCATCTATAAAAAAGGGAATAAAACTGAATGTGAGAATTACAGAGGAATTTCTCTACTAAGTATTCCAGGTAAGATTTATGCAAGCATACTTGAAAAGAGGTTGAGTAAGATTGTGGAAGAGAAACTTGGAGAAGAACAAGCTGGGTTCAAGTCAAATAGGTTGTCAAGATCAGATTTTCACTTTAACACAAATAGGTGAGAAATTGCAGGAATATGACAAGGATCTGTACTTAAGTTTGTAGATCTGTAAAAGGCATATGACAAGGTGTCCAGAGAAAAGCTTTTCAAAATACATACAATTATATATGGTGAATGGAACATTATACAAAGCCATACATAATCTATATTTAACTTGTCAGTCAGCAGTTAGAACTGAAGGAAATACAGAAAGAAGACAAGGATGCACATTATCTCCACTTTTATTTATCATCGATATGGATAACATTATGAAAGAAAGGGACGTCAAGCTTGATATTAGAATTGTAGATATCAAACTTGGTTCTTACAGGTGATGTATACTCCTAAACACATCCAGTAAGTCTCCAGGATTCACTAACTAAATTGAATAACAGTTCTAACAAATTTAGCATGAAAATCAGCAATAAAAAGACCAAAGCTATGAAAATAGGCAGGAGCAAAAAAAACTTCAGCTGCATTCTAAATGGAGATCCTATTGAACAAGTAAAATATCTCAGCTATTTAGGCACAGTTTTTAGTGAAGATGACATGTTTAATTTGGAAATAGACAACAGAATAAGCATAGCTGGTATGGTGGGTAGCCAGCTGAATAAATTTATATACAGAATCAGAAAGATATTAAAAAGGTACTTGACACTATTATTATGACACCTCCAGGGAGTCCAAAGACTCATCAAGGGAGGGCATTTACTCTACAACTCTGTCTCCACCACTCAGTCCACCAACGAACTGCAACTACACCAACGCTGTCTACCACCCACCACCACCACTACTACTATTTTCACAATTATCCATGCCCACATCAGGATTCGAACCTGCAGCCTTTTGGCTGGAGATCGGATGTGATATATTAAAATAATAATTATTATTATTATTACTACATGACACCTTTTGGCTGGAGAGCAGATATGCTAACCACTTGGCCAACCAGGCAGGCATTTAAGGCCAGCACATTAGCATTCAAGAATGTGTTAGCAGAGCTAATCAAAGGTGGTGTGGCCACTTAAATAGAATGGGTGAGAAAAGGTTAACAAAACAGGTTTTTTGATGAAGACAGCAGGTAAGAGACTTAGAGGAAGACCAAGGTCTAGGTGAATTGATTCATTCAGAACAGCCCTAGAAGAATGAAATGTTAAATACATCAATATTGGAGTGCTTACAAGTAATTGACTAATCTGGAGGAAAATTGTTGATAGGAGATTAATAATAACGTAAACTTAATCATGTAGTGCTGTCATAGTAACCTGAACGCCCATTGGGCGTACATATCAGGAAATTGATGATGATGATGAGAATCTATATCTACTTCATTACATAACTATTTTTGAAATTACTCTTTTAGTCTGTTTTGGTGAAGTATTCTTATAGTGTCTTTTTGTAATAATTCAACCTTATACTTATTTTCTTGTATTTCTCTATTTAGCTTTTTTACATTATTTACAAGATGTACCCAAAGTTCAAGGAATTTTTCTATTAAAAAAAAAAAACTTACCCTAACTCCTAGTTTCCATCGTATCCCTCAAAGTAGTTCCCCTTGGGCATGTATAGCAGCAATCATGGGATTGCTGCTATACATGCCTAAGTTTTCCATGATTCTATGCATTTTTTCATGGTTCTATGCATGTCTGGAAATTCTCAGATGTGACTGTGCTTGAGCACCTTCTGCAGTTCTTCCTGAATCTCCTCAGTCATGTCAAAACGACACACTTTCAGCCATAATTTCATCTTGGGGAACAGGAAAAAGTTGGACAGGACAAGGTCAGGCAAATAAGAGGGATGACTCATGTTTTTAGAAGCTAGGAACTGTTGAATAATGAGTGATGTGTGGGCAGGCATTGTTCTCGTGATGTAGAAACCAATTGTTCTGACACTTGTCTGTAAGTTTACATTGAATACTCACCCTTACTTGCTTCAAAACTTTACAGTAAAACTTGCCATTGGGAGTTTGACCAGGAGGAAGGAATTCCTTGTGGACGTTGTCTCGGATGTCAAAAAAAAAAAAAAAAAAAAATTCAACATTGACTTGACATTGCTGCAAACTTGATGTGCTTTTTGGCGACAGTGAATTTGGCAACTTCCACCTCTGACAACTACTGCTTTGTCTCAGGATCATAACTGTAAACCAATGATTCATCACTAGTTATGGCCTTACTGAGGAAGTTGGGGTCATATCTGGTTTGATCTTTGAGCTCCCTACAGTAACATGATGGTCTTTCTGGTTGTTGGTCAGCAGTCTCAGGACAAATTTTGCAACAATCTCATAAACATCATGAATAGTTCACCTATGATCTGTAAAGATAGTCTCCTGCATTTTTGCAATGTTTACCGATGTTGTGCTTGTCAGCAGTTGTCCTGGCACTCATCGTCATCAACAGACATTCATCCATCCTTGTAGCATTTGTACCACAAAAAAGTTTGAGTTGGTTCATAGCATTATCACCAAATGCTTCCTTAAGCATTCGATGAGTTTCTGTAGCAGTTCTTTTTGAAGTTGAAGCAAAAATTTGATGCAGATTCTTTGCTCCTTAAAATCTGTCATTTCAGATGGAGAAGAAAATTGCAGAACCACTAAAACAGGACGTTATAGAAATGCACATACTCCAAAAATGCAGCCTCTCAGCTTTCCCGCTATTGGCATACTGATTTCATAAAGGATACTGCTTGCCCATTATAGTGGCAGAACATCATACTACAACTGGTTCACACACACATCATTCAGATATCCTGAACTTTTGTGTAGCATCTCATATATTTTGTTAGAATCTAAATTTTCCCATCAGTAGTCCATAATCACTTCCAATGTCCAGAGATGTTACAATGCTTATATCCAATATTTCATCTGGTTTTGTTGTTCTATTAGTTATACAAGACTTGTTCAAAAAAGACCGAACTTTTACTAAAAAACACTGTCCCCTTCAAAGTACTCTCCTCTACTTGCGATACACTGTTCCCAACATTTCTTTCATTATTGGAATGCTTCCTGGAACACACTTTCTGTGATGATGCTCAGTTCCCTTATCGCATTTTCCTGAATCTCCTCCGTGGTTTGGAAACGATATCCTTTCAAAGTAGTTTTAAGTTTGGGAAACAGGAAAACATTTGCTGGAGATAAGTCCGGGGAACAGGGTGGATGGAGCACAACAGATGGCTGATATTTTGCCATATAACTGCAGATGAAGAGCGATGCATGAGCTGGCACATTGTCGTGGTGCAACATCCAAGTCTGGTTTTCCCACAATTCATTCCTCTTTCTGAGCACAGTATCTCTCAAACATGCTAAAACTATCTAGAACAACTCTCTGTTTACCATCTGACCACGCAGTACAATCATAATGGACAATGCCTTTCCAATTAAAAAACACAAACAACATCACCTTGATCTTTGACTAACTCATCTATGCTTTTTGGTGCACAAGCTGTTCGTTGGATTAGGGACAAAGTGACAAGGAAAGAGCTTGTATGCTTGGTTAAGCAATTGAAATGTCTCTGTCAAATTTTTACCAGGTTTGCAGCAAAATTTCATGCACACATTGTTGTTCTTCAAGCTCTTTCATTGTCACTTTGTCACTAATCCAACGATCAGCTTGTGCACGTACTCACTTCAGTGGATGTAACTCGATGACTAATGCTCATAGCAGAACTCAGCAAGTGGCAGGTTGTTGCCAAAACTTGCCACTAGGTGTGCCGCTGTGTTCTCTCTGTGCTGGTTGACAAGCTATTAAAAAGGGTAGACATTTGCCCTTTTGTTATTTCTCCGTTGTTGGAACGTCCTTCTTGTTCTATATGGTCCGCCATCTTGTTGTAATGTTGTTCTTAATAAAATCAATTAATTGCTGGTTGATTACTAATCAAAATATAGGGAACTTTATATTTATACTGCACCAGCCTATATTTAGATTACCATCATCATCATCAAATTCTTGCCATATCCTGTACTCAAGGGGGTGTACAGGATATGATAGTACTACATGGAAAAAATTACACCATTACTAACTTCCTATCTACAATTTTCCTCCAAATCAGTCTGTTACTTGTCAAGACTCCAACATTATCAGATCTTATATTTCTATCGTCTAAGGCACTTTGTACCGTATCAATCCACCTACATCTTGGTCTTCCTCTGGGTCGTTTTGCTGCCAACCTGGCAGAGAACACTTGTTTTGCTAATCTTTCTTCGCCCATTCTGTTTAAGTGACCATACCACCTGAGATTAGCTCTACTAACGCATTCCTGGATGTTGACAATGTCAAGTTCTTTCCTAATATCCTCGTTTTTAATATGATATTGCCATTGATGCCATCTGTTCACGCCCATAATCTTTCTCAGGACTCTCATATCTGCGGTCTCTAGTCTTTGGTCAAGTGTTTTACTTCTGACGTAAGTTAAAACTCAGATCCATAAGTTAAAACTGGTTTGAACACTGTCTTGTATACAGCTAATTTAGTGTTGCAACTAATTTCTCTCTTATTCCATATGAATTTATTCAATTCACTTCCCACCATACCAGCTTTGCTGATTCTGTTGTCTATTTCCATATTTAATTTACCATTTTCAGTAAAAATTGTGCCTAAGTAGCTGAAATGTTTTACTTGTTCCACAGGTTCTCCATTCACAACACAGTTGACATTTTCAATGATTCTGCCTATTTTCATTGTCTTTGTCTTTTTATTGCTGACCTTCCTACCATATCTATTACAACAGTGTTATTCAGTTTAGTCAGAGAATCTTGCAGATTTGTAGCGGATTTATTTAGAAGTATAACATCATCCACATAAAGCAAAGAGCTGACATTAACATCTCCAATTTTGATATCATGCTTAATACCACTTTCCTTCATAATGCGATCCATATAGATAATGAATAACAGAGGGGATAATGTACATCCTTGTCTCACACCAGATTTAACATTAAACCATCTTCCTGTACTTCCTTCAATTCTAACTGCTGACTTACAACTCAAATAAAGACTAAGTATTGCTTGATATAATGCCCCATCGACACCATATAACTGCAGCGTATTGAATAGCTTCTCTCTTGGCACCTTGTCATATGCCTTTTCAAAATCGACAAAACTTAAATATAGATCTTTGTTATATTCCCATGCTTTCTCGACTATTTGTCGTAAAGTGAAGATCTGATCCTGACAGCCTCTATTTGGCTTGAATCCAGCTTGTTCTTCACCCAGCTTTTCTTCCACAATTCTTCTCAATCGTTTCTCAAGTATACGTGCATAGATCTTGCCAGGAACACTCAGTAGGGAAATACCTCTGTAATTCTCACATTCAGTTTTATTTCCCTTTTTATATATGGGTACTATGAGAGCTCTACTCCAATCATCGGGAATTCGTCCCTCTGTCCAGGCTTTCTGAACTATGCAGTGCAGCCACTGTAGGACTCTTATACCACCATACTTGAGCATTTCTGGTCGAATATCATCTACTCCTGCTGCCTTTCCACATTTTAAGCATTTGATGGCCTTTTCTACTTCAAGTATGGATATATATTCTTGACTGCATGCCTGGTCAGTGTTTTTTACCACTGTGCTGTCATCACTGCTTGTTTCATTTAGCAGTTTTTCAAAGTAATTAATCCATACTTGAAGGATATCTTTTTCTACCGTTTTCATGTCACCTTTATCATCTCTAACTCCTTTTACAGCACTCTTTCCTCCATTCCTAAGCTTCTTCAACAACCTCCAGAATATTTTGCCACCTTCTTGATATTTATGTTCTATATTCTTGCCAAAGTCCTCCCATGACTTTTGTTTAGCTAGTTTTACACAGTATTTAGCATTCTTGCATTTCTCTCTATATTCTCTAAGAGCACATGCTGACTTATTTGACAGGAACTTTTGATATGCTTTCTTCTTTTCCTTCACTGCCTCTTTAACTTCCTGTGTCCACCAGGGAGTTCTGATTTTTTTATCCTTGCAGACAACCTCACCACATGCCTCTCTGGCAGAATCAATCACTGTTTTCTTCAGAGTTTCCACTGAATCTCCAAGGTTTGATTCCTGTTCTCGAACTCTTTCATTTTTTCTTCAATAATCTTTGTGTATTTTAGTCTACAGTTCACATCTGAGAGCTGCTCAACTTTTATTCGCTTTAAAACTTTCTTACATGTTATTCTTTTCAATATGAAATTCAATTTTATCCTGCTCAAGAATAAATAGCTGCACCAGGGAGAAAACATCACTATCAACAAAAACATAGTCAATGAGACTTTTCTTATTCCTTGCCTCTTCTCTCCATGTGAATTTGTGCACATTTTTATGTTGGAACATGGTGTTAGTAATAACCAGTCCATGTCCTGAGCAGAAATCCAACAGATATTTGCCATTATTATTTGCTTTGCTCTTTTCTCCAAATTTTCCTAAAATATTTTTGTATGTCTCACAATCATTTCCTACTCTGCTATTTAGATCCCCAACAAGGACCAACTTTTCCTTTTTCATTGTGTCAGTTGCTTTTTCTAAAGCCTCAAAAAATTCCTGCACTTCTACCTTAGTAGAACCTTCTGTGGGACCATAGGCACAAATAAGTCTCATTGTCCAGTTCCCCATTCTCATATTTGCCCACATTACTCTACTTTAGACTGCCTGCCATTCAAGAAGATTAGCCTCGTATTTTGTGTTGAATACTATTGCTACTCCTTCTTTTCCTTGATTGTCATTGCCTGAATGTAACAATTTGTATTTATTGCTCAGAAAGATCTCACCAGTTTTGGTCTTTTTCGTTTCAGTCACCCCTATTATGTCGATCTGGTACTTATCTAATTCCTCAGCTAGCTCCATTTCTTTGCCATTCAGGAGTCTTACGTTGATAGTACTGATCTTTAACTCTTGTGATGTTGAGTTGGGGTTTGTTTTCAGATTTGTTCCAGTAGCTGACTTTTCACTGTTCGCCCTGGTTCCCTGGCGAAAACAACAGGGGCCTTGTTTAACCAGGCGACGCCCCAGCCGGCATGAAATTTTATCATGTTGTATCACCATTTTTTATTTTGGTTTAACCAATAAGAATACAATTTGGTCGGCTAAATCCCAAATTGCTAGCCCATCCTCGTTCATTCAGTATCCAAGTAGATACCCAACAGGGTGCACCACGAGAAGGTGAGGATTGGACATTAGGTCAGAAGCCCTGGTCGGTTCTCCGCATTCCTTTAAAGGCTATGTGGAGGTCTCCTCTCAGTTATACAGCTTTGACCCTTCTTCAATTAACTTAGCAGTCTCCTTATTCATACAAGCCAAATTAATATTTTTCACTTAGGGCTCCCACAAGGTTCGAACTTTTTATGAATGGTGCAATGAAAAAGAATCAAATCACACACAATATTGAAATCAACAAAACAATACATTTAATAGAAGGTTATATGACAAATACATAAATTTAACTCCGAAAATAAGATAATACAATTAACTTAGTTCTTCAGGTCAAAACATTCATATTAAATTAGACTTGAGATCTTCAGATACAAAATTCACAGTTCTCTTAGTAACAAAGATTGTTCATGCTGATCAATACTACTGCATTTCTTGCTAAATGAATTTGCTGGTATCATTCAGTTACACTCTATATTTAACACTTAGCAAGCACTTAAAACATTATTAATTGCAGTAGTTATTGCTTCAAGGGGAGTTATTTTCAACTTCTAACTTTGGCTAAATTCAGTGAAACGCCACAGTAAATGTTAGGATATTCGAAACGGAACTATCACTTAAACCTTTACACTGAAATAAAATAAAATAGGACTGTTCTTACCGGGATTAATCCTTAGCACATCAGATTTAATGTGAGCACATTTCAAACTATATTCACTTATTACTTTGATGGAACACTGTTCAAAAGAATTCTTCAAGGAGATAACTGAATCATTATATATCGCGCTACACAATTCTTGACGGGCTTACTATAGGACAGAATAATTATTCCAAGTTTACTACTGTATAACAAGTTGAGCTTTGTACAATCCTTCTTTAAAGCGATATAGGAATACGTAGTAATTCTGAAGCTTAGTAGGTTTATTCTGAATCTTCTATTAATTTTCTCCTCGTCTCTGTACACTTCTGAATGCTACTCCCTTGAATTCCCTGCCCTTCAGTCTCCTTGTTTTATGCCTTCCTTCTTCCTGTTTCAATTTCTTCACTCCGTCTAACTCATTAATTTCTCCTCTCCCAATTATCGAAGCTCTCGCGTTCTATTTTATTTCTATCTCCATGGCAGCGATCAAAACAGAATGTAAACATAAGCATTAGCGTTACATAAGGTTATACTTTATACTCAGTAATGAAAAATAATAATAAAAATATTATAGTTACTTAATTTCTCTTTCATTTCATTTACAAATAATAATAATAAAATATATGTTACAGTTTATATTAGGTACATAAAAGTTACATACATAGAGTTCCTCATAATATTATTGAAGGAATAAAGTAATAAGATAAATGTTACTTACTGCAGAGTCCTTTCAATAGTATAATATACATTAAATTATATAATTAAATAATAACTGATGAAATTCAAGGATAATACATGAATAATAAATCTTAAGCAAGGGACTAACAAATAATATTTAAACAAATCTTGCTTAGTATGTGGCAGATTATGTTAAATGTGAAATAAGAATAAAAACATACAAAACAATATCATTCACAGTTTAACACGCTGTTATTTTGTGTTGACACTTATGATTGAAGAAAATATTATTTATTCTAAATTCATTATCTGTACAAAACTGAAGCAATGTTATTCCATTTCAGTTTCTGAGTTGTTTCATTGAATCTTTTGACATGCATCTGGTATTACATTGTTTCCAACCCTTGCATTTAAGTCTCCTTCCAATAGAATTTTCTGTAGAAAGTTTATTTTTCACTTGGTTAGAGTATAATAAATTTAGTTTAATCCTTTATCCAATTGTGAGCAAACAAAGTTTGCGCCTGAAAGTATCTTCAGGACTGGGGTAAGGTGGTACAACACCAGGGCACTCCTTGCAAAGGTGGAGCAAGCTACCAACACTCCTATCTCAGTATCTCCCATAATGCAAAGCACATCTCCTTGCAGATATGTCTAATGTTATGCATTAAGGGGAGGGCCACAATCCAGACTAGTTTCGACCTTTATTGAGGTCTCTTCAGTGGGAGCCAGGCCCGAGTGGAGATACCAGGCAGAAGCATTAGCAGGTCATCTCTGATGTGTGGCACACCATTTGGCAACTCCTATAGGTAGAGATGTCTCACACTTGGTTTTCCTTCTTCATGGCTATAGGCACTGATTATATTTTACAGTTTTATTTTGCAATTTTATTTTTATTCTCAGTATTCTTTTAGATATATATATTCCTATTATTTTATTTAATTTTGAAAATCATCAATTATTCCTACACATGCTTTAGCTTTCTTTTGTTTCTCTACTCCACCCAAAAAAAAAATGTCATAATTATTTAATTTTTTAAATTCCTTTACCTTTCTCTTTTGTTTCCGATATGAAAGCTATTTTTCATCATCATCAGTCTTAATGCTAATTATGGATATAGACCATATTGGTCTGTTTATTATCCATCTAATATCCTCTTTTGAGGTCTATCCATCCTTTTCTATCCAATTGGTTTATATTTTATTAATTGTTTGGGATATTGGGTGTTGTTCATTTGGTTTATGTGATGTATCCAATCTTATTTGCAATTGTTTAGTTTTTCTTCTATTGATTTTATTTTTAGTTCTTTTAAAATATCTTTGTTCCATTTTTTGCCTAATAATGTGTATTTTGCAGTTCTTCTCACAAATCTCATTTCACTTGTTTTTATTCTTTGTTTATCTTGTTTATTGCCTTAGCTATTTTTATATTTTGCTTATCCAATTCTTCAATTAATTCTTCTTGTTTTTGATTTAAGGAATAAATGTTCCAACTTCTGATCTTTAATGTGTTCCATTTCCAGTGTCAATTAACAAAAAGACAAAAAAAAAAAAAATAATAATAAGAGTATCAGACCATGAGATGACCCTAGAGAAGTATAAAAGCAGGACCTTAGCAGTCCTGCCAAGCCACACCTATTTGCCTTGAGTTTCTTTTTTGAACAGAACATTCTTAGTGCATCATGTGTAATGTTATCATCGTCAGAAACCAACAGCAGATCAGCATCAAGTTTTGTTTGAAGATTAGAAAAAGTTCTCAGAAACACACGAAATGTTACAAACAATTTATGAGAATGAGGTTCTGTCCCAAGCACAAATATTTTGTTGGTTTAAGTGTTTTAAAAAAAGGACAGGGAGAATGTAATGGATTATCCTTGAAGTGGATGACTGAAAACAATTGAAAGAATGCTAGCAAATAAGTATTGATAATGTCCATAATTACCACAGATTTGAGAAAAAGAAACATTTGTGTGAAGTTTGTCCTGAGCTGTTTTGCAAGATGAGGAAAATCTCAATCAGTTGAATTTTTACAAAGATTTTGATCAGACAGCTGATAATGAAGTGAATATAGTTTAACAGCATTATTTTAACAGTTTAGTACTTCCATTACGATCCAGGTTTAACAGTGATTCCATTATTATCCTTGAAGTAGATGGCAATTGCCGATCTTACCAAGATGGGAAAAAAAAAGTTTGTTTCCAAGAATCTGACAGCATTCTTTGGTCACAAAGGAATAATCTATAAGGAATTTATTCCTTATGGATTATTAAGGAAAGATTGTTGTCATTGATTCCTGCTTTAGACATATTAGGTATTGAAATGTGTTGGAGAGAATCAAGTGCTTGTGGCCAGATTTTTACTCAGTCAGTACAAAGAGATTTTTGACTCACAAACAGGTTGCAGTACCCAACCATTGACTTGGCTCTAGCACACTCCTTTTTGTTTCCAATTGGAGTTTACTTCTATGATTATTTCACTTGTTTTTATTCTTTGTTTATCTTGTTTATTGCCCTTAGCAATTTTTATATTTTGCTTATCCCTAATATCAGATAATTTGCAAGCAGTTGATTAATCAAGTGCTATCTCTTCTCAAATCCTGAACTATATGTTATATGACATCAATCTCAGAACTGAATTCTGCAGTACAGAACAGAATCTTGTCACCCTTCTCCTTCAAGATATAGCTTCTCCGTACATAATTCACTGACTTCTAAACCATCATTCAAGCTACCAGTCAATTATCTATCTCATCCTTCAATTTCAACAGTAGCTAGCTATGTGTTATTCTACCAAATATATTTTATTTATTTTTATATTTTGTAAAATGTAGAAAAATTAGTGTATGTGAATCTCTACATTCATTGTAAATGTCATCTTGTTATAAAATGTAGCCAGATTTCTGAAATACACCCTCTGTCCAAAAAGAAACTGAATTTTTCGAAAATAGAAGAAACTAGTGGCACCACCTGTTGTATCTTTTTTGTTCTCGAAAGCGGCCTTCATTAGTGTTTTGTCAATTGTTTATGACATTTGTTTCATTAGAAACTGAGTTATAGTGCCAAGAGTAACAGCGTGTTTTGACAAATGGTCAGAAAATGAGTTTCAAACAGAGAGCTGGGATTGACTTTTGTGCTAAATTTGGTAAAATTTTTACCAAATTTAACTCAAGTGTATATAATACTCAAGTGTACAAGTGGTTTAAGCGATTTTAAGGTGGTTGTGACATGCTTCAGAACGACGAAAAGGCGGACCGTCCAAAAACTGGACTGAGCGAAGTTAACATCCAAAAAGTGTGTGATTTCATCAAAGAAAACCCGAAATCGTCTGTGAGATCGATTGAAGATGAATTGGGAATTCCAAAATCAACTGTGCACAACATTTTGACTGAGAGTTTGGGTCTTCGTAAATTGAATTCGCGATTTGTTCCCCGCAAGTTGACTGACGACCAAAAAAGTATCGAGAATACTGCAAGGACCTCATTAAACCGCCTGTAAGGACTCAAACTTCCTTGAAATGATCGTTACTGGTGATGAAACATGGTGTTTTGAGTATGAGCCTGAAACAAAGTGCCAGAGTGCTGAGTAGAGACCACCAGAACATGGACATCCAAAAAAAAAAGGTGCGTGGAGAAGTCAAAAGTAAAAAAATGCTGATTTGTTTCTACAATTCCAAGGGTATTATTTACAAAGAATTCGTTCCGCCTCGCCGAATGGTCAATGGTGAGTTTTATCTTGAAGTTTTGAAGTGATTGATAGTGAGAATTTGTCACGTACGGCATGAATATCGTGATGCAGGCAGCTGGTCACTTTTGCACGATAATGCACCATCTCATCGTTCGAACATTGTGAGACAGTTTTTGAGCAAAAACCAAGTTTGTGTGTTGGATCACTTGCCATATTCACCTGATTTTGCACCCTGTGACTTCCTTCTCTTCCCCTGACTTCATTTGCCGATGAAAAGTAAGCGATATGACACCATTGAAAACATTCGAGCAGCAGTAACCATGATCCTCAACAGCATCCCAAAAATCGATATAAAAAAACTCATTTAATGAATTAATTGACCATGCCAAATGCTGTATCGAAGGAGAGTATATTGATTGAAATAAATGATTTGAATAATTATAATTGGCCTGTGTTTTATTTTCTATCAAAAGTTCGGTTTCTTTTTGGACAGAGGGTGTATTACTCCCTTTAACAAACTTATACCCCTGTAAAAATTCCTGTTGTCCTGAAGGTAAATTCTCTCTCTCTCCCAAACATTCTCAACACCTTTGGCAGTACTGATTTGAAATCCTCCCTTCGTCCATCACCACTATTTTCCATTGCAACTTGAATGTACAAATGAGCATTATTAACTTCTTCATACACTCTTGAAGAAACATGGATAGTGTTTATTCTCTCTGGTCAACAGTTCCTGGGTTTAAATTCTACTGCAACATTGATGTTTGTGATTGTTTAGGTAATAGATGAATGTCATCATCCAGTGCAAGACCACTGCCCTGCTTATTAGTGACTCAAAATTCATAGAAATCTTGTTTGGTCTCATATATATACACCTATATCTGAGCTTTGTGGTTGAATATCATCTACTCTGGCTGCCTTTCTACATTTCAGATTTCTGTTGGCTTTTTTTCCACTGCAAATGTTTCATTCATTGGTTGAAAAAAAGAAACAGATAGATGGAATGAGGGAAGATAAGTTGATTTGATAAGTTTTGAAGTCTTGAACTGTGTATGGATTACCAGTGGTTGCTTGTGTTCTTGCATAATCAGAGGGAAAAAAAAAACACCTTTCCTCTAATCATGTGAGAAAGTGACTTCAGAGAGAGAGACTTGGAGAGACAGAGAGAGAGAGAAAGAGAATGGTCATCTGTTAGCAGATGGCTCTTGTCTATATACAATTAAGAATTTTTAAGGAGGATTTATAAAGTGTCAGGCATTAAAGAGGAGAGACAGGGAAAAGTAGTATTTTGAATGAAAAAGATTACAAGTTTTCTGAAGCTGAGGTTTACTATTTCTCATAGGATAAGCTCAATGTGAAAGTCACCTAAGAAGAACAAAATGATCTTGACAGAGTGAAATAGGATTTTTTTTTTTTAGGGTAATAAAACAGTCCTGTTTTATTACCCTAAAATTCACTTAATTTCATATATGAGGGTTGTTTGAAAAGTTTGGTAAATTTCCAATAGATGGCGACACAATTTTTTCATTCATACCAGTTTTGACACTTTCATCTTTTTCATGACCCCTGGCAAAATTTTTGTCATGTGCGACACATAGTTTTTGTTTGCAAACATTTAAAATTACTGTGTTCACATTTTTCATAAAAATGGAGAAAAATGAGTTTGGTGTAGCAATAAAACACTTTTATTTGAAGAAGTGGATGGCCGCACTGATCAAAACCGAGTTAGATGCAGTTCATGAGGACTCTGCACCAGCATTAAAGACTATTTATTTTTGGATAAATAAGTTTAAACGTGGTCGTAAGTCCATCGAAGATGAAGCATGCTCCAGACTCCTGACTGAGGTTAGTACGAAAGAAATGATTGACAAAATCCATGGTATCGTTATGGAAGACTGCGAGTGAAAGTGCATGAGATTGCTGAGATTGTAGGCATCTCAACTGAACGGATGTATAATATCCTGCGCCAAAAATTGAACATGAAAAGCTGTGTGTGTGCGATGGGCACCATGATTGTTGACTGTCAATCAAAAACTCATGCGAGAAGACGTTTCAACACAGTGTTTGGTGATGTTTAATCGCAATTCGCAGGATTTTTTGCATCAATTGTGACTGTAGATGAAACTTGAATTTCCCCCACTACACATCTGAGTCCAAGCAGCAGTAAAAACAGTTGACAGTGCCCAGTGAAAGAGCACCAAAAAAAGCGAAGACTGTTTTGTCAGCTGGGAAGGTGATGGCCACTGTTTTTTTTTGGATTCCCAAGGAATTATCATGATAGACTATTTGGAAAAGGGTAAGACAATAACAGGAGTCTATTATGCATCATTGTTGGACCATTTAAAAGAAGAACTGAAGAAAAAACGGCCAAGATTGGCGCACAAAAAAGTGCTCTTTCATCAAGGCAATGCGCCATCCCACACATCGGCTGTTGCAATGGCAAAATTGCATGAATTGAAGTTCAAATTGGTTCCACATCCACCGTATTCTCCGGACTTGACTCCGTGCGACTTCTTCTTGTTCCCAAACTTAAAAATTTGGCTCAGTGGGGGAAAAAAAATTCTTCAGAGGATGTTATCAAGGCTTTCAATGACTGTTTTGCACAATTTGACAAATCCTACTTTTTAGATGGGATAAAAAAATTGAAAACGCACTGGACCTGATGTGTAGACTTCGATGGAGACTATGTTGAGAAATAAAGGCGATTTTTTCCAAAAAAAAAAGTGTTTAACTTATTTTTTTACCAAACTTTTCAAACAATCCTTATAATTAATGCCTTAAACATGATTATGAAAGACTTGAAGCTTAAATAATTTGAATACTACAAGGTTTCTTGAATGAAGAGGAGCAATGGTGATTACTGTCATCAGAAAAACTATTTGTGAGATTTGAGGTTAGAGGGGCTGGGATCATTGATGCCTAGGAGGAAGAGCATTCTGGGGGGGGGGGAGAAAGAACAAAGCCCTAGGATGCTCTGGAGTTGATAAGAATTTGATGATGCGTGAATCAAATGCGTGAAGTTTCTTGTTTGCCCACTTCAGAGCATGAAGTGAGCAAACAAGAAACTTGCAGTCCAGTTATCAAGAGTAGGAGAAAGACCATCAGTATATGTATACCAATGTTGTGCATTATTTTTATTTATTTAAATTAGTGTATATTTAAATTTAATTTTTCTAATTACCAGATGCATTTGTCAGTATGAACATATTGTGAGAAAAGCACAATTAATTGCTTTATTTGTGTGTGCGTACGTAGTTGCATTGTTGCTAATTTTTAACAGTGGGTTCACTTGATTTAAGTTGGTGTGACCAAAGAAAAATTATAATTTAATGTTTGGATATGTTTAAAAATACATAACTTAACCTATTTATTTTACTTAGTTCATTGAAAGTGTGAGATTTTACCTCTTTCAAGTAAAGTGCTGTGAGCATTACATGTAATGGTGTCCTCTTGTCTCACTTTATGAGTGAACCAGAAACTGGAAGTATTATATGTATGGAAGCATGTGCAAATCAAAAGAATATGGTAAACAGTAAATAGCTGGGGGAGAGTTGTGAGCATGATTTAGTAAGGTTTTTGGCATCCTTGACAAAATTCATTCCTATGCACTTATTTTTTTAGTGAGAATTTTGATAAGTGGTGAAATATCCAGTCATTAGCACTCTTGTCAAGTACCCCAGTGCTATAGCATTCACGTGCCTCTTGTCGTGTGTGTGTGTGTGTGTGTGAGAGAGAGATAAAGATATGGAAGAATTTTTGGAACAAGTTAGTGGAAAGATATATTAGTAATAGTCTTTGGTAAAGAAAGAAAGAAGTTTGAGTTTTTAGTTGTGTTACGAAGATGACTAGAATAACAGGTGGAAAGAAATTAAAGGTACTTCAGAACTTGACATACACACACACACACACACACATATATATATATATATATATATATATATATATGAGAGTGGCCTGTAAAGTTTTTTTTTCTAAGTTGGTACATCTGTCATAATCATCCTAGTGAAATTTCAAGTCATTCTGTCAAGTAGTTTGTTTTATACAGCTGCCTGAAGGAAAAGTGTTGTCTGTATCCCTTGAAATGGATAAAATTGAATATCGTGTGGTTATAAAATTCTTTGCAAAAGAAGATTTAATGCCAAAAGAAATTCATTTGAAGTTCATGAAAGTTTCTGGATACTCTTCTCCTTTGTTTTCGACAATTAAGAAATGGATCGATGTTTAAACATGGCCGTACCACCCTTGAAGGTGATCCACATGAAGGACGTCCAAAAATTGTAACAACACCAGAAATCCTTGATCAAGGGCGATATGGTATTGGATGACCGGGAGTCAAAGTGCGTGAAATTGCTGAGACTGTAGACATTTCAAAAGAACGTGTAATATATTTTGCACGAAGAATTGCAAATAAAAAAGCCTTGTGCAAGATGGATGCCCCACTTGCTCACAGCAGATCAAAAACGCACTCGCATGAAAATCTCTGAAGAGTGGTGGGAGCACTTTAACAAGAATAAAACTGATTTTGTGCATCAATTTATTACTATGGATGAGACTTGGATTCACCATTACACACCAGAATCCAAACAGCAGTCAAAACCGTGGACACAAACCGGTTGTTCAGTGCCAAAGAAGACAAAGTCGGTTCCATCAGCAGAAAAAGTCATGGAATCGGTGTTTTGGGATGCTTAAGGCATTTTGTTTATTAATTATCTTGAAAAGGGTAAAACAATAACTGGGGAATATTATTCCGATCTTTTAAACAGACTAGACGAAAAAATTAGAAAAGACCCGGTTTGCAGAAGGAAAAAATCATCTTTCATCAGGACAATGCACCTGCGCACAAGGGTGTTTTGGCAATGGGAAAATTAAGGGATCTGCACCGTGAATTGTTGGAACATCCACCCTGTTCCCCAGATTTGACTCTCTCTGACTTCTATCTCTTCCCAAAACTAAAACTGTTCCTCGCTGGTCAGTGTTTTTCTTCGAATCAAGAGGTGATTGCAGCTGTAGAGGGAGTATTTTGCAGAACTTAGTGAAAACCACCAGGGACTGGATAATGGCACTGGAGTATTGCTGGAATAAATGTATTAGTCTTAAGGGAGATTACGTTGAAAAATAAAAATAATTTTGAAATTATAAATTAGTTTTTTCATTGTTAGGCCGAGAACTTTTCAGACCACCCTCGTGTGTGTGTATATATATATATATATGTGTGTGTGAAGTTTTTTTCATATAGAAGGAGGAATGTTTCACAAATATTAAAAGTTTCCTTTTAATATTTGTGAAATATTAATGACATCAATTAGAACAGTAATGACTTTGTGCATGTTTTTCAGAGAATGGATATGGAAGTAGATTTGGAAAATGGTTGATAATTTTTACTTGAAAATCTTTCATATAGGAAGATGGGAAAAAAGTTGTGCATCTTAAAAATGAAAGTAGAAAAAAGTGTTTTATATTGTGAATTTTCTAGAAGTATATCCAACTCTGTATATCATAAGTTTTCAAAACTTATGATTGTACTCAAAACTTATATACATTGTGAAGTGGAGTGAAGTGAATGAATTTAAAAATTAAGCAGAAACCAGTAGGAGAAGGAGGGCATTATAAAGAAGATATAAAAAAAGATACATATAAAGTATAAGAGACAAGCCAGGAGAAGTGATATATGATCAAGAAGAAATTAGCATATGAAAAGAGACTGGCAGAAGAAGCTCAGCAAAGTCTTGGGAAATTCTATACACATGAGGGGAAATTCTATACACCAAAAATAACCGGAATTATTTTTTTTTTTAAATGTTATTAAAGTTTGTAATACTATATTATAGTCTCCTTCAAAGTACTCTCCATGTGAGGCAATGCACTGGAATCAACATTTTTTCAACTGATGACTCTTCAACTGGAATACTGTTTATGGCCTCCAGCGACTTTTCTTTCACTTCATCCACATCAATGAATCACTGTCCTTTCATGGTTTTCTTTATGTTGGCATAAAAAAAGTCACATGGAGAGAGAGAGAGCATTCACAGAATTTCTTTTTTGTTTTATCCTCTGTAAGCAAACAAGGCACAAATTTAGTGGACACGCATTTCATTTGCAAATCTTCCGTTAAAATTAGCTGGCACAAACTCCATGACAAATTTGTCTCTTCAGAAACTTGCTCAGTGGTCTTTCAACAATCTTCATTGATTGCCTAGCATTTTCAATTTCAGTTTCAAAATATTGAAACCTTTTCAATTTTTCATCATTTCTGCTTGTCAAAGGTCTTCATCTGACTTGACCCCATTTTTGAAATGGGAAAACCACTGACCTGTGTTTTACCTAAAGCGTCATCCTTAAAGGCTTGCCGAAGCGTAACAATAGTTTCAGCTGCAGTTTTACCCGAAAGAAAACAAAATTTCATGCACGCTCTCCATTCCTTGTGATCAGCCATCACAAAATCACCGAACTTGCTTGTAAGCACTAGCAAAAGAGGATCCAGAACAGCAAACCAGTTCATACAGGATGATGCCACTTGCCAGACTGGCACAGAAAACTGTACACTCAAGATGCCTAATGGCATCATCTGTAACCTGAAAATGCATGCATGCCAAGTTCAGATTCTAGTTATTTTTGGGTATTCCCCTGTCTGTCTGTGCGTGCGCACTTTTCTTCGTAGAGATTTGCATCAGGCTAACCAACTTTCTATGTCAAAATTACATGATCACTAATTGGTGGTAAGCTCTTATGTTGAAAGTGGTTAGGATATCTTGTTTGTATACTGTAGTTAGATATTCTAGCTAATTTCTTTCTTGTTTTCTGTACTTTATTTAACTGACTCCCTGCCATACTATCATTGCTTATTATGTTTATTGTTTCCATGTTTAATTTCTATTTAAATCCTATTTTACATTCTCTTTTCATTATCATCATTACATATTATACATACCTTTGTTTATTTCCACTGAAAAAAATCTAATTGAAGTTTTTCTGTTTTATTTCTTTAATACTGTTCATATTAGATTTGTTATATTTCATCTGGTTAAAGAATCTTCACAGCAAATAGAATATTTAGGATTATAACATCATCTGCATAGAGTAAAGAACTTAGTGTATTACTTGATAAGATATTTTATGATGCATACTCTTAAGTCATAGTTATAAACTATTCATTCGAATTATACAAAAGAGAACACAGGTGCTTACAGAAAAAATCACAGAGGAAAACCAAGCAGGATTCAGGCCACATAGATCAACTATAGACCATGTCTTCACCATTAATAATATAGCAGAAAAATATTGCGAATACAACCTGCCCATATACTGTTGTTTTGTAGATTTTAAGCATGTCTTTGATTCAATTAATAGAAACAAATTGATTACTATCCTAAAAACGTAAAAATGGATTCTGATATTTTAACATTTATTACAAATTATTATGGAGACACAAGGCTTTTGTTAAAACAAACAACATTAAAACCGAGAATTTCAGAGTCAAGAAAGGTGTAATGCAGGGATGCCCTCTCTCACCTCAACTCTTTATCCTCTTCCTAGAAGAAGTCTGTAAAACCATAGCCGATGAACCAGGTGTAAAAATCAATGGTACCAACATTAATCACATAAGATATCATTATTAAGACATACAAAAATATTTTGGGAAAATTTGGAGAAAAGAGCAAAGCTAATAATAAAGGCAAATATCTATTGGATTTCTGCTCAGGACATGGACTGGTTATTACTAATACCATGTTCTCGTGGTGCACCCTGTTGGGTATCTACTTTGATACTGAACGAACGAGGATGGGCTGGCAATTTGGGATTTAGCCGACCAAATTGTATTCTTATTGGTTAAACCAAAATAAAAAATGATGGTACAACATGACAAAATTTCATGCCGGCTGGGGCGTCGCCCGGTTAAACAAGGCCCCCGTTGTTTTCGCCAGGGAACCAGGGCGAACAGCGAAAAGTCAGCTACTGGAACAAATCTGAAAACAAACCCCAACTCAACATCACCAGAGTTAAAGATCGGTACTATCAACGTAAGAAGCCTGAATGGCAAAGAAATGGAGCTAGCTGAGGAATTAGATAAGTACCAGATCGACATAATAGGGGTGACTGAAACAAAAAAGACCAAAACTGGTGAGATCTTTCTGAGCAATAAATACAAAATGTTATATTCAGGCAATGACAATCAAGGAAAAGAAGGAGTAGCCATAGTATTCAACACAAAATACGAGGCTAATCTTCTTGAATGGCAGTCAGTCTCAAGTAGAGTAATGTGGGCAAATATGAGAATGGGGAACTGGACAATGAGACTTATTTGTGCCTATGGTCCCACAGAAGGTTCTACTAAGGTAGAAGTGGAGGAATTTTTTGAGGCTTTAGAAAAAGCAAATGACACAATGAAAAAGGAAAAGTTGGTCCTTGTTGGGGATCTAAATAGTAGAGTAGGAAATGATTGTGAGACATACAAAAATATTTTGGGAAAATTTGGAGAAAAGAGCAAAGCTAATAATAATGGCAAATATCTGTTGGATTTCTGCTCAGGACATGGACTGGTTATTACTAACACCATGTTCCAACATAAAAATGTGCACAAATTCACATGGAGAGAAGAGGCTAGGAATAAGAAAAGTCTCATTGACTATGTTATTGTTGATAGTGATGTTTTCTCCCTGGTGCAGGATACCAGAGTGTACAGAGGATTTGAAATTGGAAGTGATCACTATTTAGTCTTGAGCAGGATAAAATTGAATTTCATATTGAAAAGAATAACATGTAAGAAAGTTTTAAAGCGAATAAAAGTTGAGCAGCTCTCAGATGTGAACTGTAGACTAAAATACAGAAATATTATTGAAAAGAAAATGAAAGAGTTTGAGAACAGGAATCAAACCTTGGAGATTAAGTGGCAAACTCTGAAGGAAACATTGATTGATTCTGCCAGAGAGGCATGTGGTGAGGTTGTGTGCAAGGATAAAAAAATTAGAACTCCCTGGTGGACACAGGAAGTCAAAGAGGCAGTGAAGGAAAAGAAGAAAGCATATCAAAAGTTCCTGGCAAATAAGTCAGCTTTTACTCTTACAGAATACAGAGACAAATGTAAGAAAGCTAAACAGTGTGTAAAACTAGCTAAACAAAAGTCATGGGAGGACTTTGGCAAGAATATAGAAAATAAATATCAAGAAGGTGGCAAAATATTCTGGAGGTTGTTGAAGAAGCTTAGGAATGGAGGAAAGAGTGCTGTAAAAGGAATTAGAGATGATAAAGGTGAAATGAAAACAGGAGAAAAAGATATCCTTGAAGTATGGAGTAATTACTTTGAAAAACTGCTAAATGAAACAAGCAGTGATGACAGCACAGTGGTAAAAAACACTGACCAGGGATGCAGTCAGGAATACATATCCATACTTGAAGTAGAAAAAGCCATCAAAGGCTTGAAATGTGGAAAGGCAGCAGGAGTAGATGATATTCGACCAGAAATGCTGAAGTATGGTGGTATAAGAGTCTTACAGTGGCTGCACTGCATAGTTCAGAAAGCCTGGACAGAGGGACGAATTCCCGATGATTGGAGTAGAGCTCTCATAGTACCCATATATAAAAAGGGAAATAAAACTGAATGTGAGAATTACAGAGGTATTTCCCTACTGAGTGTTCCTGGCAAGATCTATGCAAGTATACTTGAGAAACGGTTGAGAAAAATTGTGGAAGAAAAGCTTGGTGAAGAACAAGCTGGATTCAGGCCAAATAGAGGCTGTCAGGATCAGATCTTCACTTTACGACAAATAGTCGAGAAAGCATGGGAATATAACAGAGATCTGTATTTAAGTTTTGTCGATTTGGAAAAGGCATATGACAAGGTGCCAAGAGAGAAGCTATTCAAAACGCTGCAGTTATATGGTGTCAATGGGGTATTATACCAAGCAATACTTAGTCTTTATTTGAGTTACAAGTCAGCAGTTAGAATTGAAGGAAGTACAGGAAGATGGTTTAATGTTAAATCTGGTGTGAGACAAGGATGTACATTATCCCCTCTGTTATTCATTATCTATATGGATCACATTATGAAGGAATGTGGTATTCAACCTGATATCAAAATTGGAGATGTTAATGTCAGCTCTTTGCTTTATGCGGATGATGTTATACTTCTAAATAAATCCGCTACAAGTCTGCAAGATTCTCTGACTAAATTGAATAGCTGTTGTAATAGATATGGTATGAAGGTCAGCAATAAAAAGACAAAGACAATGAAAATAGGCAGAATCATTGAAAATGTCAACTGTGTTGTGAATGGAGAACCTGTGGAACAAGTAAAACATTTCAGCTACTTAGGCACAATTTTTACTGAAGATGGTAAACTAAATATAGAAATAGACAACAGAATCAGCAAAGCTGGTATCGTGGGAAGTCAATTGAATAAATTCATATGGAATAAGAAAGAAATTAGTCGGAACACTAAATTAGCTGTATACAAGACTGTGTTCAAACCAATTTTAACTTATGGATCTGAGAGCTGGGTCAGAAGTAAAACACTTGACCAAAGACTAGAGACCGCAGATATGAGAGTCCTGAGAAAGATTAGAGGCGTGAACAGATGGCATCAATGGCAATATCATATTAAAAATGAGGATATTAGGAAAGAACTTGGCATTGTCAGCATCCAGGAATGCGTTAGCAGAGCTAATCTCAGATGGTATGGTCACTTAAATAGAATGGGAGAGGAAAGATTAGCAAAACAAGTGTTCTCTGCCAGGTTGGCAGGAAAACGACCCAGAGGAAGACCAAGATATAGGTGGATTGATACGGTACAAAGTGCCTTAGACGATAGAAATATAAGATCTGATAATGTTGGAGTCTTGACAAGTAACAGACTGATTTGGAGGAAAATTGTAGATAGGAAGTTAGTAATGATGTAATTTTTTTCATGTAGTACTGTCATATCCTGTACACCCCTTGAGGGTACATGACAGGAATTTGATGATGATGATGATGATGGTTGATATTACTTTCCTTAAAAATGTAACAGTATGCCCATCAGTTCTAACTTGCTGTTATAATACAAGTTATATATGGTTTTATTTGCATCATATAATTTCAGTGTTTTTAAACGTTTTTTCCTCAATACCAGGAAAAGTGATATATGATCAAGAAGAAATTAGCATATGAAAAGAGACTGGCAGAAGAAGCTAAGCAAAGTCTAGGGAAATTTTATATAATACAAGTTATATATGGTTTTATTTACATCATATAATTTTAGTGTTTTTAAACGTTTTTTTTTTGTCAATACCTCCAGCTTTTGCAAGATTTATAAAAACTTAGAAACAGAAAGGCAAGGAGAAATGATAGTTTTATTATTATTATTTCTGAAGAAACGAAGACAGGACTTTAGCAGAAGCAGCAGCATTTTCTCTGATAGATGCACAGAGCCGACAAAATTGTATTCTTATTGGTTAAACCAAAATAAAAAATGGTGGTACAACATGACAAAATTTCGTGCCGGCTGGGGCGTCGCCTGGTTAAACAAGGTCCCCGTTGTTTTTGCCAGGGAAGGGCGAACAGTGAAAAGTCAGCTAATGGAACAAATCCAAAAACACATCCCCAACTCAACATCACCAGAGTTAAAGATCAGTACTATCAACATAAGATGCCTGAATGGCGAAAAAATGGAGCCAGCTGAGGAATTACATAAGTACCAGATCGACATAATAGCAGTGACTGAAACAAAAAAAGACAAAAACTGGTGAGATCTTTCTGAGCAATAAATACAAAATTTTATATTCAGCAATGAAAATCAAGGAAAAGAAGGAGTAGCCCATAGTATTCAACACAAAATACGAGGCTAATCTTCTTGAATGGCAGTCAGTCTCAAGTAAAGTAATGAGGGCAAATATGATAATGGGGAACTGGACAATAAGACTTATTTGTGCCCATGGTCCCACAGAATGTTCTACTAAGGTAGAAGTGGAGGAATTTTTTGAGGCTTTAGAAAAGCAACTGACACAATGAAAAAAGAAAAGTTGGTCCTTGTTGGGGATCTAAATAGCAGAGTAGGAAATGATTGTGAGACATACAAAAATATTGGAGAAAATAGCAAAGCAAATAATAATGGCAAATATCTGTTGAATTTCTGCTCAGGACATGGATTAGTTATTACTAACACCATGTTCCAACATAAAAATGTGCACAAATTCACATGGAGAGAAGAGGCTAGGAATAAGAAAAGTCTCATTGACTATGTTATTGTTGATATGGATGTTTTCTCCCTGGTGCAGGACACCAGAGTGTACAGATGATTTGAAATTGGAAGTGATCGCTATTTAGTCTTAAGCAGGATAAAATTGAATTTCATATTGAAAAGAATAACATGTAAGAAAGTTTTAAAGCGAATAAAAGTTGAGCAGCTCTCAGATGTGAACTGTAGACTAAAATACACAAAGATTATTAAAGAAAAAATGAAAGAGTTTGAGAACAGGAATCAAACCTTGGAGATTCAGTGGCAAAATCTGAAGAAAACATTGATTGATTCTGCCAGAGGCATGTGGTGAGGTTGTGTGCAAGGATAAAAAAATCAGAACTCCCTGGTGGACACAGGAAGTTAAAGAGGCAGTGAAGGAAAAGAAGAAAGCATATCAAAAGTTCCTGTCAAATAAGTCAGCTTGTGCTCTTAGAGAATACCGAGACAAATGCAAGAATGCTGAACACTGTGTAAAACTAGTTAAACAAAGTCATGCAAGGACTTTGGCAAGAATATAGAACATAAATATCAAGAAGGAGGCAAAATATTCTGGAGGTTGTTGAAGAAGCTTAGGAATGGAGGAAAGAGTGCTGTAAAAGTAGTTAGAGATGATAAAGGTGACATGAAAATGGGAGAAAAAGATATCCTTGAAGAATGGAGTAATTACTTTGAAAAACTGCTAAATGAAACAAGCAGTGATGACAGCACAGTGGTAAAAAAACACTGACCAGGGATGCAGTCAGGAATACATATCCATACTTGAAGTAGAAAAAGCCATCAAAGGCTTGAAATGTGGGAAAGGCAGCAGGAGTACATGATATTCGACCAGAAGTGGTGAAGTATGGTGGTATAAGAGTCTTACAGTGGCTGCACTGCATAGTTCAGAAAGCCTGGACAGAGGAACGAATTCCGGATGATTGGAGTAGAGCTCTCATAGTGCCCATATATAAAAAGGGAAATAACACTGAATGTGAGAATTACAGAGGTATTTCCCTACTGAGTGTTCCTGGCAAGATCTATGCAAGTATACTTGAGAAACGGTTGAGAAGAATTGTGGAAGAAAAGCTTGGTGAAGGACAAGCTGGATTCAGGCCAAATAGAGGCTGTCAGGATCAGATCTTCACTTTACGACAAATAGTCGAGAAAGCATGGGAATATAACAGAGATCTGTATTTAAGTTTAGTAGATTTGGAAAAGGCATATGATAAGCCAACTGAGAAGCTATTCAATACGCTACAGTTATAAAGGTGTCAATGAGGCATTATATCAAGCAATACTTAGTCTTTATTTGAGTGTAAGTCAGCAGTTAGAATTGAAGGAAGTACAGGAAGATGGTTTAATGTTATATCTGGTGTGAAACAAGGATGTACATTATCCCCTCTGTTATTCATTATCTATATGGATCACATTATGAAAGAAAGTGGTATTAAACATGATATCAAAATTGGAGATGTTAATGTCAGCTCTTTGCTTTATGCGGATGATGTTGTACTTCTAAATAAATCCGTTACAAGTCTGCAAGATTCTCTGACTAAATTGAATAACTGTTGTAATAGATATGGTATGAAGATCAGCAATAAAAAGACAAAGACAATGAAAATAGGCAGAATCATTGAAAATGTCAACTGTGTTGTGAATGGAGAACCTGTGGAACAAGTAAAACATTTCAGCTACGTAGGCATGATTTTTATTGAAGATGGTAAATTAAATATAGAAATAGACAACAGAATCAGCAAAGCTGGTATGGTGGGAAGTCAATTGAATAAATTCATATGGAATAAGAGAGAAATTAGTCGCAACACTAAATTAGCTGTATACAAGACATTGTTCAAACCAGTTTTAACTTACGGATCTGAGAGCTGGGTCAGAAGTAAAACACTTGACCAAAGACTAGAGACCGCAAATATGAGAGTCCTGAGAAAGATTATAGGCATGAACAGATGGCATCAATGGCAATATCATATTAAAAACGAGGATATTAGGAAAGAACTTGACATTGTCAGCATCCAGGAATGCGATAGCAGAGCTAATATCAGGTGGTATGGTCACTTAAACAGAATGGGCAAAGAAAGATTAGCAAAATAAGTGTTCTCTGTGAGGTTGTCAGGAAAAATACCCAGAAGAAGACCAAGATATAGGTGGATTGATACAGTAAAAAGTGCCTTAGAAAACAGAAATACAAGATCTGAAAATATTGTAGTCTTGACAGGTAACAAACTGTTTTGGAGGAAAATTGTAGATAGGAAGTTAGTAATGATGTAAATTTTTTCATGTAGTACTATCATATCCTGTACACCCCTTGAGGGTACATGGCAGGAATTTGATGATGATGAGATGCACTGAGATTCAGCTGTTTCTATAAATCATTGTTTCTGCCAAGCCCTGACCGCCTTCATTAACTGCACTTGTTCAATATACCTGTTCTTTGTCTTTCTCCCCCCTCAAATTCATATCATTCATATCTAGAGGAAGTGGTATGTGGTCCAATAGTAAAATCAAAATTATTATACTTTTTTTTTTGCTAAAAATATTGGTAAACTGAACTCATAATTATATAATTGCTTATCTGTAAGTGCTAAATGCATCAAAATCCTGACATTTATAAAAATTGTCTTTCATATAATTGCAGTAGACCTGTGCGAGATCGAAAGAGGCAGGTTCATAATGAAGTTGAAAGGCGACGTAAAGATAAAATGAATGCTTGGATACTTCGAATTGGTGATCTGTTGCCAAATCATGATTCTGAGAAGCAGGTACTTTAAAACTTATCACAAAGATTTAATAATAATTTATTGTATTGATTTCTACTGCTCAATGCCACTTATTGTACCAAATTTGCATTAAGTAACTTCTGGGTTTTTGGGAAGTAGTCTAATCAAAGATAAATGTACTTATTTAGATAATATGAAAATATTTCTGTTTTTATTACCATCTTTAAGACCCCATCTTCAGTTTGTTCCTGAACAAACCATAACAAAAGGTTATATATTACCTTTGTCCATGTTTGTTTGTTTATACATACATACATACATATACGTGTGCATGTGTGTGTGTTGTATATACACAGCTTGGAAAGAAGTCATGGACACCACTGTGTGAGGAACAAATAGCTATGGCACCCACCTTAATAAGATGTAGGACCTCCTTTTGCTGTGATGACTGCAGCAATCCTACAGGGCATATTTTCTGCAAGTATAGGATATGGAAATTTTGGGCAATTCTTCCTGTAGGCATGTAATGAAGTCCTGCACTGGTGTGAGGTGAGTATCTCTTGACTTCACCCAATGCTCCAATTCATCCCCACTCAAGTGTGGCAATGTTTATGTTCACAAACCACATAGTTATAGCAGCGGCCTTATAACACAGTGCACTGTCTTGCTGAAGGTCAGTTTAACAAAGAAACACCAAAAAGTAGGAAGCGTTTCATTGTCCAGAATGTTTACAGCACAATGAATCCAAGTTAGGAAAAACAGGACAATACTATCGCACTGCTAGCTATGAATTTCATAGTTGGGGATATGCACTCTGGTAAGAGACATTCGCTAGGTTTTTGCCACATCCACACTCATTCATCCACTTGGTAGAGGGTGTAGTGTGATTTGTTGCTCCATACTACAACTTTCCAAGCTTCCACGTCTCACTGTAAATGCTCTTTGCAGCACTAAAGATGACACTGCATGTGGGGCTTGCATATTGAGGTCCAACCATGGAAACCCATGTTGTGAGCCTTGGTTCTGAATGTTTTTGTGCAAATTCGCATTCCAGTCAATGTTCATTCAGTCTACCAAAACATTGAACTCCACATTCAATGTTTCGGCTGACGAATGGCAGTTTTTACATATTATCCTTTGTAGCACCCAGTGGTCACATGCAATGAGTGTAGTGGGTTGTTCACTATGGGTACGACTTGCAGTTGACCCCCCCCCTGCACTTCCATTTCAGTATGATATCACTGACTGTATTTATCAACAATTTTCCATACAGAAAGGCCTGCAGCATGGCATCCTATCACAATGCCTCTTTCAAACTCCATCAGTTTCCCCTTCTCGCAACCATTTCACCCAGACACAGTTGCGCTGACTAGGGAGCATCATATTCCTCCAATTTATATTGGCTATGGTGGTGTCCATTCACTTCTTTTTTAGCAGTGTACACACACACACAGTCAGTCAAACTTGGTTATAATGAGAAATTCTTAATAACTCAATAAACAAATAGACTTGGGAGGAAAAGTATTAGAAAGAAAAAAAATAACATAATTGTGTTATTTTTTTTTCTTTAAAAAAATATTAATTAATAATAAACCTGATTTTGATTATCCATCCAACCATTGTTACCAAAAAATTGTCTCCATCAAATTGTTTAGCAAATTTCCTCTTGAGCTTTCTAGATTAGACCATCTATTGAAAATCCATCACTTCTTTGTGTAGTGAACCATTGAACCAGTGCATCATCAATGTTTGTAAACTCGCACCTTCTAAATTTTTTTTGGTTTTGGTTATGTTGTTTTCCAGTGCTGATATGTAAATATTTTATTCTTCTGCAATGTCAATACTGTTGAAGAGGACAAAGAAAACTTTTCATACGCTTCAACATTTTTCGCATTTATCACGTTTTTCTTTTAGTAGACATGTTTCTGACAGAAGAGCTCATTTTTAATTGATTTTACAGTTGTGGAAGTTTTTGGATAAAGGGAGGGGAGGAGGGCCGAAGGCTAGATGTTGCAGAGATAGGTAGAGTGGGGATGGTTCCCAACGACAAGATTAGGATTATAAACCAGCTTACAATCCAATGCAGGTAGACATAAATGCTAAGTCACTCCTTTCATTTTTGTCTATTCCAAGAATTAAGGATGTTTTCATAGTTACCAAAATTTGTACTGTCTATCCATATAGTATGCTGGTTATAAAAGTGAGCAATCACATGGGAATATGTGTAAATTAAAATCATTGTGGTATTTTGCTCGTTACAGCTGTGATCTCATTATTTCTGTGCCTATTACAACCAAGTTCAACTCTGCCTTTGGAGAAATGGTTCTAAAAGTCATTCCTAAACTTGTTAATTATCTTTGAGCACTGTAACATTTTAACCTTCTTTCACAAAAGTTTATTAAATTTGAATATTTATCAAATGGTTTAATTTAAGGATGAATTCTTCAGTAAGTTACTAAACTTTCTAAACTTTTTTCTTGTTGATTGCATTAATTTTCCATTAAAATAAAACTGTTTTCAAACGTTTTATGTGAAGCCCACCTACAAAAGAATTTGAAGCTGATACAGTAAATGTGCTAAGCATTAGATAATCCAGTATTCTAGAAACCATCAGTGAGCCTTTTCAAGTTACTTCAGTCTCTTAGCAGGAAAAGTAGTAGTCTCATGCTAATCACTGAAATTCATCTACCACCTAAAGTTCACAAACATCTGTGCCCACAATGGATTTAGATCCACAGCCTGTTTGGAAAGACAGCATGTTATTCATTCAGTCTACCACGCTGTTCTGGTTGGCCAAGTTAGATGTGATTGTTCATGATTAAATAATGTTTGTATGCTATTTTTCATATTAAAAAAAAAAAAAGTTTTTATTAGGCCAGCAGTTTTTTAATCGTTTTTCATGAAAAAGATTTTAATAATGAAGATTTTAATGATATCTGTGTAAGAAATTAACATGTTAAAAAATAATAAAAAAATCTATCAATCCGTTAAGGTAAATTTTCATGTCTAGCAATATATATCACATTAATGTCTCACTATTAGTAATTTTAAAATAAACTTCATTTACTAATTAAACTGTTTTATTAACATATTCATTCTGCACTGTGTCTCATGCATGTTATGGGTCAGGTGAGAGCATTTACTTATGCTTTTCTTGTCAGATATTTTTGTAGATTTATCAACAGTTCATTCTGGGATGTCTGTTTCATTTTTTTTTTTTTAAGTTTCTGAGTAACAGTACTTTTCAGTTATCTCAGTGGTATACTTTCATAGAAAAGTTTCAAAAAATAGTTATATTACAGATATGTTAAGTAATTAAAATGTTTAATTTAAAAAATATTTATTACTAGTACTAGTTTTTTTGGTGCAAGCAAAGATATTTCTGCATGCATGGCAGAAATTTTAGCAGCATCTCCAAATGTAGGTAATGAAAAGAAGTAATCATTGCAACATTGAGCTTTTTTCAAAGCAGACTATTTAATTGCATTGTTAAACTGAACACTCAGTTCTCTCCATTTCCCATTTGATATAATTACTGAAAATATACTAAAACATACCAAATCAAGTAATCTGTTATTGTGCTTTATTACTTTTTAAAAAATATATATAATTTTTTTTTTTATCAAAGAAAATTCAGAATTCTCTATGACATTTAATTTTCTATGAATTAGCAAGGGTTTTCTGAAAATAAAATCCCAAATTAAATGTTTTGCACACTGTACACTTCATGAACATATACATAATCGGATGGTATACCAGCTCGTGTCGTACGTGAAGTGGCTAAAGAATTGTCAGTACCTTTGACCATTTTGTTTAATTTGAGTCTCGGGTCTGGGTTAGTCCCGAAGGAGTGGAAAGAGGGGGAAATAGTTCCACTGCATAAAGGAGGTTCCAAGACTGCTGTTGTAAATTACCGACCGATCAGCATATCAGGAGTCATTATCAAGGTCTTGGAGAAAGTAGTCAAGGGAAAAATACAGGAATGGATTGATGAAAATGAGATACTCTATGGGGAACAGCATGGTTTTGTGAAGGGTAGATCATGCCTCAGTAACTTGCTCACATTTTATAACACAGTGATGGCTGAACTGGATAAGGGTAATGGGTTACAGTGATTCTACAGGTCCTTGTCAAGGCCTTTGACAGGATACCACATGGAACTCTAATCAGTAAACTGGAGCAGATGGGGATGGATATAGGGTTGGTGAGATGGATAGGAGGGTGATTGATGGAGAGATACCAGAGAGTGGTTTATTCAGGAGTTGAGTCCAACAGACGGCTTGTGACTAGTGGTGTGCTGCAGGGTTCTGTTCTTGGACCACTACTTTTCAATTTGTTCATTAATGATATAGGAAAGGATCTGAGAGGAAGTGTTCACTTGTTTGCTGATGATGCAAAGTTGGGTAGAGCAATTGTGAGTGCACAGGATGTCAAAATTTTGCAAGATGATTTGGATAGTTTGGAGGACTGGGCTAAGGAAAATGGATGTAAATTTAATGTGGCAAAGTGTAAGGTTATGCATTTTGGGGTGAAAAGATTAGCAGCAGTATATCACATTGGTGGAACCGTACTCCAGGAAATTGATGAGGCCAGGGATTTGGGAGTGTTGGTGGATAGGGAGTTGAAGTTTAGGGGTCACATCGCAAAAGTGGCTAAATCAGCTCATCAAATCACTTGGCTTCTGAAAAATACTTCAACAAGCAGAGACAAACAAGTTATTGTTCCTCTGTATCGAGCCTTGATAAGAGCCCACTAGACTACTGTGCCCAGATATGGGCGCCAGGGTTTCTTCTTGATGGGGGAAGGAGGTAGAGAGGATCCAGAGACGAGTGACCAAGATGATAGCAGGTCTGTGGAATGAACATTATGAGAACCGGTTGAAGATTTGTGGGTTGCAAAAATTGGTTGATAGGCGGAAAAGGGGTGATATGATTGAAACATTCTAATTACTGAAGGGTTTCTATAAGATTAATCTAGAAGATATTTTTGAGAATAGGACTGGTGGTGGGAGGACTAGGGGCCATACATGGAAGCTGGGCAAGAATGTGGTTAGCAGGGGTGTTAGAGCTAGGTTTTTTACTTGGAGAGTGGTGAATGAGTGGAATAAGCTGCCAGAGTCTGTTGTAGGTGCTATGACTATGAATGAGTTCAAGGCGGGGTATGATAGATACTGTGTGAATGTCGAATAGTTGTTCTTGATATGATGTTAGGGCCTCCCTCGATGAGTCTGTTGACTCCTTGGAGTTGCCTGAAATAATAATAATAATAAATAATAATAATTTATCCTGTGACCAGAAAAATTATTCTTTGTACATATGCATGGTCAATTGGTGGATTTGCTATTTCCTGTGCTAAGCCACAAATATAGTACATGCTGACACTTCATTATTGCTGTTTTTTGCATAATTAATTCCTGTACTTATACATATCCTGTTCCTTGGAAGTCATAATAAATTTGTTCCTGAATGTAACCCATTCAATCTTGTAGATCTCCAAGTTTGTGTCACCCACATGAAGAAATCCTGAAGTATTGGATATATATTATTCTAAAAGGGGTGCTTAAGGGTCAAAGCTGTATAACTGAGAGGAGACCTCCACATAGCCTTTAAAGGAATGCAGAGAACCGACCAAGGCTTCTGACCTAATGTACAATCCTCACCTTCTCGTGGTGCACCCTGTTAGGTATCTACCTGGAACTGAACGAACGATGGGCTGGCAATTTGGAATTTAGCTGACCAAATTGTATTCTTATTGACTTAAACCAAAATACAAAGTAATGGTACAACATGACAGAATTCCATGCTGGCTATGGCGTCGCCCGGTTAATTAAGGTTTTCGCCAGGGAACCAGGGCAAACAGCAAAAAGTCAGCTACTGGAACAAATCTGAAAACATACCCCAACCCAACATCACCAGAGTTAAAGATCGGTACTATCAACATAAGAAGCCTGAATAGCAAAGGAATTGAGTAAGTATACCAGATCGACATAATGGAGTGGCCAAAACAAAAAAGACAAAACTGGTGAGATCTTTCTGAGCAATATATACAAAATGTTGTATTCAGGCAATGACAATCAAGGAAAAGAAGGAGTAGCCATAGTTATTCAACACTGAATACGAGGCTAATCTTGAATGGCAGGCAGTCTCAAGTTGAGTGATGTGGGCAGATATCAGAATGGGGAACTGGACAATGAGACTTATTTGTGTCTATGGTCCCATAGAAGGTTCTACTAAGGTAGAAGTTGAGGAATTTTTTTGACGCTTTACAGAAAGCAACTGACACAATGAAAAAGGAAAGGTTGGTCCTTGTTGGGGATCATATAGCAGATAGGGGATAGATAGCAGAGTAGGAAATCATTGTCAGACATACAAAAATATTGGAGAAAATAGCAAAGCTAATAATAATAGCAAATACCTGTTGGATTTCTGCTTAGGACATGGACTGGTTATTACTAACACCATGTTCCAACATAAAAATGTGCACAAATTCACATGGAGAGAAGAGGCAAGCAATCAGAAAAGTTTCATTGACTATGTTATTGTTGATAGTGATCTTTTCTCCCTGGTGCAGGACACTAGAGTGTACAGAGGATTTGAAATTGGAAGTGATCACTATTTAGCTTGAGCAGGGTAAAATTGAATTTCATTTCGAAAAGCAGAACATTTAAGAAAGTTTTAAAGTGAATAAAAGTTGAGCAGCTCTCAGATGTGAACTGTTGACTAAAATACACAAAGATTATTGAAGAAAAAATGAAAGTGTTTGAGAACAGGAACCAAACCTTAGAGATTCAGTGGCAAGCCTTGAAGAAAACATTGATTGATTCAGCCAGAGAGACATGTAGTGAGATTGTTTGCAAGGATAGAAAAATCAGAACTCCATGGTGGACACAGGAAGTTAAAGAGGCAGTGAAGGAAAAGAAGATAGCATATCAAAAGTTCCTGCCAAATAAGTCGGCTTGTGCTCTTAGAGAATACACAGACAAATGTAAGAATGCTAAACACTGCATAAATTAGTTAAGCAAAAGTCATGGGAGGACTTTGGTAAGAACATAGAAAATAAATATCAAGAAGGTGGCAAAATATTCTGGAGGTTGTTTAAGAAGCTCAGAAATGGAGGAAAGAGTGTTGTAAAAGGAGTTAGAGATGATAAAGGTGACATGAAAACTGGAGAAAAAGATATCCTTGAAGTATGGTGTAATTACTTCGAAAAATTGCTAAATGAAACAAGCAGTGATAGCATGGTGTTTAAAAAAAAAAAAAAAAAAAAAAAAAAAAAACTCAACAGGCATATATTCCGGAATACATATCCACACTTGAAGTAGAAAAAGCCATCGAAGGCTTAAAATGTGGAAAGGCAGCTGGAATAGATGATATTAGACCAGAAATACTGAAGTATGGAGGTATAAAATCTTACAGTGGCTGCACTGCATAGTTCAGAAAGCCTGGACTGAGGGACGAATTCCCAATGATTGGAGTAGAGCTCTCATAGTACACATGTATAAACAGGGAAATAAAACTGAATGAGAATTACCGAAGTATTTCCCTACTGAGTGTTCCTCATAAGATTTATGCAAGTATACTTGAGAAATGGTTGAGAAGAATTGTGAAAGAAAAGCTTGGTGAACAACAAGCTGGATTCAGGCCAAATAGAGGCTGTCAGGATCAGATCTTCACTTTACAGCAAATAGTTGAGAAATCATGAGAATATAACAAAGATCTGTATTTAAGTTTTGTAGATCTGGAAAAGGCATATGGCAAGGTGCCAAGAGAGAGAGAAGCTATTCAATATGCTACAGTTATATGGTGTCAATGGGGCATTGTATCAAGCAATACTTAAGTCTTTATTTGAGTTGTAAGTCAGCAATTAGAATTGAAGGAAGTACAGGAAGATTGTTTAATGTTAAATCTGGTGTGGGACAAGGGTGTACATTATCCCCTCTTTTATTCATTATCTATATGAATCACATTATGAAGGAAAATGGTATTAAACCTGATATCAAAATTGGAGATGTTAATGTCAGCTCTTTGCTTTTTGCAGATGATGTTATACTTCTAAATAAATCAGCTACAAGTCTGCAAGATTCCCTGACTAAATTGAATAACCATTTGTAATAGATATGGTATGAAGGTCAGCAATAACAAGTCAAAGACAATTAAAATAGGCAGAATCGTTGAAAATGTCAACCGCATTGTGAATGGAGAACCTGTGGAACAAGTAAAACATTTCAGCTACTTAGGAATGATTTTTAGTGAAGATAGTAAATTAAATATTGAAATAGACAACAGAATCAACAAAGCTGGTATGATAGGAAGTCAGTTGAATAAATTCATATGGAATACGAGAGAAATTAGTCAGAACACTAAATTAGCTGTATACAAGACAGTGTACTAACCAGTTTTAACTTATGGATCAGAGAGCTGGGTCAGAAGTAAAACACATCAAAGTCTAGAGACTGCAGATATGAATGTCCTGAGAAAGATTAGGGGCATGAATAGTTGGCATCAATGGTAATATCATATTAAAAAACATGCTATTAGGAAAGAACTTAACATTGTCAACATCCAGGAATGCGATAGTAGAACTAATCTCACGTGGTATGGTCACTTAAATAGAATGGGTGAGGAAAGATTAGCAAAACAAGTGTTCTCTGCCAGGCTGGCAGGTAAACAACCCAGAGGACGACCAAGATATAGGTGGATTGATACGGTAAAAAGTGCTAGATATATAAGATGATAGAAACCTCGATTTTCATGTTAATTTTCTTCATCTGTTGAAAATAGTTCTTCAGATTCATTGTTTAAATGATCATCTTATGGATCCCAGTTCAAATCTGGTGAATTGATTTTGTTTTCATCGTCATCAGTGTCCCACAACAGATCATCTTCCATACCATCCATAAGATTAGAGATACCACACTTTTTAAATGATTTATTACAGTCTCTACTTTTACTTTATTCCATGCTTTGATCGACAAGTAGCAGACTGATTTGGAGGAAAATTGTAGATAGGAAGTTAGTAATGATGTAAATATTTCATGTAGTACTATCATATCCTGTACATCCATCCCTTGAGGGTACATGGCAGGAATTTGATGATGATGATATTATTCTAAAACAAATTTTTCAGTGTAACTCTCTTCTATAATTATTCATCCTATGGTAATTTACCAACAAAATCTGGAAATCCTAATTATTGGTTAATCATTATACTTGAAAGCCATAATTCCCTAGACTCTACCCGGCTTTGGATTCAAATGAAATTATATGCATTGTTTTTAAGCACTTTCTTCTGTCTTCCTGTGAGTAAGTACAGTGGAAGACTGTTGGTATGTGTCCTGGAGTTGATTTTTCTAATTCTTTTTATTATTATTATCACATAAAACTTCCAGGAAGTCCAAAGACTCATTGAAGGAGGGCACCTACTCTACAACTCTCTGTCTCCACCACTCAATCCACCAAGTACAATGAACCGCAACTACCATCATCTACACCAATGCCATCTACTGCCCATCATCACTAGTATTTTTACAGACAATCACAAACATCCATGCTCATGGCAGGATTCGAACCCACAGCCTTTTGGCTGTAGAGGATACGCTGACCACTCAGCCATCCGGGCCAGCATAATTTTTTTTTTTTTTTTATGTTTGCAAATGATGGCCGCTTAACATTTCAGCATATTTCTACTGAGCTCTTAAGATATTTTAATCTTATTAAGGGATAAATTATTGTGAGAGTCTCTATTTTGAAATAGTTTTCCTCAGATTTATTAGTAGTAACTCAAAAGGCTTATAGTGTGAATAGTTTATTTTCAGTGAGATGATGTCTACATGATATTTTTTATTTAAAAAATGTTATTTTTTAAATTAGACCAATAGCATAAAGAACAATAGGGGGGGAGAAAAAATATATTTAAATGCTTTTAAGGTAACAGGGTGAATTTTTATCTCGTGTGTAAATATTATGGCAAACATATCATATACATGGCTCACTATTAGGAATTTAACATCTCTTATAACCCATTTCTCCTGTTTAGTTGTCTGATCAAGTTGATGTATAACTTAATTTTTGGTGCATTATATCATAATATGTATTATATCTACTGCCTTTTAATCTTCTTATGCAAAGTGTTATAGGCAGTATGTGGCTTGATGATACTATATATTGAATACAACAAAAATAAAAGGATTGTTTATCTTTTTTACATATAATAGTGTTTCTCCTTCTTAATATGGAATGATAATCCTGACTATTTTTTACCTCTTTCCTAAATATTTTTGTTCTGGTTTCCTCTGCAGGTTTTTTGGAATACTTTGAATGTACCCCCCCCCCCCCAATTGTCAAAGAATAGATACTGATGAGCAGAGCTCCAATTATGCAAAATCTTATTTTCCATGGAAAAAAAAAGCCTAAGATCACCCCCACCCCCCCAATTTTCGATTATATTATTATTATTATTAAGACAGACTGTCAAGGACTCATCAAGGGAGGCCACATACTACCCCGCACCAGCTATTGTAGTTGTTCTGGGATTCATTCACACTCCTTTTATACACAACATCCAATGGCGATCCATCCCAATCGTGAACCACTCTATGAGAGAAAAATTTCGATCGCCCCCTTCTTAGTGGTATTCATTCTCAGCTTCCAAGGATGCCCTCTTGTCCTTTCTCCACCCACCATAAAAAAAAAAAATTCATTGACTGAATTCCTGTATGAGTATATATGATATATGATATATATATATATATATATGATACTCCACTGTATCAGAATCACAACGGAAACCAGGAGATCAGAGCTGTGCACAATAGTCCAAGGGAGGTCTTATCAGGACCATGTAAAGAGGAAAAATGACATCCTTATCTTTACATGTAAAAGTTAATTTTTTTTTCAGCATTGCAATTATCTTTTGAGATAATTGCGATTATCTATTGTATTTGCAAAAAAATTTGCTACATGCCCCCCCCCCCATACACATGCACACACACACAAACTTGCTATCTACTAACACTCCAAGATCCCTAGCCTGATAAGTTTCTTCTAGCATAATCCCACCAATATAATATGACTTTGGATATCTAATCATGTCAAAGTGCATGACTTTACGTTTACTGACATCCATTTTCCCATGCTCACAATTCCAGCCTATTGAAATCATTCTGCAAGTACTGCATATCAGCAGCATTCCTGATTACCCTACCTATCTTTGCAACATCAGCAAATAGCAGTATGTTGCTTGTTGAATCCTTCCTAAATGTCATTCATGTACACATTAAATAACAATGGAGCAAGGAGTGATCGTTGTGGTACACCACTGGTTACCTTAAATTTCTTAAGTATGAAAAGAAACTGGCTTTGCAAGTTGAAGATAGCCCCAGAGAATTCTATCGATATTCTATCTGTGTACCACTTTTTGACATTTGTCAATCAGCCATCCTCTTATCAATGCTGATATTATATATTCCAAACCCATATTCTCCAATTTATGCATTAGTCTTCCATGCTAATATTTTATAATCCAAACCCATATTCTCCAATTTATGCAACAATTTTCCATGCTGTATTCTGTCAAAAGCCATAAATATCATGATGTATCCATTCCCCTTGTCTACTTCAATTGTAACATTATTATAGAATGTGAGCAATTTGCTAAAACATGACCTTCCTTTTGTAAACCCATGCTGTTCATTGGAAATTAGAGATTGTCAACTGTTTCTAAATGTGAGCCCTAACCAATTTTCAAAATCTTCACCACCACTCCTGAGATACTGATTGGTCAATAGTTGGATACGTTGGTGCAATGGGATTACCACACATCCTTTCCATTCCTGCAGAATCTTCCCTGTTCTGAGACAGATTATATAGCCTGGTTAAAGGAATAGCCAGCTCAGCTGAATACTCTTTGAGCACTTGTGCTGATGCTTCCATCAGCCCCTGTTGCCAATTTCTTATTCAGTTTGTGCAACAGCTATAATACCTCCTCCTCCTCATACACCTGAGTTTCTTTATCCAGTCAAGAGGTATCAGTTGAGCTCAATGTTGCATACATCAAGTTGATGAGTGCCCATTTTGCTTTTAGCAAAATAGGCACTTATTAGTTGAACAACCTCTCCTGCACCTGTCACACTCATGCCATCTTCATTCAGCAGAATTATTCTTTCATATTCATTTTTTCTTTTACTTGCAGCATATTGATAGAATTCTCTGGGGTTATCTTTATCTTGCAAAGCCAATTTCTTTTCATACTTAGACTTAGCTTTCCGTACAACAGTTGTGACTCTTCTGGCATGATGCTTATAATTTTCATAACAGACATCATCCTTATGCACATGGTATTCCTTCCACTTAATCCTTTTCTTATGAATCTCTTGCTTGATAAGATTACACATCAATTTGACTCCTACCCTATTTATTCTTAGAACTTGCGGGACACATTCTGATTTTGCATCATTTAAGTATTTTTTTAAATGCTTCCCATGCACTGTCGATATTTTTCCATCCAGCAACCGATACCATTGCACTGAACTCGGTATACTCCTCAGTTGGTCATAATTGGTCATAATTTCCTGCTTTGTGGTTCAGAATGTAACCTTTTCTGAATGGAACATTCATAAACTTAGCCACTTCCTAAGTGAGTGCATGATCACTGTCACCAACTGGATGAAGGATAGTTATGTCTTGAACTGAAACACCTTCTGACAGTATAATCAAATCTAACATTCCGTACAACAGTTCTTTCTAGTTCTTTCTGGCACATGCTGCTTGAGAAAGTTGTCTTGCATCAGCTCAATAAATTCATTTCATTCTTCTCATGAGATTTTCCTGCTACCCCAATCAATGTTTGGGTCCCAAAATATGTCCCAAAAATGCTCCTTAAAGTGAGTTGTGGTGATGCATGGTTGTTCGCAGAACATTTCCTTTGTGTGAGATTACCTTTATGTTTCTAAATCAATAAATAATAAGTACAATAAAAATAACATTGTTTTTTTTTTAAAATATATAATTTGTTACATTAATTTTTGTTCCTAGAAGGGCACTTATATCATGCATATTTTTCTGTTTTTCTTCTAGTTAAAAAAAGTTTTCATTTAGATAAATTAAAAATATTCTCTTTTGTCGAGTCTGCAGCTGATTGCCAGTTTTCAAAATCTATTTACCGTGGGATTATTTGGAGAGCCCTGCTGATGAGTATAAAATATTGTATTGCTAATTCTGGAGAACTGAAGTCCCTTTCTCATGGAGCATTTCATATTTTGGGCCAACTGGTTAACACCTGTTTGCAAGAACATCCAGTTCACAAGAGCAGGAAAACTGGGATTGGTTAACCATATTATTGTTAACTCCTTTCAAGAGATTCATTGGAGAATCTACTTAGATTTTACCTGCTTGTTCACAGAATCATGGGAATAAAGAAAACAGGAATCTTTCCCCCTCTTCAATTGTGATAGCACAATTTTCACAGTTTATCAGAACCCAGCCAGTATAGATATGTACACCTACAGTGATTCCTACATCTTAATTTGGATAAAATGACTATACGAGGTGTGACAATTTAATTCCTGGAATCAGGGCAGGCTGAGTTTAAACGAACAATGAATGGTACAGAATGGTACATATAATTATGAATGTACATCGTCTTCTGTTCGGGCCCCTTCAGATCTTCCCGAAAACAAACAAATAAATTCTGAAATTGTATCCTGGACCCGATTATATCACTGTAATTTTTTATTAAAATTTATGAAAATATACCTAAAATAGTTCATTTTTTGATGTATCATAAATCAACTTATGATTAATTGTTGAGTTCTGTGTAAAAAAAATTGGTATAAGCAGGACTAATCCATAGGTAACATTATATTGTAATGCGGTTTTCATTTGTTTTTCATTTCCTGTTTGTTTTATTCACACTTTATTCAAAAAAAACTTTTTTTGGAAAGGCACTCAACATTAATCGTGCACACAAGAAAAAGACTAGGCACCGGCGCTGCTGGGAATGCACTCTAAAAATCCTACGTTCGGAACTATACATTAGTGGCTACTGTTGCCTTCAAAGTAGTCCTCTTGCGCATTTATACACTGGTTTAGATGATGTTCCCATTTTTGGAAACAGACCTGGAACTCTGCCCACTTCTGGGGTCATTGTTCACAACTTCTCATCCACCTTTGAATCTCTTATGCCACTCAAAGACATTTGTTTCTTTCAGAGCATCCACACCATATGCCACTTTCAACAGCTCTGTTTCAGTAGCAGTTTTGCCGATTTTCACACAAAATTTGATGCTAACATGCTGCAAATTTTGATTACACATTTTTATGCCAAATGTTTACACACAGATCTCTATTGTTTTTGCAATAGCCAACTAGCAAATGGCTCTGTTGGCTTGAGGTTTATGCACGCATTAGTTAAAACACATACAAAGATTACTCACATGACTCCAACCAAATCACCACATGGGTGACACTATGTAGCTGTTCTGGGAATTACATTGTCACACCTCGTATGCTCTAATTAAATTTTTTGGAGAAAATACTTTAAATAGTGATACTAACTATTGCCTTGTTACTTTTAAGTCTTATATATTGGGCGGTTTTCCAAGTAACTAACTTTCAAGCAAATAAGAAAAATTGTTTCATTTTTTAATTCCCCAAAGAATCTACCCCCTTTCTTCATAAACTTAGGGAAAGGAAGAGCAGATATCAAAAAATCTAGCTATGAATCCTGAATCTCAGTAATGCACTTTATCTGTGAAATATTTGGGTCTTAGACCAGGTGTAACCATCGTTGGGAAAAGTATCTTTTGTGGTTTTTAGTCCCCAAAATGAGTTTATAGACCAGGTTTATAGACATGAGTTTATAGACCAGGTCTTGACTATGTTATGTAGCTTCTGTAATGAGTAATAGTAGGAATTACTGTATGTGTACATATCTGTATTGGCTGTGTTCTGATAAACTGTGAAAGTTGTATTATCACATTTGAAAAGTGGAAGGAATCCTATTTTCTTTATATAATGATATTGTAAAATTACTTGGGATTTGTATAAACTTACTTGATGTTGCCAATAATGCTATCTGCTTGGAATTAACTCTCTGTCTACATGTCAGTTGCATGTTTGCCTATTCAGCAAGATGAAAACTCAGAAAACATTATGCTATGAAAAAAATGAAAAATCAGAGTTTTTGTTAAGGAGATCGCTGCCACCTTTGTATAAGACCGGCTAGATCATCTTCACTGATAAGCCCTTTCTGGGTTTTTCATCCTACAAAACAAGCAAACTGGCCAGAAGAACAGTTGACATGCATAATACACTAGCTTAATATCCTTTCTTGTTTTAGCTATAATTCAAAAACAACTACTACCCAGCTCTTTTTCAACCAAAGGCATCATTTGAAGTCCTTTGGTTGAATCATTTAAGATTGAGATGATTGCTTTTCAATAGAATGTTGTTAAATAATGTTTCCTATTAATACATAGGAGAGGAAGGGGGGGGGGGTGCTGCTAATTATATTGGATGATTTAACCTCCCTACCTGCCATATGGAAAAAATAGTGAGACTAAATTGCACTTCTTATCCATGTTATTCAATAGGTGTTGCAGAACATCCAGATTTAGCTGGACGTCTATAGACATCATGGTCGGTTGTGGGTGTTAAATCCAATTAGAGTTGAGACTGCAATACTAGTAACAGTATTGCAGTCATAAGTCTTGTTTGACTTCATCTCACACCAGATGGCAATGAGTTTGAAGCCATCTGGTGTAAGATGAAGTGAAGTCTAACAAGATCAAATACATACTGGGGTGTTACAGACTTAGTGGATCATTTACTAGTGGTGAAGAAATGCATTATCAAATAAAAATGATGGATATGAAATGAGTAATCATAACCGGGGACTTTAATTCTCTGAACATTGATTGGGTAGCAGTTAAATCTCAAGAGAAAAATGAAACTGAATTTATTGAGCTGTTGAGACAACTTCCTCAAGCAGCATGTAATAGAAGGAGCTCGAGATCAAACATTGTTAGATCTGATTATAGTGTCTTCCTATCTTTCTCATCCATTCCTAGGACTGGTTGAAGCCCCCCCCCCCCAATGAGGAGGTTTACAACGAATTAATACAGTCGGTTTGTCACTCCTCTGCTGCATCTCCTAAGAGCAGTATTCATGACTGTAATCCATGTGTGTTCACGGGACCGGTTTGCCTGTTTGTGGGTAAAGCAGCCCCATGATAAAAAAAAAAAAAAAAACCAAGATAAACTGGGGAGAAAAACCCTGCTATCCACACCCAAGACTGGCTAACTTGGCTATGTCTGAGAAAGATGCTTGAGCTTCTCACGTCAGGGACGGGAATCTAACCCAGGACATTCCTTTCCCAGGCATATGGTTGTGAAACGCATAGCCAAATTCTCCAAAGAATCTACCCAAGGGGGGGGGGGGTAGATTCTTTGGAGAATTAAAAAATGAAACGAAAAATGAAGCTAACTGTAAGGACGATTATAGGCAGCAAAAATATACTTGTAATCAATAGTTTAGATTTCTGGGAGTTCTGGACTATTGTCTATTAATAAAGGCATGGTAGTTTACATGTTTCCAATATTTTCATTGCGCCATCTGCCTTCTGCACAAAACTAATTAACTGAGTGGATAGCAGCTCTGCTCTCGTAGGCTGCAGATTCAAATCCAACAGTTGTCGTAATAGTAGTAGTGCTGTTTTGCAAAAGGTTTTAGGCGGTAGACAAATTATGTTGCCTAATGTGATCCACCACATTGTTTATAGAAGATCTGAAGAGGCTCGATAAAGTTTCATGTTTGAAATTTGGTTATCCAGCTTTTGTAAAATTAATTCACATTAAAAAAAAAACATTCAGAATAACTGTTTCATTATATAAACATTTTTCTGTGCCATACAGATGACAATGAGAAATTTTATTCCACTGAATTTTCAAAAATCGGTTGTGTGTCTGGCAGAATGTAAAATCCTGAAATGTTGCCATCCAAATGCTTAATTAAATAGGCACAGAGAATATTATTGTAGGAATCTTTATTATTGGGAGGATAATAAATATTACATGTCATTTTTATAGTCATATGGACAAACAGTTAGTTATTTGAAACTAAGTTTCAAAAGTAAGTGAAAGTTGATTACTGAAATGTAACCCTAGTATAAGTTGCCTTGCTACTGTACTGCTGTACTATAGACACGGACTCTGCCTAAGAGGCTGCATATTTGTACTTTTATTAGGATTTTGGATTAGGAGTAATTGTTTTGAACTATTTGTTCTTAGTAACTAGGAAGAAACACCATAGTAACTCATATAAAAAGTAGTGGATATTAAAGATCCAACATTATTTCAAAGCTGAATGTTTGTAAAAACTAATTACTGAGAGCTTATGAGAATTCGTTATATATGAGAGTTATATATGAGAATACTGAGAGCTTATGAGAATATGTTGGATCTTTAATAGAGCACTATTTCTATGCAAGTTACTTTGGCTCTTTCTTTATTAATAGTAACTCATGTTTGAAAGCTGCATTTCTCAGACTTACTCAGTATCTTTTAAAACATAACATTTCAGAAAATTTATAAGAAATAGAATCATTCAGTTTTTATAATTTGAGAATTATGATTATCTTTAAATTAAAGATGCCAAGAAATTATATTCTTGTTTAATTCTATATCCAAGTGTAAGCAAACAGTTTGCTTACACTTGGATAAAGTTTGCACTTGAAGTATCTTCACGACCAGGCTATTTGTATAGAGAGTTAACAACTTCATATTAATTGCCTTGGTATCCCATAATGCAAAGCACACATCCTTTTGGGCATGTATAATGCTATATATTATGGGAAGGGCCACTACCCAGATACTTCATCTGCAAATTTTGTTTGTGTACACTCGAATAAAGAATTGAACAAGAATATAGTTTCTTGGCATCTTTAATTTAATGTATAACCAAGTGAAGAAACTTTCAGTATGAATATCTTTGGCCTCTTACTGTATACTTTTTCTTGTGAATCTTAATATTGCTGCTTTTAATTTTGTAGGTATACTTAACTTGAAGTAATTTAATATTTGGTCTTCAGGTCTCAAGACAGAATGTAAAATTACTTCTTCACATTAAGTATTTGTCAAAATTATGCAATTCAGTTGTTTATACAAAATTAACAGTGCATAGTTACAAATGAAAAATATTAACCACTTTTCTGCATTTCTATTTTAGACTTTACTTACAGATAACTAGACTTAGAAATTTAAAGAAATACAACACATACTTCTACATATAATAAAATTGCAGTTTAGTTGTAAATAAGTGAATATGTTAATATGTATTATAGAAATTTAAACCCAATAATTCAGATTAATATCTCAGACTATAATAAAAAGGGACAGCAGATTTAAACCTAATTTATAATGATAAAAAGGTTATTTTTGACCACAAGAACTATAGGAGTGATTGATTTCTATTTGGGTTTATCAAATTTATTTCAAACTAAGTTAGAAAATACCGACAATTTTCGCCAAATTTAGCTGTTTGGCTTCGTCAGGGAAAAAAATAGATGTAAGACAACTTAAACGCTAAAACTGTTACACTAAAACTATAAATGAAGGAAGAACCGAATACAATTGTATTTTAAAAAAAACAGAAGAGCGCGTACATCACACGTACAAGTGAGATCATACACGCTCCATGTGTGTGATGTACGCGTTCTTCTGTTTTTTGTAAAAATATAATTGTATTTGGTTCTTCCTTCATTTATAGTTTTTGTGTAACAGTTTTAGCATTTAAGTTGTCTTACATCTATTTTTTACCCTGCCAAAGCCAAACAGCTAAAGTTGGCAAAACTTGTCAATATTTTCTAACTTAGTTTGAAATAAATTTGACCTATATAAACCCAAATAGAAGTCAATCCCTTTTAAACCTAATTTATTTATTTATTTATTTTATAAATTTCTGAAACTTTAAAAAAAATTATGCACTTTGTAACATCTGCACACATTCAGAATCCAGTTCTCTTGATAGAGTTGGAGAATCTTAAATAATTCTAGATTAGCTGAATTTATTGTCTTCTGGGATTAATTTGGACAAAATGGGAGTATAACTTCTGTAATTTCGTTTATTCTTTGAGGACTAAAGATGTTAGTAATACATTTTTCTAAATCAATTTGTGCTATTTTCTTTGTTATACTTTTGTCCTCTCTTTCTTCATTCTTGTCTTCTTTGTTGCTCCTTTTTTTGTGGCTCTCTGGTTTAGTGTCAGTAGCTTGTCTTTGTTTTTTGGCAAATCTTCAAATTTCTTCAAATTTTTCATCATTATCTTTTGATTCAGATATCACCCTTGCAGGCCAAATTCTGTTCCAGGTATACTTCAATACAGATTGTGTATTGTAAATTTGGAGTGTCCCTTAAATCTTACCTGTTTAAGGGACACCTCAGTATGTTATTTTCTATAAGTATCTTTGAAATTTCTTGCGATTCACTATTCCATCATAAATGAAATAGTGAATAGTTTCATCATAAATGAAACTTGTCTACCACAAACTATAGTGCTATTATCCAACTGATGGAATAATGCTAAAAGTTTTTCCACTTGGTTATACTATGAATTAAAGATGCCAAGAAGTTATATTCTTGGTTTAATTGTTTATCCAAGTGTCAGCAAACAAAGTTTGTGCGTGAAGTCACTTCACGACTGGGCAACTTGTATATAGAAGCTAATGACTTCACATCAGTTGCCTTAGTATCCCATAATGCAATGCATTATACATGTTCTTAAGGATATGTGCATTGCATTATGGGAAGGGCTGCCTGGTTTCGAAGCCCAGTCATGAAGCAACTTCATGCGCATACTTTGTTTGCTTACACTTGGATAAAGGATTAAACCAAGAATATAACTTCTTGGCATCTTTAATTCATAGTGGAAAAACTTTTAGTATTATTCCATCAGTTGGATAACAGCACTATAGTTTGTAGTAGACAAGTTACATAGATATTCCCACTGCCAAGAATCTTGATTTCTGAAGGTACTGGTCACTAGTGCTGTCTAATAATAAGGCCACAGTATTGATTGCCAGAAATCTGATCTTTAATTTGGATACAAAATAATTTGGGAATCATTCCTGGGACATTCGTTTCATCATCTTTTCTTGACCCACGGATAACAGGGTTGGTTATTTAAATTTTTTTGTATGCCACCAATGAAAAGTTGTAAACCTTATAACATGTGCTTGAGTACCATGAATACGCTATGAAATCCTGCTTTCAGTACCAGACTTTTTCAGGCCACTTTAGACCTCCATTAAATACGGGAGTGGATTATTACAGCAGAGTTTAATGAATTTTTTTCCAGTCCAGTTTTACTTATAAGTAAAACTGGACTTACATTTGAATATACCTAATTTACACATGCAAACTTAAGTTTCTGTGGTATAGCAGTTCTGTGGGTAGTTTTCAGTATTGAGACCCCATTATGATGTAAATAAAGAGTTTTAATAAAACTGGCTTATTTTTATTAATGTCTCAATACCGAAAACTACCCACAGAACATACCTAATTTACATTTTGATTTTATCTTTGTTAATAAAATGCAGTAAATATGTAATGGTTGCTCTCAGAATTTAAAGAGATTTGAAAAACACGTCTGTTTTCAACAAAACATCCTTGTCCACAGTGGGATTCAAACCCACAACTTGTTGGTTGGAGAGTGAATACATGGCCAACCAGACCATCAGTTATGAATGAACTATAACTAATATGGACATGCCTTTAAGGGAATTGCATCAATTGCCACCAGTACTTTTCTGCAGAATAAGATCATCCCTGGAAATTGAGCAAGAGTGTGAAGAATAGATGCTTCTTGAAAATGGTGAATGAGCAGAATGGGTTGCCAGAGTCTGTCATGAGTTCTTTGTTTGTCAGTGAGTTAAGGAGGGGCACATTAGATATTGTGCGGATTATTTGAGTCTTTGGACTCCATGGAGATACCTTAGTAGTAGTAGTAATAATAATAATAATCACTTCATTCAACTCATCAGCGTTTGCAAGAGGAGCAGTGTCATGATTAACATATTGATTTGTCAATTAGGTTGTCACTAATTCCAGATCACAGTAGTCTTGGAAACAGTGAAAGATTTATAAGAATTGTGAAAGCTTTCAAATTCTTATAACTTTCACATTGTCAGTGTGAATCAAATTCCGATCCATGATGCTCTTACATACAGATTTGGCATAAAGTTCTTGCAAATTCACACGACATTTTCTTACTCTTTCATATTGCATAGACAGTGTCAAAAAATAGGCTTTTGCATGTAAATGCCTATAATCTGTTTGGTTACACAAATCAATGGAATAGTTTTTAAAATAAGAATCAACATCAATTTCTTAGCTAAATAATGTAGCCTGAAAATTTGTGCTGTAAGACTTGAGGGAAGAAATCAGGTAGCAGATTTTACACACAAAAAAAAAAGTAACTGGTTGTGAAATTTATTGACTTGTTGACTACTGTATTGAAACACTTGATCATATTAAATACATCTGAAGCAAAAGTGAAGAAAATATAGTTTTTTTTTTTTTCTTTAATCTGCAAAATCATGGATCATTTTACTGTATCATTTTACAGTTTAGCATTAAAAAATGACAGTAAATATTTAAAACAAAGGCAATGAATAATGAGTCTGATTTCCTGGAAACACTCTATGTGAAGGTTGTATATCAAACAAATGATTTTCTGTCAAACCAAAAAGGCATGTTGATTAAGGTGTTAACTTTTATTTAGCAACAGCAGTTTGAGTTTTCAATAACCATTTAATTTTTCTAAAGACTTAAAACTGATAAACATTACCAGACAGGATGAGCTTTCTTTCCTTGGACTGACACCGACATTCACCTCTGGCCTTTCCTGGTACAAACTCATCACATCAATAGCTTCCTCAGCCTCTAAAAAAACGCATTCTTTTTCAATTAAGAAGCTATTTTACACCCATCCAGCTACTAACTGCATATGAATCCCAAATCTGCCCATCCTCAGAATACTGTTCATACACTTAGGATGGTGGTGCACCTAATATCTTAAAAATTCTTGATACTGTCCCGAGGAAAACATTTCAGCCCATAGATAACCCTTCCCTCACAGGCTCACTTCAACTTCTATCTCACTGTATTTCAGCTCTGTGTCTCTTCTATAGGTACTTCCATGGTCACTGCTTCAGTGAATTGGCAAACATCATTCCTATTAAAACAAGAGAAGCAGCTGCCCAACATCTCTTTTCATTGCAGCTGCAAACACATCAAACCTGCTTATCCTCTTTCTCATTTATTTCATCTACTTCTATCCCCTGGAACAACCTTCCTCACAATGTATTTTCCAACAACTTCAACCTCCATCTCTTTAAGAAAAATGTCAATATATTTCTTCTTTCAAAATCCTTATCTTCACCTCACACACAACACTGATGGGCTATAGGCTCTTGTACCTCTCATGTGTGGGATAAAGAAAAAAATGATTATATCAATTTGTGACATTAAGGAAGATACTTACTGATAAATTACTACTAGAAGAAACTGTTAGTTTTATTATTGTTGTGTTCATATTTTTATCTCCTGTGTTTTATTCTTTTTTTTCTCTGTTCTATTTTAATTTCATACTCTTATTGTATAAAAATCAATATTATTTTAATATCTTAATGTGTAGAATATCCTATATTAATATTTTAATTAATGAAAGTGTTTTTTTTTTATGGTGCTGCAGAGAATATTAAGTAGAAACAAAATAACTTTAAACTGTTTTTCTGGCTGTATAACCTGTTTTATTATTTAGCATATGATGTACAGATCTCAGGATAATACATACAAATTATATTTTGTTACATTACAAAAGCATAAAAACAATTGTAAAAATCATATTATAAGGGATACAATAGGTTGAAATTATTAAACATCAAAATTAAGCAGGAATTGGAGCTTAATCCTTAAATTCCGGATCCACTCCAAGGATTCTGGGGTCAGTTTAAAAAAGTCCTCTTTAGTACCTGAGAATGATTGGATAGGGCACTCAAACACAATGTGATTGATAGTCTGGATCCCTCTTCCGCATTCACAGTTTGGAGTATCGGACCAGCTCCATTTATGCAAGAGATGCTTACATCTCCCATGTCCTGTTTTGATCCGATTTAAAGTGGTCCAAACATGTCTAGGGAGATTGAAGCCCTCCAGACAAGATGTTGGATTTGAAATGGGAATTTGAAGATTGGAAGTACATTGAAACCAATACTCTCCCCATGACTTGCATTGTCGAAGTTCTGGTCGTTTATTTGCATTGCACTCCTCCAGGCAGGGCACCTGGATTTCAGTCTTTGTGAAGTATGGAAGGAAATGTCTTGGTGGATAGGCAAGGAACTATTTTCAATTATTTTTGTCCATAATTTGCTTAATGCTTGGGTCCTGCAGAGCAAGGGAGGGGCTTTATTACTGAGAGTTGGGAGCCAGTAGCCAGGTGTAGATCTTAAAGCTCCAGAGATTATCCTCATAGTTTGATTCAGCTGGACATTGACTAAAGAAGCATGTGCACTGTTCAGCCACACAGGAGCACATTACTCTGCTGTAGAATAGACCAAAGACAGTGTGGTAGTATGCAGTGTGTTGGCACCAGCACCCCAAGAAGTACCAGCAAGTATGCATTATATTATTACGAGTTTTTAATTTTCCAGCAATATTTTCTAGATGATATTTAAATGTCAAACTTCTGTCTAGGGTAACTCCTAGGTAATTTGGATGATTGTTAAATTTCACATGTTTATTTTTGAAGTAAACTTTTGGGATATAGTTGGCCTGGATATTACTTAAATGAAAGGATGAAAGGTTCAGGATTTAAAGGTTCAGGTTTATCAAGTACAGCCAGATCTTCAGTTAAGGTGTTCTCAGCTTTTTGGAATGTTGAATCTTGAGTTGCAATGGCAATATCGTCAGCATACATGAATCTCCATGAAGCTGTCCCTGGGATATAACTAATATATAAGTTAAAGAGCAATGGGGCAAGAACTGACTCATGAGGTAGGCCATTTTTAATCTTAAAGAATTTACTTTTGGATTCATTGAGAGATACTTGTATCCATCTGTCTGTTAGTATCTGATTAATTAGGTTGGCTAGTTTTGGTGATGGGATAGTTTCTAGGAATTTTAAGATAAGACCCTCTCTCCACGAATATCACTATTGTTTTCAATTGTTTTTCATAACCGTTCTCTATAAAGGTTGTCAAGGCCAGTACTTGATCGCAACAACTTCTGTCAGGTTTGAAACTAGCCTGTTCCTGTGGAGTTTTGTTATGTATACTTGAAGAAATTCTTTCGTATAGCATTCTTTCGAGAAGTTTCAGGCAGATGCTTAACAAGGCGATAGGACAGTAGTTGGAAGCAATTGTAGGGTCTTTGCCAGGTTTTAAGACAGCAATGATTTTAGATCTTTTAAAAATTGATGGAAGTATGCCAGAGTCCAGGATATTATTGTACATAGCAGTAAGCCATTTAATAGTTTTTGGTCCACAGTTCTTAATGAATTCAGGGTAGATGTTATCGAGTCCAGCCGCCTTCCCAGTCCTCAATGAGTTAACTGCCTGGGTAAGTTCCTGGGAAGTGAAAGCCTAAGATAGTGATGATGGTGAAGATCTGTTTTAAGATTTTTTTAGTTTTTGTTTCACCTCTCTCATAGCTACTCTATCTTGAGGATATTTAGTCATCGAGACTATATGCTTTGCAATGTGTTTTGGATCTATGGCGGGTAGTTTACCAGAAGTCCTTGTATTAGGGTCAAGCTTCCTAATCAGGGACCAAGCTTTCCGACTAGAATGAGTAAAATTAAAATTGTTCATTGTTTTAATCCATTTGTCTTTTCTAGCATTGTCAAGAGACTTCAGTAGCTCAGTAGCTACTGTAGGGTTATTATTACTAGAGAATTCTTTATATTTTTCTCTGTCACTATTCCAGCCTGGGATATAATTTCGCCTAAAACCTCTTGGAATGGTTCGTTTGGCAGCACCAATAATAATGCCAACAAATCTATTGTAATTGTTTACAGTGGGCTTTATAAATCTTATTACAGTGTCAACCTGTTTCTTAAAAGAACCCCAGTCAGCTTTGAGAAAATTCCACCTAGGTTTTAATACTGTTCTTATGATTGGAATATTTAGGCCTACTTTATAGATTATGTTGTTGGCTATTTGGAAAACTGTCTAATACTTTCCTAGTGATTGAGATTTGGCTGCCATTATCGTCTGCAGTACAGAAGCACAAATCATGGTTATATCCTCTTTCCCATCTAGAGGAGAGAAAGCTCAGTTTCTCTTTGGCATCAAAGATCAGATAGAGGTTCTGATTTTCCATCCAGTTCACTAGTAGGGTACCATTTAGATCATCCTTTTTATAGCCCCAAAGGGAGTGGTGACTATTAAAATCTACCAGGATTATGCTTGGATGTTGTTGCTGGGACAGTACTTAATCAGGCCATTTAGCTAAGGGAGGTTTATACACGTTGGTTATAGTATAACCAGATATGTCCTTGCTGGTGCTTAGTTCACAGATCTTATAATTAGAAATGTCATTTTTTATATATGTTGCCACACCATATTTGGGATGGTTTATGCAGTTAATCATATTGTATCCATATATTTTCCCTCTCATTAGTAGATCTAGATTGTCCTTGGTGTGAGTTTCCTGTATTATAACTACATTAATTTGATGGTAGTTCAAGATCTTAGTAAGAACTTTGCATTTAGCTCTACTTATGCCTTCTATGTTTAATTAACATATTTTTACGAGTGAGCCCGTATTCTAGATTCTCAGATCCTCGGTAGGTGTGTGTCGGTTATCTGAGAGACTGTGTCTGTGAGTCCTGCTAGGAGAGTATGGATCCATCTGTCGCTGTAGGCTATTTAACATTATCCACGGTGCACCACGAGGAGGGTCTACATACACCCCTGTATAATCTGTATAAAGATATTATTAAAACATTGATACTTTACTGTGTTATTTTTCACCCAAAATTGAGAAAGAGAAATATGGGGTGAAACAAGTGCCAACAGAATTAGTGGGTATCATTCTCAATGTTAAGTTGTTGCTAACAAATGACTCACTTTCTCTCCTTTATGTGCTGCAGTTAAACACCTCTCTATGAGGCAAATGCTGGTAAAAGTTAAATTAGGGATAAACAAAAAGCTCCAGTGAGATTAGCGAATTTTTGAACATTCATGGCAGTATACCTCAAATACTGTAATTATCAGTTTTATTTCCCTAAAACTAACAGTATACTAACATCTGCTGAGCCAAGAGTAGAAATATTATGTTCAAAATCTGCAGTGCATAAAATGCTTTTGATTTATCTTTGATTTATTAATATAAAGAATGTTATCCAGCATACTTACAGATAATCTGTTTTTACAACATGATGTATGTCTTAATTTAACAACACAATCTTTAATCTAAAAGCATTTTATTCATTGTAGATTTTGAACATAATGTTTCTACCTCTTGTATCAACAGAAATTAGTACACCATTAGTTTTCAAGAAATAAAACTGATAACTACAGTATTTGAGGTATACTACCATAAATGCTCAAAAATTTGCTAGTCTCATTAGAGCTTTTTCAGTTACCACTAATTTAACTTATGCCATCATTCACCTCATGGAGAGGTGTTTAACTACATCACATTTATTAGCAATGTGATGTAGTTAAATTAACTACATCACATTTATGAGTCATTTATTAGCAATAACTTTAAACATTGGGAATGAAACCCGCTAATTCTGTTAGCACTTGTTTTCCTCCATCTCTCTCTCTCTCTCTCAGGTGAAAAACAACACAGTGAAACATCATTTTTGTTTTAGTATTAGTTTTATACAAGTAATGCGAGAAAAGCAATTTAAAGTTACTTTGCTTTTAATTAATATTCTTTGCAGCACCATAACAAACACTTTCATTTCACTATACAAAAATCTAATAACATGGCAGCATAAATAGAAGTTGCCTCGACTGGATAAAGTTTTTCTGATATTAACCATAAGCAGCATTTTCAAAATTGTGTCCTTTTTAGGAGATTTTGTCAAATGGAATAGTACTTTTTAATTATTATTATTATTATTATTATTATTTTTTTTTTTTTTTTTTTTTTTTTTTTTTGCAAGTTGATCTTAACAATTAGGTGTCTATTCACTTTATTCTCACTTATTCATGTATTGTTTCCTGATCATGCCAGTTTGACTTTGGAAAAATATTGGAAATAGTGATTAAATTATTTTATTTTATTTTATTCAGGGGTTATTCAGGCTCAGGTTTAATAACCGCTTCTGGATACATAAAGGAAATTAATAATGATTGATTGATTATATTGTATCCTTCCTAAAAACCCCAAAATGAAAACTTAATTGTTATGTGAAAATATAATTGAAAAGTCATGCATCTTTAACCACAGTGTAAACATCTGTTTAAATGCGACTTTTCCTTCTTTTAATGGTAGAGTAAAAATAAAATCTTGGAACAGGCTGTAGATTATATAAAGCATCTAAAGGAAACTAAAGACAAGCTTCTCTTGGATAAATGCTCAGATGTTCAAGGTTAGTAACTATTAATAGTGAAATTCTTTTAAATTTGGTTATTTATGTTTTCAGTAATGTTTCTGTAAATAATAGCACTAAAGTTATGGTGGTTACTGATGTCACATAAAAATTACTAACTGGAAAATATATGTACGGTCTATGCAAACTGTATTAAAATGTTGCGCTTTGTGATTAGAAGAATTCTTAAGTTTATGAACTTCAGAAAATTCAGAAGCAGAAATTTTAAATCACATACTTAGCTTCTTTACAATAAAATTAACTTGACTGAATTAACCTTTCTGAACTAGCCTTTTTTGTGCTTGTTTTGCTCATTCTTTAACTTCTCATTATGAAATTCTGTACTTACTATTGCAGAGCCTCCATAGCTCAGTTGGTATAGACAAAACCCTTTGGTCGGAAAGACCTGGGTTAGATTTTTTCGATTTGGGTTTTTTGTCCCTCAGAACAGGCAAACCCGTCCCATAAACACACTGAGACCTACAGTCAAGAATATATAGAGAACTTTTCCCCTGCACTTGGTTCTTGGGGGCCCTGTGCAGTATTAGCCCAAGTGTTGCATTATGGATAGATCCATAATTGCAAACCTTCAATATGAAGATGACACCTCCAGGGAGTCCAAGGACTCATCGTGGGAGGGCTCTCTACTTTCGCTAAATACATCTCGTTCTCTCCACTACTACTAAATTCTCCTACTATGACACTACTATCATCACCAACAACAGTATTTTTTGTCTGTAAATTGCATGTGTTTTGAAGGCCAATTTGTCTGTACACTGAAAACCCGATTTCCAAGAGAAACAACCCTGCTACCTCCATATGAGATCAGCTAACTCATTTTCAATTGAAAAAGCTCATATAAGGATTATTTTATTTACATTTGAGTTCCCTATGTAACACATATAAAGTTGAAACTTAAAAATTCATGTAAATTTTTTATTAGTTGTTAAATTCAAAATTTGTACCAATTATAATAAATTTAGTTTAATCCTTTATCCAAGTGTAAGCACACAAAGTCTGCGCCTGAAGTATCTTCAGGACCGAGGCAACTTCTGGTAAAGGTGGACCAAACTCTCATCACTTGTCTTAGTATCTCCCATAATGTATCTCTTAGTATCTCCCACTGACATAAAGATCAAAGCCGGTCTGGGTAGTGGTCCTTCCCTTAATGCATAGCATTATACATGTCTACAAGGAGATGTGCATTGCATTATGGGAGATACTAAGACGTGATGAGAGCTTGGTCCACCTATACCACGAGTTGCCTCAGTCCTGAAGATACTTCAGGCACAAATTTTGTTTGCTTACACTTGGATAAAGGATTAAACTAAATTTATTATAGTCTAACCAAGGGAAAAAACTTCCAACATTGTACTAACTAATTTTGCTCACAGAAGAAAACTAGACTTCTTTGGAAATTATAATTAGCCCATAAAAAAAACACATCAAAATAGGTGACAAAAGAGTTTTTTCACATTGAAAAATTCATTAAGAATTATCAACACGTTAGCACAAAAATAATATTTTAATATTTGCCAAATATTTCAGTCTGAAATTATCAGATTATCATCAGTGGCTTGATAGGAACAGTTTTTACAAGTTGGAATACAAACAGTTGATCATTCAAAAGTAGAATGAGCCGTGTGATGTTACTTTGCTAAGCACTAAAGAGAAGTATATTTTATCAGAGTGATGAATAAATTATAGGTATCAATTCACAATTTCATGCAACAATCTTAATTTATAAATTCAAACGATAACTTTAGACTAATGTAAGAACTAGAAAGTCTCAATTGAAAAAAAAAAAAAAAAAGAACTTAGTGTGTTATCCGGATCAAACTTTCCCATATTTTTGACAAGGAAAGGCAATCATTTCGATTCAAGTTAGGGTGTTCAAGTAAGGCCTCATCACTCTCTTTGAATAGGCATTTGAATTTATAGCGACATCTGTGTAGAAGGCAAGTCCTAGAGCAGAGAATGTTGTGGCTTGTCTCTAACCCATGTTGCGCCAATCCAGACTTATCGGATTTGTTGTGAAGAAATGTACGATTGATGTTTCTGGTTTGTCCAACATACTACAGATTGCAGTCACATGGAACTTGATATACACCAGGCAGCTACATAGTTAAGCGTTTATCTTTAGAAGAGGGAAAATAGGTGGATATTTTATTAATAGGAATATAAGTGGCTGTTAAATCACATTTCTTCAGAATTCTTGAAATTGGTTCTAAAATTCCAGAAATATATGGAATTGGAACTCGACATATTGATTCTTTGTTGTTCTGGATTGGATTGTAGGAATCGAACAGATATTGTGTAATCTTTTTAGAGAAGCCATTTAATTTCATGTAATGTTTGATAGTGGAAAGTTCTTTCTGTAATTCAATATGAAGATGCACAAGAATCATGTTAAAATATTATTCTTGTGCTAACGTGTTGATAATTCTTAATTTCATGTCACAAGTGTCTCAAGAATGAAAAAAATCATTACAAAGAAATATTAAATAAATTCATCCTAAACAAGAATGCAGAGTGTCGCATGGTGTGCATTAGCTGTCCTCAGATAAAGACTGGAAATAATTGTTGGAAAAATTGAAATCTGAGATATTAAAAGATTTAATGATAGATTTCCAGATGTTATTTAAAGTCCTTGCAAAAATCAGGTCTGACCCAAAATACTGCAACTACTAACCATATGGTAGACTGGGATATTTCCACCATGGCATATTTAAAAGAAAACTTTCATTCTAAACTTCTAAAAGAATCATAACAGTTATCCATTCATATGTCTCTTGACAGAAACCAAGGACTTATATTAAGTGACATCATGAAATCTCTCATTAAATCTTTTACTATCTCTGATTATTAATTTTTTTCAACAGTTATCTGCAATCTTTATCAGATGACAGCTAACACATACCATGTGACTTTTCATTTTTGTTTATGATAAATTTATTTATTTCCTTTGTAATGATTTTTTCAGCATGGAACAACACTATAGTTATCTATTTTTATGTGATTTGTTTGTGCTAATTATAAACTCTGAAGAAGCTGCTAGTTTTTTGTGTGAACAAAACTTGGTACAAGAAGTTTTAAAATTAACAACTAATAAAAATTCTTTCTTAACACATTTGCTGCCAACTACGAATATACTCGTATGTTGATTACTGACCTCCTGCCAAGCATAAGTTAACCCATAATTTGTAAATCAAATTAAAACTAATAAAATCAATAAAAATAATAAAATGAAATCAATAAAAGAAAAACCAATTTATTCAAATTACGAATGACACACTTTAAAACAATTTTCCACGCACAATGGTGGTTTTTCTTGGCAAACAGGACAGTAATAACATGTTTTGTGTACATACTCGGCGTGGCTTTGTTGGGCGATTCTTTTTTTCTGTAGGTGGTAAAATTTCCAAATAATGAAGATCCCGAATCCTGCTGATATTCTGTGATACTGTAAGCTCATCCATTCCAACAAAAACTGAGATAAATTGATCTCTAAATTTTAACGGTCATTGCGTTTCCAGTAATTATATTATAAAATTGATGCGCATTTTGAATGTATACATATCAAAAATGGGGTGCTTAAGGGTCAAAGCTGTATAACTGAGAGGAGACCTCCACATAGCCTTTAAAGGAATGCGGAGAACCGACCAGGGCTTCTGACCTAATGTCCAATCCTCACCTTCTCGTGGTGCATCCTGTTGGGTATCTACTTTGATACTGAATGAACGAGGATGGGCTGGCAATTTGGGATTTAGCCGACCAAATTGTATTCTTATTGGTTAAACCAAAATAAAAAATTATGGTACAACATGAGAAAATTTCATGCTGGCTGGGGCGTCGCCCAGTTAAACAAGGACCCCGTTGTTTTCGCCAGGGAACCAGGGCGAACAGCGAAAAGTCAGCTACTGGAACAAATCTGAAAACAAACCCCAACTCAACATCACCAAAGTTAAAGATCGGTACTATCAACATAAGAAGCCTGAATGGCAAAGAAATGGAGCTAGCTGAGGAATTAGATAAGTACCAGATCGACATAATAGGGGTGACTGAAACAAAAAAGACCAAAACTGGTGAGATCTTTCTAAGCAATAAATACAAAATGTTATATTCAGGCAATGACAATCAAGGAAAAGAAGGAGTAGCAATAGTATTCAACACAAAATATGAGGCTAATCTTCTTGAATGGCAGTCAGTCTCAAGTAGAGTAATGTGGGCAAATATGAGAATGGGGAACTGGACAATGAGACTTATTTGTGCCTATGGTCCCACAGAAGGTTCTACTAAGGTAGAAATGGAGGAATTTTTTGACGCTTTAGAAAAAGCAACTGACACAATGAAAAAGGAAAAGTTGGTCCTTGTTGGGGATCTAAATAGCAGAGTAGGAAATGATTGTGAGACATATAAAAAATATTTTGGGAAAATTTGGAGAAAAGAGCAAAGCTAATAATAATGGCAAATATCTGTTGGATTTCTGCTCAGGACATGGACTGGTTATTATTAACACCATGTTCCAACATAAAAATGTGCACAAATTCACATGGAGAGAAGAGGCTAGGAATAAGAAAAGTCGCATTGACTATGTTATTGTTGATAGTGATGTTTTCTCCCTGGTTCAGGACACCAGAGTGTACAGAGGATTTGAAATTGGAAGTGATCACTATTTAGTCTTGAGCAGAATAAAATTGAATTTCATATCGAAAAGAATAACATGTAAGAAAGTTTTAAAGCGAATAAAAGTTGAGCAGCTCTCAGATGTGAACTGTAGACTAAAATACAGAAAGATTATTGAAAAGAAAATGAAAAAATTTGAGAACAGGAATCAAACCTTGGAGATTCAGTGGCAAACTCTGAAGAAAACATAGATTGATTCTGCCAGAGAGGCATTTGGTGAGGTTGTCTGCAAGGATAAAAAAATCAGAACTCCCTGGTGGACACAGGAAGTTAAAGAGGCAGTGAAGGAAAAGAAGAAAGCATATCAAAAGTTCCTGTCAAATAATTCAGCTTTTGCTCTTAGAGAATACAGAGATAAATGCAATAATGCTAAACAGTATGTAAAACTAGCTAAACAAAATTCCTGGGAGGACTTTGGCAAGAATATAGAAAATAAATATCAAGAAGGTGGCAAAATATTCTGGAGGTTGTTGAAGAAGCTTAGGAATAGAGGAAAGAGTGCTGTAAAAGGAGTTAGAGATGATAAAGGTGACATGAAAATGGGAGAAAAAGATATCCTTGAAGTATGGAGTAATTACTCTGAAAAACTGCTAAATGAAACAAGCAGTGATGACAGCACAGTGATAAAAAAAACACTGACCAGGCATGCAGTCAGGAATACATATCCATACTTGAAGTAGAAAAGGCCATCAAATGCTTAAAATGTGGAAAGGCAGCAGGAGTAGATGATATTCGACCAGAAATGCTCAAGTATGGTGGTATAAAAGTCTTACAGTGGCTGCACTGCATAGTTCAGAAAGCCTGGACAGAGGGACGAATTCCCGATGACTGGAGTAGAGCTCTCATAGTACCCATATGTAAAAAGGGAAATAAAACTGAATGTGAGAATTACAGAGGTATTTCCCTACTGAGTGTTCCTGGCAAAATCTATGCAAGTATACGTGAGAAACGGTTGAGAAGAATTGTGGAAGAAAAGCTTGGTGAAGGACAAGCTGGATTCAGGCCAAATAGAGGCTGTCAGGATCAGATCTTCACTTTATGACAAATAGTCGAGAAAACATGGGAATATAACAAAGATCTGTATTTAAATTTTGTCGATTTGGAAAAGGCATATGACAAGGTGTCAAGAGAGAAGCTATTCAATATGCTGCAGTTATATGGTGTCAATGGGGCATTATATCAAGCAATACTTAAGTCTTTATTTGAGTTGTAAGTCAGCAGTTAGAATTGAAGGAAGTACAGGAAGATGGTTTAATGTTAAATCTGGTGTGAGACAAGGATGTACATTATCCCCTCTGTTATTCATTATCTATATGGATCACATTATGAAGGAAAGTGGTATTAAACCTCATATCAAAATTGGAGATGTTAATGTCAGCTCTTTGCTTTATGCAGATGATGTTATACTTCTAAATAAATCCGCTACAAGTCTGCAAGATTCTCTGACTAAATTGAATGGCTGTTGTAATAGATATGGTATGAAGGTCAGCAATAAAAAGACAAAGACAATGAAAATAGGCAGAATCATTGAAAATGTCAACTGTGTTGTGAATGGAGAACCTGTGGAACAAGTAAAACATTTCAGCTACTTAGGCACGATTTTTACTGAAGATGGTAAATTAAATATAGAAATAGACAACAGAATCAGCAAAGCTGGTATAGTGGGAAGTCAATTGAATAAATTCATATGGAATAAGAGAGAAATTAGTCGGAACACTAAATTAGCTGTATACAAGACAGTGTTCAAACAGTTTTAACTTATGGATCTGAGAGCTGGGTCAGAAGTAAAACACTTGACCAAAGACTAGAGACTGCAGATATGAGAGTCCTGAGAAAGATTAGAGGTGTGAACAGATGGCATCAATGGCAATATCATATTAAAAACGAGGATATTAGGAAAGAACTTTACATTGTCAGCATCCAGGAATGCATTAGCAGAGCTAATCTCAGGTGGTATGGTCACTTAAATAGAATGGGAGAGGAAAGATTAGCAAAACAAGTGTTCTCTGCCAGGTTGGCAGGAAAACGACCCAGAGGAAGACCAAGATATAGGTGGAGTGATATGGTACAAAGTGCCTTAGACGATAGAAATATAAGATCTGATAATGTTGGAGTCTTGACAAGTAACAGAATGATTTGGAGGAAAATTGTAGATAGGAAGTTAGTAATGATGTAAATTTTTCATGTAGTACTGTCATATCCTGTACACCCCTTGAGGGTACATGGCAGGAATTTGATGATGATGATAATGATATATCAAAAATGCGTATTGCCAATTTCTTTGGCCATCTAATTGTCTTTCGTAAGGTGGAATAGTAAGAAAGCATTTGATCAGAAAGATCGATACATGACATACCCAAATTATAGTCCCTAACGATATTGGGTTTTAATTGAATTTTACCATTCTGATTTTTCACTTCAACCATTTCAGATATGTGCATATTTGAAATGGAAAGAACTTCCCTCTTATCCTTCCATTTACGATGATGAATTCATTAAATTCATCATCGCTCATATTAGCGTAAGCTTCTAATTCTTTATCAGTAAGTTTTCTTTTACTGGTCATGGCGAAACTGAAGGTTTTTAGAGACTAGACGCAATAAACACGGTCATCAGCGCATGAATATATAGGTGGGGGGGTGATACGAAATTACTTGTAGTTAGCATATGAAACAAAATTCTGCCTGATAAGCCAGCTACAAGATTACTTGTAGTGACCTTGAAGATGCAAAAGCGCTTGGCGTGCGGGAACAAACTATGCCTGAGGAGCATGGCAGCGAACGTGTTAATACTCGTTTTTAGTCAGATGGAACACTCAAAATGTCAAAATAACTATGTATGTTCTATAACATGGTGCTATTATGCAATCAGGTCTAGAAATTGACAGTTTCAACAATAAGAGTTTTAAAACATTTCAGAAACTTATAAAATACATTACCCATGCTGTTGTTTTTGCACCCCTAAATATATTTCAGAGAACAAAGAAAGAGTTAGACAACTGAGTGCAGAGATCCAAAGACAGGCTAGGAAAGATATGGAAAAACATCTAAACAAAAGGTGCAAGGAAATTGAAGAAAGCGGTATTATGGGTAGAACAAGAGATCTGTTTAGAAAAATAAATGATGTTACAGTGAAGTTTTTCTCAGATTAGGAATTGTAAAAAGTAATTCAGGTAAATGTCTGATGGAAGAAGAAACAGTGAAAAAAGATGGAAAGAGTATGAACCCATGATAATGAAAATTGAAGTTATATCAGCAATGGAACAGCTGCTTAAAAGAAAAGCTCCTGGAACTGATGGTGTGTCAGTGGAATTATTGAGAGCAGCTGAAGTAGTAAATATATTGACTGAAATTTGTCAACTGGAAGAAAATATACTGACCTAGAGATTGGAAAACATCAGTATTCATCCCAATCCCAAAAAAATTAAAGGCAAAGATTGTGTGAATTATAGAACCATCGCTTTGATTTCACATGCAAGTAAAGCTGTGCTGAAAGTGATCCAACAAAAGGTTGGAGCCATATGTGAATAGAGAAATGCCACAAGAAGAGGCAGGCTTTAGGAGAGGTAGAGGAACTAGAGACCAAATAGCAAACATGAGATGGATTATGGAAAGAACAAGAGAATTTCTGAAGGAAGTACTCATCTGTTTTATTGATTATAAGAAAGTGTTTGATTGTGGGGATTGTAATGAGATCAATGGGAATACCTGAACATATAGCTCTCTCTTATCAAGAGAGCTAGATGACAACCAAGAAGCTTTAGTGAAACAATCTTTGGAGAAAAGACAGTGTTTGAGTAGAAAAACGAATGCAGCAGGGTTGTGTACTGTTGCCCCTACCTTTTTAATATTTAGTGAATATGTTATAAGAATGACTGATTTAGACAAAGATCCAGCTGGAATTTTAAGATTGGTGACAGTAAAATAAATAATTTAAGACCTGGAGTAGTTGATTCTATTGGTTAAGACAGAAAGTAATAAAGTTGGACTTAATTTAAATATCAGCAAAACAAAAGTGATGGCTTCTAGTAATTTAAATGAATTTATAATAGAGAGAGATAAAATAGAAATCATTAAAACTTATGATTTACTGGGGTCCAGAATCAGAAATGATGATAAATGCGAAGATGAAATTAAAAGAAGGATAGTCATGAGAAAAAAAGCAATGTTAAACCTGACAAAAATTATGAAAGATAGAGGTGTGATAAGGCCACAAAAGTTAGAATTGTCAAAGCAATGGTATTTCCAGTGGTAATGTATGGATCTGATAGTTGGATTATTAAGAAGAAAAATAGAAAGTGAATTGATTCATTTGAATTATGGATGTGGAGAAGACTATTAAGAATCTCATGGACTGCAAGAATGACCAATAAGAAGGTTTTAGAGAATATAAAGACAGAATGCTCCTTGGAGGCAATGATCATCAACTAAATAGAAGCTGGTGTACTTTAGACATATTATGCAAGCTGATGAATCATTGATAAAGCAGTTATGTTGGGGAATATTGAGGGAATTGAGTACAAGAGGAAGGCCACAAAAGAATTGGATGGACAACATAAAAGAACTTACAACTTGAACTTACAATTACTGAAAGAAAGGGCAGGAGGCCGAGTGGGATGGAGAGCCTTTGTTCACAGGATCACCATGAGTTGAAAATGACTGGGTGGCACATAACAACAACAAAATATATTTCATTAAAAGCAATACCAAATTAATCTGCAATTTAACATGTCCTTATTCTATCACTATTAACTACCCATGTATTAAAGTAAATTAAATGGGTTTTCATTTAAAAAAATCCTTTAGTTTACACATTTTGCCTCTCTTATAAAAATTCCAGATATGAGAGGTTGCTTGACCTATAGAGTGCTAGTATTATGGATGTGCATATTGTTGAAGGAAAAGAAAATTAATGTTAGATTTTAAAACATGAAGATTGTACTTTGTAGGAAATATGAAAAAGAAAGTTGTTTTAACAGAGAACAATAGAGAGAAAGGAATGAATGAAGGGTGAAAAAAAAATTGTTCTGTGTATATATATAGTTGAATCTGAAAGAGTAATGACACTTGCACCACATAACACGAGAGGACAGGAGGATTACTAATGTCAGCTCTGAGGAACATTGAAATATCTGTAGAAAATGCTTGCCGCACTAAACATCTGTATAAAAGAGTGTTGAATCAGTTTGGGATGCAGAAAAACAAAAACCAAAAGAAAGTGATAAATCTAAATAATATGATGTTACGTTAAGGCAACAATGATAACAGAAAGGAAGGAGTGTTATAATACTTAAACACAGAGATAAAGTTCTTGAATGGTAAGCAATTTCCAGCAGAGTAATGTGAGAAAATGTCAAAATGGGAAATCGGACAGTGAGACTGATTGTACCTATGGAGTAAAGAATTGATTTGCAATTACTAGAACTTTCTACAAGAAGAAGCAGTTTTTAAACTTCTTCTTGGAGACATAAATAGCAAAACAAGAAATCAATGTGATGTATAGAAATATTTTTTAAAAAAATGGAGACAAGAGCAAAACTAATAAATGGTAAATAGCTGCTGGATATCTGTTCAGAATATGGACTAGTCATTACTATTCATTACCATGTTCCAATATAAAGGTGTGCATAAATTCACATAGAAAGAACACACAATGAATAAAACTTAAACACAGAGATAAAGCCATCAGCAATGATTGAAGCCATCATTGTTGATGGCTTCAATCTTCTAGATACAAGGTCTCATTATGTTGCCTTCACTTGTTTGTAGAAATGTTGATTCCTGAAATATCCTAATTAAAAGATAAATTGACCATTCTCCAGAGATTATTTTCTCTGATTTAGTATTTGTTCTCATGTAATTCATTCCGTCTTTTAAGAATATATAGGTTCTAGGAAAATTCGCCGCAAGCATTTATGCCGTAAGACATTTTGCATTAATTTTTGTAAATAATCATTGGATGATAAAGGGTATTATAAAATCATTAAAAAGGCAAATCTTTATTAAGGTGAATGTCAGTGATACATAAGATGATGAAATCATTTAAAAATTATGCAAATTAAAAGAGATGCTGTTAAATAATCAACTTTTTGCTGCGGTCAATTCAAAAAATCTATCAGTAACATCGTTCATCGGAAGAAATGCTAATACTGTGAAGCATTTAATTTTTGTGTTGAATTCAGCATCTGTTTGATAGTGTAACTTCAAACCACTTAAACAATTTTGCAATAAAGATTTTGTGCCATATGAAATAAACAACCTGTTATAGTTGTTGATGTAAATATGTTAGAAAAAGTGTTGATAGTTGCTTTCTCATCCATTAATGTTTCTGGATCTAATGATGAACGTGAGCCCTTTAAGGTACTGATTAATCTGCTGTAAGTTAATTTTGATTTGCCAGGAAGCAAAGCAAAAAAGATGCCTTGGAATCCTTCGGGGGGTCTCATGCCAGTCCCAAACCTGGATAAAGGAGGAGGGTTGGTCAGATGAGTGTTGATGCTCTGACCGTAAAGAAAAAACAAGATTGTTATATGATCAATAGTTACAATAGCTTGGATGTCACCTGGATCAACGAAGTCCGCAATACCAATTGAGCGATTCCATATCATGCTCATTACCTGATGGTGATATCTGCTTCATTTCTTCAGTCAGTTTCCCAATACTTTCTAAATCTAGTTTTTTTTTCATATAATTCGCTACAGTATCTTGTCCATCGCTGTACAATTTTATCTTTATTTATCAATACTTTGCCTTTTTTTGTCTTTAACTGTGGTCTGTTTTGGTTGCCACCTTCTGTTAATGGTTCTAATCATTTTGTACAACTCTCTAGTTTTATGCTCTCCATAGTACTGTTCTATAGTATTGCACTGGGCTTCTAACCATTTCATCTTATCTGGCTGACTGCTTTTTTCACCTCATTACACTTTCTTCTATAATGCTCCTCTATTTGTTCTGATGTATCCCTTCTTATCTTCAACATTCTTTTCTCTTGTACTAACTTTGGTGTTTCTTGTCTAATCCATTTCTTCTTGATCTTCTCTTCTTCTGGTCTTCAACTGCATCTTCTATCACCTTCATTACTCCTTTCACTCTTAGATTCAATTTGTTTTTCTTTGTCCACACTTTTAAGTTTCTTTTCTAACACTGTTCTGTATCTTCCTCCTGTTTCTGCTTCACTCATTCTTGTTCTCTTTGTTTCTGATGATGGGGGTTTATATTTTCTTTTTAATTTCAACTTGATGTTTGCAATCACTAAACTGTGATCCGAGTCTGTATCTGCTCCTTGAAAAGTTCGACACTACTGCACTGATGTTATCCATCTTCTTTTAATCATATCAATCATGTTCTTGTTTTCCCATCATTTGATCACCATGTCCATTTCCTACACTACTTTTGCTGGAATCCTGTGTTACAGATCATTATCTCTTGATCCACAGCAAATTCTAACATTTTTTCACCTCGTTCATTTCTTTCTCCAAAACCATATTTTCCCATGACTCTTCCCAACCATCATTATATATTCTGACTTTGGCATTCCAATTTCCTTCAGTAATTAGTACATCTTGCTTTGGTATTGTTTCTATTGTCTCTGTCAGATCTTTGTAAAATAAGTCAGTATCTTCATCAGTGCTGTCAGATGTGGATGCATATATCTGGACTATTGATATATTAAATGGTTTTGCTTGAAATCTTGCTACTATGATTCATTCATTGACTGGTTTGTAGCCTAACAGTGCCTTTCTAGCTTTTTTTTGTTAAGAAGGAAACCAACTCCTGCTTCATGCTTGGTGTCATGCCACGACTATATGGCTTTACATCTATTTATCTTTCCTGCTGATGTCCATCGCAACTCTGCCAGTCCTAGTATATCACACCAATATCTCTTCATTTCCTCACAAAGTAATTCTAGTTTTCCTGACATCCAAAGTGTCCATACATTCCATGTTCCTACTGATAATAGTTGAGTTAGTTTCAGTTTGTTTCCTTTCAGTATCCCACTTTTTGATCCAACCCCCGATCGCTCGATTGATATCACGGACCTTGTTGATCCGGGAAACGTCCGAGCTGGCATGTTGTAGCTGTTGATCATATAGTTATTAGATAACAATGTGTTTTTTCTCTACGGTCAGAGCATCAACACTCATATGATGACCCTCCTCCTTTATCCAGGCTTGGGACTGGCATGAGATCCCTAAGGATTCCATGGTGGCTTTTTTGCTTTGCTTCCTGGCAAATCAGAATTAAATTAATTATAGCAGCAGATTATTCAGTGTCTTCAAGGGCTTACGATCCATCATTAGATCCCAAAACATTAATGGTTGACTTTAAGAAAACACTGTTAATGCTTTTTCTAACATATTTACATCAACAACTATAACAGGTTGTTTATTTCATATGGCACAAAATCTTTGTAGCAAAATTGTTGCCATTGGTTTGAAGTTATGCTATCAAACAGATGCTAAATTCAACCTGAAAATTAAATGCTTCACAGCATTAGCATTTCTTCCAATGAGCGATGTTACTGATGGATTTGTTGAATTGATGACCTGCAGAAAAAAGTTAATTATTTATGCAGCGTCTCTTTTAATTTGCACAATTTTTAAATGATTTCATTATGTTATGTATCACTGACATTCACCTTAATAACGATTTGCCTTTTTAATGATTTTATAATACCCTTTATCATCCATTGATTATTTACAAAAATTAATGCAAAATGTCTTAATGCATACATGTTTATGGCAAAAATGTTTACAGCAAATTTTCTGGCCATGGAATATATAATGTATCATGCAAAGATGAAAAAGTTGTGCATCTTGAAACAGTATATGCTTTCTTCTGTGTATAACTTTGGTTTCGATGGAAAGCACTCACACAAATTCAGTGCACTGACACAAACAGAAAGTTCAAGATAATTTTTTATGTTCACCCTATGAGTTAGTACAACATTAGAGTTTGTTTTTGCCCTTTCAGCATGCATGCTACAGTTACATTAGTTTTGCTCCTATAACTTATTTATGAAGGTAATTCTACATATTTTTCAAATCTAACAGCAAAGAATTAACTTGATATATTTATTCTGCCTCTTCTCTTTACTGTCTGTTTGCTATGCCCTCCCATAAAGCCTAATTCAGTCAAGTACAACAAATTCCTATTGCATTTTATATAAGTCCTAAACTAACTTACATTTCCATTATCATATTCAACAAATTTAAATAATGGAAATATAAGTTAGTTTAGTTTGTGTCACAACTGCTAGGACACAAATGCTCTATGCACTTATTGAATCTACACTGAATGCTCTCGGTTCTCTTAGCATCCATTAAAAACCTGGGTGAGTTGTGAGCTATAATGCAATATTGGCCTATCCAGAGACTTCTATAACATTATTATAGCATCTTTTTTTTTCTACAAGCAGAGATTCTTTTAATTAAATCTACTGTTTTACCAATATGATTCCTGAACCATTTGGCATCTATTAAAAGCATTTGTGTATACTACTATACACAAATGATTTTAATAGGTTCCCAAACTCCGAGTTTTTACCTAAAATCTGCAAGAATTTGGTTGGGACATTTAAAGGACCAACAAAATCCTTAGGATTTTTAAGTTATGATGAGAGGGAACTGATGGCAAGAGTTCATTTTCGTTTAGATAAACCTGCTGTGGTTCAGGGTGAGTCCTGAGTGTCAGGAGAGTAGGCAATAAAAGCCTTGCACTGCTTTTTATAGTGCCTTGCCATCTGGTGTGTGTGGGGGGGGGGGGAGAGGGGTAATAAAAATTCTAGTGCTTTAAGTTATAATAAGAGGCCCTATACCAAATTTGGCTATTGCATCTCTATTTTAATAAAATCTTCAAGTTTGGATTCCTCGGTGTGTGTGTGTCTTTGGAACAATAATAGCTTTATGTTGTTAAGTTACAACAGTAGAGCCATTTATCAAATTTTATAAAATCTGTGAATTTTTGATTTAGGTTTCTGGATGTAAATAAGATAGTAAAAGCCCTGTGATTCTAAATTTTTCAAAATTTAGAATCAAACCAAACCTGTTTGGATTCCCAGTGTTGGGGATCAGGAATAAGAAATCCCTAACCAAACACTTATTGCTTTAATAATAAAACACTTTTGTTGTTATAGAAATAAAATATTAAAATAATTACAATGTTGTAAAATCTTGTATAGAAGGATTTTTTGTACAAAAAATCCTTATATACCAATTTTACTGGAGAACGAAAATTCATTCAACATACTTGTAGTTAATTAGCATTTTTATGTTTATGTAATATGGAAATATTTTAGAGTGAACTGTTAAATCATGTAACTGCCAAATTATTCTGTAACATCAAAGAACAAAGAAAGTTAAATAAAATTTAAATTGTAACAAAGGATTGTTAAAACAAAGATATATCGCAGACGGATTAAGATATGACCTAAGGCAATCACTATCGTGAAGTTCAAGTATGTACGGGGTTTCCCACCTTAATGCAGCGACCAAAAAGTGTGCCGTGTGAAGACCCATGAAACACCCAAGGGAATAAAATCGTAACTGGACCTAAGGTCGAAGGAGCAATATAAAAGGGGGTCACATAATAAGGAGTCTGGGTATTCATCGTCGGAAGGTGGTTCTTGTCGCGGTTCGTTGTTGCCGCAGTTTTTCGTAAACCGTGGTAGAGGTCAATCGTCTTCTTGTAGATGGCCACATAGAAACAAAGGTCATACGATGTTCGAGGATGTCGTACTGATTCAAAGTCGGTGACCTACGTTCCAGCCAACAGATGCCAGAAGTGCGAGATAACTCATTTGAGTTTTGAAGAAAGTCAGTTCCGGATTTACAGCCGCCAAGTTTCTTGACGTTCTCGGAAAAAGGTGCCCGTATGTGTAACCAAGATCGGAACGTAAAGGAGGATAGTGATTTCAAGAATCTACTAGTGTGCACCAGACAACTATATATAAAGTAAGGTCTAATATATCGTATTTTACTATGAGCGGAAATTGTGACAGAGATTACTCAAAGTTTTTATGCTAATATTGTTTGAGGACTGAAGGAATTTAGCTAATCATTGAACTAACTCGTTCAGTTGTGTGAGATAGGAAAGAATTAATATAAGGTGAAAATTTAATATGCTTAAAATTGTTTATTAGCTAAGCCTGCCTGTTGTATAGCATGTGTAAGTTTGCTCTGTGTAAATTAGTACCTTAGACACATTATTTAAGAGAGAATTGTTAACTTAGGAGGATTACTTATAATTCCAAGCATACTTTACTGTAGAAGTATAGAGCCTGAATTAACTTGTATGTTTAGTGTTAACTTTCAATGTACATTCAGTTAACATGAATAAATTGTTTTGTTTGTCAAATAATTTGCCTGATTCCTGCAAACCAATGCACTGCTCATAAAAATCGAATCTGTGTGACTTAGAGTGTTAAGTAGCCACGACTGAAATTCAGTAATTTTGCATTGCTAGATTTAGTATTAAGTATAAGAGAGGAAAGTTCCTTGCTTTGCTGAGTGTTTTTCTTTGGATGGATCCTGATGGTGCAGTTGATATAAACAAATAAATTTTCAGAATTCTATATAGAAAAATGCCAGTATTTCAGACAAAGAAATTGGCCCCAGCCAGAGGCAATTTCTTAGTTCTAAAAGTTTCGTGCATGTGAAGAGCATAGTTACGGCCTTGAGATAAAGGGGGATTAAAGTTGTATGAGAAGATTAAAAATAGGAGACTAAATCAGGCAACATATTAAGAGCTCGGAGTTACGACTGTATAATAAGTTAAAGTAAGGTTAAGAATAGTAAAGAGAAATTTTGAAGATAAGTTTTGAATATTGAATATAAATAAAGTAATATAAATTTTACAATGCCGCAGACGACATAAAAATATCAATATTAAAACAATGCAATTTTACAATGTAAAACAGGTAAAAGATAAACATAAAAATGATAATGTTGAATGTTAATAGTTTAGTATTTTAATGAAAGTACAAAATAAGCTTACTAAAATAGCTATCATCTGATAGCCAATATATGAATTTAAAAAAGCACTTTTTCCTGAAAACTGATTAGATGTTATACTAAGGTTCATTTGTTATTACAAAAAAGAGGAAAAGGGAGAGTAGTTGTTTTTATTAAATAAACCTGCAGCTTATATAATCTTGTAATAAAACTCTTTCAAAGTTAGGAAGCATACTTAGTTTCAAATGTTTCCTCATTTTCGTCCCCTGTTCAAGTGACCTTCGGGCAAGAAACACATATTCAAAATCTCAATCATCGTCGTCGTCAATTTCCTAATATGCGCCCTCAAGGGGGTGCTCAGGCTATTATGACAGCATTGCATGATTAACTTTACATGATTATTAATCTCCTATCAACAATTTTCCTCCAAATTAGTCTATTACTTGTCAGCACTCCAATATTGTCATACCTAACATTTCATTCTTCTAAGGCACTTCTGACTGAATTAATCCACCTAGACTTTGGTCTTCCTCTGGACCTCTTTCCTGCCATCTTGGTATCAAACATCTGTTTTGTCAATCTTTCTTCTCCCATTCTGTTTAAGTGACCATATCACCTTAGATTAGCCCTGCTCACATGTTCTTGAATGCTAACAATGTCGAGTTCCTTCCTAATGTCTTCATTTTTAATAATTCTGCTATTGATGTCATTTGAAACTAAGTATGCTTCCTAACTTTGAAAGAGTTTTATTACAAGATTATATAAGCTGCAGGTTTATTTAATAAAAACAACTACTCTCCCTTTTCCTCTTTTTTGTAATAACAAATGAACCTTATCTGTTCAGGCACCTAATTTTTCTAAGAACTCTCATATCCGTGGTCACCAGTCTTTGAACAAGTGCTTTATTTCTAACCCAACTCTCTTGATCCATAATTTAAAACTACTTTGAACACTGTCTTATATACCTGTAGTTTAGTTTTCTGGGTAATTTCTCTCTTATTCCATATAAATTTATTCAACTGGCTCCCCACCATTCCTTCTTTGCTTATTCTATTGTCTGTTTCCAGATTTAATTTGCCATCTTCACTAAAAACCATGACTAAATAGCTGAAATATCTTAATCTCAAATTAATTTCAAATTAGAAAATTTTCTGGATACAACTAAATTCAGTTACTGGTTTATTTTATGATTTTAGAATATGATAGTGTGATAGTCTTAATTGCAGCAATATCTCATAGTGAAAAAATTAACAGAAATTTCAGGACTTGTTAATAAATTGCATATGCTTTAGAAAAGCATAATTGTTGTTAATTACTCATACTTACTTGTTATTACTTGTGATGGTATCACACAAGGAGCTCTTACAAATACTTCTGTGGTCATCAATCATCTAAGCCATCAGTAATTCACCCACTTTCTACTAAATTTATTAAAACATGCAGTAATTACACATCACCCCCTTTCATAGTAAATGTCAAACTCACAGAACAAATTTCTCTTCATCTTCATTTATTCCTTCCACTGCTGCCCTCTGGAACAGTCTCTTATGTGTTTCCCAAGGAATACAATCCGTACGTCTACAAATCAAATGTAAATAATTTCATTTTTGTGCTCATGCACTATTTCCTGTTGTAAATAATTTGAATATTGCTCACTCCTGAAAGTAAACACACATTCAGACATGTTTGTGATAACATACTCAGATGATAACTGCAGTAATTTCTTTAGAAGGACTTGTATAGGTTAATTCTCTCTAGGATGCGAACCCTTTAAAAATACTGCTCATATAGTAAGTTACTATTCATACAGAGGTGGCAGGGTTTCCTTTTTAAATCGCAGGTTTGACCTACCTTAGTCCCATAGGCAACAATATTTCTGGAAATTTTTGCTGGAAATATTATGTATTTTCTTTCAAAGGAGTGTCAAATGATTGTAAACACACAAGTGATATCAAATCTTATCCCAAGTTCATACTATTTTACATCTGTTATTTATTTGTTTATTTGAGATTTGTTGCTCTAAATGTACGATGATGTTTTTGCATACAACAAAAAGAAAGAGGTACTGCTCATTTGAAAGTTGGACACATATTATCAACATACCTTAGGGGATTTATATGCTGTCTTTGACAGTCCATAAATATCTTGAAAGAAAAGGGAAGATATTGATGTAATTCTCATAAAGCAGCTATTTTTCTTTTCTTCTTATTTTTATTGCTCCATGAATCAATGATTGTTAAATATTTTTTTAACAATCATTGATTGTTAAAAAATATTCTTAAACAGTTATTTTTTTTAATGTGGTGTGAGTCTGAATCACTGATATGAAGTTTAGTAGTAGGTGATAGCTGCCAATTACTAGTGTTACTTATATTTGGATATATCAGAAAAGATGTGTGTGTGTGTGTGTGTGTGTGTGTGTGTGTGTGTGTGTGTGTGTGTGTGTGTGTGTGTGTGTGTGTGTGTGTATTTACACACACACACACACACACACACACACACAAATTACTCTGTAAACGTCTTTTGCAGAATGCTTTATTATGCAAATGTTGAAGTGTAACAACTAATTCCACCAAACTAAACGTTTTTTTTACCACTTTTACAGTTTCCACAGCATAAATGTGGAAGACTGGATTTTGCCGTCACATGGGTAGCATATAGTCAGTACTAGATTTTATTATTATTACGGGCGACTCCAAGGAGTCCTTAGACTCATCGAGGGAGGGAGGCCCTAAACATCACATCCATCACACAGTATCTATCATACTTTGCCTTGAACTCATTCACTGTCATAGCACCCACAACAGACTCTGGCAGCTTATTCCACTCATTCACCACTCTAAAAGTAAAAAACCCAGCTCTAACACTCATACTAACCACACTCTTGCCCAGTTTCCATGGATGTCCCCTAGTCCTCCCACCACAGTCCTGTTCTCAAAAATATCCTCTGAATTAATCATATAGAAACCCTTCAGCAATTTGAATGTCGCAATCATATCTCCCCTTTTCCGCCTATCAACCAATTTCTGCAACCCACAGATCTTCAACCTGTTTTCATAAGGTTCATTCCATAGACCTGCTATCATCTTGGTTGCTTGCCTCTGGATCCTCTCAACCTCCTTCCCATCAAGAAGAAACCCTGGCGCCCATATCTGGGCACAGTAGTCTAGTGGGCTGTTATCAAGGCTCGATACAGAGGAACAATAACTTGCTTATTTCTGCTCGTCAAAGTATTCTTCAACATCCAAGTGATTTGATGAGCTGATTTAGCAACTTTTGCAATGTGCTTCCTAAACTTCAACTCCCTCTCCACCAACATTCCCAAGTCCTTGGCCTCATCAATCTCCTGGAGTACAGTTCCACCAGTGTGATATACTTCTGCTAATCTTTTCACCCCAAAATGTATAGCCTTACATTTTGCCACATTAAATTGACATCCATTCTCCTTAGCCAAGACCTCCAATCTATTCAAATCATCCTGCAAAATTTTTACATCTTCTGCATTCACTGTTGCTCTATCCAAACGTTGTATCATCAGCAAACAAATGAACCGTTCCTCTCAGATCCTTCCCTATATTGTTAAGGAACAAAATAAACAGCAGTAGTCCAAGAACAGAACCCTGAAGCACACCACTAGTCACAGGCCGTCTTTTGGACGCTACTCCTGAGTAAACTACTCTCTGGTATTTCTCCAACAACCACCCTCCTATCCATCTCACCAACCCTATATACATTCCCATATGTTGCAGTTTACGGATTAGAATTCCATATGGTATCCTGTCAAAGGCCTTAGCCAGGTCCAGCAGTATGACTGTAAACCCATTACCCTTATCCAGTTCAGCCATCGCTGTGTTATAAAACCTGAGCCATGCTGTTCCCCATGCAGTATCTCATTTTCATCAATCCATTCCTGTATTTTTCCCTTGACTACTTTCTCCAAGACCTTGACAACGACTTCTGATATGCTGATCGGTTGGTAATTTGCAACAGTAGTCTTGGATCCTCCTTTATGCAGTGGAACTATTTTACCCTCTTTCCGTCCCTTCGGGACTAAACCAGACCCGAGACTCAGATTAAACAATATGGTCAAGGGCACTGACAATTCTTTAGCCGCTTCATGTAAGATCTGTGCTGGTATACCGTCCAATCCCACAGATGTATTCACATTAAGGTTCTGTAATAGACTATTCACCTCCACTTCATTCACCACAATTCCCCTATAAACTAATGGTTCCTTCAATCCTTCAATGTCAGCACCTGGATAATATACTCTTGCAAAGTGCTCACTCAGTAATTCCACTATATCGACTGGTTCAGTGAACTCTTTACCATCGTCATTCCTTAAAATCATTTTGCCATGTACAGTTTTTTTCTTGCTTGCAGCATATTGAAAGAACTGTTTGGGATTCTCTTTAGCTTGCATGGTTAATTTCCTTTCATAATCCGCTTTTGCTTTTCTTACCACACTCGTTACCCTGCTGGCCTGCGCTTTATACCGTTCATGTGCCTGCAGGTCACCATTCTCCTTAAATTCCCTCCACAGTTGTTTCTTTTTTTGCAACTCAAGTTTAATGGTGTTATTCATCCATTTAACCCCTACTTGATTTACTATTCGAACTCTAGGTATACAGTCAGCCGTAACCTCCTGTAAATGCTCCTTGACCACTTCCCATGCCCTATCAGCATCCAGCCCTTGCAGTTTTACATGCCATGGCACTGAACCAAGCAATCTCCTAAGCTTGTCATACTTGCCAGCACGGTAATTCCACATATACCCTGTCTTAATTGAAAATTTCACACATTTAGCCACCTCCTAGGTGGCTAAATGTGTGATAATTTTCCTAACCTCACCTTATGATCACTCTCACCAATAGGTGGCAACATGGTCATATTCATTACAGTCAAATTCTCAGATGCTATTACTAGGTCAAGCACTCTCGAACCCCTAGTATTTTCCATTACATGCTGTCTCAGATAGTTATCCCTTAGTAACTGAATAAAATCCAGTTCCTTCCTCACGTGTGTCCTCTCCTCCTTCCAATCGATGTTACATAGTTGAAATCCTCCATAATAATTACCCTCCTTCCATTTCATCAATTTGTCTGTGCATACTATCTCCACCATCTATTCCATCACCTGGTCTGTAGCAGCACCCAATTGTACATTTTGTTCTGTTAGTCTTAATCTCACACCAAATAGCCTCAAATGAGCTCTTTTCACTATCCTGCAATACAACTTCTATTCTCCTTGGCTGCAGTTCATCAGCTATCATCAATGATACTCCTCCCCCCATTTTATTCTCTCTGTCCCTCCTGAACACACTATACTCTACACATTCTATCCCACTAACTATATCATCTTCTTTGTTGTTAAAGATACCAAGCTATTTTAAATATAAATCTGGTTTTAATCCAATTCCCAAGTAAGCAAACAGACAAGTAAGTCAAGTTTGCAAAGATGATATAGAAAGGAACTTTCTATATCATCTTCTGTCAGCCATGTTTCACTAATGCCAATAACCTGTGGCCAGGAAGACACAACCAAGGCCAAAAATTCTTCCTTCTTGTTTCTAATACTCCTGGCATTAGTATACATGAAATGCAGAGGTCCATTTGTCCAACCCCTATCTTGATGCGTTATACATTGAAGAAATCAGAATGGGATAGTTATATATAACTATCCCATTCTGATTTCTTGTCCTTTATACTGGCTCAGGCACATACATTCTCATACTCAACTGCCTCACTGATGTCTGCATATCCACTTCCTCCCCTCCTTAATACTTCTAGTTTCCCTGATTTTGCACATCCACTCTCACTTCACTCAGCAACACTTTTTCCAGTCTTCGCACACCATATCCATTCAAATGTAAGCCATCCATCTTGTACAAATCCTTTTGCCCATCAAACTCACTCCACAAGTCCACAAACTCCACACCATACCATCTGCATAACCTACACATAAAGTCATTTGCGATTATGGCCCTCCTCCTAAACCTCCTAGACCTCCTCTGTCATACCGCGGCAACAGACTCACTATCCTAACTCTGTCACTCTTTTCTTTCGCTACCTCTAATAATTCCTTCAAGTCCTCTCTCATATCAAATTTATCTCCTTTCAAATCATTCGTTCATGCTACGACTATCAATTCTTTCATCCTCTGCTTTTGTGCTCTAATACTTGCACTTACATTCTTAATTTTCGCACCCGGTAAGTACGATTTAGTCAAACTCTCATCTATCACACCTCTTACTAACGAGTCACCATACAACACTCTTTCCTTCATTTCTGAAACACTCCCAATTATACGCTTATTTTTCCTTTCATACACTTGCTTATTTCTGTTAGCCGAGGTGCTCAGGAAAGAGTTTTGCAGATGCTCCAACTGCCACTTCGCTCTATGTATTACTCAGCGTAACCGTATGATCTCACTCATTACAGCTAATTTCTCATTTTTTTAATCATTCAAACCATTTTCTCTCTCTGTATAATTACTTTCATTCTCTCTTTCATTACCACTCTCATTGCTGTCTTGTACAACATCACAATTTACTATCAAACCACTATTTTCTCTCACATTCTGGCTTTCTTCTACAACAACAACAATCTCACGACCTGACACACACTTCGATTCCTCCCTTTCCTTACACTTTCAGCACAGTTTCCCACCACTATCACTATCTACCCAAACTCCAGCCTCTTTCGGGAAAGCATACATCCTGCACACATTACACTGGACGAATTCCCTTACATTAAAGTTTTTGAACTAAGACGGCAAAGTTTTGGATGCCATTGTTTTTCGTCGCATTGCTGCCATGTGCTACACTATCAATCGTATCTTTAAACTGCTAGTTTAAATAAAGCGGAAATCACACCAAAAATCACACAGACACGTATTTTATGCTAGAGTATCATAGCATAGGTGCAGTTGCAAAGATGATATGACATTTTTCTTTGATTGAAAAGGCTCAAATCCTGTTTAGATATGAGGAACTTTTATAAATGCTGTTCGAGTAAAAGGGAGTTGGTGTCTCTCCCACTGCAACAACAAAAAAACCATCCAGAAATAAAAACACACACAAAACAGTTGACAAGCATTATATATTGTCCCATGTTAAGTATTTATATGTTATATATTTTATACTTAATTATTTTGTTTACTTGATTAGATCCTTCTTTTAACTTATTCAATTAAAGTCCTACCAGCTGCTCTATAGGTATGTCGTTGCTTTCTCTATATTTTACCTTTATATCTTCCTATTCTATCTTTCAATTGCTATTTTTCTTCTTCAGATATTGGGCCTAATATGCTTACATCTATTTATGTCTAGGACTGTTTCCTCTTTGGATACAGGCAAATTTATATTATGCTGCGCCAGCCAGTATCCTATAGTAGAAAAGGATTCCTACTCGGGGAGACAATATTAGATTCTGAGCTGTTCTTACACAATACTTTACTTTAATGCTGCTGTATAGATTCAAACTATTGCAGTCGTGACCTAACTCTATAATTATATATACTTTCTAATTCCTTCCCGCCAAAATAGGTTCTATTTTTATAAGTGGTAGTTTGGGATCGTAATCAGGCATGACTCAGGTTTAGGTAAATATAACATGTTTATTGGAATATCTAAACAGAATACAAAATTCATACTCTCAATTATGACTCAATACTAAATGAAAACTCTAGTTAAGAGTTAACATATTCTAAATTAATTAAAGGTCATAAAGCATGTGAAACACTATAACTGCATATTGGGATAGATAGCAAATGATATGAAGCTCTAAAGTTCTAAAGTTCAACTAAAATTCATTTCTGTAATGCTATTCATAAGATAATATAAACAAACATTCTAATGTTACTCAGTTACTAAAATCCACAATTCTGATCTCATTAAGTTAATCCTATCACATAAAATTACAAAAGATCTCTTCCAAACAATTCTTCTTACTCTCTCAAAGGAGATTAACTTTCTAATTAGAGACTGTCCACAGAGTTCTTTAGAATACTGTTCTTAATTTCACATTTGCAAACAATCTTCTCTCTTCTAATGAATTTTATACACAAAATTAGAGTAATTTTACCTTACTGAACCTTTTTCACATCTTTCAGCACCACGTGCACATCTGGCTACTTCTTGTCTATTGGCTGTCCATATGCCAATGTAGGAGTTACGCTATCTTCGTTATTTCTGCCGAAAACGAACTTAATCTTTGCATTTCAGGAACAACTCGATGGGACTTCTCAGCGATGGCTTGATTCTTCTAGGACTGGAAATTTTTTTACCTTCAGCTCTGCGTAGAATCCTTCTCCATTTTCAAGAAAGCCTGATGTCTGACATCTTATCTTAGCACAAACGCTTCATTCCCCCTCCCTTTACGCGAACTCCCGCTAACTTCCGAGCCACCAAACAGGAAAACAATATGACAAGAGACCTTCCCGACACGGCACTCATCCCCTTATATTCTTCATTAGAGTGCCCTCTTTTTCCACAGTCCCCTTTGCACACAACCCATGTCTTTTCACCCCTTGGGTTCATCCCTTGCTTTCCCGACGCTGTTATGCTCTTGGATTCACGGAATATGCATCAACATACGTTCTGCTTAAGCTACTGCCGCTAGCGTTACGCTGCGTGTAGTTTTATACCTTCCAAGAATTATTATTTAGTAACTATTTGATGACTCGTAGTTATTTTTACACAGCTTAAGTGAGGCTTAAATTAAATTGGATTATCCCTCTTTTAAGACATACTCTAAAAAAATCCTAATATGATCACAAAAGATTAAATATATCGTACATGAAATAAGGAATGCAAATTTTATACATAAAGTGAAGAAGTTTCCCTTTTAATTTTAACTGATGTGCAGGTATTTCTCTTTGTTAGTAAATTTAGTATGTTGGATTCTGAATGAATGATTTCTTTGCAAGATTCCTTCATTCAGGATCCAACACCCTCATGGCTTGGTTGTCTTAGTTGTTATACCAATCAGAACCAATTCCAAAAGTTGAGGCAGTTCATCACAGTTGGAGATGATGATCATCATCATCAAATTCCTGACATGTACCATCAAGGGATGTAAAGGATATGATAGTACTACATGAAAAACTTACATCACTACTAACTTCCTATCTATAATTTTCCTCTAAATCAATCTTTTTTTTACTCCAACATTATCAGATCTTATATTTCTATCTTCTAAGGCACTTTTTACCATATCAATCCATCTATATCTTAGTCTTCCTCTGGGGCTTTTTCCTGCCAACCTGTCAGAGAACACTTGTTTTGCTAATCTTTCCTCTCCCATTCTTTAAGTGACCATACCACCTGAGATTAGCTCTAGGATGCTGACAATGTCAAGTTCTTTCTAATATCCTCGTTATTAATATGATATTGATGCCATCTGTTCATGCCCCTAATCTTTCTCAGGACTTTCATGATGGTACAACATGACAGGAGTATAACATCATCTGCATAAAGTAAAGAGCTGACATTAACATCTCCAATTTTGATATCAGGTTTAATACCACTTTCCTGCTGAACTGCTGACTTACAACTCAAATAAAGACTAAGTATTGCTTGGTATAATGCCCCACTGACACCATACAACTATAGCGTTTTGAATAGCTTCTCTCTTGGCACCATGTCATGTGCCTTTTCCAGATCTATGAAACTTAAATACAGATCTTTGTTATATTCTCATGATTTCTCAACTATTTCTCATTAAGTGAAAATCTGATCCTGACAGCCTCTATTTGGTCCAAATCCAGTTTGTTCTTCACCAAGCTTTTCTTCCACAATCCTTCTCAACAGTTTCTCAAGTATACTTCGTAAATCTTACCAGGAACAGTAGAGAAATACCTCTGTAATTCTCACATTCAGTTTTATTTCCCTTTTTATATATAGGTACTATGAGAGCTCTACTCCAATCATCTGGAATTCCCTCTGTCCAGGCCTTCTGAACTATGCAGTGCAGCCACTGTAAGACTTTTCTACCTCCATACTTGAGCATTTCTGGTTGAATATCATCTACTCCAGCTGCCTTTCCTACCCCAGGCTTTTAATGGCTTTTTCTACTTCAAGTATGGATATGTACTGACTGCATGCCTTTGAGGATTTTTTTTACCACTGTACTGTTACTATAAAAATGTTTCAAATTTTGGCTTATCTTTATATATATATATATATATATATATATATATATATATATATATATATATGACTTAGAGTTTATAGTACAGGAAACATAGCAAGACCTATGGGCAAGAAAGTAAGAAGAAATGAAGGAATTTGTTGACATTTTTGAACAGCTGAAGATTCTTCCAGGAAGGCAGAATGAGGGAGGCTTTTCCCTTATTCTGTCTGGAGTAAAAGAGAAGTTGGTTCAGTAAATTTGGTGGAAGATGGTGGTGTTGAACTCTGAATGGTCTTGTGACTTCGTTTCAGCAGATCATTCAGTTTTCAACAAACACAACTTAGTAAACTGAATTATTCATAGTAGAAAATATTTGCATCTAGTAAAAAAATCAAATAATATTGTGTTTAAGTTGTGAAATATTAAAATAATAAAATACAACACTTAGAAGGTATCAGTTATAAAATTGTAATGATGCATAACAGATTTGGAATTATATTATGCTATTTAGAAGTTGTTTTTTTTATGAATTATAAATCAAGATTTAGTAGTGTACAGTGTAACTGAAATTAACTTAAATATTCTACTGAGCTAAATGTAAGAGGTCCAAAGGTTTGATACGTGTTAGTGTAAGCGCCTGAGGCTGTGTGATACTAGGAACAGGTGTGCATAATAACAGTCCCGTGATTCCTGCTACAGAAAAAAAGTGCTGACATCATTCGGAGGTCGAGACTAACATAGCCCGCATAAGGTGTTTCAGGAGAGATAGGGGGGCGCTATGTGATGCGTAATATAAGGGATTGCAGGAGGAGGAACAAGGCCTTTTTTTTTCTGGGATTTCATGGTCATAAGGAGAAAATCGAGGTAGCTGGTTCCAGGCAGAACAGCGGGCAAGGATGCGTGGCAGCAGGAAGTTTGAATCGAGCAGTTCCTGAAATTATGGACGGAGTTTCCGGCGCGACGCAGCTAATGCTTTCATTACAAGCAGGTGCCGAGTTGTCGATGTTCCCGTGAAGTCTTTGAATAACGAAGGTAGCCATTGTGCATGTCAAGGATAACCACTTAGCAGAAATATAACACCGCACGTTGTCCAAACAAATAATCGACCCTCGGGTACCTCCATAACAGTATCAGCCAGCAGACCCAATCTGAAATCAAGTGAAGGTAATGTAGAAGTTTTATTATTTGTGTTTTGGACGCCTGTGAGAGAGTGAAGAATTTTAGATGCAAGAAACTTGATAAAGCAGAACATTATCAACTAGTGAACTTTCAAGTAATTGTTCTATTAGGCTGTAGCCTGACATCGAGATTGTTAAGAGGAGTTTGATAAAGTTGCAGAGAAAAGAATTGTGAACCTAAATTTTAATATTAATATGACGGATTGTTCCCAGAATTATTTGAAGGAATTGTTATAAGTGAAATGTGTTAATGACTATTAAGATTAGGCATTTTACTAGAAATAAGATTTTGTGTGCTTGGGATAACCCTGAAAGAAACTACCTTACATAACTTAGTATTTGTATATGATTGTAATCTTAACTAGAGTGAATTTATGTAATTATAGAGTGTATTTTAAGGTTGTAGAATAAACATGTATTCTTTTTCCAAACTGAGTCTTGCCTGACCAAGAGCGTCAAATCACCACTCTAAAAATATGTACTTGTAACGGGAGGGTAAGGTTAAAGTGAGATATTTGGCCATGACTGACTGAGGGAGTTAACAGGTAGTTACATATTTTGCGTTATTGGAAGTATCTATCTCCCTGAATAGTATGATTTATTATTATAGGGCATAAACTGGTGTAGTCTTTAAATAAAATAAATGTATTTATGCTTGAAAAGGAGATAGAGCCAAGAATCCAGGTTTGTACTTAGAGTAATTGATTTGTGAGTTTGAGAGGTGCGACTTAATTAAATTTGCATAAATAACGATGCAACAGTGGGCAGTTCAGCAAACATAGACTGAATGTGTATGACTGTTCACCAGGCAGAAACTGAATATCTGTGAGAAAGGAGTTGGAGTGGATCTTCAAGAGAGAAGAGAGAGGAATCATCAGTTAACTGGATCATCCTCTTCTAAATAGCATCAAGCAGTCTTAGAGAAGATTTAGGTTCACCACCCCAAATGTATGAGCAGTATCTCCATGGTAGAACAGATTTGGGATTTATACAGTGTTAGCAGTTGTATAGGTGAGAAATACTACCTTAGACTGGAACGTTCAGAGTTTTTAGATAGCAGCAATATAGGTATGGTTGAGATACGTTGTGCCCATATCTCAGATGGATTATCTGCAGATGTAAGTCACACATGAAGGAGATCTGATCATGTTTGGATATCTGGGTATTGTCAAAAGTTATGTGAAGAAATGCAGATCTTTCTAGCAATAAATTAGGCCTGAATTTTGGTAGTATTGAAGTTAACAAGGTGGTCCTCACCTCACTGAAGTATAATGAGATCAGAGTTGAGAGCATTGATTAAAGTTGATCTCGAGGCTTCTAATAATTGGACACAAAGTTTGTCAAATGAAAAAGAGGAATGGAATGTACTATCATCAGTGAATCTGTGGATTGGATTTGAAGTTGGTGAGAGCAGGTCATTTATGTAAAGGAAGAAATTAGCATGAAAGTACAGAGTCATGGGATCTTCTTGCATTTTGGGGGAATCTGGCAGCTCATTCGGAATGGTTAGAAGGTTGCCCTATAGAATGGGTAGCTTGTGGAGTAGGCCTCTTTCAAACCAAATCAAATGCCTTAGGATTGTCTAGAGCAACCACACCACCCAATAAGTTGCCCAAAGGTGGGTAATGTAGGCTAGAAGATTGGCTGTAGATCAAAAATAACAAAATGATTAGCTGGTTTGCCTCCAGCTGGTGAAGTTTGCTGTTGATAATCTTCTGTATGGATTTTGACAAAACTGAAGTGAGATCGTTTGGATGATAGTTTGGCTGCCTTCCCCCCCCCCCCTCACATCCTTTTGGAATGGATGAAGGGAATAAAAGTTGGCTGCTTCTGGAGCACAAATTTTTAGCAAAGTGGAGTCAGGAAGATACTTTCAAGATGAGCTGTTTATTTCCATACAGTAAGACAGATGCCAGTTGAGTACAAAAGATTGAAGAGGCAAAATAATGTATGGTTTTAATGGTGCAAGGCAACAAAGGCCTTACTATGCCATGTGAAAGGTTATAGCAGTACACGAGGTAAGACGATTGCAAACATCCATGCCTGCAGTTGGATTCAAACCCATGAACTGTTGGTTAGAGAGCAGGTACGCTAACCACTCAGCCAACCAGGCTGTCATTCTGGAACACAAATTTTAAGCACAGTGGGGGGGAATACTGTCAAGACCAGCTGCCTAGTTTGTGCCCTATTCCTGATTTTATGCTCTCGCATAGACCTACACATTTTACATGTAGGCATTCGGAACTGAAATCTTATGGAATAGGGTGTAGGGTGGTTACTCCTTATTCCTGGAGGTATCCTATGACTAGCTTGTGTGTTCACAGGGTTGGTTTGCCTGCATGCAGGATGAAAAACCCCCAGATAAACTGGGAGGGAAAACCCTGCTGCCCACGTCCAAGACCGGCTAACTTGGCTATGACTGAGGAAGATCCTTGAGCTCCTTACGTCGTCGACAGGAATCGAATCTAGGACACTCCTTCTCCAGGCATATGGTTGCGAAGTGCATAGCCACTAGGCTAACCACACAGACAGTTTGTGCCCAGGTTATTTAAAATTCTGATTTCTTTTTGGAATTTCATGGAGTAAGCAGTTTTTGGAGGGTGGAACTTTGCCTTGGTCATCATTGCAGGAATAGGAAGAGAAAAGTGATGCTAGTTGGTCATTCTTGTCTTTCAATAGTACTATTTGGGTGTGAGAACAGTGGAAACACTGATGGGTAAAAGTTGTGATCAGTGGCCTTGTTAGAAACCAGAATATGGAACTCCAGTTTGAGCTGGAGGTGAGTTTGTGGTATTTGGTCCTTTCAAAATCTGATTTATAGTTATTGTTGGGTTTTTTAATTGTTGCATGCTGCAGTGCAGGAATGCTGGGCTTTTGCTTTTGAGCCACTCCTAGTATGCTCATTTTATTCCTTGGACTGCACAGTTGTTGGAGAAAAAAACCAAGGCTGGGATAGTGGTCAGGAATTTTGGGTGGAATTGAGGAAGGTAGGCTTTCATTCCAGTGAAGATTATTTCTATTATTTGGTCTGAGCAAGTGTTCAGGAGAACAGAAGGAATCAGACCACTGAAAGGAGGAAGAAGAAAAACTCAGACTTTTCTTCTGTTACAAGGCATTTCAAGGGTCCTGTTAATAATTGGTGGATTTTTATATTGAGGAGATATTCATATATATTATCTTGATATTTATCCTACCATAGAGATGATCTCTGTTTCTAACAATTATTTTTTTTATTCCGAGTGTACCTATATGTTATTATATGCACAAGGGTTCACTCCAATTGGTGCAATGATCTTAACTCTCTTTCAGAATCCAAATAATCACTGACTCAAGACCAAAATACAAAATAAACACATTAATAAAACAAAAACAATATATATATATATACACTTCAAACAAATATTGCATAACTAACTACAAATTAATTGGATCCAAGGCCTTTTAAAAATAAATTTACACTTAAGACTAGACTAAACACTTTGTTTGCACAATCACAAAATGTTCATAGCCAGTTTCTTTCTCTGTCAAGGCCCTTTTCTGAAGATATATAACTCCATTCTTCATTTTTACAGGATCCTTTCTCATCATTTATATAGCACACATTAATTCTTCCAAACTTAATTCTTTCTCTTTTCTTCAGTAGAAATAATAGTCAGATCCGGCGTCCTTAATACAGATGAAACTTCCTAATCAGAGTTTTCTCAAACATTCCTTTAGAACGTAAATAGCAAATTCTTCTTTTATTCACTAAATGCTTATTGACAGTCTTAACTCTTCCAAAAAAAAAAAACTTATAGTTCTACGATTCCCTTTTCGGAATCTACTAGAAATCTTTCAATTAATGTTTCCTCCAATATTTCGTTTAAAACGCTTATAGCAATATTTTCCTTTTATTCATCAATACTTCTTCCACTTTGAAACTTAATAGTTCCACAATTCCTTTTTCGGAATATACTTTAATTTTCCTCCAGCTGTCACATAAAAAACTTCAGTTCCTCCGAACCTAAATATCTGCCGGCCTGTGTTCTAAATTCCTTCCGAACGCTCTCTTGTTTACAGGCGTTACTCAGATACCGGACGCTTTCTTGTCAGCTGTCAATCACTCATCAAACTTCTCAGCGAGCATACGCACTCCGTAGCAAGCGAGAAACTAAGTACTGTATAATGGCTGACACTTTGTCTCCGTTAGCGACAAGAGAATGTTCCCATAAAAACCAACTTTTGATAATTTTAAATTACAATAAAATTTGTTTCAAGTAACACAACTATTCAAATCCGGTAAGTACATAAATTTTGAACTGCTTTACATATCACTTTTAACAAAACAATTTCCATAACGAGCACATCGCAAGTGCCGACAATGCGTGTTATGAAAACAAAACTAATAAACATACTAACATAAACAATATGTAAAAATATTCAGAATTTTAATTATGATTATTTTTACATCTGTTTCATCTTTCTCTGAAAAAAAAAATTTTTTTTTTTTTAAATATATATTTTTTTAAATATTTAACCTATATCTAAACAAAACTTTTAATGCTTATTCCTAGATCTTAACAAATAACGTGATTCTTGCTCATCATTATTTACACAATCGGAATCGCTAGTTTCAGAATCATCTGATGCTAGAGATGATTCAGAATTTACATCTTCTAATTTACTATACTTACAAATTTCATTTCTGTACTTTTCAAATATCTCGCTTAAGTTATTTGAATCATGCCTTAAATCTACAGAATCAAATTCTACAGGCTTCTGAGATTCTACAAGTTTCTGAAATTCTTTATCCTTATTAACTAAATTAGAGGTATTCTCACATTCTTTGGACTGATTTAACTCCATATTAACCAACCTATGATATTCTGCTACTATTTCATCCATGTTAGAGTCAATTTGTTTATCATCACTCTTACATTGTACTTTATCTGAATTATGTACCTTGATATTTCTAAAATTTCCTGCATTAGGGTTTATTTTACCCAAATTAAATTTTCTCCTTTGCTGCATATTTGAATTATGAGCTTTAAAACTATTCCCTTTTTTGCTATTTGATTGTGAATGAGATGCACAATTAGTACTAGGAAAACAATGCTTATCTTTCAGTATTTTATTCATATTGTCTCCTAATGTAACTAAATTTCTACTCCCTAAAAAAGTACCTTTTTAACCTATCATAGTGTACACTTAAAATTTTAGTAGGATTTTTGACATCTTGAATCCTAAAATTCACAGGAGAAAATTTATCTAAAATTCTATATGGACCTAAAGCTTTCCTTCCTAATTTCCCAACCCTTTTTATACTAGATTTATCATCTAACAATACTAAATCTCCTGGTACAAATGACTTATACTGTCTAAAACGATTTATATACTGCCTAGTTTTCTGAGAACTTAATCTACTTATTTCACCTACTAATCTGTGAGTAGTGGAAAATTTATCTACTACTGTTTCCAGATACTCATTTATGTCATTATATCCTGTATTAGGAATGACTGAAACAAGTTCATTAGGAAAGATTGGATCAAAGCCATATAAAGCAAAAGATGGTTTTTCTTTGATAGCAGAATGAAAAGCAGATCTGCATGCAAATAATGCTTGAGAAAGATATGTGTCCCAATCACTCATTTTAGTGTTTGCCAGATTGGAAAGTATTTGCTTTATATTTTTATTCAGCCTTTCACACATACCATTACACTGCGGGTGGTAAGGTGTTGTAAAAATCTTCCTAACGTTGAGTAATTTACATAACTGTAACAACAGTTCAGATGTAAAATTTGCTCCTTGGTCTGAAAGTAAGGTCTGAGGAGTTCCATATCTACAAATTATCATATTCAAAAACTTTCTTGCAATAGTCTTTGCAGTTTGATCCTTCATTGACACTGCTTCTGGAAATCTAGTTAGCATGTCTATGACTACTAGAATATACCTATTGCCTCTTTTAGTAATTGGCAGTGGACCTACTACATCAATAGCAACAGCCTGAAAAGGTCTAGTTGGAATTGGAAATGGTTGTAATGGAGCTTTTCCTCTGAAAGGAGATCTTATTTGGCACCTATGGTATGATTTGACATATGTGAGTATATAACTCTTCATACCTTTCCAGATGTAACGATCCTTTATTCTTTCCCAAGTTCTAGAAAATCCTTGGTGTCCTGCCAAGTCTGAATCATGGAAAGTGTACATAATCCAAGGAATCATTTTAGTTGGTGCCAATATTTTCACTTTCAACCTTCCATCTTCCATTTGTCTAGATAAGAGTAACCCATCTTTATCAAAATATAAGTTTTCCAGGTTCAAAAATGTATCTAGCTGAGTTTCACCCTTCAATATTGCTTCATAGATAGTTTTGAGTATGGGATCATCTTTCTGAGCTTGGACAATCTTATCCTTTTCCCAAATTTGTGAACTAGGTTCCTTATTCTTTAGAGTCTCAATATTGAACACTTGATCTTGAAAAACTTCAGGAGACTGCTCTACTTTTCCTTTGTCACCTGATTTCCTGTCTAAACGGCATTCTAGTCCACACAAGGACACTGTATTATCAACAAAATTACATGCAAAACCATGACGTTTCAGAAAATCAATTCCAAATATTACTTGTACATTTGGATTAGAGAATTCTGGAAGAACTATTAATGGATGACAAACTTTCAATGGAAAACAAGGAATTGAAATAAAAACATTTATTTGCTTATCAGCTGAAATTTCTGATTCAAATATTCCCTTTAATTTAATTGGATAGCTTAAAACTGAAATATCATTTGGAATTATAGATTTAATTTTATTAAACAAGCTATAAGAAATGAGTGAGATGTGTGCATCTGTGTCAAGTAAGATTTCACAAGGCACATCTTCAATAAATCCTTGTAAAACTGTCAAAGGATTACCTCCATTAGCACAAGGAGCTAATGATACATCAAACTCTCTTTTAGGGTTAGAGTTGTCTTTAGCTTTACCCATGTCTAATGAGTAGTTTGACATTTCTGTCCTTGCCAGTATGATATTGGAATAATAACTATTTCCAGATTTTTCTTTATTCTCTGATTTCTTTTGAAAACAAGATTTATCTCTAACCTAACAGTCTTTAGCAAAATGACCCGGTTTATTGCATCTAAAGCATTTTGGAACAGATCTCCTATGAGATGCTTTATTCTTGTCAATACCATTAGATTTACAAGAGAAAGATTGATTATCTGTAAGATTATTGGATATTGTTAAATCAGATATCATCTTAAACAGAAGTTCCTGTCCTTGTACTATTGGTCTCTGTTGTCTTTCTATTTCTTCACTCAGAAAGGTTTTGAGTTCCTCTAATTTTCCCAAATAATGTAATTGTACCTTGGAATCAGATTCTGGAACATTTTCTATTAGATTTACAGAAATTTCCTTAGACTGTTTCTTTTTTATTTGCACCTTTTAATTTATACAAGTTCAAAACACTGGTCAAGATTTTTAACCTTTTTCTTGTATGCTGTTTCTTTCAAATTATCTCTAAGGCCAAGCCTAAATTGATTAAACAGCAACCATTCTAAAGAGGATTTCTCTTCAGATGAAACATTAAATTCATGAGCAATGCTCCAAAGTTTGTGATAGTATTCTGAAACAGACTCCCTACTACCTTGAATGCACTGTTGAATTTTCCAAATGTTAGGCCCTAATTCTCTTACACTTGAAAATTCTGATATTAGCAAACTTTTAAAGGTTGCATAACTGTCAGTGTCTCTTAGTAAAGGAGATGTGTTTAAGAATGTTTTGGCTTTGCCCAATAATTTACTACGAAGTATAATTAATAAATGAAAATCTGACCATTTTCCTAAATCTCTAATTTTTTCTGCATATCTGAAAAATGTTTCTACACTTTCACTACTATCACCTGAGAAAGAAGGTATTACTAAAGTTGGATTAATTAACCTAAAAAATTCCTCATCTTTAATTGAAGAAACTTCACAACTATTATTGCTATCTTCTGTAGCCATTTTACTTGAGTCAAGATTTACTTTCTGGATTCTAAAAATAAAGTTAAGTCATAACAAATCCTGTAGTCGACTGCGCCATTGTTAATAATTGGTTGATTTTTTTATTGATAATATTCATAGATATTATCTTATATTTAATCCTACCATAGAGAATGATCTCTGTTTCTAACAATTATTTTTTTTTTTTATTCTGAGTGTACCTATATGTTATTATATGCACAAGGGTTCACTCCAATTGGTGCAATGATCTTAACTCTTTCTTTCAGAATCCAAATAATCACTGACTCAAGACCAAAATACAAAATAAACACATTAATAAAACAAAAACAATATATATATATATACACTTCAAACAAATATTACATAACTAACTACAAATTAATTGGATCCAAGGCCTTTTAAAAATAAATTTACACTTAAGACTAGACTAAACACTTTGTTTGCACAATCACAAAATGTTCATAGCCAGTTTCTTTCTCTGTCAAGGCCCTTTTCTGAAGATATATAACTCCATTCTTCATTTTTACAGGATCCTTTCTCATCATTTATATAGCACACATTAATTCTTCCAAACTTAATTCTTTCTCTTTTCTTCAGTAGAAATAATAGTCAGATCCGGCGTCCTTAATACAGATGAAACTTCCTAATCAGAGTTTTCTCAAACATTCCTTTAGAACGTAAATAGCAAATTCTTCTTTTATTCACTAAATGCTTATTGACAGTCTTAACTCTTCCAAAAAAAAAAAACTTATAGTTCTACGATTCCCTTTTCGGAATCTACTAGAAATCTTTCAATTAATGTTTCTTCCAATATTTCGTTTAAAACGTATATAGCAATATTTTCCTTTTATTCATCAATACTTCTTCCACTTTGAAACTTAATAGTTCCACGATTCCTTTTTCGGAATATACTTTAATTTTCCTCCAGCTGTCACATAAAAAACTTCAGTTCCTCCGAACCTAAATATCTGCCGGCCTGTGTTCTAAATTCCTTCCGAACGCTCTCTTGTTTACAGGCGTTACTCAGATACCGGACGCTTTCTTGTCAGCTGTCAATCACTCATCAAACTTCTCGGCGAGCATGCGCACTCCGTAGCAAGCGAGAAACTAAGTACTGTATAATGGCTGACACTTTGTCTCCGTTAGCGACAAGAGAATGTTCTCATAAAAACCAACTTTTGATAATTTTAAATTACAATAAAATTTGTTTCAAGTAACACAACTATTCAAATCCGGTAAGTACATAAATTTTGAACTGCTTTACATATCACTTTTAACAAAACAATTTCCATAACGAGCACATCGCAAGTGCCGACAATGTGTGTTATGAAAACAAAACTAATAAACATACTAACATAAACAATACGTAAAAATATTCAGAATTTTAATTATGATTATTTTTACAGTACTATTTATTATTATTAGACAGGGGGTGCTGTGTATGCATACGAACAGGTGCATGGTAATATCACTACACCCGTTTTTTATAGTTTTAAAGTGGTTCCAACTCCGGTTTTTAATTTGAAAGTGTTCCCAAGTAACTCTGCTTGTCACGCTGAAGAAGTGATATAAAATTCACCAAAATCGGCTTAGAAGAAACCAAATTTTGAAGTGCTGAGAAGTGAACAGAGGGGGACCGCGGTCAACAAAGAGTGAAGAACAAAGGACGTCGCCATCTTTACAATCACACTACAGTTGCTCGAGGGAAGAAAGGCGAGTCATGAAGTCCATCAAATGCCTGAAGGATTTATCGTCCAACAGAAACCATATAACCTGTAGGAAATGCAGTAGGATTCTGCACGTTACATGTGGCTGCTTTTCAGAAACAACCCTACAACGTAAATCCAATGCAACATGCGAGGAATGGAAGTGCCTACTCTGCAGGAAGAACAAAGAAACGCACCTAAGGTAGCCACCTATGACACAGTCAATTATACCGAAGGCAAAATCAGACGACGAAGTAAACAGACAAAAAAATACAGGTGAGTCCTATAATTTCAACTCTTTAAATATACTAATTGAAAACGGTCTAGAGACTACCACGACATAAATCTACCTATGATAGAAAACCTACGACACAATCGATTATACCGGAGGCAAAATCAGACGATGAACTGAACAGACAAAAAAATACAGGTGAGTCCTATAATTTTAACTCTTTAAATATACTAATAGAAAACGGTCTAGAGACTATAAAAGCCAACTCAGTAGATCTTGTGCAAGAACTCTTTGACAAACAGAATGAACAAATAACAAAAAAACTAACAAAATGATAGAAGTGTTGAAAACGGTAAAAGACATTAAAATCAGCATTAACGCACTAACTGACAGCCAACACAATGATGAAAGAGACATCCGAACTCTGTCAAGAACTTAATTCTCTAAAACTCTAATACGAACGTTTAAATCAGCAGCAACATAAAGAAGATCTTGTCATAAACGGTCTTCCTGAAACTGCATCTACAGAAAACCTCAGAACGTAGTCTTAAAATTAGGCCATGCAGTTGATACCTCCACAGCTTAACAACATTCAGACCGTAAATCGGATTCCTAGGAAGAGCAAAAAACAAGGCTTGCCATGACCTACACCAGTCATAGTTCATCTTATAAGCAAGTCCAAGAAACAATCCCATAAAAGGTAGCAGACAGAAAAAACCAGTTGCCAAGGACTTGAATGCATTACAAGACAATACACCAATCTTCCTATCCGAATATTTAACATCATTCAACCAGAATCTGTTGTACCAACCATTCTTATGTACATGGTATTCCTTCCACAACATCCTTTTCTTATGAATCTCTTGCTTGAAAAGATTACACATCCATTAGACTTCTATCCTATTTATTCTTTGAACTCTTGAAACACATTCTGATATTGAATCATTTAAGTAATTTTTTAAATGCTTCCCATGCACTGTCAATATTCTTTCCATCCAGCAACTGATACCATAGCGCTGAACTCAGTATACTCCTCAGTTGGTCATAATTTCTTGCTTTATAGTTCGGCATGTAATCTTTTCTAAAATGGAACATTCATAAACTTAGTCACCTCCCAAGTGAGTTCTGCATGATCCCTGTCACCAAATGGAGGCAGAATAGTTATGTCCTTAACTGAAAAATTTTCATACACTATAATGAAATCTAACATCACTCTTTGATCTTGAGTTCCCTCTGTCACATGCAGCTTGAGGAAGTTGTCTTGCAACAGCTCAATAAATTCAGTTTCATTCTTCTCATGAGATTTTACTGCTACCCAATCAATGTTTGGATAATTAAAATCCCCGATTCGATTACCCTTTTAGCACCCATCACCTTTATTTGGTAATGCATTTCTTCATCACTAGCAACCAATCTACTAAGTCTGTGACAACACCCCACTATGTATTTGATCTTGTTAGATTCCATGTTGCACCAGATGGCTTCAAACTCACTGCTACATGTAAAAGTATAAGTCTTAACACTAACTGGATTCAAGTCATCCAATATCATTGACAGCACACACCCTCCTTTCCTGTCCTATGTGAAACCTTTGTAACTAATTTCATTGGAAGACAAAAAAAATGTATTTATAGGAAGTAAATATATTTATTCTTTAAAACAATTTAAGTGAATTCTGCACACCATTTAAACATCAAAAGAACAAATGCTTGAATTATAGAATTAAAAATAAATTGCATACACTCAAATTTAATATTTACACAAAATCAAAGTAATCAACCAAATTAATGTTTATTTTTCTCAAATAAAAATATATGTGTGGTTATTAAATAACAGTTAAAATGTAAAGTATATTTAATATAGGAAATTTTAATTATATTATTTTTTTGGGCCTAATAGCAGGTCAAAGTATGTTGGAACTCCTAACAAATAAAAACCATAGATTAAATATTGAATATTCTTAGAAAACCTACATGAAAAAAAAAAAGCTTTCCCCCATTCCTAATATATATGGCCATGCGTCTACTATTTGCTAATAGATGCATTAATGAGAAGTGTTACCTTGATGTAACCACATTTGAAGTACTATGCTTAGATTTAGTTTTCTAGTTTCATTCAAATTAGAAAAGGTGAAGAATGTTGATTGATATCTAAAATATCTGGATTGCGGTATATTTGTTATAAAGATTGATTAAGGGATCTTTAGCTACAGTTAGGTAAATAAATGTCAAATACTTGATACTTTTTATTAGTTAGTAAAGTATAGTTAGTAAAGGAATATTATGAGATAAATACACAAGTAATCCAGTATATAATAGAAAAGGAGCAAACAGTGTGTGCTGGGTGGATGAGTCATCCCCAGGAATTGAGTTAAAATAAATAAGTAAGAGTAGCGAAATCACTTATATGGTACAAAATTCGTATCCAGTCTTCAGTGCAGTTTCTGGCTTATCTAATATGCTTCTTACTGTGATGTACATATGAGTTTTTGTCCTTTAGTGAAGATGAACATCATATTAAAAAATTACCCTGCTCTTATAGATAGTTGGTAAGTAACAATTCAAATACAGGCAGCCCTTGGTATACGGTGATTCACAATAATGCTGGATGCCTGCACATGCTTTCTTGCTGTAGTATGGTCTGACTGAGAAACGATGCTAGCAGGCACTCTAGGGCGTGTATACTACGATGTATATGTATCAAACCTAGTTTTACTGTTGAATCTACCTAATTGTTCTATTTAATTTTTTTTACATACATACATATTTAAATTGATAAAGTATGTAATTACATACCATGTCTGATAAAAGAAGTGCAGAAAAGTTAGCAGAACTTGATGTTAAGAAGCCGTGGAAATCAATCACACTTAAAAAGAAGATGGGTGATTCGAAGAATGGAAGATGGTAGACATGTGCTAATGTTTGTAGAAGTATGAACTTCTACAAACCTCCATCGACTGTTACTACAATTAGGAAAAATGCAGATAGATAAAACAGTCTGCGCAACAATCTATGGCAGTACTAAATGCAAAACATGTAAGTTATAGCAGGGGTTAACTTCATGAAAAAATGGAAAATTATCATCATTATTGATGGATGACTTGAATCAGAAAAACATTCCTCTGATGCAGGCTGTTATAACTGAGAAAGCAAAAACAATTCTTGAGGATCTTAAAAAGACAGATGGAAGCGAAGAAGCATTTTTAGGAAGCAAAGGTTGGTTCATGAGATTTAAGTCTCGAAGTAATTGCCATAGTGTGGTGAGGCGGCAAGTGCAGATGTTGCGGCAGTGGCTGCTTTTCCTAAAGAATTCAAGACTGTCTAGAACAAGGAAGTTATACTCCTGATCTCATTTTTAATGTTGATGAGACTGGGCTCTACTGGAAAAAATTGCCATCACGTACCTTCATTTCCTGTGAAGAACGTTCTGCTTCAGGTTTTAAAGCTGCAAAAGATTGACTTGCACTTTTGTTGGGTGCAAATGTCTCTGGAACTTTGAAACTTAAACCAATGTTGGTGTACCATTCACAGACACCACGTGCCTTCAAGAGTCTAAAAGCCATGCTGTCAGTCTATTGGAAATAGAACAAGAAAGCTTGGGTTACACAAGACATTTTTATAGATTGGTACACAAATTATTTTGTCCTACCATGCTTCGCTTCTGTAAAGAAAATGATTTGCCAGCCAAGGCATTGCTTCTCTTGGATAATGTCCCCTGAACATCTTCAAAACCTTGCTGAAGTAAGAACACTATTGGATGTCAAGGTTGTTTACATGCCCCCAAACACAACAACACTTTTGCAACTGATGGATCAGGGGATTATATCAATCTTCAAAGTCTGTTACTTCCGTATAACATTTATGGAAAGGTAAGAGTCTTGGACACTTTAGGAAAAACTATTCAAGACTATTGGGTCATTCGATATTTTGATGGACATTAACAACATCAAGGCAGCTTGGAATGAAGTGTCAGCAATGTGTTTAAAAGGAGCATGCCGAAAACTTCTTCCGGCATTTATGCACCACTTCGAGGAATTAGAGCAAGAGGAGAATGTTATTGAAGACGTTACCAAGCTTGCGTGAAAGTTGGGATTGGACAATATTACAGCTGAAGATGTGACAGAAGTCTTAGAGAGCCATGATAAACCGCTTTCCAATGAACACCTAAAAGAATCAGCTGAACAATTAAGTCAACATCTAAAGGAAGAAAACGAAGAAGGTTTTCTGAGAGATATGAAAACGGCTGATTTACAGCGTATCCTTGCAAGCATAAAGACACTGACTGATGAACTCTGCAAAATGGACCACGATTGGGAATGGAGTGCAAATATAAAAAGGAGTGTAATCGCATCTATTCGACCTTACACTGAACTCCTTAAAGAAAGAAAAAGAAATTCTAGGCAGTTAACACTGGATACTTTTTTCAAAAAAAATACAGGTGATCCGAAACCAGGAACTTCAACATAGAAATACGTGGGCTGTTCAATAAGTAATAAGACTCATTTTATACTGTGGCGAAACCACTCATCACAATATTAATTTCTGTGGAATAAAGAAATGTTGCTGTCTGTATTAACAAAAGAGGTTGATAGATGGCGTATACAGGCTGATATGCCAGAGTGTCACATGACTAAACGAAAGCTTGTTTCGGCATGCCTACAAGGCATGACCAGTCTTCGAAATGGAAGCGTCCTTGGAACAGCGTTATGCGATTAAATTTTATGTGCGTTTGCAAAAATCGGCATCGGACACTTTTAACATGATACGCAAAGCTTTCCATGATGAAGCAATGTTGAGGGCAAGTGTTTTTCACTGGCATAAAACTTTTAAGGAAGGAAGGCAAAATGTGGAAGATCTTGAACGTGAGGGAAGACCTTCAACGTCCTTCACAGAAACAATGATCAACACAGCAGCGATTATCATCAAGCACATCAAAAGGAAGCTTCCATTGCTGTAGAATGGCTTCTTATTGCACCGCGATAATGCAAGGCCACATATTGCTGGTTGTGTAGTGGACGTTTTGCAGAAAAACAACACAGATATCCTACCACACCCTCGATACAGTCCTGATCTCACACTGTGCGATTTCTGGCTGTTTCCTCAGCTCAAGAAACCACTGAGAGGCCGCCATTTCGAAAGCAACAAAGCATGTGTAAAAGCTGCTGAGGTGGATTTGAAAAAACTCTCAAAAAACGTACTTTCACATGTGTTTAAGAAGTGGACGCAACGTTGGGACAAATGTATCACGTCTCACGGTAGTTACTTCGAAAAAGACCATGTAAATGATGATGATTAAAGGTAATCTGTTTTCTGTATAAATATAGTCTTATTGCTTATTGAACAGCCTATGTATGTAATATCTTTTCGAAGTTTCATATTTTTTGTATATAATTTTGTTTTGTTTTTGTTATTAATAATTTTATTTTAACAAATATTTATGTATGTATTATCAAAGCTTTAAATATAATAATGTTACACATACTTCATGTGCATATTTTTTGACTGTGCGGAACATAACTTTGTGCCTCCCATTAAAATTGGGTTCATTTTACGCCGATTCGGTTTACGCCCGTTTTTTCAGGAATGGAAGTGAGGCATAAACCGAGGGCTTCCTGTATTGTCATGAAGTAATGGCTTATGTAAGAACATTTCAGTTCATTATTAGTTCCTGAGATAATTTTGGAGTTACATTCTGAATCAGACTGTCAGATTTTCACAGATATACATCTGTATATACCAGTGATGGCGAACCTTTTTACTCAGGTGTGGCAAACTTTTTTTTTTTAAATATTGACATTGTTGATGTGCCACTTGCATACATGCATTATAAATGTAACTATATAATCATAGATGGTAACTTATCATATTAGGCTATTTATTTAATAGGACTTTGATATAAAATCTATGAATTCATATTATACAATTAATTTAATAAACTGAAATTACAAACTTACATTACATTTAATGACTTTTCTGTTGCTGATTACTGGCAGAAAGTTCTTTCAATGAATAAACCTACCTTCGCCTTAACTGGGAGGGATCTTTCACGATTTATCGCAGTTTTTTCATCAGAATACCAATATTTTTCACCATCCAAGGTGTGTCACCTGAAGCCCTCAAGTGTGTCAGTGCTGACACGTTCAGTTTGGAAGAACACGAGTGTCAGTGCTGACACGCGTGTTCATCCAAAATTATATACAGAAGATTTGAAAGAGAAAGTGATTACCATTAGTTTTGAGTAGGATAAGAATGTATGATGATCATGGAGTTTTATCCTCAAACTTCATTCTTCCAATAATACTTGAGTTGGCTCCACATGGATCTGTTCTCTTCTCTCGCCTACTCTTCTCTTTATTATTTGACTGTGTAAATCCATTCCACAGTTTTGATGATGACAGAAAACTACACTCATTCTCATTTAATTCACAAATAAAGAAAAACTATATTCAGAACATCATCTTCTGCATCCCTAAATTCTGATTTCCAAAAAAAAAAAAGATCATTTGTGTATTTTCTTGGAAGAAAAAAAAAATCTTTCACTCTTATGCTTGACAATATCTAAATCTTAGTACAGAACAAGGTTTCTCTGCTTAGGATAACTTAAACTCAGTTCTTCTTGGTATAAATATATTTCAATATTGCCTGCTCACCTTCCAAGAAATTAGGTTTTCTCTTTCACTTAAAATATTTTACCTTTGAACAGCATTTTTTACAAATATTTTCATGGTCACTATTCATCAGAATTGGTTGAATCCTCCACTCTCTTCAAAAGTTGTTAAAACACATGCAGCAGCAGCTATTTATTATGTATCCACAGTTCAATTCCAAACTCAAGGTACAAATTTTTCTTCCTCTTCATTCGTTCATTCATTCCTTCTTCTGCTGTCTTTTGGAATAGTCTCCCCCTCTTAATGTATTTCCTAAAAAGTACAATCTACAGGTCTTCAAATCCCATGTTAACAAATTTCTTCTTTCTCCTCTTTTTGCCCATCCACAGTACTAACATACCATAGTATGGTGTATATAGTATTGTGTACACCAGGCCTGCACAACTTGATTGTCTTTGAGGGCCAAACCCAACTTGGACCACCTGACCAAGGGCCAGATCACTTCAGACCTTGAATCTTAGACTAGTCCACTGCAGCCAAAGTTAAGTAAATTTGTTAGTAGGTCTACAGCAATGGTCGCCAAAGTGGTCGATATAACATTGTTAGGGCTCAGGGGTCGATTGGGAGTTGATAGAAAAATATAAGACATCGTTGTACGTGTAATATTTAATTCGGTTAACTTGGATTACCTCCATCCTGAATGACAATGCAATTATAAGTGACATGAATAGGACCTGTAAGATGGAGCAAGGTCACGAAAATAGTTACAGAGGCCAATCAAGTAGGCCAAAATGACGTATTTATCAATAAACAGATGTCTGTGGTTCCCACCCGGCTGGAGCGAAATGGAAGCACGTGCACAATTGCTTATTTACTTATACTTACACGTATTTAATCCCAGTCTCATTTTTGCCATCGACATACAAGTGAGTGTTAATGTTCTAAAATTCATCAACATACATATTATAATTCAGTCGTTATTCATTCACGAACTAAACTTCTCTATGTTGAAGAATTGAGAAGGGCTGGTAGTAATACCAGTGATATTAATACTAGTAGTTTATTAATACCAGTATATTAATACCACTAGTAATACCAGTGATATTACTAGTGATAGTAATATAATAATATATATACTATATTATACATATAATAAACACTGTATGTATATAACTATAAAATAAACAATCTAAAAACTCACATAAGCGTCTTCTTCGCCTGTCCTATTATAATTACGTAATAGTAAAATAGAGGGGGTCGATAAAACATCAAGAAACTCTTGAAGGGGTCGACGTCAAGAAATTTGGCGACCCCCCCCGGTCTACAGTAAATACTAATTAATATGCATATTTAAATTTTTTAGAGAGTTACAATTAAAATTATAATCAAAATTATTTACAAACAGATATAGCTGCAAAATTTCCTAATAAAAACCACTTAAACATAAACACAAAATTTACTAATAATTTCGCTGAGAATATCACACTTATTCTTAGTGAAATATCAGTGACTGAATGTCACATTGTGACATTCAGAGAAATGTGACATTCAAAGAAATGCAATGTGTCACAATGTGACACATTGCATTTCGTTGTCGCCACTATTTTATCAAAGTTTGGTGTCATGTTTGAAGTGGCCATTCTTGATATGGCCTCTAAATTGATATCACTTAAAGATGAACGCTGTTTGGTTTTGTTCAAGTTCATGACCGAAAATGTTTGTTCACAAGTATATGTGCTCCCAAACATACAAAATACCTGGTAGGCAGTATCCAACAAACTTTTAAATTTATCCTGATCCAGAATAGAATAAGACTCTTGTAAAGTGTAAAGTACTCTCCCTATGCTTGACCCGATAGTTTTCAGAACACTGGAGATCAATAACTTCCATCTGGAATTCGACAGGTAGAGTTCCTGCTTCGGCAGAAAATGGATCCTCAATCACTTTTATGCAGACTTCATCTTCATTACTCAATGGCATTCTTTTCTGAAACTCCTCACTTAGAAGTGATATGTGCTTATATTTTCCACCCACCATTGAATGATATTCTGATGGAATATTCTGTCGACAAGTTAAGAAATGTGACATATCCACCTTAACAAGTTGATTTTCAAACAAACTTAATTTCATTTTGAATGCCTTTATAAGAGACATTAACTGAAAAACAAACTTATTTTTTCCTTAAAGCTGTAAGTTGAGGTCATCATTCAAGTGACCCAAAATGTCATCACACAAGAAAAATAAATCTTGCTTCCATTCTTCATCCATTATTTCTAAGAATTTTTCCATATCTTCTTGAGATTCCAAAAATTCAACTAGTTCATTTTTAGAGCGACAAAGCGTGACAAAACTTTACCACGGCTCAACCAATGTACATCGGTGTGGCATGGTAGATCCCATACTTGGCATCATTTTCTTCTAGAAATGCCTGAAACATTCTGTGTTTATAATTCAAACCCCGAGCTCAAATATAGTTGACCAGAGCAAATATGATCAAACTACAAAACCTTTGACCATAACACCTACTGATGAATTAGGCAGTGAAATTTTGTCAATGGTTTACCTGCATACTGTTCAATAAATGTTACAGCACCAACATTTTTTCCACACATAGATGGGGCACCATCAGTGCAAACTGCTGCTAAATTCTTGAAATTTAAGGATAGTTTTTCGGTTACACACATCTTTACATTTTCTGCGATCTCCTTTCCTGTTGTTCTCCCTTTCATTGAGCACAAACCAGCAAGCTCCTCTGTCACCTCAAAATTCTTATTAATGCCTCTTACATTAAAAGCTGTGCAGTATCTTTCACATCAGTACTTTCATTTATAGCAAGCGAATAATAGTCAAATTCACTAGCCGATTTTTGCAGGCTATCTTTAAAATCCTCGGCAATATCAGCCACCCTGCGCTGAACAGTCATATGGAACAAACTGATATTTTCAAAATTATTTTCCTTATCAGGACACAATTCAGAAATGGCAATCATCAGACACTTTTTTTATCAACTCTCCCTCAGTAAATGATTTGCCAGCACAAACTATTTCTTGTGATATTTTTAAGCTTACCAACTTCATTTACAGATGTCACTTTTCTAAAAGCTTGTTGCTCACCGCTAAGGACTTTCAATAACTTTGCTACTTTTATTTGCTTTTCACTTGCATCCAACTTGCCAAGGTTAGGCTGTTTTGATTCACAATGACGTCTCAGATTGTACTTTTTCGGCACAGCGATAGATTCCTGGCAAACAATGCACACTATTTTGTCCTTAAACAATGTAAAAAAATATTTGTTTGTCAACTCTGGGTTAAATGCTCGACGTTCCAAATATATTTTACGCTTTTTACTTAAGCTCATTGTGTCGAGATCGACAATATTAATTACAAAAAACTAATGATGAAAAACTCACAATAATGCAGGTTATGATAACAGTTATCATTGCTCCAGCTACAACCAACCACTACACTGCCAAAGCTAGTCAAGGCACGGCCAACTTTGTGTAATACGATTCGTTCTCGTTTGTAGACATCAAGTCATTATCACAGAGATGTAACTTTGAATTTCCCCACAGCAACACTAGCGCTAACAAAACCTCAAAGCGATTGTAATAATTTTTTATTAAATACGACAGTGGGAATAACTCTGAATGCAATTTATTGTTAAGTTGAAAGAAATGTGATTGTGACATTAATCGCATGAATGTAAACATGCAGAGTCTTAGTAAAAATTTAATTCAATGCTAGAAAAAAATTGTCTAATTTCATATCCCCCCCCCCCCGTATGATTAAATAATTTCAATCAGGCAGACAGGCCAAAATAAATAGCATTGTGGGCTGCATGCTATTTATGCACAACATATGGCCCATGGGCCATATGTTGTGCAGGCCTGGTGTATACCAATTGCATATTAAAATGTGGAGATATCAGATAATTTATGAAATGAATAAATGCATTGTCATATAGTTGTGAACAATAACAAGCAATTATTCGTGGTCTAGATAATATCTGGCCATGGCCTGATTCAGTGAATATCATTTTCATGCTCCATCCAGTAGATTGTTGGTTCAAATCCCATTGCAGGCATGGCCATTTTTGAATGTCTTTAGGTGGCAATGAATTGCATTTACTGGTGTGAGACCACCATCCTGCTTAATGGAAGTCGAAAGTGATAAAAAGTTCCATTTTTAGTCTCTAGAGCAGAGTTTCCAGATTTAACCAGATTTAGCCCAACATGGTACTAATGTACAATATGTTTTCAATGTTTCATAGAAGGGATTTACATAACAATAAATAAAAAAACACATGATATATATATTATTATTATTATTATTCATTGTCTTCATATTAACCTCATAAGTATTCTCACTTGCACACAAGTTATAATTACCATATTAATCACAAAAATATAAATCTTGTGTGAAATACTTAAAAACAAGATGTGATAAACTATGTAGTTTATCACATCTTGTTTTTATCTTCTGTTGTGGGTTCCTGTTATCAAAAAGATTAAATAAGATAACTCTGCTGTTTGGAATGCCTATGTTCATTCCTATTGATCCATGATTAAACTTGTACCTGACAGCCATTCTGATCCTTTGCAGTTATTGGTAATTGGCATAATAGGTACAACTAGACAGACATCCTACTTATCTAAAAGGATAATCTGTCTGCTCTCCAACCAATAAGCTGAGAGCATGAATTCCACCTTGAGTTGTTTGTGAATGTCTTTAGGTGGTAGATGAAATATGTTGCCTGATGTGAAAATACCACCTTGCTTACATGAAGTGGTTTTTGAAAATCCTTTGATTTCTAGAGCAGGGTTTCTGATTATATAACCCTTAGCACATCCACAATAATAATGTGCTATATTTATGTGAATCCCAACAAACATTTTACAAGTTTTTGTGGGTGAGATTCATATAAAAGATAGCTGGAGCTGACAAATGATAGCTTTGTTTTAAAAAAAAATACTGTTATTATAATATATGGAAGGTTTTAGCTCAAAGTTAGGCCCAGCACCAAGTGTATTTTCAGTTAGAGATATACCTTACAACAGAATTGTTACGTTGTTGTTTTCTTAAATATTTTACCTCTATTGTTCTTCTTGTGCCTACTGAGATCTGGCTTCTAAATTGACTTTCTGGGGCCGTTTCTCTCTTCAAGCTCTGACAAAATTTATTTGTTAATGCTGTGCCAGTCAGAACTCTAGGATAGACGTTCTTATCTGAAGAAACTTTCCCAGAATTCAAGTAACACCTTATGTAGATTAAGTAGTTAGGTAGATTGAGTTCTCAGTATACAGTCATGGCCTTGACAATCTTAAATTCCCTTTTTTTTCCTCCAAACATAGGTTCGATATTTTCGTGAGTGGTAAAATTCAATCTCTTACTTAGACAAACTCAGGTATACATGGGAAAACATATTTATTATTTATCTAAGAACATTACAATTTAAACAACACATATAATCAAGCAAATCAAGGTTAATACTAAAATACAAGTAAAGCAGGTAATAATAATCAAACAGACAGGCTATTCAAATACACTCATGAGAATCTTATGTTCATCTATATCACAAACATGGATGTCAGTATTAAACTAGATTACTGCTACTAACGACCCATGCACATTAAACTTGGTCTTAGACACCTTATGAACATAGACTACCAGTCTATGTTCATAAGACTAACATAACACAGGAAACTGTCTCAAAAATCTCTCTTTCTTCTTTTCTAAACTCTGTCCATTTTACACCTTTGTGACCAATAGATAACACATAAAAAAAGGAATATTTGTACATTACCACCTTGTTAGATGTTTTCTCAATCCTTCCGTCTGTTCTTTGTTATAGATTGTCCCTCTGTACGATGGATTGCCGCCACGTGGGCGTCCCGAATTAGCCACTTGTTGCTGGGCTTACGAACTTTTCGCATTGCCGTTTCTAACACGATTTACCTTCAAAGGAATCCTTTGCTGCTTTCTCATCAGTTAGATCCACACCGATGGTCTAAAACTCGAACACTGCCATCATCTCATGCTATATTTTCTTCGACTTGCGTCATTCAGCAACAGGAAACACGCTGCCGCTTTCTGCAACCTTTGAACTTTCATTTGCACGATGATGCATGACTTTATACATGGCATATTTTAACATTGATGTTTTTGACAAATTAATCCCTTAATGCATATTTAATGCAGTTTACATATCCACAAGGAGATGTGCTTTGCATTATGGGAGATACCGGGATAGGAGTGTTGGTAGCTTGCTCCACCTTTGCTACGAGTTGCCTGGTGTTGTACTACCTTACCCAGGTAAGGTAGTACAACACAATTCAGTCCTGAAGATATTTTCAGGCGCAAACTTTGTTTGCTCTCACTGGGATAAAGGATTAAACTAAATTTATCATAATAACCTTAAACATAGTACAATTTAATATTTATTTCCTTCTTCGATTTCATTTTAATTTAAGATTCAACCTCTTCTTTTATATTTTAATTCCTTTTTAAGCAAAGTTAATATCTGCATCTTCACATCTTATGTCTGCTTTTGCCAAGAGTACAAGTGTGCTTTTGCTTGATATTGTTCTCTTGTTAAATGTTGAATGGAGCAGTTCTATTCTTGATAGAGCCATCATTCAAGATCAAACGTAATTGATTATACCTGTAAATGAAGTCATGTTATTACTTGTATCATGTGAAGCTCACTTTTATGAGCAATAATCTCTCACAACTGTTTAATTTTCTCTCATGCTGTCTGTTATCTAGTAAAAGATATCACGATTAATGATGTTCTTTTCAAAATAGCATTCTCCTTGTGTATCCATTTATAGCTCACAAACAGAACTGTTTCATTTATATTCTAATATTCAGGTTACCCATTGTAGTGTGGGAGGGGGTAAACAGTTAAATAAGTAATATTAACAGATTGATTACTGAAATTACATAAATAAGTAATTATATGAATTAACTATTTTAACAAATTATGCTCACAGTAGAACCACTAAATTACTAAGTAACTATTTTAATTGAATATGAATATAAATTATGAGCTTTAGAAATATGGTACAGTTAACTCTCACTATAGAAAACTCACATAACTGTGAGTTTGCTATTAGGAGCTATGGGAAGAGTTTATTGTAGTGGGTTTGTTTCTATGGGGGGGGGGTATATATATACATTGCTATATAGTGTAGTTGGGCTAATCAGTAGTTTGCTGTAGTGAAGGTTGACAGCTATTCTCCTCAGGTCTGCAGTAATCTAAATAATTTAACTGCTGAGTTAATTTCAAGATATATGAGCAAACTATGATTTAAATTCAACTTATGTAACTTTGGAATATAAAGAAACATTGTTAATTTTTTAATAGTATGCATTATTTCATTAAAGGATATAAATTGAATTTTAATTAGTTTTGTTTTCACTTAACAGCTCAGGAGATCAAGTCATTAAAGAAGCATATCCAGTGTCTTGAAGAACAAAATGCAAGTTACAGTAGACTGTTAAAAGCAGCAGGTATATCACCAACTCCACTGCCTGAAAAGATTTGGGATGCAAAACTTGGAAAATACTCTAATAAACTTTCTGCAGAACAAGCAGCTGCTCTTTTAGGCCATTGTGACTCTGATAAAGTCTGTAATAATGAGTTAAAGTTGCAGACCACAAAAGATGATCTACATTCAGCACGTGATGATAAATTACAAGAAAGTCAGCAAATAAAACCCGGTTCTTGTATTCCATCAAATGATATTGCACCAAAAGTACTTAAAGAAAGTACAAAGGAAAAATGTCAAGGTCAGAGTATTCTTTCACCTTCTGATTCACATAATTTTTCACAAACTTCATCAATTAATGCACTTATTCCACAGACTCATTCCCAGATATCAGCTTGTGAGAGCTCTGTTACTCAACCAGTTGTGATACTTGAAGTATCTTGTAATTCTTCAGTGTCAGAAAATATGCCTCTGCCAGTGTCCATTTGTAGTTCTCAGGGATTCCTATCACCGTCTTCAGCCTTCTCATCAAAGTCAAATTCGATGTTAGGTGCAGGAGGTGTCACACAAGCCTTACCCCAAATTCCTGTGATGTCAACATGCCAAAACTTTTCTGTTGTACAAAATTATAACCAAAAGTCACAATTCTTACCATCCAGCCAGCAGCCACAAAACCTCAGTGCTGATAAGCAAAACTCTTTTGAAAGTACTACTACTATTACTACTACTGCTACTCCAGATGTGCCTCTTGGACAAGTAAGTGCCAGTACTATTTCTCTCTCTCAAAGCACACTTACATCTCAAAATACATCTGCCCAACAAATTAGCTCTTGTTTAGAACAACCATCATTGCAGCAATCAGTAGAAAAAATTCCTTCTGGTATGCCCTGTGTTTCAGCCACACAGTCTTGTGCAGTTTCATCTAGTACACCAGTGATGATTTCTGGGAGTAGCCAAAAGGTTCAGGTAGTTGGTTCAATTCCTACTATAAATAGCACAGTGCCTCCTCTTGAGGAGAATAGGCTAGTTCCAAATGTTAATTTATTAAATTACCAACTATTACCACAACCACAGTTGCCTACTATTGTATCCAAAGAAACACTTGGTATATCTACAGATATGCAGTTTCCATCACAAGTGTCAGAAAATGTATTTGTGATTCGCTTTCTCACTCAGCCGTCCAGTGTTGTACCTGGACATTTTGTTCCTGCCCAGGCTACACCTTGCAGTTACAATGTCTTAAATACAGTGCAAAATACTGCTATTTGCCAGCCAGTGGTCAACAATGGAGTAATTGTTGATAAACCAGTTGTAATTAACATAGGTTGTGGTACTCTTGTAACATCAGTGGAAAACATGCAACCACAGCAGTCACTGCCATCAGCCTTACTCCTCCCAACTGGTCAGATTATTCCAATTGTTAGTAAGCCTTCTGTGTTAAATGTTGATCATTCAAATTTAACCACTGCCACTTCAGCATTACCAGATGGATCTTCACAAAATAATCAAATAGTTCAGACTAGAAATATTGCTAGTTCATCTCCTTCAACTCATGCCCAGCTTTTCCCTTCTACTCTGAGTGGTAGACCAAGGTCATTACATTCAAATTTATCTCTGACAGACACTATAACTGTGTGTCCTCACTCTGAAAATAGCAATATTTCAGCAGTAACAACACATTCAGAGGTACAAGAAGCACAGCAGTGTTTAACAGTTTCACAACCAGATATAAATTCATCTTCATCTAATGCAGAAATGAATTTTATTAAAGATGTAGAGAAAAGTTCTGTAAAAACCAAAAAAAGAGATGCAGAAGATTTGAAAAGTAAGAAATCTTCTCAAACTCTAAAAAAAAATAGTACCTTGACAAATAAAAAAATGTTTAAACAGAATTCTTCCAAACTGAACAGATCAAAATATCCTGATGGTGGCAAAAGTCGCCATCTTAATCATCAGTCATCTAAGCCATCTTCAAGCCATGCTCAAGTATCTGAAATAACTTCTGTTGAGATTCAGGAATCTTCCAAATCTCCAAATAATGTTGTTGCTTCTTCTGTGTCTTGCACATCACTATCAGTATCTACTTCAGCAACTTCTAATTTATCAGAGGCAGTGTTCAGTTCAAACCCATTACCATCAAATGACATATTAGCTAAAGCTACACAATCAATATTTTGCAATAATAATAATAATAATGCTGGGTCTGATTTATCCCCGTCAGGAGCAAACATGCCTGAACACACAGAAAATAGTTTGCCTGGAGATACTTTGAATTCTGAAGTAATGGATACAATTAATACTGTGTGTTCAAATGGAATTCATGAGGAACAATCCAGTAATGAACTTACTGCAGTTATGGAAAGTTATACTTCTGATCAACCACAACCAGGTTCAGAGTGTGCCCAAAGAAAAACACCTGAAAACCACAGCTTAAATAGTACTAGTAATTCCCAAAACTCTGAGCATTCGAGGTTGTCTTTTTCTGCATGTTGTGAGAATAGCAAGAATGTAGAAGACAAAATGGTAATGTGTCGAACTAGGAAACAAAATTTTAATGATAATGATAGCAGTGAACCTTGTTTCAAGAAATCAAAATCTAGCACCACACCTGAAGCTGTAGGTGATGCAAGTATTTGTAATAATACTGGTAGTAATATTGCGTGTGATGGTAATAATGCTGCATGCAATATTCCTTCAAGGGATTGTATTTCTGATCAGAATCAAACATTTGTAATGGAACGTTCTGTAACCACTTCCTCTTCAACAAGCATTTCTGAAACTGTATCACCCATGCCAGTATCAAGCAGTAACTATTTTGTAACTGTTTCTTCTTCTTGTTGTGTAGCAGCAAATATTTCAGTCCAAGAAGCAAGCACCTGTACTTTGCAGTTGCCATCTTCCATTGGAATAACAGGTAATTTATGTCTTACTAAAAGGCAAACAGTTTTGGAAAATGGCAGTTTATCTTTGTCTCCTTTGGCTATTTCTAAAGATACCCCTGTTGCATCACTTGATATTCACCCACAAAATGCAGTGCCAAGTCATGATATTCCCAGTTTGTTTCTTACTTCTGTTTCAGATGGGAACACAAATTTAAGTAATGTTCATAGTAGTTCTAATTGTGATATCTCCTTTTTAACCTTGTCACCAGGAGAAACGTTTGATCATAATATTTCTTTAAAAGAGACAGCTGATTCTAGTTTCAATTCCTCATTATTAGGAAATGCAACAACCAACAGCAAGCAAGTTTCTGGTGTATCCAGCACTGAAAAATTCAAAGATTTTACTGAAAACATTCAAAGAATTTCAGGAAAAGAACCATTAACAAAATCACTTCATCCACCTTCCAGTACAAGTTCTTTGAGTAATTCTATTTTTCAAATTTCTGTACCAAACTATACTACAGCACGGATTTTGAACCTGCCAAATGTGCCTCCTGCAGTACCTAATTTTTCTTCTGTCAGTTCTAAAGAGATTTGTACTCATTCAGAGCAGCCACATCAGCAGGTTCACTGCAGAGAAAAAGCCACTTCAGCATCATCAGTTGGTACTGCATTGCCTGAATTTCAAGATACTCTTGCACTTACCAGCCGTAATATATCGTGCACTAATCTTTCTTCTGATTTAAAGTTACCTGCAAGCTCAGCTTCTGTGTCTTTGGGAAATGTATGCAATCTGGCTGGTTCTAGTTTGTTGACCGACTTGTCTTTTCAGTTAAGACATGTACCACCAACTAATTTCATTCCTGCAAAAGCTCCCAATTCAAGCCTTCAGCTTCCACCTATTAATTTTGAGACACAAAGATATTTTGACTCTGTTCCAGCTCAGCAGGCAAACAAGATCCAGGAAAAGCAGGTTGAGAAATCAACTTCACATGCATCCTCTGTTAATAGACTAAATCCTATTGCTACTTTCCCAGGTCTTTCCACACAGTTATTAACCACATCACAGTCTTTCAGTGAGCCAAATTTAGTTCCAACTCCACAACTTGCTCCTAGCACTACTACAAATACTACTACTGTTACAACCACCAGTACATCTCAGATGTCCACACAGAATAATTCTGAGTGTCAGCTAACTACTCTTTCTCATTCTGCTTGTAGTACAACAACTATTACCACAACTACTACAGCCATGAACAGACCATCAATATATTCTGCAGAGAGCTTGATTCAGGGTACAAACAGTGTGAAAGGAAGAAATAGAGAAGATTATCCACCTGCACTTCAGGATCCAAGAAATAAAGATAGGCAGTTCAATAATGTTTATCTTCTTCATGGGTCTAACACAATCCTATCACATAATGATAAAAGTCCTGATTCTAGCACACAGGGTATGCCTATTTTGATGACACCCTCTTTAGGTTCAAATACTTTCGGTTCTACTTATGTTGCATCTAATCACCCTGTACATGTTTCAAACACCAGCTTTGGAATACACTCGGCAGTTCAGCCTACTCCTACAACTCCAACACTTTTAAATTGTCTGACAGAAAGTGCCTCATCCTTAGTAGCAAAATCATCAAGTTCTCAGTCCTCAGTTTATCAGCATCCATATAATCAGTTTTCTCATGCTGTGATAGATGAGCAGAATAAGCTGGCAAAAGCATATCCTAATATTTCTTTAGCTATAGGTGGGTCAGTAAGTACTCAAAATGCTGTAAACTCATTGCATCAAAATAAAATTAACTCACAGTCATCACAAACAATGAGAATGCCTGAAACAAGTACACCTTGCTTCCAGCATTTACCTCAAAGTAACAGTGCCACTTCAAGAATTGAACAACAAAATCAGTTTTTACAGGAGAAATCAAGTTCTGTTCCAGAAACAAATTTTTCCTTACTTCCTAGTATTTCTAGTTTTCAACATGATGTGGTAAGAAATCATAAGAATTTAAATAGAAATTCATCTGTTAACAGTTTTCCAGAAACATCACAGAATTTTATCAATAATGCAGCTACTGGTCAATTCATTTATTCTACAGATAACCATCTACAGATACCTGGCCCAGGCAACGAATCATCAATTCAGAGATCACAGGAAATTTTATCAAATAATGTCAGTCATAGTGTAAAACATAGCATACAAGATCAAAATTCACATGCTCAGAATACCACATCAAATCATTCTAGAGTAACATCTACAAAAGTGAACAAATCTAAAAAGGACAAACAAAATGTTAGTGATACAATTACAACTGTATTTAATGGTAATAAAAATCCTACACTATCTCCTTATCGCACTCTTCATGAAGTTTCATCATGTAAAGGTGACACATATGTATCTCCTACTCATAGTTACTCAACTTCTCAGAGACCATTTATTTCTCCTGGGACTTCAGTTCATAAACAGTCTAGCAGGGCTGTAACCATTACAGGCCCTGCAGCATCTGATATTTCTCCAAATCCACATCACAATCATTCCTTTGGTCCTAGAGTAGATAATCCTTTAAATGCAGGATTTCCAGCACCTAACTTTAATGTAAATGCCTTGCATCGAGTACCACCACCATCTACGCAATGTGCAGCTTTGCCTTGTCAGATTACTGCGCCAAATAGCAGCAGCAGCAGCAACAATATTAGTAGCAGTAACAGCAGCATTGGTAATAATAGTAACACAGCACCTCGTCCAGTACCAAACTTTAATTTGAGTAACATTTTTCCTGATATTAACACATCAACTGATGTTATTGGCTTGCCACCTATGAAGTTTCATCCTCCTCCTCCACCACCTCCTCCACACATCTTTCCACCTACACCACCTCAATTAAGGAATCAGCCACCACTGCAAGGTAACTCATCACATCACTCATCCCACCAGAACTGTGGGCTGTATCCAAGTCAGCATCATCCTCCAGTGATTCATAATAGTTTTAATAGCATTATTGGACATGCACCTCATGGTTTTGATAGTAGAAGTTCCATTCAAATGAGTGGAGGTGTAACCCAAACTGTTGGACCTCATCCATCACCATTTGGGCCAACACATGCACCTTCATTTGGCAATGTTATTCATTCTCTTAATTTTTCAATGCAAGATCGGTGAATTTATTTTGAACAGTCCTAAAATTCTGTATGTTGCAGAAAACTGTTGTAGACTTATTAAACTTTCTGTAAATAGGTGAGGTAAATTTGAGAAAGATCCGCTTTGAGAACATAATCTTTACAGTACATGAAACCAGTGCTGTATTCTGCCTCAGAGCATTTATGGTCAACTGTTATTGACAATGTGAGTTTAAGAGGATGCTTCAGTTGAAGCAGTAATTTTTTTATGTACACATGTTTATATTGTGCTATGTAACTAAGTTGTGTATAAAATTAACACATGCACCTAAATATATATATATGTTTATTATGATGGTATTTTTAGTGCTTTTACATCTTGGAGGCCTTCAAACTAGACTGCTTCGTGTCATCAAATGAAGACCTGTAAATGAGCATAAAAATAAATATTTTCACTAAGTGCTTGCTAATTTTCATTTTTGATTTTCTGCATCAAAAAAAAGTTGAATATTTTAGTTCAATACAATATTGTTATGCCCTGTCAAAACAGCAGATACTTAGTTTTCAGTGACAGCAAATTAAGATGCTTATTTGTATCATTCAGATAGCTTATCTGAAAAACAATGTAAATAATTGGATGAAGATAGTTATAATTAATATATAGTATTATCCTTCTGTTCATCTCCACTAATTAAACTCTGTATTGAAGCATTTTTGTTGTTGAGATCTTCTGTAAGGGAGATTTTATCATGGTGGCACACTATTCCAGTTGTGGCAGTGATTATCACATTGCTGCTACATTTCATATGCCACTGATATTGTTAAGTGGGGTGGCACACAGAAAGCAGGTTAATTAAACAGCATTGCTTTCAAAAACTAATATTAAAAGTTTTGTTAAACATTTATTCCAACTAATCTAAATAATCACTTATTAACTGTAATATAAAGTGAATAGTGATTATTTGGGTTAGTAATTTAGTATAAATGAAGATAATTGGTTTATTATTTTAAGTTTGGTTACTAGCATTCATTCTACTCATGGATTCCAGCTGCAGGCATGGGATGTTTGTGAATGTTTTGTAGTTGGTAGGTGAATTCCATTGAATTTCAAGCACCATCATACTTATTTAAAGCGTCGGTAAGGGATAAAGTAGCTTGAAAAGTTCCATGTTTAATTTTTACAGTAGGATTTCTGGATTATTTAATCCTTAATTCACCTATAGTATAAATATATAGATTTTCAACCTTTTATTCATGCAATTCATGTTAAACTGAAACAAATCATAAGATCTATATCCATATTTAGCATTATTATTATTATCATTATCAGACTTTCATGTAGTCAAGAGACTCCATTGCAGGAGGTCCCACTCTCACATATAGCTCATCATACCTTGACTTAAATGCATTCACTGTCTCTGCACTCACCACACTTTCAGACAATACATTCCAATCACCTATCATTCTCCATGTAAAAAATGTACTACTAAAGCTGCCAGGGATGGCCTCTTGTTCTCTCTCATCTCTAACCATTCTGTGAAAAAGTCATCCACATTAATATGATAATTATCCCTTACCGACTTAAATGTCTGGATCATCATCCCCCCCCCCTGCACCTCTTTTATTCACCAGGCATTGCAGTTTGCATTCTCTCAATCTCTCCTCATACTTCACATTCCAGAGACTCGAAACTGACTTAGTCTATCAACTATGAAATCCCTCCAATATTTCATCATCCTTTGAAAACTTGGTGACCAAATCTATGCACAGTAATCCATATGCACTCTGATCAATTCCTTGTACATTGGAATCATAACATCCTTATTTCTACATCTCAGTGTTCTCCACATTATTACCATAATCTGGTGTGCTGTCCTCAGTTTTAGCAAAATGTCCCTCAAAATTTCAGTTCCCTATCCCATCACAGCCACAGCTTTCATCTCTTCCACCTCTTCTAAGATATCCCCACCAATCTTATACTCTGCATCCCATCTTTGTTTTCCAAATTTTAAAAAATCTTACACCTTGTCAACTTGAACTGACATCCCAACACACCCATCCATTCACCTAGTCCAAGTTCTCTTGCAAGGCTGCAACATCTGCTCTACTTTTCATAATTCTCCCCAACTTTGCATCATCTGCAAACAATTCTATATCACCATTCAAGCCTCTTCAGTGTCATTTACATACAAATTAAACAACAATGGTCCCAAAACAGACCCCTGGGGCACTCCACTAGTGAATTTTCTCTTCTGGGCTAGCATCTACCCCCCCACCCATACACAATCTGCTGATAGCTGTCAGAGTCTTTTGCAAAATCTAAGTATAGTACCGTGTTTGCATCCAATGCATTTGTCATCTTGCCATAATAAGTAAGAAGATTGCTAAAACACAATATTTCTTTAACAAACCTACTGCCCATCAAAGAGAATTCTACTGCTGTTAATCCAGTTCTGAATCCTGGTCATCACTAGCTTTTCTAACATCTTGGCCACAAACTTTAGACCATGTAGATTGGCCTAGAATTTGAAGCCTTTGTCTTATCACCTGCTTTATGAAGTAGAACAATTTTTCCCTCTTTCCACTCCTTTGAAACTTGGAAAAATACCAGAATTATGTTAAAAAGGTAAGTTAAAGCTGTTGTTAACTCACTGGAACATTTCCTCAAAACACGTGGTGATATCCAATCAAATCCTATGGCCTTATTTACATCAAGTTTACACAATTCCTCATATACCTCCTGCTCACTCACCATCAGTGGTTCCTCACCCCCTTTCCCACTGCTCTCAAATTCTGCACTATGTTACATTCCAACATTATCCTCCCATAATCATTCTTTCTTCTGTTGGCCACATGTTGAAAAAACTCCCTAGGATTTCTTTTAGCCTCATTAGCTAACTGCTGCTCATATTGAACTTTTGTTACGGTTTTACCAAGCAAGTCACCTTCCTTGCTTGCTTTTTGTATGTCTCATATAACTGATTATTGCCACTCATCTTGTGCTGCCTCCACAATGCCTTTTTTTTTCCAGATAGCAAACTTCACCTCTTCAGTCATCCATCATACACCTACCTTATTTAATTTCCTGATCTTTGGAATAAATTCAGTCATTGCCTCTGTCAGATAGCCCCTGAATAGGGACCAAGCAGCATTGATTTTCTTCCCATCTAATCCTCATTCCATGATATAGCTGCAAGCTGCCTCCTATGTTTGTCATAATCACCCACCTTATAATTCCACATACTGCCTAAGATAGTTGTCCCTCAAAAACTCAGATTCATTCTCTTTGGTTCCAGATGCCACCTCTTCATTCCAGTCTATATTACCATAATTGAAATCAGCCATAATGATCACCCTTTTCTTATTAGCCAGAGCAATTTGCCTATACATTTTCTTCTCTGCATTACCAGGCCTATAGTAACTTCCTACTAAACATTTCATCCTATCCACTTCCACTTCACATCATCAAATTCTTGCCTTGTACCCTCACGGGGGGGGTACAGGATATGATAGTACTACATGAAAAATTTACATTATTACTAACTTCCTATCTACAATTTTCCTCCAAATCAGTCTGTTACCTGTCAAGACTAAAACATTATCAGATCTTATATTTCTGTCTTCTAAGGCACTTCCCACTATACCTCATCAAAACCACTCTTACTCTATGCTTCTTGCATTTCTGCTGTAAATGAGTACAACTCCTTTGCCATCATCAACAACGTTCCTCCTCTCTGTCTGTTTTCATGGAAGACTATATATCCCTCTATCTTTATTCCTGTCAGAATATTATTCTCTGTTCAACCACGTCTCACCTATTCCAACAATTTTTGGGCAAATGAACTTGATCAACACTACAATTTCATTTCTCTTATTTCAAATACTTCTAGCATTAGTAAACACACACTAACTCATTTCTGTTTCTATAGAAGTCCTACTGATCCCACTTCTGTGATATGACTCCCCCCCCCCCCCACACACACAGCCATTCCTGTCTATCATCACTGATATTACATTTCTCCACCAGACCCAAATGTTACCCCCACATCCTTGACTATCGTAATCCTTTCTTGCACATTCACACATCCACTCTTGAAACCATCACCTACACTTCTCACACACTGTCTTTCTTTCTGTCCATCCTGCCTCCTCCCCTTTCCCTGTCCATCTTGTGTTCCTTCTCTCATTTTCTTCACTCGTGCCACTCACCTCTATTTGCAAACTCTTCTATCACAACACCTCTTGCTTCCTCAGCTTTTCCGTTCTTCTCTACGGTCATTACTGAAGTGAATGAAGTTACCAACCAGTGGTGGCTCATCCATTGAGTATACTAGTCAGTATTACTAGCGAGTAGTACTGACTAGTATACTCAGTGCTGGAGGTGCATTCAATGCAGCCCTTATACAGCTACCACTGTTACCAACCAAATCATTTGTGCCAACTCATTTGCTTGCTTACTCCTCTTATCTAATGCTGATGATGATGATTCATATAAAAAAAAAAAAAGTTTTTGGATAATCTATATTTCTTTCAAGTTGAAAAAATAGTTTCAAATTTATAAAGCACTTTCATCCGCAGTTTTTGTTGTGTCAGTAAATCAACAAGAAAAATAAACTACAAATACCTGTTTTATTTTTGTCATAGATTAGAAGCAAGTTAAAGTATCCTCTTTTATTTTATTTTCATTTTGAATGCATAAGTTTCTGTGGTTTAGCAGTTTTAGATAGTTTCTGGTATTGAGACCACATGTTTTAAGATAATTAACGAGATTAATAAAATATAACCCTTCGAGTTTTGTAAGTTGTCAGACTTACGTTATCATGGGTATTAGCAAAAGTTGTACAGAAAAAAAAAAAGACCTCATTTTATTTATTTTTTTTTAAGAGAGGCTTGCGTATAAAATTCCACACACGGTTGTGATATAATATATGCTATAGTTAACTCCTGTAGGAATCAAAGGAATAGTTTGCTATGAGAGCTCTACTCTAATCATTGGGAATTTAGCCACTGCATAACATTTATACAGTAAACCCATTCTGAATTTCTCACAGATGGACATCAATGCTTTTAACAGAGACTGCTCAACAGTGTTGAAGTGAGCAAATTCAGTATAAAACAATGTGTACCCTACCTAGAATTGATACTTTCACATTCACTTTAACATTTAAGTTTTGCAGTTACTAGCAGGATGAAGCATAGACTTCTTTGGTATAAAGTACATATTTGAACTTTCTTTAAACATCTGCAATGCTTTAAAACCAAAAACCAAACTTGTTTTTGTCTATTTAGTTAGTTAAGCTGAACATTAATAGTATCATCTTTTTAATCTGAAGCTTATTCAAGCATCATTCTTTTTAACAACATTCTTATTGTATATATAAGGTAGAGATGGAATAATCTATCCAGCATTTAACATGCTCATGTCACCGTGGCCTAAATAAGGTCTAATGTCATGTTTTTAGGTTCAGTGGAAGAAGGCTGTAAAATTTTGCCATTCTGTTTTTGTGTAGTTGAATGTTTTGATGGGCCAGATCTGTCTTCCCTCTTGTGATAGAGGGAAGACAGATCTTTGTTAGTGTTATTTTTTTTAAAACTTGCTTTGAAAGATTTTAGCTTTGAAAGCCAGCTGGTCTACATATGAGTTTATGTTATTTTATTCACATAATTGATACACAGTCAAAACAAGATATCATTCAAACAACAATTTGACTGGTGATACAGAGCAATTCAGATTCTACCCACGAATCTAAGACTATTGAAAGTTTATTTTTCACTTGGTTAGAATATAATAAATTTAGTTTAATATCCTTTATCCGTGTGAGCAAAAAAAGTTTGCGCCTGAAAGTATCTTCAGGATAGATACTTTCAGGCGCAAACTTTTTTTGCTCACATTTGGATAAAGGATTAAACTAAATTTATTATATTATAATCTAAGAATAGTCTGTCGAGTAGCGACTGTTCCAAGTAATGCCGTTTTTTTGTAGATCATATGTGTTCATTGCCTTGTGTTTTATTCTTGTAAATAGTTGGATAGCTTTTTTGAAATTGCACCAAGTGCACTGGTAACTATTGGGATGACTTTGGTGTGTTTAAGCCACAGTCAGCCAACTTCAATTTGCGAAATCTCAATATTTAGTGATTTTTTACAGTTCTTTGTTGTTAATGTTGTTATCAGTGGGTACAGCGATGTCAATAATCCAAGCCTGTCGATTCAATAATTGTGATGTCAGGTCTATTGTTTTCCAAATGCTGATCAGTTTGTATTCTAAAGTCACAGAGAATTTTTGCTGTTTTGTTTTCCAGTACTGTCTCTATTTTATGCTGCCACCAGTTATCAGAAGTAGGAAAGCCATATTTTTTTACATACACGCCAATGAATTATTTTGGCCACTAGATCATGGTGGTATTTATAATCAGTTTGAGCTATTTATAATCTTGCTGCAGGCACTGATTAGAAGTTCTACAGTCTCATCTTTCTGATTGCATAATCTGTATTTGCTGTTATTATTGATGTTCCAATTTTTGCTTTGATTGCATTAATTTGTAATGCCTGTTCTTGAGCAGCTAGAATAAATCCTGCTTCCTTTTTAATATATCCATATTGTAGCCATTGCCACATCTTAGTCTTGTTACATTTTCCCTCAGTATCTCGAAGAAACTATCTATGCAAGGGTTTATTTTTCCAGTGCACATATAGGTTATTTTGCATTCCTTTTTGTAATTTGTTTCCTATTGCTTTTAGAAGGCCTTCTTGTGAAATGGCTTGAAGCTGTTGTCAATGTAATTTTTTTAATTTCTTCCACAATCTGTCTCACTTGCAGTAGACCGCCATCCACCTATTCTTCTTGGTAGGTACAGCCAGTCAACATCACTTCGTGGATATATGCACAATACATAGTCATTAATTTTCTAGGTTTGCAGTCCAGTTTTGTCTAGGTCTTCTTTTGTTCAGCTGTGCATCAGATCACTGGTAGCCCAAAAGTTCATTGCTCTAATTGTGTTTAATCCATTGAGTTTTGTTTTCAGAATATTTCTAACTATTTGGCGTCTTCTGTTTTTTAACTTTTGAGTGGGGTATATCACTGGCTTCTAATATTCCTAGGTATTTATAGTGTTCATTAGCTGAAATTGCTTTTATATATTTCTCTTGATCAAAATTAAACTTGCTAGTGTCATTAATATTTCCTTGTTTAATAGATAAAATTGCACTTTTGTGTAAACCAAATTCCATTTTGATGCCCTCACTGAAAATACGAACTGTGTTCAGTAAAGAGTATTTGCTGTGCTGATTTTCCATATAACTTCCATATAAGTCATCATTATACAACAGATGGGTAATATTATATTTATGTCGCACGAAATAAGAAGACTTAAAAAAATCGGTAAAAACACAGTTAAAATGAACTAACGAGCAAAAAATTAAATAAAAACAAAATTTCCCGATCTGTATTCATTGACAAAAAACTCGAAGTTATACGAAATTAAAAAAAAGTTACATGTAAATTGTCGGTGTATATTTGGTTGAAAAACTAACAACTAGCAAAAATTTGCTGATAGTGTTCGTTGTCATTAATATACGATAATTTAATCTCACATACTCTGTAATTAGTTTTTATCTGCTTTCAATAAAACTCATATATCTAGTTCTAGAGTTTTTTATTACTACGACCAATGAACAGTGCTGAAGTACCCAATGTGGCCCTCACGGCAAAAAGTTTGGAAACCACTGATTTAGACTGTTAGATGCTTTAACCAAAATCCATGTAGTTCATTTGCTAGGTGTGCTCCAGTTTTTTAGTTTTCTAGCTTGTGCACTGACCATTTCTTTAGTGTTAATGGCATTTGTTTTTGTTTCATTTCTGATTCTATTTCCTTAATCCATGAGGCATCTGTATTATGTTCAATAGGATTATCCCAGATTGACTTCCAGAATTTGAGTATTTCTTCTTTTTCTGGGGAATGATTGTTTGCATTTGTATTTCTCTGGAGAGGCAGAAAAAAGTCATGTTGGTTCAGTTGAAATTGCATATTTTGTACACATTAGTTTATTCTTACTTCATATCTTTTAATTTCTATGCAGTCACTATAATCCTTTGTTTTAGCTTTTCAGTAACTTCAGCAATGTTTTGTTTGCCAAGTTATTTGTATTTATGAGTTTGTTTTTGATACTATTATTTTTCAGCCATCCTTCTTTAAGTTTGCTCAGATCAGCTTGAAGTTTCATCTTTTTGTTCCAACTGGATTTTGCATGATGCAAATCGCTTCATCTTCGTCTTTTGCTCTTGTGGTTTGCAACCAAGCTTCATTCACTGTAATGATATAGGGCGTGCTGTGTAGGAGCTGATTTGTTTCCTTTATACTGTTAGTTATGATTGTTTTTATCACAGCATTTGCATCTAAGAGGAATTGTTTTTAGCCTAGATTTATGTAAAGCTTTTAATGATGGTAGTCTTATACTGTCATTATTATTATTGCACAGGCCCTCCACGAAGTCCTAAGACTCAACGTAAGAGATGCAAACTATCAACACACTATAATATCGTACCTCTCCTTGAAACCATTAACAGACAACCATTAGCACTTACAACTGATTCATGCAATCCATTCCATTCATTCCACTCTGCAAGCAAACAACTCTTGCTAACTATGCTCTTACCCAACTTCCAGGATGACTCTTGTTCTGCTCCCTCTAGTCAAGTTCTGAAACAATTACCCTGCATTACTCCTATAAAATCCTTTAAGTAACATAAATGTTTCTATCATATCCACCTTTTTTTTTTCTTTGCTTATCAACGAATTTTGAAATCCAAAAACCCTCAATCTATCCTCATAGGGAGCAAACCACAGACCACTCACCTTCTTGGTCACTTGCCTCTGGATCCTCACCACCACTTTCCTCATTGCCAAGAAACCCAGGTGACCAGACCTGAGCACAGTAATCCAGATATGGTCATATCAAGGCTTTATAGGAATGTATAACTCCCTTATCTCTGCTTGTTAGTGTGCTCTTCAATAACTAAGTAATCCTGTGAGCTGGTCTGGCTACTTTAATAATATGTCCTCTAAACTTCAACTCTCTATCTACTACAACCCCCCCCCCCAAAAAAAAATCCCTAGCTTCATCAATTTCCTAGAATACAGTTCCCTCTATATGGTATACAGCCTGTAATCTATGTATCCCAAAATGCATAACTTTGCACTTTTCCCCATTAAATTGGAAAACGTTTGCCTATTCAAATCATTCTGCAGGCTCCCTACATCACTCTAAATTATCTTCATTCAAATTATTTCCTATATCGTTTATGTACAAATTAAACAGCAGTGATCCAAGGACAAGCCCTGCAGAACACCACTAGCTCACCTCCCTTCTTCTGAATTCTGCTCCTCCATATACTACTTTTTGGTATCTGTCCATCAGCCAACCTTTTATTGATAGCACCAGTTTCATATCCATCCCCATTTGTTGTGGTTCGCATAGTCGAGTTCCATGTGGTATCCTGTCAAAGGTCTTTGCAAAATCCAACAGTATCATCTGTAGCCATTCCCTTTATCCAACTCAACTGTCACCCTATTATAAAAAGTTAGATTACTAAGGTACAACTTACCCTTCACAAAGTCATGCTGCCCATCATAGAATATCATATTCTTATCCACCCATTCCTGAATTCTCTTTTTGACCAACTTTTCCAGTAATTTTACTACCACTCCTGAGGTAATAATTGGTCTATAAAAACTGGACAACAAAATTTTACAGAAGTCATGCCTACAGATTAATTTAGTCATTTCTTATAGATTTCAAGGTGCTGAACACGAATATGATAATGAAAATGCAAAATTAGCTATGGTTTGTGAGAGATCTGCAATTATATAATAGAGTAATACATACCGCAAAATGTCTGCTTCTACGTCCAATGTCGCTTTGCCTGTCACACACATATAGCTGCTGCTCAGGATCATCTCTAGCAAGCAGCCGACATTGAGGTGAACCACTTTCCTTGATTTCGTTTCTCCATCATTGCAATTTCCTGATGGAAACGTTCACCGTGCTCATCACTAACCATGCTGCAGTTATTGGGGAAGAAATCCAAGTGGGAATGGATCAAGTGTATTTTTAAGGACATATTGCAGACAAGTTTGTGATACAGAGACAGCAAGTTCTCAACCAGTTCCTTGTCTGCCCTGACATTTCCAAGGAAGTTACTTGATACCAGATGAAACATGTCCCAAGCTTTTTTCTCATCACCCTATAGCAGGTTGTTGAACATCTCGTCAATGAAGAACTGAGGATCTGCAAAAACTCTTTTCATTTTTGCTTCGCTGGGTCGAGGGAATTTGTCAGTCAGGTACTTGAAAGCTGATGCAGTCCAGTCCGTGGCTTTTATGAAGTTTATTATGAGATCGAGTTTCATGTGTAGGGGTGGTAGCAGAATTTTGTGCATTTCTACCAGTGCTGGGTGTTGTACATTCTTCTCTCTGACCTTCAGAGATTTCCTTGCAGGCCAGTCTCTCTTCACATAGTGCAAAATTCTTGCTCAGCTGTCCTGTTCACACAAAAAACAGCAGTACTTCGTATATCCCAGTTGCAGATCCATCAACACAGACACTACCTTCAAGTCACCAAATGTATTGAAGACAGTCCAACAGCTGTTTTAGGTTGTCATAGGTTTCTTTCATGTAGATAGTATGTTTGATTGGAACAGATGGAAGCTGGTTTCCATTATGCAGCATCACTGCCTTGAGACTAAATTTCAACGAGTCTGTGAATAGTCTGCATTCATGCAGGTCATGTTTGATTTGAAAGGTATCTTCTTTTCAGAATGAGGCACAAAACTGCTCTGATGACTGCAAAACAAAGTCACTCGGACATTTTCCTTGAGAAGATTCCATTGTAGAAGTTTTGATCCCAGTAACTCTGCTTTGGCCTTGGACAGTTCCAGATAGCGAACAAGATTGTTCAGGTCTTCTTGTGTGAGAACGTGTGGCACATATGACACACTCTGGCTGACATATGGATCATCATTAGATGCTGAAGGCTCAGGTTCTTAGGAGAACCTTGTTTAGGAGAAATTCACTCCACCTTGTGTACATAGTACACAAGGTGGAGTGAATTTCTCCTAAACAAGAGCCAGGTGACAGATTTTATTGTCCTTTTTGTGTTCAGCACATTGAAATTAGTAAAGAATTGCTATTTTCATTTCAGAGGCAAATTGTGTGTTGTCCAGTGTAATTTGTACCATAGACTTAGATCCTCCTTTATGTAAAGGAATTATTTTGACCTCCTCCCACTCTCTTGGGACTTTGCCAGAGCTGAGACTTAATCTAGTCAAAGGCATTGCCAGTTCTCCTTTCCATTCTCTTAAAATGCGAGCTGATATCCCATAGCTGTATTTGAATTCAGATTCTGCAACATGCTATGTACCTCCAGTTCATCAACCTTTCTTCTCACATGAGTCCCCATCACCTCTGCCATAACAGAGCGCCTCCGTAGCGCAATTGGAAGAACGGCGGTACGTTGCGCCCTTCGATTGGAATAGGCCTAAGTTCGATTCTCGTCGCAACGGGAGGAATCTTTATTTGGATGATTTCAGTCGAAGGTGAGTTAGCCGATCTCATACGGAGGTAGCAGGGTTTTTTCTCCTGGAAACTCGGGTTTTTCATACAGACAAATCGGTTCTTCAGAACACACGCAATTTACAGACAAAAAATACGTTGTTGTGGTGGTGGAGGTGGGCGGTAGATGGCGTTGATGAAGATGATTCGTAGTAGAGGTTCAGTGTAGTGGATGAGACAGTTGTAGGTGTCCTCCCGCGATGAGTCTTCGAACTCCTTGGAAGTATCAGGAATAATAACAACAGTATAGCAGAGGATGACATACTCTTGCAAAATGGTCACTCAGTAGCTCAAAAATTTTGTCTGCTTCTGTTATCTCTCTACCATCTACACTCATTACGAGGGTGGTCTGAAAAAAATTGAATTTATAATTTCAAAATTAATTTTATTTTTTAACATAATCTCCCTTAAAACTAATACATTTATTCCAGCAATGCTGCAGCTCCATTATCCTGTCCCTGTAGTGGTTCTCAGCAAGATCTGCAAAATACCCCTCTACAGCTGCAGTCACTTTTCGATTCGAAGAAAAATGCTGACCAGAGAGGAAGAGTTTTAGTTTTGGGAAGAGACAGAATTCAGACGGAGCCAAATCTGGAGAATAGGGTGGATGTTCCAACAATTCATGGTGCAGATCCCTTAATTTTTCCATTGCCAAAACACCTTTGTGAGCAGGTTCATTGTTCTGATGAAAGATGATTTTTTTCTTCTGCAAACTGGGTCTTTTCTCACGAATTTTTTCATCTAGTCTGGTTAAAAAATCGGAATAATATTCTCCAGTTAATGTTTAACTCCTTTCAAGATAATTGATAAACAAAATTGTCTTTTGGTGCTGAACAACCAGCTTCTGTCCACTGTTTTCACTATTGTTTGGATTCTGGTGTGTAATAGTGAATCCAAGTTTCATCAATAGTAATATATCAATGCACAAAATCAGTTTTATTCTTGTTAAAACGCCCCAAGCACAGTTCAGAGATTTTCATGCGAGTGCGTTTTTGATCTGCTGTGAGCAAACGCAGCACCCATCTTGCACAAAGCTTTTTTCATCTGCAACTCTTTGTGCAAAATATATCCTACATGTTCTTTTGAAATGCGTATAGTCTCAGCAATTTCATGCACTTTGACTCACTGGTCATCCAATACCATATCATGCACTTGATCAATGATTTCTGGTATTGTTACACTTTTTGGACTTTCTTCATGTGGATCATCTTCAAGGCTGATATGGCCACATTTAAACTCGGCAGCCTATTTCTTAATTGTCGAAAACAAAGGAGAACAGTGCCCATGAACTTTGAATTTCTTTTTGCATTAAACCTTCTTTTACAAAGAATTTTATAACCGCACGATACTCAATTTCATCCATTTCAAGGGATAATACCTACAACACTTTTTGCTTCAGACAGTTGTATAAAATAACTACTTGATAGAATGACTTGCAATTTCACATGGATGTTTATGACAGATGTACCAACCTAGAAAAAAAAATCGTGCCGATAGTGTCAGTTGTAAAATTACTACCCTTGTAAAATTATCCTTCCATAGTCATTCTTCCTCTTACTTGCCACATAAAAAAAACTTTGGGATTTCCTTTCTCCTGTTTGGCTAATTTCTTCTCGTTATCTGATTTTGCCTTCCTTATCATGGCAGTCACCTTTCTCCTTATATACCCCTCCACAACAATTTTTTTTTTTTTTTTGAAGCTCATGTTTAATGATATTACTCATCCATCTAACTCCTACCCAACATACCCTCCATAAAACTATTTAAATTATACATATTTGGTCGTTTTATAATAGAAATACAATTTTATTAATACAGACCAGTTTACAATAAACTTTTATTAAAACCTACCAGTTTCGCCAGCAAACTGTCTGTCTTTTTCAAGGCATTTACGGAGATATGAAAACTAGTAAATGCAAATTGAAAGGAACATAAAAAACATTGTAAACCAACTAGTAGCTATGGTTGCACGTTTTGCGTGACAGAGAGGACTCATTGTTCTTATTCATTATCACGCATGCGTTGTAGATGTGTAATGTGATTACTGGCTAGCTGTAGGTCAGATTGATTGAGAGAGAGGATCGAGTTTTTCCACGAACTGTTTAGAATTACACCCTGATTTCTGTTGAGATTTCCACCGGTTATTGGCACTATTGTAGCTTCCTTAAATAAACGATGCCTGTAGTCGTCATCGAGATATGGCATGGAGCTGTTTTTGCCAATCTATCGTGTGGTTAGACGTACAGAAATGATGTGCTAAGCCGGAAGAGATGCTTCTGTTGTGGTTTACATCACCAACATGTTCTTTTTGTCTCATTTCTAAACTTCGTGAAGTTTGTCCGATGTAGGCAAGACCACAGGAACAGGGAATGTAATATACTCCTGGATATTTGTAGAACGGCACTTTATCTTTTGGGGATCCTAAAACTTGTCTGATGTTGGTGGTTGGTTTGAAGACCACTCTGATGTTATGGGCTCTTAGTATTTTTGCTATTTGATAAGAAATTGACTTGATGAAAGGTATCACTACAGTAGAAATGTGCTGACAGTGGGATTCTTCTTGTCTGGGGTTGTCATTGTATAGATATTTTTTGATGATGTTTTGAGGATATCCATTTTGTGATAATGTGTTGGCTATTAGTGAGAGTTCATTCTGTGTATCCTCCTCTTCTGATATAAACTTTTTGGCTCTCTGTTTCAACATGTGGATAATGCTCAGTTTGTGTGTCTTGTGATGGTTTGATCTTTCTGTAAATGTGATCCATTTACAGAAAGCCCACGGATACTGGAAGATATCTTCATTATACTTCAAACCATCACAAGACACACAAACTGAGCATTATCCACATGTTGAAACATAGAGCCAAAAAGTTTATATCAGAATTGGAGGATACACAGAATGAACTCTCACTAATAGCCAACACATTATCACAAAATGGATATCCTCAAAACATCATCAAAAAATATCTATACAATGACAACCCCAGACAAGAAGAATCCCACTGTCAGCACATTTCTACTGTAGTGATACCTTTCATCAAGTCAATTTCTTATCAAATAGCAAAAATACTAAGAGCCCATAACATCAGAGTGGTCTTCAAACCAACCACCAACATCAGACAAGTTTTAGGATCCCCAAAAGATAAAGTGCCGTTCTACAAATATCCAGGAGTATATTACATTCCCTGTTCCTGTGGTCTTGCCTACATCGGACAAACTTCACGAAGTTTAGAAATGAGACAAAAAGAACATGTTGGTGATGTAAACCACAACAGAAGCATCTCTTCTGGCTTAGCACATCATTTCTGTACGTCTAACCACACGATAGATTGGAAAAAACAGCTCCATGCCATATCTCGATGACGACTACAGGCATCGTTTATTTAAGGAAGCTACAATAGTGCCAATAACCGGCGGAAATCTCAACAGAAATCAGGGTGTAATTCTAAACAGTTCGTGGAAAAACTCGATCCTCTCTCTCAAGCAATCTGACCTACAGCTAGCCAGTAATCACATTACACATCTACAATGCATGCGTGATAATGAATAAGAACAATGACTCCTCTCTGTCACGCAAAACGTGCAACCATAGCTACTAGTTGGTTTACAATGTTTTTTATGTTCCTTTCAATTTGCATTTACTAGTTTTCATATCTCCGTAAATGCCTTGAAAAAGCCAGACAGTTTGCTGGCGAAACTGGTAGGTTTTAATAAAAGTTTATTGTAAACTGGTCTGTATTAATAAAATTGTATTTCTATACCCTCCATAAGTTGGGTATACGTTGTGATATTGTTTCTTCCTGATATCCCTTGACCATCTCCCATGCACTGTGAACATCCTTTCCTTGCAGATCTTTATGCCATGATACTGCTTTACACTGCCTCCAAAGTGTATCATAATCACCAGCTTATAGGTCCACATATACCCCTTCTTATCTGGAATTTTCATGTTTTGCCACCTTGTAAGTCAAGACCACATGATCACTTTCCCCAGAGACAATGTAGCTACTTAATCATGGACATCCTTCTGATCCTATAAAAAGATCCAACACACTCATACTTCGTGTCCCTCCATCACATTCTGCTTCTGGTAATTATCTCTCATTAAGTGATAATTACTCACCTTGCATTCGTACTTATCTGTTGATGCATATCCTCCACATTATTCCTGGCCTGAAGCGACACCCAATTTTATATGTTGTCCTATTGACTTTGATCTCACACCAGATTGACTCAAAAGAACTGCCATCTGCCCAACTGACTCCTAATCTTGTTGGCTGCATTTCATCTGCTATCATCAGAAATATTCCACATCTTGCTCTGTCTACTCTGTGCTCCCTGAAAATATTAAATCCATCACATTCTATTCTCTGCTGTTAGCCAAATCTTGCTAATGCCTATATAACTTTTGGCAAGGTTGTACTAACCATTGTCAAAAATTCTTCCCTCTTATTCATGATGCTTCTAGCATTAGTATATAGAAACCGTAGCGGCATCAGGAATAGGATAGAAGAGTTTTTGACCTTAGCCCCACAACAACCACCTTTACATTCTGAATTGACTATCCCTTTCAATATTGTTGCCTGAGAGACTAGATTCTGCATTTTTTGTTCATTCACTTCATGGGTACCTTCTCTCTCTCTCTCTCTCTCTCTCACACACACACACACACACACACACACACACACACACACACACACTTGTCTGAATCTTCCTGATTGCCTTAGTTTTCCTGATTTTGTGCTCTCACACTCTCAGTTAATAAAGCTTTCTCCAGACACCTAACTCTGAATCAGTTTAAATACAGTCCATCAGCACTGTACAAATCTTTACATCCATCAAATGAGGACCATAGGTCCACAAACTGTACATCATTCCTTCTGTGCAACCTGTGTATTAATTTTTTAGCTATCATCACTCTCCTCCTTAGTTTGCCTCTATCATAACATGGCAGCAGAATCACAAACTTTGCACCCCACGTTTTTCAAATTTCAAAATCTTACACTTCACAACATTGAACTGTTATCCCTCAGGCATTTACCTATTTGAACAGTCTGTTCAAATTCTTCTGTAAAGCTACAGATATCTGCTTTATTCTTCATAGTTCTCACTACTTTTGTATCATTTGAGAGCTGTATATCTCCATTTATGCTTCCCCCTAACATCAACATGTAAGTTAAACATAACTAACATTCCAAAACAGATTCCTTAGTACACTGTGTGACTTTCTTCTTCTGGGATTCTGCCCCCCCCCCCCTGCTGTAATATCTAAGTAGAGTGCTAAAACATGACCTCCATTTACAAACCTATGTTGACCATCACAGAGAATCCTGCTGGTATCAACATTTCTGGAGACTTCACTAACCTCTCAAACACATAAGCCTTATTCTTATCATTCTTTTTACTCCTTTAGAATTTGCACTGTTGTAAGGCCCTTATTAAAGAAATGTGTTGAGGCTGCCTGCTGTTAGTTCAGTGGAATGCTCCCTTAAAACACACAGTGCATATTATTGAGTGTCCTATTCCTTTATTAACATAGTTTAGTTAATTCTTCATATACCTTCTGCTTACTTGTCACCAGTCTCTTTTCACATTCAAGCTCTGTAAGATATTCAAATACCCTGATGAATTGTTTCATTAATTATCTCAACTAATATTCCTTTTAGTGGTCACCATTATAATCAACTAACATCAGTCACATATTAAAAGAAGTTTTTTTGATACTTGTCAGTCTGGTTGGCTAATTACTGTTCATATTGCATTTTTGCTTTCCTTATGAATCAAGTCCTTCCTAGCCTGATCTTTATACTTATGCAACTGATTATCTCTCACTGACTATCTTCCAGATTGCATGCCTGTTCTCTCTCTCTCTCTCTCTCTCTCTCTCTCTCCATTCATTCATATTACACCTACCTTACTTAACTTTTGGAATACATTTGGATACTGCTGTTGTTAAATAGTTCTTGACCAGATCCCATGCAGTAGTAATACTCTCCCTTCATGTAGGGCACCTGTTTGTGTGAGTGGTGCTGGCTCTTTTTATTCTTTGCTCTCCCCCCCCCCCATATTCTTTGCTCTATTTCTTTTGAGCTGTTTTTACGCTCTTTTTCCAGAACTACCATCACTATGATCCACTTTGCTGTGTGGTATGTCTCATGAGAATCTGAAAAAGGGGATTCTGATGGTGTGTATGAACTGCTTTGGAACTCCCTGCCTTTGCAAGATGGGTAGTTTTGGATAGACCATCCATGATCCATTAGCTACTGGATCCTGGTTGCAAGGGTTAGTGGTTTTGCAGGAAATCTCCTCCCCCCATAGTTGGGGACAGGGTACAAGACTTACTGTGGTGCTGCTATATTATTATTATAATACAGATATCTCCAGGGAGTCAGAAAACTCATTGCAGGAGATCCATTATTCATACAGTTCCTATCAAGCCTCTACTTAAACTCATTACACTGACAATGCACTCACAACCATTCACTACCCTCCAAGTACTGAAAAAAGTCTTCAGTGTCAATCCTGTAAAACCCCTTTAATAACATATATGCTTCTATGATGACTCCTCTTTTTTTGCCTATCAGCTAGAACTTCAATCTGTTCCTCCAATGTTCCTAGGCATAGGAACACCATGCCTAGTGTACCACTAATGAGTGCCATCACTACTTGCCAGAGAGTGGGCATCCATGTGTCACTCCATAGTAGGTTGGAAGCTCTGGCACTGAATCACACTCTTCCTGAGATTGAATAATTTTTCATTCTCTTGTTTATCAGGGTCCTCAACAAGTTCCAACCAGGTTCATTAAACCAAAGTAAGAAATAAAAAGAACATTAGAAGCTGCAACAATTGCACCAGGATCTCCAAAATCTCTAAAGAAACTGGTGCAATGGAACTTTTAAACTTTTCTAGAGTTCCTTAAGCTGCTTTGCTTAGTGTCATCCAACTGATGTTGGACCAGATAATATCCATTACGAGATGGCAAATCATTTGTTACCATTGTCTATAAATCAGCTGTTGGTACAGAATTTTCTGTGAGAGTATATTTCTCAATACTCTAAATAAATCTGTAGATTTATTTATTAATAAATTGGTTACTGATTAGAAAAAAAATTTTTTTAAAAATTATTTTGTATAGGCAGCACCCGTAAAGTTTACTTAAAACTTTATGGGCCGCCATTGATCTACACTGATGCTTCAAAATCTGATGATCTAGTGGCATCTTCTGCCATCTTTCCAGACAGTATTATATCTGCAAAAATTCCACTGGAGTGTAACTTTACAGCTTAGCTGTATGAAATACAGATTGCATTGCTACCAAAGATGCATAATACACGTAGACTCACAAAGTTCTTTTCAGGCAATAAAAAGTCTAGCGCTACAAAAACATCCAGTGGTGATCTCTCTAATCCAACACCTCCTCTTTCAATTATGGAAGCTACACTTAGATGTTTACAGCAGCAAACAAATTAATTTGAACAAGCCAAATTTTCTTCAAGTTTTTGTTTGGTTTTTGTTTCAGTTCACAATAGTTTGGGTTTACTGTTTTCGGTTTGGGCTTTAGTTTACTATTTTGGTTGAGTGCTTTGTGTTTTAACTGTGTGTTATGCATTTTTAATAGTGTAAACGAGTTGACATTTGTTGTGTTTTACTCATTTTGTGTAGCTATAAAATGGATACATCTCCAAGAAAGCATTCAAAAATATGTACTCTTTCTCAGCACACATCCATAATGCAAAGGCAAATTGCCAATGAGTGTGGTGTTGGTTTGAGTACTGTTAATGCAATTTAAAAGAGGTTTAGGGAGACAGGTACCTTTTTTTTTTTTCCTGAACAGAAAAGAAAAGTGTGGGCGAAAAAGGAAAACTACACTTACTCAAAATTGTTCACTAGTTAGGAAAAGCAAAATGAATCCCAGCTTGTCTGCTGTAGACGTAAATAGAGAGTTGGTAGCTAGTGGGATTAATGTTTCTGATATGACAGTCCATCGAAGATTGATGGAAGCAGGGAATACTGCCCACAGAACAAAAAGAAACATCTGTTGATGACGGCTGTGCATAAAAAAGAGGCTCCAGTGGCCAAAAGTGTACAAAGATTGGATTGTCGATAAGTGGAAAAAGGTCATATTCTCAGATGAGAGCCATTTTTTTTTTCCAAGAAGAGCAAGTACCGTATGTTCACAAATCAGTGGCTGAGAAGACTTTTCCCACCAACCTTCAGTAAGCTCCTAAACACCCAGTTTAAAAGATGTTCGGGGGTTGTTTTACATATGACAATCCAGGATCACTTGTGCCTGTTGACAGTATGAGGAAAAGTGACCTATATATAAAAATATTGGAGAAAAGAGTGGTCCCACAGATCCAGAAAGACAAAGAACTCATTTTCCAACAGGATCTCACTCCATGCCACACCTTCAAAAAAAGTGAAAAAGTTCCTCAAAAATCACAACATCAAGTGCTTCAGTGGCCAGGTAACTCTCCTGACATTAACCCAATAGAAAATTTGTGGGCCATTGTGAAAAAGAGACTTGAAAAATTAAATCGTGTTTCCTCATTGGAATGAGGAAAGTTGAAAAACCTTTTCTTGCTTCTACATGTTATGTATTTATTTTATTCTGTTTCTGTGTGTTTTTCAAAAGATAACTTAATACAATCCATTATTAAAGTGGTTTCGAGATGCAGAAATAAGAAAAATGTGTTTTACTTTGGTAGAGTCCATGCATAAGCAGATTAATGAATTTATTAGGAATAGAGAAGCACATATAAATAATTAAGTAAAGTTGGACTTCAATTTTTGTACTTATTTTTCTTTTTTTTTCTTTAAAATGTGAGTATTTGGATTGAATTTGTTAGCTACTGTACTTCTGTTCGATTCCAAGCCATGTTGGGATCAAGGGAAACAATGCTGAAGATACTGCAGCTAGGTCAGCTCATTTCTCAAACATTCACCATCTGCTGATTACAAACAGATTATCAGGCACAAACTTCTATCTCAGTCGCAGTCATCTTGGAATAGAGAGACTAATAATAAGGTCTACCAAATTAAGCCTGAAATTAAATTATGTAGTCTAGTCTGTGCATGGTTCGAACAGAGGAAGTTTGACTTACTCAGCACCACATAGGTTACAGTCATCTCATCATCTCACACATTCCTTCCTATTGAAGTGTGTGCGAGTTTTGTAATACTGGACTCACCATTAGGCATATTTTAATTGATTAATCTCATTTAATGAATGAGCCGACATGGACAATTAACATCTATTATCAATACTGGTATATAAATAACAGTGTTATTTATATATCCTTTTAAAACCTTGTGTTTTATTTATGTTTTAAGAATATTTTACATTTTTTACACTTTTTCATTGATCATTTTGAAATTTCATTTTAAATTATTTTACACCTGATTTTTATTCATTTTTTTATATACCTGTTTTGTACATTTTTCTTTTTATAACTATTTATATGCGTTTTTATCATATTTTACTACTTTTTGACTTGTATAATGCTATGATCATTTACTAGTGCAGAATGACCACAACCATCCTTGCACCATAAACACCAAATAAGCAAATACCACCTTGGAATGAGGAAAATTAAAAATTTCTTGCTTCTAGATGTTATTTATTTTATTCTGTTTTTCTGCATTTTTCATTAAATCTAGAATGTTTGTATTGTCTGTAAGTGGAGATGAATTTCATCACTCAGTGCTTGAACCCACTGCCTCATTTATTGGAATTCTGAAGAGACTTGAAAATTTTCCATACTTGGTTTCTGAAGCAGGGTTTCTAGACTACATTAAAAAAAAATCCTTAGCCATCTTAACATACCAATCTATTATAGGTTTACAACTTTTGTGGTGAGAGACATGGAAAAAAAATAAAAAAAGGTGAAATGTATGAGCTGTGCCGTTTTTAACATACCTATCTTACTTTTGCAAACACTTGTTAAAATTGATGTAAAATCTTCTTATTCATTTAAGAAGCTTTAAATTGTTTCTGCAGCCAAACCACTTCTTTGACTTCACTGCTATGTAAAAACAGATATTTTCTCCTCCTTTTGGAGAATCTAGAAAGTGATAATTACTTGGGCAAGGTGTTGACTGTAGTGCACTTAAGGAAAATTTCAAGTTTGGATTCTTGAAGTATTTCGGTACTTCACTGGCCGAATAACATTGAGCATTATTATGATGCAAGAGAAGTATGCCACATTGTTACTTTATTGATAGTCTGGCCTGGATAATGTTCTAAATAGGCTCACTGAGATCACAGAACAACAACATTTGCTAGAAGACAACACTTTGTTGTTGTTGTTTTTCTGCCTCACAGGGATGATGTGGCATTTCCACTCCTTACTTTGCTGTTAAGCAAAGATTGATTAAAGTAATACAAAGAGCTATGTAATTTTACTTCTTGGGGAGAGATTGCAACCATGTAAGTTACTTAAATTGCATATATATTGGTGAAGGGATTTTACAGGATTAATATAAAAAGGATTGTACAGGATGGGAAAGAACAAGAAGCTAGTTCTGGAATGTAAAGATCTGGCAAAAAAAAAGAGCGAGGAGTAAATGTTGTACATAAAGGAGTGACGGCGTATGAGTGGAATGCATTGCCAGAATGTACTGTGACTGCTGGTAGTGTGAATAACAATATAACAGATTCACTAATATAACAGGTATACTGTGGTTACTTAACTAACAGTATATCTCTTGTGATGAAGCTTGTTGACTTCATTGTTATTGAAATATAGGTGTATCTTAATATTATAAAGTGTAATGTAGTCCTGGTTGCTTTAGTATATAGTTGTTCTCGCCATATCAAATTCTTAATGTAAATTTTCGAACTCTCCATTGGTTTAAACAAATATATATTCACAACTTTTATTATGAAAATATGGTATAATCTTCCCATTTGGTTATTATTGAGAAAAAGCAAACTGAATTAATGTAATCTGGAACTATGAAAGAATTGAAATGCTATGATGCATAAACAGGTATTTATTATGGTGAATATTGTACTTTATAAACTGCAATGCCTACTGATTCAATTATTTTAAACAGTTAAGTAAACTACTAAGAGATCAGTGGCTAGATGATAAAACAATAATCTGTAACTTTTGGTAATGAAGAAACATTTTCTTTTAACATAACATATTCCATGGTCGTGCTGTTAAATACACATGAAGAGTTGTGAACCCTCCACTTCGGTCAAACTCCTCGGGCAAACATTTGGGTAGTGGAAGAGGAAGGAATTTCTAGAAATAAAATGGATCATATTAGAAAAGATTTGATTTAACATTTTCTATCCATTACACATCTTCACAACTGCTACATAAAATAATCCCAACAATGAATATAGCAAAATTAGATGAATATCAAAATTACTTGATATTCACCTAATATTGATTGTACAACTATTCCCAGTTGTAGATGAAGTTCAGATTTTGTTACTTTGTGTTTTTGAAAGTGAAAAGAATTAAAACGAGGTTTTAATTGTTTATAAACATTGTGTAAATAATACTTTTTTCATGTATCAAGACAAATTTTAGGACAAAAAGAAGGCTTGGCTATGGGCTCTTCTCTCTCTCTCTCTCTCTCCGGCTTTAGCTAACCTATTTATGGAAAATTTTGAAAATAATGCTTTAATCAATTATCATAAAAAACCAAAAAATTTGGCCACGCTATGTAGACGATATCTTCATCATATGGCCAGGAACAACAGATGAACTCATTGCTTTCAAAGATTACCTGAATAATTTACATAAGAATATAAAATTTACTTTAGAACAAGAAGAACTTAGAAAACTTCCTTTTCTTGACATCCTATTAGAAGTTAATGAAAAAGATAATAAACTTTCTCAATATGTAGAAAACCCACCAACACAGGAAGATTTCTTAATGTGGCCTCACACCACCACCACCCTTCGCAAAAAATAGGTCTAATAAAAACCCTGAGGGACAGAGCTTATAATATTTCCAGCACAGAAAAACAGAGAAATGAAGAATTGGAATATTTAACACAGGGCCTCAAAAAAAAATGGTTATGAACTCAAGACTATCAAAAAAAATCCTCCATACACCTACAAGCATCTACAAGTTAAAAAAAACAGGTGTTTTTAAAATTTATTGTTTTTGCAACATCTGCTATGTAGGACAGACAGGAAGATCTGGGTGAACGAACACCAAAAGGATGTACAAAAACAAGAAAACACAAATTAGGTCTAGCTTTCCATACCACTTCCACCGGCCACAATGTACTCTGGCAGAAAACAAACATGCCTTATATAGAAAAAAACTGTTACATAAGGAAATTTAAAGAAGCTGCAAACATGCTTAGAATTCCAACACAATGCAATAAAAACCAAGGCTTAATTCTACACTAAGTTTGGTCAGCTTTGATAAAAAATATACCTCAGTCAGACCTCAGACATTATGAACGTAAACAACAGAACATGGCATCATCCAGCATCGTTTAAACTTAGCACTGCTTTGAATCTGCATTCTGATTTTTTAATTTTATGAACAGTCAGACGGCTTCAACTGTATAGTATGAACTATTTTTGAATAATTTCTCTTTTTTGTTGTTTTAAACTTTGTTACCTTCTACCCTTGAAGATGTAAGTCAAACGACTTACGAAACTTGTCGGGTTTTATTTCTTTATTGTGCTTTTAGCTTAATAAAAAAAATGTGGTCCAATTACAGGAATATGCCTTATGCTATAAATTTGTTACACATTATTACTATGGGTGTATTAAGGGTTAGATAATTTCACAAGCCAAACATGGTACTTTTGTCAAGCTACTTCAGGCTTCCAATATGCAGGATGATGATGATGATCATCATCATCATCATCCTGCCAAATATGTAAACTCTCAACCCTACCAACTAGAACAAATGAAAGTTCTCTCCGGCTCCCAGGGCATCATTCTACAGGAAACTCATTATAGAAAACTTGCTTAAGCAATGGTTCCGGAAGGTTTGTTATATTTATTTTATTTATTCATATGGAGTTTCCTCCCTATTGGGGCGAGTTGAGCCCCCTCATGGGGGTTAAGTATTTATGGCTGTAGATCCGTGTGTTCACGGGGCCGGTTTGCCTGCTTGCGGGATGAAAAACTCCAGATAAACTGGGGGAAAAAACCCTGCTCTCCATGGCCAAGACCGGCTAACTTGGCTATGGCTGAGGAAGATCCTTAAGCTCCTCACGTCGGCGATGGGAATCGAACCTAGGACACTCCTTCCCCAGGCATATGGTTGCAAAGCGCACAGCCACTAGGCTAACTGCACGGACTTTGTTATATTGAATTCATAGAATAATTCTGCTGATTTTGGCAGCTGCAGCAATTTTTTGCAGGCTTGATTCATTTTTCATATTTTTACACATTTTATCTTCTAGAACTGGGTGTAAAACTTGAGATTCATTTGCACAAGTCTTGGCATTGACTCCACTAAACCACGGTAGGAGTTCTGTGGTATTTGGGACCAACTAGAGATATCTCACATTTGAAAATTTGTTTCAGAAGATTGTTTTAATGTTCACAGCTTTAACTAGCCTTCCTTTCCCAGTTACACTGATGCAGTAGGTAGAGATGCCAAAGTATTTGCTGTTGATAGCAATCTCATGGTTCATATCCACCAGAATACTACTACTCTCCAAACACTTCTGACCTGCTCCTCACTACTACTGACCATTCTAAATATACTGTGGATGTTGTCATGCTCTAGGCATTTCAGACAATAATATGAATTGCCTAGAGCAAGGGTTCCCAACATTTTTGTTTCCTAGAGCACATTCTAAAATACCGATAGGGCGACGGGCACCATCTATTTTTTCAAGCAAATTTTTTGAATTCTTTTGTTAAATGGATGCATACAAAGTTTACATTATAATCAAATGTTTTATTACTTAAAAGTTTACATTATATAAAAATTTAAATATATATATATGTAAGTTAGTGTGATATTTGGCATTGCATCTCATTGGCCAGTGCTTCATAATTAGGAGAATATGATGATATTCCACTTCTTAAACTGGAATGAACAACTTTGAATGTGCGTCTACTTTACATTGTATGCGTTTAATACTCATCATGTGTCATTAACGCATGCGTCATATAGCATGCCATGAATTGTTGCCTGATTATTTCAAACTATACGGCACACACAAATTGGTCGATGGGCACCATGGTGCCCGCGAGCATAGGGTTGGGAACCCCTGGCCTAGAGGATTATGAATGTTGCTCCATGGATTGATTTCTTCTCCCATTGCAATACTCACACTGCCATTTCATCTACCTATTGTTGGCCTTATAAGATGCCAAGTAGGATAATCTTTGAGACTTCTCCACATCATTTCCTTAGCTAGATTATTGTTTTTAGACTTCGGATTCAATTATCTGCATTGAATACATCATTGAAATCATTGTTATTGGTGTGAAAATATTCATGCCACATTTCATGTTAAATTCTCATCCCATAGCTAAGCCTCCTTCTCCAAGAAGTGTGCCCAGGCTGCATAAGAGAAGAAGTAGGCATGTTGTAGTTAACTTTCAAAATCTCTGTCTTACTTTTCTGTTTATATCATCATCAAATACCTGCCATGTACCATCAAGGGGGTGTACAGGATATGATAGTACTACATGATAAATTTACATCATTACTAACTTCCTATCTACAATTTTCCTCCAAATAAGTCTGTGTCAAGACTACAACATTATCAGATCTTATATTTCTATCGTCTAAGGCACTTTGTACCGTATCATCCACCTATATCTTGGTCTTCCTCTGGGTCGTTTTCCTGCCAACCTGGAAGAGAACACTTGTTTTGCTAATCTTTCCTCGCCCATTCTGTTAAAGTGACCATATCACCTGAGATTAGTGCTAACGCATTCCTGGATGCTGACAATGTCAAGTTCTTTCCTAATATCCTCGTTTTTAATATGATATTGTCATTGATGCCATCTGTTCAGGCCTCTAATCTTTCTCAGGATTCTCATATCTGTGGTCTAGTCTTTGGTCAAGTGTGTTACTTCTGACCCAGCTCTCAGATCTATAATTTAAAACTGGTTTGAACACTGTCTTGTACACTGCTAATTTAGTGTTCCGACTAATTTCTCTCTTATTCCATATGAATTTATTCAAATGACTTCCTACCATACCAGCTTTGTTGATTCTGTTGTCTATTTTCATATTTAATTGGTTGTTTCAAGGATATTTAATTTACCATCTTCACTAAAAATCGTGCATAAGTAGCTGAAATATTTTACTTGTTCCACAGGTTCTCCATTTAAAATGCAGTTGACATTTTCAAATTCTGCCTATTTTCATTGTCTTCATCTTGTTATTGCTGACCTTCACACCATATCTATTACAAAATTTATTCAATTTAGTCAGGGAATCTTGCAGACTTGTAGCGAATTTATTTAGAAGTATAACTTCGTCTGCATAAAGCAAAGATCCCTGGAAGTTACGAAAGGAGGCTATGTGCAAGATGGTGAGGAGTGGTTTCTTTGCATGGAGGGTGGTTGAACCTTGGAATGCATTGCCTGAGACAGTGGTTGGAGTGGGAATGGTCAATGGGTTCAAGGAGTGCTATGATAAACTTGCTGTTTCCTAAAAACGCCCTCCCACGATGAGTCTTTTGACTCCATGGAGGCCTGGATGATAATAATAATAAAAAAATTATAATAATAATTAACATCACTAATTTTGATATCAGGTTTAATACACCTTTCCTTTATATGTACATCCTTGTCTGACACTAGATTTAACATTAAACCATCTTCATGTACTTCAATTCTAACTGCTAGCTTACAACTCAAATAAAGACTAGATATTGCTTTATATAATGCCTCATTGACACCATATAACTGTAGCATATTGAATAGCTTCTCAGTTGGCACCTTGTCATATGCCTTTTCCAGATCAACAAAACTTAAATACAGATCTTTGTTATATATATTCCCAAGATCTCTCAACTATTTGTCGTAAAGTGAAGATCTGATCCTGACAGCCTCTATTTGGCCTAAATCCAGCTTGTTTTTCACCAAGCTTTTCTTCCACAATTCTTCTCAACCGTTTCTCAAGTATACTTGCATAAATCTTACCAGGAACACTCAGTAGGGAAATACCTCTGTAATTCTCGCATTGTTTTATTTCCCATTTTATATATGGGTACTATGAGAGCTCTACTCCAATCATTGGGAATTCGTCCCTCTGTCCAGGTCTTCTGAACTAAGCAGTGCAGCCACTGTAAGATTTTATACCTCCATACTTCAGCATTTTTGGTCTAATATCTATTCCTGCTGCCTTTCCACATTTCAAGCGTTTGATGGCTTTTTCTACTTGAAGTGTGGATATGAATTCCTGAATATATGCCTGTTAAGTGTTTTTTACCACTGTGCTATCACTGCTTGTTTCATTTAGCAATTTTTCAAAGTAATTACTTCAAGGATATCTTTTTATCCTGTTTTTCATGTCACCTTTATCATCTCTAACTCCTTTTACAGCACTCTTTCCTACATTTCTAAGCTTCTTCAACAACCTCCAGAACATTTTGCCACCTTCTTGATATTTATTTTCTATGTTCTTGCCAAAGTCCTCCCATGATTTTTGTTTAGCTAGTTTGACACAGTGTTTAGCATTCTTACATTTGTCTCTGTATTCTCTAAGAGCACAAGCTGACTTATTTGCCAGGAACTTTTGATATGCTTTCTTCTTTTCCTTCACTGCCTCTTTAACTTCCTGTGTCCAACATGGAGTTCTGATTTGTCTATTCTTGCAGACAACCTCATCACATGCCTCTCTGGCTGAATCAATCAGGGTTTTCTTCAAGGCTTGCCACTGAATCTCCAAGATTTGGTTCCTGTTTTCAAATAATTTCATTTTTTCTTCAATAATCTTTGTGTATTTTAATCTACAGTTCACATCTGAGAGCTGCTCAACTTTTATTCGCTTTAAAACTTTCTTACATGTTATTCTTTTCAATATGAAATTCAATTTTATCCTGCTCAAGACTAAATAGTGATCACTTCCAATTTCAAATCCTTTGTACAATCTAGTGTCCTGCACCAGGGAGAAAACATCACTATCAACAATAATATAGTCAATGAGACTTCTTATTCCTTGTCTCTTCTCTCTCCATGTGAATTTGTGCACATTTTTATGTTGGAACATATTGTTAGTAATAACCAGTCCATGTCCTGAGCAGAAATCCAGTAGGTATTTGCCATTATTATTAGCTTTGGTCTTTTCTCCAAATTTTCCCAAAATATTGTTGTATGTCTGATAATCATTTCCTACTGTGCTATTCAGATCCCCAACAAGGACCAACTTTTCCTTTTTCATTGTGTCAGTTGCTTTTTCTAAAGCATCAAAAAATTCCTCCACTTCTACCTTAGTACAATTCTGTGGGACAAATAAGTCTCATTGTCCAGTTCCCCATTCTGATATTTGCCCAGATCACTCTACTTCAGACTGCCTGCCATTCAAGAAGATTAACCTCATATTTAGTGTTCAATACTATGGTTACTCCTTCTTTAAATGATGGTACAACATGACAAAATTTCTGTTTACATTAAAATTAAAAATAGTGTCATTTGAAATAGGCCAGCCTATCTAATCAAAAATATCCACATGCACCTAGAGACCATAATAACTATCATATCTCGAAGATATTCAATGCTGCAGCATTCACCACCCACTCCGCCAGCACATTTCTCATTCACTGCTCACCATGCAAAAAAAAATTCCTTTTCACTTCCTTACTCATATGGCCTTTTCTACAAATTACAAAAAAAAAATTATAAAATTAATAATAAAAAAAAATCATTAGCCTGCTCACAGTGTGTTAATGTACTATAGCTCTACAGTCTTTTGTGAATGGGAGTCAAAAAAAAAAGTTTCAGGAATAGCCTCTTGTTCTCTTATCTTATGCAATAATTTTCCTGTATCTATTTGATAAGCTCCTCTCACCAACTTCTATATCTCAATCATATCAACTCTCTTCCTATCTACCAAGTTCTGCAAGACAACATTCCCTTAGTTTGTCCTCATACCCAACATTCTAGAGTCCTGAGACAGTCTTAGTTATTTGTCTTTCCACTATCTTTAATGTTTCCTTATCACCAAATATATAGCCAAATGACCATATCTATACCTGGAAATTCAAATGAGGCCTAATTAGTGCCTTTATACAGTGGAATTATCACCTTTTTTGCTAGCAAGGTTTTTTTTGCATTATAGCTGCAATTATAGTTGCTCCCTACCTCCTCATTCATCTGCTGAAGCAAAGTTCCTCCAATATGAAAATCCTAATTCCATCTTCTCTGGCCAAAGTACCGGGTGATTATAAAATAACGTCAAGTGTTCAGAGTCCTCTAGCGAGTAATGTATTGGACGAAACACACACCAATATTTGGTAGATGTACACAGTGGAACATGGAGATTCGATTTAATGAAAAAAAAAAAGTACCAAAAGTCGCCAACAGGGGAAATTTTGGCGCTGTTTTCAGGTTTACAGAGTAAAATGCATTAATTTGCATTATCATGTTTCTTGTGAGCAATCATGCAATAAAAGGAAAGCCTGTGAGATTTTTCTTATCATCCATAGACAAACTGCTTTTCGGTACCTCTTACCTTACGTGAGCGTGCTTTGTTAGTCAAACTCTATTATCAGTGGAACAATAATGCCAGTGCTTGTCTTCGTGATTTTCGGTGTATGAAAAATTTACGAAAAGGACCGATTAGCGTAACAAACTTACGAAAACTGATTCGGCGATTTGAAACTACTGGAACTAGCAGTGCGGGTAGGCAGGGGACGCAAACCAATCAATCACTAACAAGTTGCAACTGCTATTGTGGAACAGGAGATGACGAATGTGCAGGGTACCAGCAGTGTACGAGCAATATCCTGTCAAATGGATATCGCATACACAACAGTGTGGAAAATCCTACATCAGATGTTGAAGTTTTACCCCTATAAAATCAGTCATGTTCAAGAATTGCATCCTGGTGATGCGACCACATGAATCGACTTATCTTTGAGATTCTTAGCGCGCATGGAAGTGGATGATGCATTGCCGTGGCAGATTTTATGGAGTGACGAAGCGCACTTTAATTTGAACGGCGATATTAACACACACAACTGTCGCATTTGGGCTGCAACTAATCCACACGTGTCTACAGATGCCTATCCACTCGCCCAAAGTCACAGTGTGATGCAGATTTATGGCATCTTTTATCATCAGTCCATACTTTTACTAGGAAAATCGCCAAAATGGACCAGTGATTTGTTCCGTCAATGGAAACAGGTATGCCAATATGCTACAGAACTTTGTGGTTCCACAACTGCAGCAAAGAGGATGTCTTGATTCCACCATCTTCATGCAGGATGGTGCATCACCCCACATCAGACTTCAGGTACAGTGTGTTTTGCGACAACGTTTCTCGGACGGTAGAATCATTAGTCGTGCATTTCCCACGCCATGGCCACTGAGATCGCCTGATCTCGATCCTTGTGACTTTTGGCTGTGGGGATTTATTAAAAGCATTGTGTATCAAGGACATGTACCCGATATTCCAACTTTGAAAGATTGAATAACGTTACACATGAGACAAATCAATTCTGATATGTTGCGAGCCACTGTGAAAAATGTCGTGCACCGTATGCAGTTCCTGGAACATCAGAATGGTGGTCATATTGAACCTCATTTGTAATTAACAATAAACGTCATGAAATTGATGTGTGCTGTCTCTCATTTGCCATTTAGTCATTCATTAGTCACACCTACTAAAATTATTTGGCAGTGCCAAAATTTCCCCTGTTGGCAACTTTTTTTTCGTTAAATCGAATCCCCATGTTCAACTGTGTATGTCTACTGAATATTGGTGTGTTTCGTCCAATACATTACACGCTAGAGGGCTCTGAACACTTGACATTATTTTTATAATCACCCGGTACATAACCCCACACTTAGCAACACCAAAGTGACATCCCCATTCCTCTGTCCGAAGCACCAACCTATTCAAATCCTCTTGCAATGATATGACATCAAAACTTCCTGACATTGCTCTTCCTAATTTGGCATCATCAGCAAACAACTGCCAGTTTGTGTGTCATCAGTAGTTAGTAAGATCTTGGAGAAAGTAGTGAAGGACCGTATACATCATTGGGCAGATAAGGGTAATGTTATCTGTGAGAGTCAACATGGATTTGTAAAGGAGCGCTCTTGTTTTAGCAATATGCTAGCCTTTTATGATAAAGTTACAAGAACATTAGATGAGGGAAAGGCATATACTGCCATTTTCTTAGACTTAGCGAAGGCATTTGACAGTGTGCCACATGATAAGCTGATATTTAAGTTGCAGCACATGTGTCTGGATGTCAGATTGGTCAGCTGGATTCAGGATTGGCTGTCCGATAGGTATCAGAGAGTTGTGTATGGTAGGGTTTCAAGGAAGCAGAAGGTTAAAAGTGGGGTTCCGCAGGGCTCAGTACTAGGACCTATACTGCTTAACCTTTATATCAATGACATTGTCAGTGGCTTGCAAGGGGATGTTCAATTGTTTGCAGATGATGCGAAGCTGGGAAGGATTATTAGTAATAGTGCAGATGGCAGCAGCCCTGCAAGAGGATTTGAATAAGCTAGATAGATGGGCAAAAGAATGGGGGGTGTTGGTTTAATGCAGCAAAATGCAAGGTCTTGACGTATGGGAAACATCAATGGGATGCTGCATACTCTATGGGAGGAGTTATGCTGGAGGAAGTAGGGGAGACAAGAGATTTGGGGTTGATGATTGATAGAAACCTGAAATTTAGGGGACATATTGCAAAGGTGATGAAGGTAGCACAGAGGATTGCTGCAATAATGAGAAGGCCACTGACCTGCAAAGATAAAAGAGTTATTATTCTGTTGTATAAGACTCTGATCAGACCACACTTAGACTATTGTTCTCAGATTTGGTACCCAGGATTTGAAGGGGATAAATTAACTGTGGAAAGGGTACAAAGGCAGATAACAAAGACGGTTTCAGGACTTTACAATGATAGTTATGAGGATCAGCTGAGGGAAAGCGGACTGCAGAGTTTGGTGGATAGAAGAAGGAGAGGTGATATGATTAAGACTTTTAAACTGTTGAGAGGTGGTTACAGGGTCGACACTGGGAAGTTCTTTCGCTTGGTTGAACAGCAGGAAGGAGTGATGACAAGAGGCCATCCCTGGGAGTTACAAAAGGAAACTGTGAGCAAGAGGATGAGGAGTGGTTTCTTTGCATGGAGGGTGGTTGAACCATGGAATGCATCCTGATGGTGAGAGCGAGAACGTTCAATGAGTTTAAGGAGTGGTATGATAGACTTTGTGTTTCTTAGGGAGGGGGAACCTCCCCTCGTTGAATCTTAATAGACTTTGTGTTTCTTAGGAAGGACCTCCCGTGATGAGTCTTTTGACTCCATGGAAGCCTGAATAATAATAATAATAACTGAATATCTCCCTTCACACTGCAAACTGTATCATTGTGTTAGATCCTGAATGAAGGAATCTTGCAAAGAAATCATTCATTCGGAATCTAACATACTAAACTTACTAACAAAGAGAAATACCTGCACATCAGCTGAAATTAAAAGTGAAACTTCTTCACTTTATGTATAAAATTGCAATTTTTATCTTATGTTCCATGTATTTTAATCTATTGTGATTATACTAAGATCGAATTAGAGAATGTCTTAAAAGAGGATTTTGTTAATATTATTTAAGCCTCACTTTAACTGTATAGAGTAATTCTGAGTCACCAGATAGAGATTAAGTAACAATTCTTAGAAGGTATACAACTACACGTATCCAGCGTAACGTCGGCAGCAGTAGCTTATGCGGTACGTTGATGCGAATTCCGTGAATACAAGAGCATAACAGCAAAGGGGGGAGAGCAAGGGATGAACCCAAGGGGAGAAAAGATATAGGTCATGTGCAAAGGGGTCTGAGAAAAAAGAGGGCGCACGAATGAAGAATATAAAGGGACGAGCGCTGCATCGGGACTCTCTCTTGTCGTATTGTTTTCCTGATTCCTGGTTCGGAAGTTAGCTGGTGGTTCGAGTAAGGGGGGATGAAGCGTCTGTGCTAAGATATCAGACAGCGAGCTTTCCTGAGAATGGAGTAGGATTCTATGCAGAGCTGAAGGTGAAATTTCGAGTCCTAGCAGAATCAAACCGTCGCTGAAAAGTTCCATCGAAAGGAATAGAAATGTTTCCTGAGATGCAAAGATTCGAGTCAGTGTTCGGCAGAAATTATGAAGATAGCGTAACCCCTACGCTACCGTAAGGACAGACAATAGAGAAGAGGTACCCAGACGTACACGTGGTGCTGAAAGACGCGGGAAAGGGTTCGGTAAAGTAAAATTACTCTATTTTAGAATTCCTTAGAAGAGAGATTATATTTTAGAATTCCTTAGAAGAGAGATTATATGTGAATGTAAATTATGAACATTATTCTAAAGAACTTTGTGGACAAACTAATTAGATAGTTAACCTCCTTCTGAGAATAAGAATTGTTTGGAAGAAGTCTTTTGTGTTGTATGTGATTGATTTAACTTAACGAGATTAGGATTTGGAATTTTATTAACTGAGTAACATTAGAATGCCTGTTTATATTATCTTATGAATTGCTAACGGAAAGGAATGTTAGCTTAATACCATATCATTTGCTATCTATCCCAATTGTCAGTTACTGTATTTTGCATGCTTTATAACCTTTGATTTTATTTAAAGTATGTTAATTTCTTAACTCGAGTTTCCTTATTTAGTATTGAGTCAAACTGAATGTATGAATTTTTTAGTGTATTTTGTTTCGATATTCCAATAAACATGTCATATTTACCTAAACCTGAGTCATGCCTGATTACGATTCCAAACTACCACTTATAAAAATAGAACCTATTTTGGCAGGAAGGAATTAGAAAGTGTATATAATTATAGATTTAGGTCACGACTGCAGTCTGAATCTATACAGCCGTGCTAAAGTAAGATATTGTGTAAAAACCCTCAGAATCAAGTATTTTCTCCCTGAGCAAGGATCTTTTCTGCTATAGGATATTGACTGGCACATCATAATATAAATTTGCCAGTATCCGAAGAGGAAACAATCCTAGATGTAAGCATATTAGGCCTTTGCCCGATATCTGACGAAGTAAAATAGCGATTGAAAGATAGAATAGGAAGATATAAATCAGTAAAATATAGAGAAAGTAACAACATAACAATGGCGCAGCAGACGTAATAATTGATATATAAGTTAAACAACGGTGGTCTCAGAACAGGACCATCCCCCCCATAGTACTCATCCCCTGCCTTTTTTTGGGGGGGGGGAGGGACATTGCAACTCTATCAACAATATGCTAGCTCCTATCAGTCAACCATCCCTGTAACCAAGCTACTAGCTGACTATCCATTCCCCTCCCCCCAACCTGCTCAACTTCAATGCTTTGGCAAAATCCAGATAAATCACTGAATAAGTATCTCTCATCCAGTACATTTACCTTATAGCAACAATTTTCTGCTCTAAGTTGTACTATTATAAAATGTAACTAATATAACCATATTACTAAAGCAAGACCTTCCTTTAACAAACCCCCTCACTAGTACCATAAAGAATACATCCTATGCTGGAATAAGGAATGTGATGACCTCTTTAAACAATATGAAGAAAGCTTAGACCCTTAAATAGCACAACAGTTGCTAGGAACACATGATGCAAGAAGAAATCAAAAATGGAACAAAACTATGGAGAATTTGGATTTCAAAACATCCATTAGGAATAGCTGAAACCTTCTTAGAAAACTGGGGGCAACCTCTGTGACTACACAGCAAAGTGTTGTGTAGTCATAGACAAAACATAGCTTTGTGCTTACTGACAACCTCAAAAATAAGGCCTAGCAAAAACTCCAAAAGAGAAATAACTCTCTGAGGAATATATTAGTCTCAAGTCAAGAATCATCTCACCTAGTTGATCAGATCACAAAAGAAGAAATAAAAGAAACATTAAAATTAACTAAACATAGCTGTGCTCCTGGTGTTGATGGTATCCTTCCAGAGTTCCTAAAAAACCTGGGAGAATGTGCACAGGACTGGCTTGCAGCACTTTACTCCACAATAATCCAATCTGGTAAACTTCACAAACAGTGGAAGGAATCAAAATACTGGCTATTTTAAAACCTGGGAAAAACAGCCTGATGATTCAAAGGACTTCCAACCTATTTCTCTTCTTTGCACTTCTTACAAACTTTTTGAAAGAGTAATCCTCATAAAAATTATCCCCCATCTTGGAAAGTATTTTATCTCCTGAAAAGGCAGGTTTCAGAGTTGGACGAGATTGTTGTGACCAGGTCCTCTCAATTACAGCACACATTGAAAAAGCATTCCAGGAAAACCAGAAAACAGGAGCTGTCTTTATAGATCTTATATCTGCCTATGATACCCTAATGGGAAAAAGGACTTTTATTTAAATTAGCAAATATCCTGCAATACAAAAAAAAAAAAAAAATTAATCTTCTAAACTCAATGGCCTTCAAATTGTAAATTCTATGTGCAGCTTGGTTCAAGAAAAAACAACAAGATTCCTCCAAAATGCTCCCCCCTCCCCTCAAGGGATTGGTTTTGTCTCCAACTCTCTTCAATATTTATATAGAATTTTCACCGGCCGGTGAAAATTTTAAGTGTGTGTGTGGGGGGGGGGGGCTGCATATATATATATACAGTAGAACTCGGTTGTAACGATCACGGCTACAGCGAATTCACGTTTATAACGAATAATTTTGAAGGTATATTTGAATTACATTTGATTTAATGCATGTATTTCATGTTTATTACGAATTCGTTTCACGGGAATAACGAACCAAAATTTAAGAATATACATATTTTTAGGGCTGGTCCTTTTCATCTCCTAATAAAATGTAACTGAAAGATATTTGTTGTGGCAATATACATGTATGTATAATACATTGTACATACTAACGAAGGTTTTCTAGGAAAATAGTGGACAGTTAAATTTCTTAGGAGATTAAAAGCAATTCCGTTTTTCTTAGAATCCAACGGCTCTAAAAAAAGAGTTTGCGATAATCTTCACCTGGACGTACACGTTAGTCGTTCCTTTACTGACATTTCGTACGTACGCATTTTCCGCTTGTAGAAAAATGTTGGGAGTCAAACGGAAAATTTTATCGGTTTCCGAAAAAGTAGACATTATACGGGAAGTGGAAAGTAGCCAATCAAATCTGACAGTAGCAAAGAAGTTTGTCCCCATCTACAATATCAACAATCTGGAAGAATCGCGAGTTGACTCTGGAAGCTTTTGAAAACAATTTATCGATGCGTAAAAAACTTAAAAAGTGTAATAAAAGTGACTTTGACGAGGCACTTCTTTCGTGGTTTATAGTGCAAAGAACCGCTAGCTTACCTATTAGCGGACCAATTTTGAAAGTTCAAGCCGAAAAATTTGCTGTTCGACTTTATAGCGATTTTAAATGCAACAATGGGTGGATTGATCGCTTTAAGAACAGAAACAATATTGTCTACGCAAAAGTAAGTGGTGAAGCGTTGTCCGTTGACAAAAACGTTATTTCTGACTGGATCAAGAATGTATGGCCGGACATCAAACGAAAGTATGGATACCACAACATTTATAATACAGACGAAGCAGGTTTTTTTTTTTATAATTTAACGCCCGATAAAACTTTTCAATTTAAAAACGAAAAGTGCATTGGCAGAAAACTTAAATAGGCTCACAGTTTTAGTTTGTGCAGACATGACCGGTAGCGATAAAAGAAAGCTTCTTGTAATTGGAAAATCAGCAAAGCCCATATGCTTTAAAAACATGAAGAAACTTCCCGTTGATTGTACAGCGAATAAGAAGGCCTGGATGACATCTTCAATTTTCGAAAATGAAATTCGCAAGTGGGATAAAAATCTTCGCAGTGAAAACCGGAAAATTTTGTTATTGATAGACAACTGTCCAGCCCATCCTGTAGTGGCTAATTTAACAAACATTAAACTTGTTTTTTTGTCACCGAATGTGACATCTGTCTTGCAACCACTTGATCAAGGCGTAATTAGATGTTTTAAATCCCATTTTCGTCGTCTCTGTTAGTCTTGGAACTGATAGAACGCAGATAAAAATCCACGGAAAATGCTTATGCTTAAGACTCGAAGATCAGTATACTTCACGCAATACGTTTAATGAGTGATGCTTGGAATTTGGTGTCATCGTCTACGATACAAAACTGTTTTAAGAAAGCCGGTCTTGCGGAATAGAGTGCGAATCTGAAGAAGATGAAGAGGATAACTTATCGTTATCAGCGTGGTTAAAACGCGAAACTTGAACAATTTTGAAACGTGCGCAGAGATTGATAATTTTGTAGACATTTATAATGGCGTCGCAACTTCGGATATACCGACAGACGCTGACATCTTAAAACAAATCTCTCATACACCAGAAGAAGATAATAGTAGTAGTGGCTCAGAGGAAGAAAATAGCAATGATAAGAAAATCGTTACCTGGTGTGAAGCAGAAAGTGCTTTACATATTTTAACAAGATTTATGGAATCGCGATCTGTAAGTTCAGACAACACATTCAAGCATCTTAGTGGTATAAGGAACAATTTCCAACGTATGAAATATGCGTCTTGTGCAAAGAAAAGCACGCTTGATGATTTTTTATGCAAAAATGTGAAGTTTTAAAAATAAAGTTTTGTTCTTTATATGTATGTATGCACATATGTATTTATGTTACCCAATATACCTATGCTGAGAAAAATCTGAAAACATTTTTAATTCGCTCAAATTATGACCTTCTTGGATATAACAAATAACGGTTATTACGAACAAATATATGCGGTCCCGTGGAATTCGTTATAACCGCGTTCTACTGTATATTAAAAAAAAAAAAAACTTTTTTTTCCTAATCAGTAACGAATTTATTAATAAATAAATTTACATATTAAAAATTGCTTTATTAAAAATATTTCATCCTCGCCACAAACAAACACCAATAATAAAAGCAATGACAATAGCAAAGTATCAATAGCAACAAGCGAAAACGAATATCAGTGTTAGATCGCAGTGCATTTGTGTCGTGTAACGATAATTCTTTTCATATTTTCAACAGTGATAATTCAGTAATAAATAAATAATTATGTTATTTTAACAAAATAAAATAAGGTTTACAACAAATAGTTCACCACATGCACGCACCAATAATAAAAGTTTCATATCTCACAGAAACGTTAGATCGCAGTGCGTTTTTTCGTAATCTAAAGCATTAATCGAACAATTCCAATTATTAACTATTCAATCAATGTCAAAACATAAGCTCTAACCTTTAACATGTTATATTGCATTTATATAATGTTGCGAGCATTGTTATTATTTATAAAAACAAACAAAATTTATTTTTTTCATTTTCTTCCTTGGGGGTGCTGCACTATCGCAGTGCTTATGTACGGGTCGCCACTGTGTCAGACTTACCTTTCATAGACCCACACAAGTTCATGTATGCTGATGACCTAGCCATCATTAGTCATAGACCTACTTTTGGTGAAGTAGGAAATCCCTTGACTAATACAACTGGAAAAGTATTTCAACTCCTGGTATCTAAGACCAGGTATCATAATTATGTTAATAATTATAATTATTATAATATAATAATTATTATTATAATTATTATCGTAATAACTGTCTCATTTATGTTCCACCTGCTCAATTCTGAAGCCAACTGCAATAAAGTCATAAACCATGAAGATTATCCAAAATATCTAGGAGTCACCTTAGACAGAACTCACCTACAAAAAAAGCATATATATAACAACTGAGAAATAAGACTGAAGCTAGAAACAACATTATCTCTACACTGATTGGCTGGGGATGCAGAGCCTCCACACTAAGGATGTCTGCCCTGGCCTGGTCTTCTCAACAGCAGACTACTGTGCTCCGGTCTGCAGTAGAAGTACTCATGCCAAGTTAATAGATATAAAACTGAACCAAACCCTGGGTATTATCTCATGTACTCTGAAATCAACTCCTCTACCATGGCTTCCTGTCCTAGCAAATGTCACCCCACCAGATCTTAGAAGACAGAGTGCAACTTGAAAAAAATATAAAAAACTCAAATCTGATCCTCTACAACCGATCTCAAATATACTAAACAATTTGCCACAAGCCCAGCTCAGATCATGTACTCCCTTTTGGTCTGGGGGACAGTTATTGGAAATCGACAACTTTACTCCTGAGGATGAATGGAGGAATCGTTGGAACAAGTCTAACATTACTAATTGATCACTTATTGAAGATCCCTGTATTGAGCCTCCTGGATTTGATCTACCATGCAAACAATGGTCATTCCTAAACAGGATTAGGACAGGCCATGGAAGATGTAAATATCTACTTCATAAATGGAAAATTACCAATCAGCCAAATTGTGAATGCTCTGCCCTGCAAACCATGTCTCATATACAGGTATCCCTTGCTTAATGCAGCGAAATTAATTGTGACAATCCCTTTATATACACGGCAAGAGTTTTAATTAATGCACCTTTATATTTACCAAGCAAAACCATGCAAGTCTTGAGGAGTGTTTCCTGGCTGAGAGAAAAAAAAGTCATGAGCATGACAACATCTTTTCTCCCATTAAGCATTAAGAGTGGGTGTATTACAAGCTCCAACTGTTCTGCTGTATTTTTAAATTACATTCTTTGTACATTTTTTCATTCAAAAAGGAATTTCATCCAAATTCTCTTAATGATCTGTATGAGAATGTGAAAGTTTTATTTTTTTCTACCAAATATGACATCATTACTACAACCCATGGACATGGGCGTCATTGTAAGTTTCAAAGCCTATTTTCTTAAAAAGACATTCTCAAAGGGTAGAAACAACAACAGGAGAAAATGCGATTACACTCCAAGAATTTTGAAAAATTTTAACATTAAACACGCAATTGAAAACATTCATGATTCGTGGGAGTATCTTCTAGCTGTTTGGAAAAACGTTTTGCCAGAATGCGCTAATGATTTAGGTGGTTTTCAAAATCTTGTGAACAATGTGGTTTGAAGAAATCATTGCAATTGGCAAAGACCTTGGTTTTGATGATGTTGATGCAGAAGATGTTAAAGAATTATTGGATTCAAATTGAAAAGATTTCAGCAAAAACTATCTTCTTGAAATTGAACGACAACGAACAAATGGAATATGAAGATGAGGTTCCAAAGAAGACAACAATGAAAGAACTGGATGAAATATTTCACAGTTTAGAATCGCTTAAGCAGCAAGTAATGGATATGGATCCAAATGTTAATCGAAGAATGCTTGCTTTTGCCGAGGTCTGGAGAGTCATTTTGCTTGTTATCGTAGAATTTATGCTGATAAGAAAAAAACTAAAACTGTTCAAACGACTCTTGATAACTTTTTTGATAAAAAATTGCAGTAACTAACGTAGGTACAATCATTTATTAAACATTTACACTACATTCATTTTTTATCTTTCCTAAAAGAGTACCATATAAAACTAATCATTAATACAGTAATCGATCATGGACAAATTGTACTTTTTACCATTGATTATTATATTTGATTAACGCGATTTTGATATGCGTAGTAATATCGAGGGATTAATTTATCTCGTTAATCAATATTTGATCTGTCCCATTTTCTAGGGGGAATAGCAGAACTACATCAGGCTACAGAGGGAGCAGTGTATAATGGTTGTCCAATTTAAAATTTGATTTCTAATAAATGTAAATAGCCCTATTTCAATATTTGACCATACATTCTAGATAAAATGCTAGATAAAATCAAGCATTTTTTTTTCCTAAAAAACTACTAGTACAGGAGTGTCCATAAGTCATGGCACATTCTGTAGAAAGGGCCTGTCTTTGTGAAGCCGAAAAATGTATGCAATTGCTTCACAAAGACGGGCCCTTTCTGTGGCATGTTCCATGACTTATGAGCAACCCTGTACTTTCTTAAATATGTGTATCTGTAGAATATTATTTTTACCATCTAGTGCTTCTAGAGATGGTAAAAGAGAGGCAGCTAGTGTCTCTCACTCTCTCTCTCTTCTCTCTCTCTTCCCATTCATTCTACTCACTTTTGTTTGTTGTGTTTTTATTATATAATAATTAGATAAATTATAGCACTTCATTAGCTATCTTACCATGAGCGAACTCTTTGGTGGATGCTCAAATCTTGAACTATAATCGTAATAACCAAAGGTGGCAAAGCCATATCCAGTAAGTTTTCCACGGTTGTACATAAGGAAGAATGGTTTCATTTGTTTGCATTCCATGTTTTCAGAAATATCGTACCAGTAGTGTACACCTAAGGAAAGAATTTAACTTGAAACTATTTGTAAACTTTTTTTTTCCTAAAAAAGTAGTTTAGACTACTTTTTTTAAAAAAATAAAATTTTGCTATATATATATATATATGTGTGTGTGTGTGTGTGTGTGTGTGTGTAGAAAGTATTTTACCTTGAGTATAATAAATGTTAAAAATACCAAGCAATTTTAAACTTAGTTTTACTCCATTTCCAAGTAAGCAAACAGACAAACAAGTCAAGTTTGCGCCTGCAAGTGATGCAAGTCTAGCTGATCCTACAGGTAGTGCAAGACCAAGACAATTAACATATATATATATATATATATATATATATATATATATATGTTAATTGTTACCATCTTTAAACCTGGAGTAAAACCAGGTTTAAAAATTGCTTGGTATTCTTAACATATATATATATATAACGGGCAACTCGTTGTAAAGGTCGGTAAAGCTCTGATCACTATTCTTAGTATTTCCCATAATGTAAAACACATCTCACTAAAAGATGTACACTGTTATACATTATGGGTGGGGGAGGGATCACTACTCAGACCGGTTTCAACCTTTTTTGAGGTCTCCTCAGTGAGTAGCTAGCCCCAGAAATACCAAGGTTTTTAGTAATACAGAGCCTTATCAACTTTACCTATACAAGTTGCTTTTACTTTGAATAAGAAACTCTGGATGAGATAAAGAGGTGAAAAGTTTTTTATCTTGGGGATAATATGTATTAAGGATACCAAGTAATTTTATAAACTTGGTTTTTTTACTCCTTCTCCCAAGTAAGCAAAACAGTGAAGTTTGCGCCTGAACTACGTTCAGGCGCAGTCTAAAGGTAGTGCAACATCAGGGCAACTCGTTGTAAAGGTGGGTAAAAAAGGAGAAGGAGTAAAAAAACCAAGTTTATAAAATTACTTGGTATCCTTAATATACATTATCCCCAAGGTAAAAAACATTTCACATCTTTATCTTATCCAGAGTTTCTTATTCAAAGTAAAAGCACCTTGTAGCAACTTGTATAGGTAAAGTTGATAAGGCTCTGTATTACTAAAAACCTTGGTAGGAGATTTGAAAAAATGGCGGCCCGTGTGTTAGTGTTTTGTGTAGTTTATTATTGATGATGAAATTAAAGAGTCAGCTGAGTCATTGTGTTGTTAATTAGTGGCGATAGTTTTGAATGATAAATGATATATACAGAGGTAAGTGTTCTTCATTTTCTGAGGTTTTTTAAGGTGAAATATTTGCTACCGTTGCTGGTAGATCGATTTGATCTACGGGATATATATAATAGAGTAACATTTTATTGCTGGTAGACACCTAAGAGTGTCTACGGGATCTGCTAGTGGACCCCCAAAAGTCCACAGGATTGTCTTTGCCTGCTCGGGGCACCTGAGGGACCTCTACTCTTTCTCCATCTGTGTCTCAACACATTTTTATTTCTTGAAATGACAAAACTTCTAAATGAGACCCAATTCGAAGAAGTTTACAGGGAATTCCTCAGACTGGGAAAGCTACTGAGTGATAATTGGCCGGGAAAGGTTAAACTGTATGACACGTTTCCCCCCGAATGTGTCTCAGACGCTGTCGCTGAAGATCATTTAGAGTCGATGCCTTCTACTCCTTCAGACTTTGCAGAAGTGCGTGCTCACAAAGTCGTTGCTGAAGATCATTTAGAGTCGATGCCTTCTACACCTTCAGACTTTGTAGAAGTGCATGCTCGCAAAAAGCGAAGAACAACAGAAGAACCGCACAATGACAATACTGTAATGGAACAGGATTCTCAGGGTTCGGACGCCGCTACTTCTCCCAAAGAAAAGGTGCCTCTGGTCATCCTTAGAGAAAAACAAAAGTGGGCAGCTTTACGATCCACAATGTCCAATCTGCATATTGGCTTCATTAAGGCCAAAAACATGGATGAAGGCATAAAGATTCAGCCAGCAACAGTGACAGACTACAGAAGGTTGACCAAGGAACTGGACAACAGAGGCATCCAGTATCATACCTTTGCGCTCAGTTCAGAAAAAAATTTAAAAGTAGTCCTTCGTGGTGTCTGTGAAGACATTGACACAGCAGAAATCGCTGCTGACCTAAATTCTCAGGATCTGCCACCAGTCCAAGTGAGCAGAATGTACAAAGCAGACAAAACTCCCATGCCATTAGTCCTTGTTGAGATTCACAAAATATATAAGGATATCTACAACTTAAAAACAGACTGCGGTCTCACCGTCACACCGGAACCACTCCGTAAAAGATCATCTTCTGGGCAGTGCCACAGGTGCCAAAAGTTTGGCCATGCCCAGAATCTATGCCGAGCAGAATATAGATGTTTAAAATGTGGAGACAGCCACCCAACCAATACCTGCACTAAGCCAAAGACCACCTCGGCCAAATGTGCCAACTGCAGTGGCCCTCATCCGGCGAACTACAAAGGATGTATACTCAACACCCAAAGAACAGACGGATGGAGGCAATCAATCAGCCCTCCTCCTACAGTACAAGAACACCAGCGGCCCAGACATCAAAACCGGAGACTCAGCGACCACAGTCGGAGACCTCCAACCAAAAGCAAACAAGAAGTTATGCCGATGTGACCCGTACAACTAGGCCAATTCCAGAACAAAATCAACCAAGAGCACCTAAAAACCTAACAGCTATTATCACGGCCTCACTAGCAAACATGCTACAAAATTTTAGCCTATCAAACCCTACTGAAACCTCCACTAAAAGATTTCTTCGTGAAACACAGGTCATCCTCACAGCTCTCATAAATGAATAGTAACAAACTCATTCCAACATCTCTTCAAATAGTTGCTTGGAACGCAAATGGCCTCAAAAACAAAATCCTGGAACTCCGTGCCTTCACATCTAGGTATCAGCCAGATGTTATTCTAATCAGCGAAACTCATCTAAGACCCTCAGACAACCCTACAATAAGGGGCTATCACCTATACAGAAATGACAGACTACTCTACAGAGGTGGTGGCACTGCCATCTTCATTAAAAACTACATTAAGCACCACTCTGTGAGCATTCCTTCAACCACTAACCTTGAGATCACAGGAGTGGAAGTAGTCACCAGCTGCACTGGCAAACTGAAAATCTACTCAGCTTACAACCCTCCCCAAAAATCTCTACTTCACTCTGATCTAAATGCCATCTTAGGCATCAGAGGGCCCACCATTATTGCCGGGGATCTGAATTCCAAGCACCCTGCCTGGAATTGTTCAACCACAAACAAGAATGGTTGCATCCTTTTCAATTACTTAGGATCAAGCAACGCTGTTGTGGCAGGCCCCACCGAACCAACTCATCTCAGTACGTTCGGCACTGCTGATATCCTGGATATAGCTATCCTGCAGGATATTAAACTTCAGTACAGTATCATATCTATGGATGAACTATCATCCGATCACAATCCAATACTGCTGCAGCTGGGAAATCAGGAATTCCTGTGTCCTCCTTCTCACTCCTACATTGTATGGGAAAGACTGTCAGCAGCACTCAAGGATTATATTGGACCTGTTCCTCACATACGCACAAAAGAAGAAGTAGAAACTGCAGTTACAAATCTCACACAACAAATTAATTCTGCTATAAAGGTAGCTTCCTCCTACAAATCTGCCCGCAAGCCAGATCGTTTGCCTGAAGACATCATGAACTTAATCAGAGATAAAAACAGAGCTCGAAAGAGATTCCGTAACACGTGTGCACCACAAGACAAAACAAATCTAAACAGACTAAATGGGGCAGTAAGAGATGCACTGAAAGCTCACAGAGACTATGTATGGGATGAAAAGTTATCCTCCATTTCACCTAGTGATCACTCCATCTGGGGAATACTGAAAAATACCAAAAACAAAGGCAGATCCCTTCCCCCAATATTAACTGATCAGGGCCTTGCTCACACAGATGTGGACAAAGCAGAGGTTATAGCGCACAGCTTGGAAGAGCAATTCAGGCCTTCGTATGGAAACCTTGACTTTGACCACATACATAAGATTCACAGCAAGGTCAGACACTCACTCAAACTTCCTATCACCAGCACTGACCATATTGCATCAACATCACCTGCTGAGATATATGATATTATTAAAAATTTAAAGAACAAAAAAGTTCCTGGACAAGACGGCATTACTAATCGTGTGATTAAACTTCTGCCCCGGAGGGCAGTAGTGTACCTGACCAGTATAATAAATGCAATTTTAAGATTTCACTATTTTCCTTCCACCTGGAAACTGGCTGACATAATTCCCATACATAAGCCAGGCAAAGACTCACACCTACCCCAAAATTATCGTCCAATCAGTCTCATCTCAAATCTGGGTAAGGTTGCAGAGAAGGTCATCCTCTCACGACTTCAAACCTCAATAAATGACCTAAACATCCTTCCAAAAGAACAGTTTGGTTTTAGGCAACACCATAGTACTACCCAGCAAATCCACAGAATTGTTGAATACATCACAACCAGCTACAACTGGCGCCAGTGCACAGGCGCTGTTTTCCTAGACTTATCCAAAGCATTTGACAAAATCTGGCATTTTGGACTCCTGCACAAGCTTATCTCAGCCGGCATCTCACCTAAAATGGTTCATTTAATCCACTCATATCTTCAAAATAGATCAATGCAAGTAAAAATCAACGGTTCTACATCCTCCCAGCGCCACATCTTTGCTGGAGTGCCGCAGGGATCTCTACTGGCTCCATTGCTGTTCTCTGTATACATGTCAGACATCCCACACAATCCGATGACTTCCATTTTGGCCCTATATGCAGACGATACGGCAATACTAACCAGATCTCTCAGACCCCTTTTCATTACCAGAAAGCTTCAAGAAAACATTCTAAAGCTGGAGGGTTGGTTCTCTAAGTGGAGGTTGGAAGTCAACCCCCCAGAAAAGCTCAGCCGTTCTTTTCTCAAAAAGGCCAATGTCTCCTGTAGGAGATTTGTTACTATTCAATATTAAAATTCCCTGGCAGTCAGAAACAAATTACCTGGGTGTGATTCTCGACAAAAAGCCATCTTTCAATCAACACACCAAGTCTGCATGCACAAAGGCATCTAAAGCCATAGCTCAGATTTATCCGCTAATTAATAGAAATAGCAAGCTCAGCAACAGAATCAAATTGCAGCTATACCAGTTGACGATTCGTCCTATAATCACCTATGCTTCTCCGGCCTGGAGCCACACCTCTAATGCTAACATTAGCAAAATACAGCGAGTGTAGAGCAAGTGCTTGAGAATGATTCTGAATGCCCCGTGGCATGTTAGAAACAATCAACTCCACAGAGACACAAATATTCCCTATATCTTCTCTTTTCTACAATCCTTAGCATCCAAGTTTTTCCTAAAGACGTCCACACATCCCAACGATTTGGTTTAGCAAGCAGCAGCATACGATCCAACGGACATATTCAAATATAGAAGACCAAAAGCTATATTAGCCTCCTTTAGTGATGCATAATCTCCATGCCCTTTCAGGGCAAGCAATCTGCTCATAAAGTTTACCTTCACTGTAACCACAACAGATAGCGGGGAATACGAAAAGCATCTTGCCTCACCCCTAACGTCATAAATGTCAATTGTCAAACCTTGGTATTTCAAGGTCTAGCTACTCACTGAGGAGACCTCAAAAAAAAGGTTGAAACCGGTCTGGGTAGTGATTCCCCCCCCTACACACACACACACACACACACACACACACACACACACACACACACACACACATAATATATAACAGTATACATCTCTTAGTGAGATGTGTTTTACATTATGGGAAATACTAAGAATAGTGATCAGAGCTTTACCCACCTTTACCACGAGTTGCCCTGGTGTTGCACTACCTTTAGACTTGAACTACGTTCAGGTGCAAACTTCACTGTTTTGCTTACTTGGGAGAAGGAGTAAAAAAACCAAGTTTATAAAATTACTTGGTATCCTTAATATATAATATATATTATCCCCAAGGTAAAAAACTTTTCACATATATATATATATATAAAACCTTTCATATATATATATATAAGTAATACTTGGTTAATTTCAAAAGACAGCAAATATGCTTCTTTAAAATGAAAAAAAAAAAAAATTATCCAAGACTATGCATAATTTCAGAATATGCACAGTAGTTTACATCAGATTTATTGCTATGAATGCCATGATACGAGTGCAACTTGTGACGATTATGAAACCCTAATCTATTACAGTACAGAATTTTTGGAAATGTTAGTTTCAAAGGCAAGGATAAAATAAATAATAAAATTTCTTAGAATAAGGTTCCAATTCTAACTTGTTCTGTTTTTTAGTAAGTAATATTAGATATTTCAAAGTAGACTTGCTGCTTTCAGTACAATATTTGCTTGACAAATATTATGCTTAAATCACTTAAAAACTAAATATAACCTGAAAAATTGAAATGGAATGGATCTATCTCTGATCTTGAAATTGAAAGCCTACATTTTCTTTTTTTTTTTTTTTCATTTATATTTTGAGTTATATTCAATGGTTAAAAGTTCTAAACATAGAATTAAAACATAAAGCAACAAATGTTCAATTTGTTGAGTCCATTTGAAACACTTTATACAGCTTTGGAATTTGCATTTTTTGTAGTAAACTGTAGATTTTCATAAAGTGTAACTTACAACTCAGATAGATCTTTGAGCATTATGATCTGACCATTAGCTCCTGCTTCCATCAGCTATTGCAGGTTTGATGATATAATTCATAGCTTTGGGGAAAATGATATTGACTACATAGAGCCAAAAAAAAAAAAAAATTGCCATCTAAACTTTGGTAACTAAACTTTCAGATAAGTATTAAGCCTCTTGAAAAGTTTTCTGGAATATCAAATGAGAGCTTATTTACTCATCAATCTATCCAAGTTAGATTTGAAAACTGGTAGACTTTTCCTCTTTCAGAAATGCATATGGCAGGAGACTTTTCCAAAGGAAAGTACCAGAGAGTACTTTCTCAAACTTTGATAAAGTTTGAGAAAGAAAAGAATTTGTTACTTTAACAAAGTAACTTTATCTTTCTCAAAAGAGAAAGATAAAGTTTTTTCTTTTCCTGCTTATTGCTAAGCATTCATTGCATAGAATTATGGAGAACAAACTCCTGTGTAAGATTATTTTAAGGTCATCAGGAATACATATGAGGAATTCTCTCTCTCTTTCTCTCACACACACACACACACGCACGCGCACACACACACACACACACACACACACACACACACACACACACACACACACACACACACACACACACACACACACACACAAAAAGCTACATCACAATACACTGCAGTAAGCTATAGTATAACTGCTATGCCAATTGTTGTCCCTGGTTATAACTGCTCAAGAAGTTTAAGTTATTTCCCCCTCCTATATAAAGCACGAACACACACAACACTTCATGAACAAACTTAAGACCATCCCACTCAAGAACAAAGGTTTATTTTTTATTATTATTATTATTATTCGTGATACCTCCAAGGGGTCCGAAGACTCATCACGAGAGGACGCCTGCTGTACAACTCTTCGTCTCCACCATTACACCGAACCTCTACTAGCAATCATCCACATTAACGCACTCTCCTGCCAACCACCACCACAACTAGTATTTTTTGTCTGTAAATTGTGTGTGTTCTGAAGGGCTGATTTGTCTGTATGCGGGATGAAAAACCCTGCTACCTCTGTATGAGATCAGCTAACTCACCTTCGATTGAAAAAGTCCACATAAAGATTCCTCCCGTCACAACGAGAATCGAATTTAGGCCTATTCCAATCGAAGGGCGCTGTTGTGTCGGAAAAAAGTGATGAGTCATCCTTTTTTCCCACCCAACGTTACGTTACCTCAGAAGGAAGGGATAGGGACATGCTTATGCCTCCTGATGGGAAAATGTACCAAATAATGTCCCAGGAAAATGTAAATAACCAGATGTGTAAATTCTAAACATTGTTAAGATAGCCCATAAGTTTATTAAGATAGTAATTGTGAATGAATTAAAGTAGAAAGTCATGTAGTATTAACAAATAAATATGTATAAGCTAAGTACAAGTTTAAGGCATGTAAAGACAGTTCGTAGCCACGGCGTCCAATCGGCTGCCGCCGTATGCATGACGACACCGCCGAGTGAGGGAGCTGTTTCGGAGTATAAAAGTTTCGGTGGGAGTTCGAATCGCTCTCTTATCTCTGATCTCTGATCGCTTGTGTCTCGTCTCCGAGTTTTGTCGGCACCAAGTTTCCCGTAGGAGAGCTATGTAGAGCTTGCCGCCACGTGTAGCAAGAATCTCCCCTTGCTATGCATGTTACATCGGTCAAAGCTGCAACTACATTGTGTTCAAACACATTAGGAGAAAGAGCCGCTGATGAAATCCACGTCAGCGTACAAGTCTGTGTACGAGTGCTTTCGGTTCGTGTAGAACAAAGGAACAAAGCCAGCCATCAGAGGAGGTACAGTGAACAGATCAGAATACCTAGTCAAAGCAAGAACGGTAAGCGAAGATTTTCTTATATTAATGTAGGATTAAAGTATCCATGGAGTAAAGAAACAGAAGTTAAGAACACATGCTATTTACGTGTTGTGCCACAAGAACAGTCTGCAATTTGGACACTTGTGTCTACTGTTAAGAAGAAAACATATTAAGCTCAAGTCGAACAGGAGGCCGAGCTCCGAACTGTTTAAGTGATTTAAGAAAAGTAATGTCATATGATCAGAAAGTAGTTAAGTGTTAACAGATATTTTGGGGGAGAGAATTAAGTAGAAATAAGTACTATTGTCCTAGAGAATTACATGTCAGATTTATTGAATTGTCTAGTGTTTATATGTAATGTTTCATGTATGATATTATCAGGTAACTTAATTGTGGAGTCTGAGGATAGATATATGTACAGAAGTGAGGGATTTATGCCCGGTAAGAGATCATAGTGCAGAAGTTTTAAATGTGTTCAATTAAGTAAAGGGGATCCAGACTCTCTTAAGATTCAGAATTTAAATAACATGTATATTTGTCTTTGTGTAACAATAAATGTGTTTTTCTTTATATAATCAATTGAGTTTGTCATATCTTCTGCGGATTTGAATTACCGTTTGGAAAATTTCGTACCATGCATTTGAAGGGGAAACCAATAGTGATATGAGAATAGGGACCACGACTGCATATATCCTGATCCCTACAATTTTCTTTAAGTATTTTAGATATTGTATCAGAATTTAGTTGCTGGCTGGCGCAGTCTTTAATCTATACAAATTTGTCGGCAACCGAAGTCTGAGAAAAAGAGGTACAAAACTTAATGTTAAAAGTTAAGGTAAAGTAAAAGACAATTAAAGATTAAAGATAAAACAACAAAGAAAAACGGAGATATAACAGCGCAATGTGCTGTAGTTCTTTCAGTTGCGCTGCAGAGGCATTTATTAGTCAACTTTGATGTAACTGCCCTATTCACAAATCCCAATCACTACTACTGCAGTTCTCTTACAGAACAAATGTCTACCCAACATCATAGCCCTCTTTGCCCACATACTTTGATCTGATTATTTTGTGTGGCAAATAAGTTCTAAATATAAAAAAGAAGGTACAGTCATAGGCTAGCCATTCCCCACCCTTTATTAATGGATAACTTTTATATGGAAGATTTTTAGCAACAAGCTTTTGATTCAGCAATTACAAAACCGGTTTGGCTCAGATGTGTTGATGATATTTTCTTTCACATTCATTTTTTCATTGAAAAATCTACATAATCATCATATGTGACCACAAAATATGTTGCCAATGTTTCAAAACACTGAAATAAGTCAATTAAGGAAGTTCTCATCATAAGATGGAGCTTATTTACTGCCCTTGTGCCAATATAAGTAAATGTTAGCAATTGAAAGAATGACGGTATGTTGCACCCTTCGATTCAAAAAGGCCTAGGTTTGATTCTCGTTTGTGATGGGAGGAATTTTTATATGGATTTTTTCAATTAAAGGTGAATTAGCTGATCTCATATGGAGGAAGCAGAGTTTTTTCTCCTGGAAACTTGGGTTCTTCATCCTGCATACAGACAAATCGGCCCTTCAGAACACACAATTTACAGACAAAAAACACTAGTGGTGGTGGTGGGCAGTAGATGGCATTGATGTTGTTGATGGTAGTAGAGGTTTGATGTAGTGGTGGAGGCAGAGAGTCGTAATGTAGGCGTCCTCTCTCGATTAGTCTTTGGACTCATCGAGAGAGGACTTTAGTGATCAAGTGTGGAGCAGTCTACACTTGATCAATTAAAATCTCCCATAATAATTATTCTTCCTTTGTTCACTAATCCAAGTTGTTTATACATTTCTTCATTACCACCCTCCACATTTCCTGGCCTATAGCAACAACCAACTAAATATATCTTCCTGTCAACTTCCACATTACACCACACTGCCTCATAACCAGTGTTACTATTTTCCTCTTTCAATTCTACCTTATGTGGACGTAATTCCCCTGCTATCATTAGCAGCACTCCCCCTCCCTTCTTGCCCTTTCTATCCTCACAAAAAATACTGTATCCTTCCTGTCTATTCCCATTAGGATATCATCTTCATTCCCCCATGTTTCACTTATTCCTATGATTTTGAGATAAATAAACTCAATCACTGAAACCATTTCATCCTGTTTATTCCTGATACTTCTGGCATTTGTAAACAAACACAGCAGTTCATTTTTTAGGTCTATAACCAATCCTACTCAAGCCACTGGTTGGCTGTGATTTCCCCACCACTCCTCCCTTGTCCAATCACCTTTATCACCACTTACCGCACACATATATCTGCTCGGTCTCAACTTCCCCACCCACATCATAGTATACTACATCTCCATACACACATTCACTGCTACTTTCAACATCCACTCTCCCTACACCATGTCTTCCTGTCCACCTGGGCTCCTCCTATTTCCCTGTTCCTCTTGCGTTCCCATTCTCTCTTCTTCTCTCACACTACTCATTTCCACTGCCCAGCACTCTTGTCTCTTCACTACTGCTCTCCTGCTCTTTCACTTCATCTCTTGCATGCAGCACACTGTACTTCATTTAGCAACACTTTCTCCAGTGCACTCACTCCAAAGCCATTTAAATGCAACCCATCCCACCTGTATAATTCCATTCTTCTCTCAAACACATGCCATGCATCCACAAAGTGTACCCCTTCTCCTCACACAATGATTTAGAGAGGTAGTTATATGAACACTGGGGAGATCTTTCACATGGTAGAACAAGGGGAAGAAGCAAGAACAAAAGGCATCACTGGAAGCTGCAAATGAAAGTGGTGAGGAATGGCTTTTTTGCATGGAGGGTAGTTAGACCTTGGAATGCATTACTTGATAGGGTGATTAGAGCACTCATTCACTTAAACCGTGAATGAGTTTAAGACACGATATGGTACTCTATTTTGTCTAAGATGGCCTCTACAACGAGTCCTGTGACTCTTATGTTTAATAGTAATATTTATATCTTAATTTGATGTTACACTAGCCTTAGTCCTAGAGCCACATCTCTGCATACAGAACTACACTGTGTTGCAAAAAATGCCATATATCTTAACAAACCTCAACATAACTTTTGTCTGCAATTACTGTTTTCCTTGGTCAAATGCCCACTAAATGCTGGTGAATGTATGAGATATTTTGGCCCATTCCTCCATTAATATGACAGTATTTCTGTGATGAAGTTGGACATGTTGGTTTAGCCATCAGTGACATTCTAACTTTTTTCACAAGTGTCCTATGGGGATTCAGATCCAAGTTCTGTGTTCAACACTTTAACAGTTGCTGAGGCTCTCATTTCCTCAAACCATGTTAAAATAGTTCTTACTTTATGATATGGTACATGTATGAAATGTTAATATGTTTCCTTTTCCAGACAAGGTAACCATCTTATTAACATCAAGTTTACTTAATTCTTGCATGTGTTAAGGAAATGTGCCAGTGAATTAGCAGTAGTACTGACATACTTGTTAACAACTCTTGCAATGCAGCAAGTCCCAAAGGAGGGTCATTAAAATTCCTCCATTTCATAACAAACTGTGGAAATGATGCAAAGGATATTGATATGTAGAAATAAGGAGGTCCTCTTTCCCTTATGGCCTTAATCATGCAACATGTGGATTACTATGTGCAGATTTGATCACCTGAATTTTTTTCAAGAGAATAAAGATATAAAAATATTAGCAAGGGTCCAGAAGTGATTGATTATGGCAGTGTCCAGTCTCTGAAATGCTGTGCAAAGAAAGATATGATGCAAAGAAAGAAAGACATTAAAATATATAAACATATTTTGGTCATCTCATCAGAGGATGTAATTATAAATGAGGTGTCAAATCATTCACCAATTGGTGAGAGTGACCATGAGGGTGATTACCTGGGTGGTTGCCAGCAGTGTGAGGATCTCTGTGAGAAAAGGGTATATGTGGAACTATAAGGGGGGAGGGTGATTAAAGAGCTCAGGAGACAGCTTGCAGGTGTAGCATGGAATGAGGAGTTAGCTGGAAAAGAGATCAATGCTGCTTGGAGGATTTTCAAAAAGTATCTAGTAGATGCAATGTCTAAGTGTATTTCAAGGGTGAGAAGGTTAAATAAGGTAGGTGTGAGATGGATGAATAAAGAGATTAAGCATGCAATACAGAGAAAGAGGGATTATGGAGGCAGCATAAGAGAAGTGGAAATAACCAATTCCATGAGGTCTACAAAGACCAGGCAAGGAGGGTGACTTGGTTGGTGAGGGTAGCTAAAGAAAGGTATGAACAGCAGTTAGCTAATGAAGCCAAAAAGAATCCTAAGGAGTTCTTTCGATATGTAGCCAGCAAAAGAAAGAAAGAATGATTATGGAAGGATGACATTGAATTGATAGGAAAAAATGGTATAAAGACAGCTGTTGCAGAATGTGTGGTGGAGATATTTAATGAGCAATTCATAAAGATCTTTCAATCTTGCGAATGTGACTTCATGGAGTGATTGAGGGCAGTAGATGATGGGGAGGAGAGACTGACTGTAAGTGAGCAAGAGGTGTATGGGAAGTTGAGTAAACTACATGTAAATAAGGCTGTGGGACTTGATAATATATCGCCACGTATTCTGAAGGAATGTGCCAAGGAGTTGACACCTGTCTTGACATATTTTTTAAATACGAGTCTTGCACTTGGTCAAGTCCCTAAGGAGTGGAAGGAGGGCAAGATTGTGCCACTTCATAAAGAAGGTGATAGAACTCATGCATCAAACTATTGGCCTATCTGTGTGTGTCAGGTGTTGTGGTTAAGTTGTTGGAGAAGCTTGTGAGAATTAGGATCCAGAGTTGGGTTGACAACAATGGTATTATCTTTGATGGACAGCATGGATTTGCTAAAGGGAGGTCATGTTTTAGTAATCTACTTACTTATTACAATAAAGTGACTGCTTCCTTGGATAGAGGAGAAGGATACACAGTAATATACTTAGATTTCGCAAAGGCTTTTGATAGAGTACCTCATGATAAACTGATAGTCAAACTAGAGCAGATGGGGTTGGATATTAGATTAGTGCATTGGATTGGAGACTGGCTATCTGATAGGTATCCACAAGTTATGTATGGGGGAGCAATATCCAGGAAAAGGAAAGTCACTAGTGGAGTGCCTCAGGGGTCTGTTTTAGGGCCATAACTGTTTAACTTGTATATTAACGATATAGGTGAAGATTTGGGAGGACTAGGGGACATCCATGGAAACTGGGCAAAAGTGTGGTTAGTAAAGGTGTTAGAGCTGGGTTCTTTACTTTTAGAGTAGTGAATGAGTGGAATGCGCTCCCTGAGTCTGTGGTGGATGCTGTGACAGTGAATGAGTTTAAGGCGAGGTATGATAGATACTGTATGAATGTCGAATAGTTGTGATGAAAATGATTTGGGGCCTCCCTCGATGAGTCTAATGACTCCCTGGAGTTGCCCGTAATAATAATAATAATAATAATAATAATAATAATAATAATAATAATAATAATAATTTGAAGATATAGGTGAAGATGGAGATATTCAGTTGTTTGCAGATGATGCAAAGTTGGGATGAACCATGAAGAGTAGTGAAGATGTTGTGGCCTTACAAGAAGACTTGAATAAATTGAGTAATTGGGCATGGAAATGGAGATGTGAGGTCAATGTTGCAAAATGTAAGGTTTTAAAATTTGGAAAACAAAGATGGGATGCAGAATTTATGCTTGGTGAGGATATATTGTTGGAGGTGGAAGAAATAAGAGATATGGGAGTGATAGTGGATAAGGATCTGAAATTTAGGAGACACATAGCCAAAATTGTGAAGACAACACAAAGGCTTCTGGGAATGATGCGAAGGACATTGACATGTAGAAGTAGGGAGATTCTTGTTCCGTTGTATAAGGCTTTGATTAGGCCACACATTTGGTCATCTGGTTTTCAGAAGGATGAAGAGATGTTGGAAAGGGTCCAAAGGTGATTGACTAAGGTAGTTTCTGACCTCTGGAATGTCGAGTATGAGGAAAGATTGAGAAGATGTAATTTGCCGAGTCTGGTGGAAAGGAGGAAGAGGGGAGATATGATAGAGACCTACAAGTTGGTAAGGGGTCTGTTTTAGGATCAATGCTGGAGAAGTTCTACAGAAAATAGTGAGGGAGATTGGGGGAGAACCAGAGGTCATCCCTGGAAACTGTATAAAGATGGTGTGAGTAGGGGAGTGAGAGGTAGGTTTTTTTTTCGTGCAAAGTTGTGAATGATTGGAATGCCTTGCCTGAGAGTATGGTGTCTGCAAGGAATTTGAATGTGTTCAAGGCACGGTATGATGAGCTGTGTGTGATAAAAGGACCTCCCAGATGAGTCTTTGACTCCATGAGGTCTTGGGGTAATAATAATAAACTTGTAAGGAGTTTTTGCCAGCTTAATGTGGAAGAGATTTTGTATAGGATGGGGAGAAACAGGAGTATGGGGTAACCACAAAGTTCTGTTACCAATGCGAAATTGGTAAATATTTGGCATGTGTTCTAATTCTCATGAAAAAATGAGGGTATTCCCAGTATTAAATATTTTTATTTTACTTTCTTTATATTTTCAGGTTTAGCAATAGCTGATCAGAATAATTATGCCATTGAAAAGCACATTATTGCCAATTATTGAATCCATAACCGGAAAAGACAATGAAAAGAGCTATAATCTGATTTCCAGCAATGATTTCAATAAGATCCTCCACCAAAATATACACTCTTTCAACACCAACAAAATTTCATTCCAAAGTATTGAATAGATGCTAAGATATTAAACAGTCATTAAAGTATTTAGAAAGGTGAGAGCGTTGCTATTTTCCTTTTCAAAGGTGAACTGGATCCTGGAGTTGATTGTTTAGATGTGTTAAAAAATGTTGAGAGCATCCAGGTCATACTTCTAATTTTTCAGTAAATGATAACGTAAACTAAATTATTAATTATAAAAACTTTAATAACTACCTATATTTTGGCAGTGTTACATCGCCATCTTCAGGGATCACAAAACAATGATATGTGCATGCAGGCACTCACACTAAGCAAATGAGGTTGAAGAAAGGCAACTGAAGTTGGTAGTAGAGTCCTAAAAGATGTGGGCTAAATTAGGTTGTCTTAACTCTTGGGCTGACGATCTTAGAATGTATGCTTCCCATATTTGGGGTAGTCTCATTTACCCAAATTCATTGAGGTTTGGGAAGATTTTCAGAGCTGAGTCTGATTCATGGAATAATCTTTGGTTCTTGTACTTGTTGCAGTGTAATAAAGTGGCCTTCTTCTAGCGTATTCTATGGTGGATGTCCAGTGCATTCTCAGCAAGTCCTGAGTGGCTGTATTGGTTGAATCAGATGTAGTCCTTGTGTTTGGATATCCTGATATTGGCTCTCCTGCCTGTTCAGCCATAGTAGGACAGTTTGCAACTGCAAGGGACCTGGTATGCTCTAGGTCGATCTAGGGGAAGTGGCTGGTTTTTGGTGCAGCAGATACAAGATGCCAATTTCTTATGTGGTTTGTAACTAGTTGAGATCATATTTTCTTAGGATTTTTGTTATTTTTTTGGATGTATGTACCCCAGATATATGAAATGGTGATAAATTTAGAGTAATCTCTGCTATGAATGAGGGAGGGGAGTTGTGGTTAACTGGTTTTAATATTTTTTTTTACAGGCCAATCCTCCAATTTTTTGGAGGATTGGCCTGTTATTTGAAGCCACAGCCTTATCACCACCTTTATGCAGTGGAACAATATTACTCTCCTTCCGCTCCCTTGGAACCTGTGCTGTTGCAAGACTCTTATTAAACAGGCATGCCAGTGCTACTGCCAATTCCCTGGAACATTCCCTTATGATGTGTAGTGATATGTCATCATATCCCATGGTCTTATTGACATCAAGTTATTTATCTCTTCAAATACCTCCTGCTTACTAAGTAGGTGCTAAGGATATGGTTAAGTTCAGTAATCAGGGCATTGTTATCTAAACTGATTAATTATGTCTTGTTATATAGAGTTTTTATAATTCCATATTATTGGGGGGGGGGGGGGACTGCTGGTGAATGTATCTACATATGTGTAGGTTTTCTGTAAACAGAGAACGTCAGGGATCCATACAGGCTGGTGTGTAATTAGAGTGTCTAGGAATGGGAGAATTGTTTAATTGTGTTGAGAGATTGTGGAGTGTATCCAAGCCATGTGGCCAAATGACAAACACATCATCCACATAACGTAGCCAAACATAGCCAAATTTGGGAAGCATACATTCTACGATCATCTGCTCAACAGCCACAACAACCCAATTTAGCCCACTATGGAGCTCCTTTTAGGACTCTAGGACTGAGCCAGATTTGTTTAGTATGAGTGCCTGTGTGCACATATCATTGTTTTGTGATTCCTGAAGATGGCAATGTAACATTGCTGAAATATAGGTAGTTATTAATTAAATTTTTTATAATTAATAATTTAGTTTACGTTGTCATTTCCTAAAAAAAATTAGAAATATGTCTAACCAGCGTATAAGCTTATCTACAAGAATCACATCCAGGCCATGTGGTCAAATGGAGAATGCATCATCAAAGTGTAGCCAAACAGTGAGTCTGTGTGGGACAGTGGGACACAGTTTAAGGCTTTCTCTTCAAAGGTCTCCACAAGGTAGTTAGCCAGGAAGGGCTATCATTCCAAAAAATATTATTATCATTTGCACTTGATTCTGGTTGTCAGTGGATTGTAGGGGGATATTCAGTTGTTTGTGGATGCGAAGCTCGGGAGGGTTATTAGTAATAGTACAGATGTGGTAGCCCTGCAAGAGGATTTGAATAAGTTAGACAGATGGACAAATGAATGGGGGGTGTTGGTTTAATGCAGCAAAATGCAAGGTCTTGACGTATGGGAAACATCAATGGGATGCTGCATACTCTATGAGAGGAGTTATGCTGGAGGAAGTAGGGGAGACAAGAGATTTGGGGTTGATGATTGATAGAAACCTGAAATTTAGGGGACATATTGCAAAGGTGATGAAGGTAGCACAGAGGATTGCTGCAATAATGAGAAGGCCACTGACCTGCAAAGATAAAAGAGTTATTATTCTGTTGTATAAGACTCTGATCAGACCACACTTAGACTATTGTTCTCAGATTTGGTACCCAGGATTTGAAGGGGATAAATTAACTGTGGAAAGAGTACAAAGGCAGATAACAAAGATGGTTTCAGGACTGTACAAGGATAGTTATGAAGATCGGCTGAGGGAATGTGGACTGCAGAGTTTGGTGGATAAAAGAAGGAGAGATGATATGATTGAGACTTTCAAACTGTTGAGAGGTGGTTACAGGGTTGACACTGGGGAGTTCTTTCACTTGGTTGAACAGCGGGAAGGAGTGATGACAAGTGGCCATCCCTGGATGTTACGAAAGGAAACTGTGAGCAAGAGGGTAAGGAGTGGTTTCTTTGCATGGAGGGTGGTTGAACCATGGAATGCATTGCCTGATAGAGTGGTGAGAGTGAGAACGGTCATTGTGTTTAAGGAGTGGTGTGATAGACATTGTGTTTCCTAGGAGGGACCTCCCACGATGAGTCTTGATAGACTTTGTGTTTCTTAGGAAGGACCTCCTGTGATGAGTCTTTTGACTCCATGGAGGCCTGAATAATAATAATAATATAAAAATATCTGACTTTGAAATCCAAGTTTCACCAATTCCAACTATTTATCCACGTCAATAGATTATATTCCAATCCTTCATTCTTCAATTTATGGAATAACCTTTCATGTGGTATCCTGTCAAATGCCTTTTCGAAGTTAAGCAGTATCGCAGTGTATCCATTCCTAAAGTTATCCAACTCAGAGATTACATTACAATAAAATATGAGCTAAATTATACTTGCCAAGAAATTATATTCTCACTTTACCCAAGCATAAACAGATGAAGTTAGTGTGTGAAGTATCTTCATAATTCATGCCATTGTGAAGGATGGCATGCGTTTACTAAATATCTGAGCAATTAGCTCACATTTTATTTCAAAGTTTTTTCACTTAGTTACAAAGTGAATTGTACTCGCCAAGAAATTATATTCTTGTTTAATCTTTTATCCATGTGTAAGCAAAATGTGAGCATTCCATGAAGTATCTTCACCACTAGGATGGCTACCTGTATACAGTGGCTGTTAACTTCATATTAATTGCCTTAGTATCCCAAAATGCAAAGCATACTTTTGGATGTCTATATTGCTATGCATTATGGAAAAGGCTACTACTAAGACTGGTTTCAACGTCTATTTGAGGTCTCATCAGTGAGCCAGATCCAGAAAGATACCAAGGCTGAATTAATTCAGAAGTTGTGTGTTATTATTATTATTATTATTATTATTATTATTATTATTATTCAGGCCTCCATGGAGTCAAAAGACTCATCGTGGGAGGTCCTTCCTAAGAACATAAACTCTGTCAAGACTCATCGAGGGGAGATCCCCCCTAAGAAACACAAAGTCTATCATACCACTCCTTAAACTCGTTGACCATTCTCGCTCTCACTACTCCATCAGGCAATGCATTCCACGGTTCAACCACCCCTCCACGCAAAGAAACCACTCCTCACCCTCTTGCTCACAGTTTCTTTTTGTAACTTCCAGGGATGGCCTCTTGTCATCACTCCTTCCCGCTGTTCAACCAAGCGAAAGAACTCCCCAGTGTCAACCCTGTAACCACCTCTCAACAGTTTAAAAGTCTCAATCATATCACCTCTCCTTCTTCTATCCACCAAACTCTGCAGTCCACATTCCCTCAGCCAATCCTCGTAACTATCCTTGCACAGTATCCTGAAACCATCTTTGTCATCCGTCTTTGTATCCTTTCCACAGTTAATTTATCCCCTTCAAATCCTGGAGACCAAATCTGAGAACAATATTATTGTTATTATTATTATTACATTACACCTCCAAGGTGTCCAAGGATTCATCATGGGAAGTCACATTACTCTACAATCACCATCTTCCTTAATCCTCTAACTCAGTGGTTCTTAACCTTTTTGAAGTCACGGAACACTTTCGATTATAAGAAAAATTTGGGGAACACCAAAAGAATTAGGGTCATAAAACTAACAATAAAACTATGCATGGACTTGCCTTTTATAAAAATTGAACTTATTTTAATACGATATTTGAGTTTGTTGGCTTTTGCAGATTTCAGCAATATCAGGCCTAATATGTGATATAGCTACTCTCATCTCTTTGTCTATATTAGTAAGTCTTTCACACTTTTTAGTTTTTATATTGGTTAATTTTGAGACACCAAACTCACACAAATATGATACCAAAAACTGTAACAAAATTTTTAGTGCCCTTGTGGAGAGAGAGAGAGAGAGAGAGCTGGGTATTCAGCATGGACAAAAATCCAAAATTCCTCAAGAGTTATTTCAGAGAATTTCATTTTTAGAGTACAATCCACTGACAAGGTAACTAGTTGTTTTTCTTGTAATGAAAATTCACAACTCAGTGTATTAACTGTGCCAAATGGATTTCACATCCAGTCATAATTGTGTGTATTTAAGGAAGGAAAGCAACTTGAAATCTTTTCTTCCAATAATGTTAGATGTTCTGTTATAACGGAAATAATTCCCTCGACATTTTTTATTATGGAGTGAAGGAAACATATCCACTGTATTTTTTTCTGATATGTGGTTTTTCCAAAGAGATACTATTTTCTGAATAGCTGACAATTTGTCAGTGGAAGTCAAAATATTTTCATTTTTCCTTTGGATACTTGTATTAATGCTATTTAAGTAATTAAAAATATCGGCTAAATATGCCACTTTAGCACACCAAATATCATTTTCAAGACATTTTACAAAAGCATCTGTACCTTCATTTCGAAAAAAAGGCCAGTAATTCATTCTTAAGTTCTAAAATTCAGAATAGCACTTTATCCCTGGATAACCATCTTATTTCAGTGTGCAAAAGCAAAGATTTGTACTTGGTTTCTATATATATGCAAAGTTTTTTAAAAAGGCATGCTTTTAAAGGTCTTGACTTGAGTAATTTACCATATTTACAACTTGGTCTTAACATTGCCAGTAATGTTTTTGAAATTATGGATTCTCTGTGCAAAAAACAGTGTATAGATATAATTTTTGGGTTTATTTTCTTTGCAAGGGTAACAAATCCTTTAATAGAGCCTACCATTGATGGCGCACCATCTGTACAAATTCCTACACACAGCTCCCATGAAATTTTAAAATTTTCTAAATATGACTTAATAGAGTCAAAAATATCTTGTCCTGTTGTACATTCAGTAAGTTCTCTGCAGCATAGAAATTAATTCACTATTTCATTTTCATTAATGAAAGAACGAATCCTAGTATATGAGCTTTACCACTAATGTCAGTGGACTCGTGACTTTGTAAGGCAAAATGTTATTATTATTATTATTCAGGCCTCCATGGAGTCAAAAGACTCATTGTGGAAGGTCCTTCCTAAGAACACAAAGTCTGTCAAGACTCATTGAGGGGAGGTCCCCCCCCTAAGAAACACAAAGTCTATCATACCACTCCTTAAACTTATTGACCGTTCTCACACTCACCACTCCATCAGGCAATGCATTCCACGGCTCAATCACCCTCCACGCAAAGAAACCACTCCTCACCCTGTTGCTCACAGTTTCCTTTCGCAACTTCCAGGGATGGCCTCTTGTCATCATTCCTTCCTGCTGTTCAACCAAGCGAAAGAACTCCCCAGTGTCAACCCTGTAACCACCTCTCAACAGTTTAAAAGTCTCAATCATATCACGTCTCCTTCTTCTATCCGCCAAACCCTGCAGTCCACATTCCCTCAGCCGATCTTCATAACTATCCTTGTACAGTCCTGAAACCATCTTTGTTATCTGCCTTTGTACCCTTTCCACAGTTAATTTATCCCCTTCAAATCCTAGGGATCAAATCTGGGAACAATAGTCCAAGTGTGGTCTGATCAATGTCTTATACAATGGAATGATAACTGTTTTATCTCTGCAGGTTAGCGTCCTTCTCATTATCGCAGCAATCCTCTGTGTTACCTTCACCACCTTTGCAATATGTCCCCTAAATTTCAGGTTTCTATCAATCATCAACCCCCAGATCTCTTGTCTCCCCTACTTCCTCCAGTATAACTCCTCCCATAGAGTATGCAGTGTCCCATCGATGTTTCCCAAACCTCAAGACCTTACATTTTGCTGCATTAAACCGATACCCCCCATTCATTTGCCCATCTATCTAGCTTATTCAAATCTTCTTGCAGGGCTACCACATCTGCACTATTACTAATAATCCTTCCCAGCTTTGCATCATCTGCAAATAACTGAACATCCCCTTGCAATCCACTGGCAATGTCAGTGATATAAAGGTTAAACAATATAGGTCCTAGTACTGAGCCCTGTGGGATCCCACTTGTAACCCTCTGTCTCCTTGAAACTGCTCCACCATACACAACTCTCTGATACCTATCAGACAGCCAATCCTGAATCCAGTTGACCAATCTGACATCCAGACACATGTGCTGCAATTTAAATATCAGCTTATCATGTGGCACCCTGTCAAATGCCTTTGCTAAGTCTAAGAAAATTGCAGTATATGCCTTTCCCTCATCTAATGTTCTTGTAACTTTATTATAAAAGGCTAGCATATTGCTAAAACAAGAGTGCCCATTCACAAATCCATGTTGACTCTCACAGATAACATTACCCTCATCTACCCAATGCTGTATACAATCCCTCACTACTTTCTCCAAGATCTTAACAACTACTGATGACACACAGACTGGCCTATAATTAGACACTTCCAGTCTGTTACCACCCTTATGCAATGGCACTATCTTACCTTCCTTCCATTCCCTGGGCACCTTTGCTGAAGCCAGACATTCATTGAAAAGCCAGGTTAAAGACACTGTCAGTTCCTTAGCACATTCTCTTAAAACTCGTGGTGAAATACCATCTAGTCCCAAAGCTTTACTGACATCCAGAGTACTCAGTATCTGAAAAACACTCTCCTCCTGTACCTCTAAACCTTGAACCAGCCCTATCCCTCTAGCATTAAAACTGACTCCTCTAGGATGAAATACTCCAATAAAGTGTTCATTGAACAATTCCACTATGTCCTCTGCATCAGTCACTCTATTCCCATTTTTATCCCACAATATCATTCTTCCACAGTCATTTCTCCTCCTACTGGCCACATAGCTAAAATATTCCCTAGGATTTTCTTTGGATCTTAGGGCCAATCTCCTCTCATATTCCAGTTTCGCTTTCCTTACCACACTAGTCACTCTTCTATCCTGTGTCTTATATTCTTCATGCATCCTCTCTGCACCTGTCTATTTATATCTCTTCCATAGCCTCTTTTTCACATGCAATTCCTGTTTAATATTGTTTGTTATCCACTTTACTTCAAATTGTGTCCTCTTCTTCACTCGTAGTATACACCTTACCATTGCTGCTAACAAATATTCTTTCACAATTTCCCACGCACTAATGATATCCCGGCCTTCCAATTCCTCCCTCCATGAAACTTACCGAAGTTGACGTCTAAGACTATTATAATCACCTGCATTATAATTCCACATAAGTTCCTGTCTCTTTGATACTCCTGCATGTCTATTCATTTTCCAAGTCAAAACCATATAGTCACTCTCTCTCCAACTGGTTGGAGAGATGTCATCTCAGTTATTATCAACTCTTCTGATGCTTTAACCATATTGATAGTGTGTTTTCCAAAATGTTGTTTGGAAAGTTTATTGGTAACTGTTTTCTCAATATCATCTGACATGTCTTTAATTTTATTTTTTATTGTATGGTCCGAATGAGGAATTTTCATAATTTCCTTTTTTGCTTCGTCCCCAAACATAATGTTTACTATTTCACAACATGCTGGTAAAATAAGAGACTCTGCTATAGTATATGGTTTTAATTTTACAGCAATTAATTCAGCTACCTTATATGATGCAAGTTGTGCCTTATTGGAAATTTTAACAGTCTTTTCAAAATATTTTACTTGTGTAACTTGCATGTCCAACAATCTCTTGAAATAATCTTTAGTTTTTTTGAAGCAAGATTGGCATGCTTCATAGTTAAGTGGTGTTTCAACTTAGCAGGAACCATTGCACTATTGGATAGTTTTTCCCCACATAAAAGACACTGGGGAATAGGACATTCTTCCTCAATGGTCCATGTAAAACTGCAATTTAAATATTCGTCTGAATATTGTCTATTAATTTTTCTTATTTTACTATGTTTACTATATATATACACTGTCTTCTGTATGAGACGTATTTGCAGCAACGTCATTACTACTACTTCCAGTTGTACTTGCCCCATCATTAATATTTGCCTCAGAATCACATTTTCATTTAATAATAAATTTATCCATTGTGTGCTACTACGATGTTAGACAACTCACAAACTAAATACGCAATTAAAATGGACTGTGCAATATCACGATGTTAGACAACACACAAACCAAACACGTATCACTGAATGACTGTAAAAGAGATGCTCCTCCACACCCTTCCTTGCAAACACATGGCCTATAAAAGATATTCTATTGGTTTAGAAGTCAACACACATAGCAGTCTTCAGTTGTTAGGATCAGAGTAGCCAATTACTCAGAACTGTATCATGTGACATCTTTCACCGGTGGAACACTTGTAACCAGTTTGCAGAACACCGGTTAAGAACTACTGCTCTAACTACACAACAATACTACGATAACTTGAAGTATAAGAACATAAGACATAATAATTAATAAATAACATAAAACAGGTTTAATTTAAGTATATATTTTTATTACTATAAAATATATACATAAGTTAAATCTGTTATGTTATTTATTATCTACACTATTATCAATATACAATGCCATCTACCTCTCTGCATCAATATAAACATGTTAAATAAATCACAAATAGCCAATAGCTGATATGATCTTCATAATTTGTAGAATTTTAATTGGTAGAGCTGAATGAGCCTGAGATAAGGTAGGCCAGGCAGTCTGAGGGTGATTATTGTGTCAGGAGCATGTCTGTGTTAACAGGATCTCTGAAATTTTGAGATCATCATTCTTCTTCTTCTTCATGTTTGTTTATGAAGGTTTCACAAGGTTCTATAAATTTTCTTTCATGTTCTTGTTTGTTATAGGAGTTGTGTGTTTTTCCAGTCAGTCCTATAAAAGGTTTCCTGAGCATGAATGGAAAAGCTTGTTTTCCCACTGTAGATTAAACAGGTATTCTCTCCCCTCTTAAAATACACATGCAGATATGTCATTTAAATACTTTTAATATAATTTGTAAAAAAAATTTAATTTTAATTAGAAAATAATTTAGCCTTGAGTAGGAATAGAGGCAGCTCCATTATATATAGTTATTATATTCACAATCCAAAGTGGCTATAAAGGACAATTAATATTATTATTATTATTATACCTCCAGGGAGTCCAAAGACTCATCGAGGAAGGGCACCTACACCACATCCACCAACTACTTTCATCTATACCAACGCCATCTACCGCCGACCACCACCACTAGTATTTTCACAGTCAATCACGAACATTCATGCCCACGACGGGATTCAAACCCTCAGCCTTTTGGCTGGAAAGCAGATACGCTAACCACTCGGCCAATCAGGCCAGCTAATATATAAAAGATGAAAAGCATGCAATTGGGTGCAGTGCTTGTAAAATTTGATAAAGTTATATTCAGAAAATAAATAAATGCTACACATAAAGTAAGTTAAGGGGATAATAAATTCCTCATTATTTTAAAGCCGGATACGAAACTCAGAGATTGAAATCTAGGAGTTTCATGCCGAAGAACTATCGGCAAGTCCAAGCGTAAGTCAACACCTGGGTAGTAAAACACTAGGGCAACTTGGAGCAAGCTCCATCACTATCCTTAATATTGTCTCATAATGTAAAATGCAGCTCCTAGGAGATGTATTCCTGTTTTACATTATGAGGAGAGGTCACCACCCAGACCGGTTTCAACCATTATTGAGGTTTCATCAGTGAGTAGGTAGACCTGGATAATACCAAGGTTTAAGTGAACCAAACTTATATACCCTTACTATATGAATTGCCAGAAAGGTGTATATTATTATTAGTATGATAAAGAGCCAAGAGGCTATTTTTTTCTGGCGGCATAAATTAAGTTAAGGGGATAATAAATCCCTCATTATTTTAAAGCCGGATACGAAACTCGGAGATTGAAATCTAAGAGTTTCATGCCGAAGAACTATCGACGAGTCCAAGCGTAAGTGAACACCTGGGTACGCCCGGAAAAAAATAGCCTCTTGGCTCTTTATCATACTAATAATATATGGGTACATATATTATTAGTACGACATACTCTTACTATACGAATTGCCAGAAAGGCAGTTCGTATGGTAAGAGTATGTAAGTTCGGTTCACTTAAACCTTGGTATTATTCAGGTCTACCTACTCACTGATGAGATCTCAATAACGGTTGAAACCGGTCTGGGTAGTGACCTCTCCTCATAATGTAAAACAGGAATACATCTCCTAGGAGCTGCGTTTTACATTATGAGAAAATATTAAGGATAGTGATGGATCTTGCTCCACCTTTGCTCCGAGTTGCCCTAGTGTTGTACTACCCAGGTGTTGACTTACGCTTGGATTCACCGATAGTTCTTCGACATGAAACTCTTAGATTTTGATCTCCGAGTTTCGTATCCAACTTTAAAATAATGAGGGATTTATTATCCCCTTAACTTAATTTACACCGCCAGAAAAAAAATAGCCTCTTGGCTCTTTATCGTACAAATGCTACACATTTTTTTATTCTCAAAGTATATAGCACACTTTAGAAATTTTACAAATTTGCTTTGACCAGTCTCTTCCTTCATCTTCAATAGAAGATCACTGCAATCTACAGTTGGTGGAAAGAGATAAAGATGAGAATAGACAATTCTGATATCTTGTGTGCCTAAAAAAATCTTACTTTACCTTCACCAAAGATTGACTAACTCAGGAACTGGCAAAGAAAAAAAGCCTGGATAAAATTCCTTTATTATTATTACATCCTCCATGGAGTCGACAGACTCATTGTTGGAGGTTCATTCAACTGACAACATATTTATCATATAGAATCTCAAAATCCCTAAAACTCCTTGCATTAACAAACATTCTGGTAATGCGTTCCATTCACTGACAATTATCCAAGTAAAATATCTACTTTTCACACCCCTCTTCACCACACTTTTATATAACTTCCAGGAATGACCTCTGGTTCTTCCCCTCTCACCTTCTACTCTTTTTATAATCCCCTCTGGATTAATCTGATAAAATCCTCTCACTGACTTAAATGTCTCGATCATATCACCTCTCTTCCTCCTATTCACCAAACTCTGCAATCCACATTTCTTCAGTCTCTCTCCATAGCCAGCATTCCAAACTCCTGACATTGTCTTAATCACTTGTTTCTGGATCCTCTCCAATGTCTCCACATCACATTGAGAACCAGGTGACCAAATGTTGAGCACAACAGTCCAAGTGTGATCTGAACCAGTGCCTTATACAGTGGCACAACCACTTCCTTATGTTAGAGTACTTGTTATCATAGCAGCACTACGATGTGTAGACTTTTGCAATGCTAGCAATATGCCCTCTAAACTTCAGTCTACTGTCAACCATTACTCCCAAATCTCTAGTTCCATCCATTTCCTGCAGTATGGCACCATCGATATAGTATTCAGCCTTATATTTCTGCACTCTAAAATGCAACACCTTGCACTTCTTGATATTAAAACTACAACCACATTCTTTTGTCAAAGTAAAAAGTCTATTCAAATCTTTCTGAAGGGATTTAACATCAGCAGTGCTACTTATAATTCTTCCCAACTTTGCATCATCGACAAATAACTGAAGATCCCCAGTCAGTCCACATGATATATCGTTTACAAACAAGTTAAACAGCAGGGCCCAAAAGCAGAACTGTGGGACATGCCACTGGTTACTCTCCTTTTTTTAAGATACTGCTCCATCATACACAACCTGCTGGTATCGTTCAGAGAACCAATCTCTGATCCATCTAACCAATATGCTATCTATTTCCATCTTCTGCAGCTTGCACATCAATTTATGTGGTAATCTACCAAATGCTTTTGAAGTCTAAGAATATCACTGTATAAGATTCTCCCTTATCTAACACACTTGTCACCTTATCACAAAATGCAAGTAAATTACTAAAACAGGTCCTACCCTTTACAAATCCATGCTGACCATCATAAAGAATGCTATGTCCATCAACTCAATTCTGTATTGTATTCCTTACCAATTTCTCCAACACCTTGATCACAACTGCAGTTATACAAACTGGCCTATAGTTGGAGACTTCGGTTGTAGAACCATTCTTGTGGAGTGGTACTAGTTTGTCTTCTTTCTATTCCTTAGGAACCTGCTGCAAGACTTTCATTAAATAACCAGGTCAAGGGCATAGCCAACTGTGGTGCACATTCCTTAAGAATATGTGGTGATATGTCATTCATTCCCACAGCCTTATTCACATCTAACAAAACCAACACTGACACACCTCTGTTTCTTTCACTTCCAATTCTCCTATTACTTGCCTCTCTTCTATACATTGCACCAGATCATTTACACCAGTATGATATATGCTGATAAAGTGCTTGTTCAATAATTCCACTGTATCCTTTGCAGCTGTTAGTCTGCTGCCATGACCATCTATCAATGTTAATCTGCCATAATTATTCTTCCTCTTGCTTGCCATGATGTAGCAGAAAAATTCTCTTGAGCTGACCTTGGCCTGAACAGCCAATCTTCTCTCATACTGCACCTTTTCTTTCTTTACCATGCTCGTCACCTTTTAGACTCTTCATGGATCTGATCACCACCAACTGTCTTGTACCTCCTCCATAACATTTTCTTTTCCAGCACAGCTTGCTTGATTTACTGTTCATCTATTTCACTCCTACTCTATTTATTTGCTTTATGCAATCATACATTGCTTTTGTCAGATACTGCCTTGTGACTTTCCATACATAGTCAACATCTTTTCCACTCAGCTCATCTACCCAACGTACCGATTCTGACTACAGAGCTTCCTGTAATCACCTGCTTTATACTTCCAGATGTATCCATTTTTGGCAATGAACTTTTCTTGTTTCATCACTTCCCAAACAAGTACCTCATGATCACTCTCACCAACCGGCAGTAGTGTCAACACTTCATTAACAACTACATCTTGTGAAGTTATCACCAAATCCAAACACCATTAAAGCCTCTAGTTGCTTCAATCACATGCTGCTTAAGATACTTATCTCTCAGAAATTTCACAAACTCGCTCTCCTTGTTCCCATATACTATCTCCTCCTTCCAGTCAATATTCCTGTAATTAAAGTCTCCCATCAAGATCACGTTCTTTTTATATGCCAAACTAATTTGCCTAAACATTTCACAATCAGTATTCTCTGCATTCCCTGGCCTATAACAGCATCCTATCAGATATACTAACCTGTTTATTTCAACTTCACACCACACAGATTCAAACTCTGTGCATGCACTATCAACTTGCACACTTTGCAGACAAAATTCCTCTGCAATCATTAACAGCACCCGTCCCTTCTTTTCACATCTCTGTCCTTCTTGAAAATTATATATCCTTCTATTCCTGACATCACATCCTCCTCAGACAACCAAGTTTCACTTAATCCAGTTATTTTTGGGCATACCATCTCAATCATTGCAACAAACTCAGCTCTTTGTTTCGAATACTCCTTTGTGTATAAACATAACAATCCCTGTGTGTTTGAGGGCATTCCACCAGCACCAACATTCTCTATTCTAACTAGGGGAGACGAGATCTGGGGTTGATGATTGATAGAAACCTGAAGTTTAGGGGACATATTGCAAAGGTGGTGAAGGTAACACAGAGGATTGCTGCTATTATGAGAAGGACACTGACCTGCAGAGATAAGAGTGTTATCATTCCGTTGTATAAGTCTCTGATCAGACCACACTTGGACTATTCTCAGATTTGGTCCCCAGGATTTGAAGGGGATAAATTAACTGTGGAAAGGATACAAAGACGGATGACAAAGATGGTTTCAGGACTGTACAAGGATAGTTATGAGGATCGGCTGAGAGAATGTGGACTGCAGAGTTTGGTGGATAGAAGAAGGAGAGGTGATATGATTGAGACTTTTAAACTGTTGAGAGGTGGCTACAGGGTTGACACTGGGGAGTTCTTTCGCTTGGTTGAACAGCGGGAAGGAGTGATGAAAAGAGGCCATCCCTGGAAGTTACGAAAGGAAACCGTGAGCAAGAGGGTAAGGAGTGGTTTCTTTGTGTGGAGGGTGGTTGAGCCGTGGAATGCATTGCCTGATGGAGTGGTGGGAGCGAGAACAGTCAGTGAGTTTAAAGAGTGGTATGATAGACTTTGTGTTTCTCGGGGGGGGGATCTCCCCTCGATGAGTCTTGACAGACTTTATGTCTTAGGAAGAACCTCCCTCGATGAGTCTTTTGACTCCTTGGAGGCCTGAATAATAATAATAATAATAATAATAATAATAATAACTGCTATACTACACCTCTCTCTCTCTCTCTCTCTCCAGTTTGACCACTCCCATTTTCCCTGATCCTGACTGTGATTTCCATTTCTACCTGTCTCATCCTCACCTTTATGCATTCCATCATCTTGTGCTGCTGTAACCACATCTTCAACCTCATATCCATCTTCCTTCTACCATAGGCAGGTGGAAGGGATGCAGGATTAAAATCAGAATTTCAGGGAGAAGAAACCCTACTTTCTTGTGCCAAAGACTGATCGTAAATTATGTTAGCCAAAGAAAGGCCTAGATAAAATTCCTGTAGTCAGTGACTAGATACAAACTTATAATGATATTTCTTTAATTTTCAGGTTATAGAAGCAATTTAGTCAGTGACTAGAATCAGACTTATAGGGTCTTTCTTCTTCTTATCTAGATCCATGGATGTTACCAGGAGGCAAAGTAGATTCCTGATTATAATCTCTCTCTCACTCACTCTCTCTCTCTATATATATATATAGATATATATATATATAAAATTATCTGACACCTTTTATTCCCAAAGGGAGTAGGTGCAGTTCCTTTAGCCTTAACTGTTTTAATCAGTGAACAGCCAAGTTCCACCCTTCAGCCATTACTGATAACAAGCTCAACGGATTAAGAATCAATGAATCAAAACTTTCAGGAGAAAGACAGAGATTATGGAAGACAAGTGCCTCCACCTTGTGGTGGCATAGATATATATGTCTGAAATATTACGAGTTCTACAATATTTTTGAGCTGCAGGATTAAAATCAGAATTTCAGGAAGGAGAAACACTACTTTCTTGTGCCAAAGACTGATCAACTTGTAAATTATGTCAGCCAAAGGAAGGCCTAGAAAAAATTCCTGTAATCAATGACTAGATACAAACCTACTATAATGATATATTTTTTTTAATTTTCAGGTTATAGAAGCAAACACCATTTTCACAAGACTACACAGGCACTTTATATATAGGAATGGTTAACGAATGCAAAAAGTTAATAAAATCAACATTAGCAGCAAAGTGTTTTTTTTTAAGAAAGTTTAATGCCAGCTAGGTTGGTCGAGTGGTTAGCGTATCTGCTCTCCAGCCAAAAAGCTGCAAATTCGAATCCCGCTGTGAGCATGGATGTTTGTGATTGTCTGTGGAATTACAGTGGTGGTTGGCGATAGATGGCATTGGTATAGTTGCGGTCAGTTGGTGATTGAATGGTGGAGACGGAGTTGTAGAGCAGGTGCCCTCCCTCGATGAGTCCTTGGACTCCCTGGAGGTATCAAATAATAATAATAATAATAAAAATGCTGTGGGTTTGAATCCTGCTGTGGGCATGGATGTTTGTGATTGTCTGAGAAAATACTAATCGTGGTGGGGGGGGGCAGTAGATGGCATTGGTGTAGTTGCAGTTCGTTGTGGTGGGTGAACTGAGTGGTGGAGACAGAGAGTTGTAGAGTAGGTGGACTCCCTGGAAGTGTCACGTAATAATAATAAATAATAATAATATATGCCTATATAAGAATGGTATAGCATTGTTCAAAAATCATTGTTCCTAATATGTGCGTTTAAACAGCAGACATAAGAATTAACTCACCCATGGTGTAGAAGCATCCACCCTTTGACCAGGAAGTGCTGCCAATATCTTTTTCATACATGGGAACCTGAATGGAATCATGAATAGGATCAGAACCATTTTGAAAATAAAGACCATTGCCCGGTTCCTGTTCTTCAAATTCCTCTTTGGATCGGCCAGTTGTACATATTATTGCTGAAAGAGATCGAGGAAACATCTGAGCAAAGTGAACAGTTTTAAACCTTTAGGTAATGTTAAATCTTGTCTGATTCTACTGTTAGCATGCATGTTTTGTGAATGCTGTTAGGTGAGATATGAATTTCTTTGCCATTGAAAGATCACCATCCTTCTTAATAGAGGCCTAAAGTGAAAAAGTTCAGTGTCTGATTTCTAGAGCAGGGTTTAAGAACTATCCAACTCTGAGCCTATCCACAGCATTAATGCTGAAGTACCAGAGACTAAGTCTTTTATAGTTGGGAGTCATCACGTCTGGATAAAACACCCTTAGTTAAAGTGCAGAGTAGGACAAAATCCCCTTATATTTCAGAATTTTTAAATCAGTTTTTTATCCTTATTATTATTTGTAGTTTATGAAACACTTTTCTTACAGGTAAAATATTACATTCATTACATCATAAGACTGTAGTGAGGATAGCATTATAAGTATTACATTGTAGCATACATTAACATATATATTATAAATTTATAGTTTACTGTTTTATAGAAGATCAAAATTATGCATTAGCAATTTTTTTTTTATTAACAATTAAATTTTATTAACGTAATAAAAGAAATAACATACCATATCTATGAAAAATTGAATAAATGTAGCACAATATTGAAAATCTCATTAAGCATTAAATTCATTTTACTTCCATCTCATGCTGTGACCTAGACCAGGGGTCGGCAACCTGCGGCTCGCGAGCCACATGCGGCTCTTTGGATGTGAAGCTGCGGCTCTTTAGTTCCATACGCAAATATTATTTATTTTATCAAAAAAAAAAAAAATTTAAAAATCGTTCTGAATCGATTAACGAGGATTAGGCACCGATTCTATCTCTCAGCCACTTGTACTCGCTTTTCACCGCACCCCTTCCCCGTGACACGCATCGTCACTGTCGTCAGTCCGTCGGAAGCTCTCGGAAGTTTATATGTTTGGCAATTTTCATTGATTTCGGCATAGCTGGGCATAACACCTTTACTCGTAAACTAAGTATCTAATATTTGCCAAAATTAAAAAAAAAAAAACTAAAATATGCAGACTGCGCCGTGATAAACACGTTCTGACAAGTCCGTTCGTGCCAGTCGGCGATCACCGCACACGGGAGGCGACCACAGATGCGACGAAACTATGTACTTATAGTCAATCAGTACGTGAGAGAGTGAGACAAACAGTGTTTCGTGTCTAAATTATTTATTTTAATAATTAAATTATTAGAGAATTATTTATTTTATTTAGGTAGGTATTTTTAATTGGGAAATATCGTTGTAAAATGTTTTTTGATAAATTATATTTCATTATGCCCAGCTTCTCGTATCCGCTAAAACAGTACAAGATAGAATAGCTAAAATGTCTTCAAATGTAACATATTTGCAGGTGGAAGATATTCAACCTTCTTCTGCCTTATCACTTGCTATAGATGAGTCTTGCGACATAAAAGACACGGCACAAGTTGCCCTTTTTGTCAGGTATATGTCTTCCCAAGGTCCAAAAGAAGAACTTCTAGGATTGCTACCGCTCTCGGGACAAACTAGAGGGGAAGATATAGCGAATGCCGTGCAAAAATGCCTTGAAGACAATAAGATCTTGTGGCTCTTTAAAAACTTTTTAAAATTTTGTGGCTCTTTAAAAACTTTGAACTTTTGTAAATTGTAATTTTTGACTCTTCCGCCTCAAAAGGTTGCCGACCCCGGACCTAGACCATTCAGAAATTTCTCCAGAGTCTTCCTCTCATTCACATAGTCCAGACATAGGTTAGTCAAGTGCTGTTGCTGCTCCTTTGAGGCACATTTGACTCATTTTCTTGGAGAGTCACCATGAGAATCCTTAATCAGGGCTGTTGGTACAAGAATTGATATTTTCTAATACTTTCAGTAGCCTTCCAGATGGTTAGGTGTCATGTCCTACAAGCCCATAGAAAGAAAAATTCCAACTCTCACATTGGTTGTTGGTGCGATTTCCTTCATCAGTGATTGCCTGATGGATGTTTGATGGACTACTGAAAAAGGAACTATTTCAGTATCCTGTTTCCAAAGTCCCATCCATAAACCATGTGTCGTTGTGGGATAAATATTCAGGTACCTGACTTTCAAGCACTATAATTCTCTCTGTCGACTCAAATCCATTGTCATAAATTAGTAAATTCTAGTGTTCTGGAGCCCCCCAGGGCCTTCCATTCATCGCTGATAAGCACCAGTTTTCATAGGGATGTTGGATCCTTTGACAATGCACCTTTGGTGTATATGGCAAACATTATGTTTCAAAGAATCCAGTCAGCCAATGGCACAACAGACTTCAAGTGATCGTTGATATATCACATCTACAACAATATGTGCAGGTCTGGCCTTGTTGGCAAAGCTACCTTTACATGTTCTTCATTTTGGCTTCTTCAACCTTGTAAGGATCTGGGTCGTGCATGTATTTAGTCACACAAAATAATTGCTTCTCCTCCAAATCTATATGAGCACAGCCTTTTCAAAAAAGTGCATTCCTCTAGGAATATTCCCACGGTATTCATGCACAGTTGGAACACTTCTTGGTGTATAAGTAGCATTCTGCACACAGTTTATAATATCCTTTATTGTTCTTGATGAAATCCATGGTAGTTGAAAATATATCGGTTTTTTTTGTTTGTTTTTGCCATTCAGAGAGTATAACAAATGATTAAGCAAAGCTCACAACAATAGTACACATACCAGCCACTGAATTAGAAACCTTTATGCAATGTATGTGCATGATAGTTGGTCACTTCTGTCACCAGGTGTTCTAGGTGACTATTTAAGGATGTTGCTGGTCAGTAATCATCAATAGTGTTAATCCCAATGGGAAAAACAAAGAATCTTTTGGAATTCAATAAAGGGCTTATTGAATTCTTTAACCTGGCCATCTGACTGCCCATCTCGCTGCAGCCACAATTTTGAAAACATCAAAGCTGACTGGTTTCTCAAAAGGTGTGATCTCCCAGGTGTTTAATCAGTGGAAAAATAACTCAAATTGCTTGTCTAAGAGGAGTAACTGTGGTCATAAGACAGTTACATTCCTGAAAGAACTATCTTTCAGAAATGGGATCACCATCTGAGAAGGCTTGTATGGACAAACAGAACTTCCTGTGTGCAGCAACTGATTGAAGCTTTAATGAAGGCTTTTCCCAACCCATATCTCACCAAAATATGGGTAGGGAATTGAAGAGGATTGGTATTGGCAGTTGCATGCCTATACAGAACCTGTGAAGAACCGGAAACTTTGTCTAAGGTATCAGGAACATCATGACTGGACATTGGAAGACTGATATAAAAAAGTCATGGTCTGACAGGTCACAGTATACCTTATTCTGTACCGAAGGTAGGCAGCAGTCCCATGAAGCAATGAACTGAGCTTAACCTGTAAACACAACTCAAGGTTCTAGAGATGGTGTCATAGTCCGGGGAATGTTCTGTTGTTATGGAATGTGTCCCCTGATATTGCTGGAAGGTTGGGTGTCTTCAGAGGAATATCTGAGCATTGTTGCCAATGGAGTCAATTATGCGATGTTGACTTTTTATCCAGAAAGCGACAGTTGTTTCACGGATGACAATGCTATTGTCCATAGGGGAAGAATTCATAAGCAGTGGCGCAAGTGAGCATGACAGTGACTTCCACCATCTTCCTGGGTCACCACAAAGCCCATATCTGAACCTCCGTTGAGAATGTATGAGACATGTTAGAAAAATGGATCTGTGAGCAAAATCCTCTTCCATAAATCTGAGTCAGTTAAAGAACTGCCTAGTATAGACATAGATGCAATCTAACACCTTGTGGAATCTATGCCAAACTGCATGTGTGCAGTAATTCGGGCTAAAGGAAGTCCAGCACATTCATGGTTGCTCAGTTAACCCTACCTGCCTTTAGACAGAAGCCATGGAAAAGTTTGGAGACTTTCACACAGTCTCTCATGATATTTCCAAGACAAATAATTGAGTTTGGCATTGCAGCTCCTTCTTACCAAGTACAGTCTTATGGTCTCCTTTTTGCTCTTTGTGGGCGGATTGTAATCCTCTCTAGTCATCTGTATTGGACACACCAGTCATGACTAGTGTCATGGAAGATCTGGCTCTCATCAGATTTTAAGAATAATGCTAGAGTACTCCATGGCTCGGTGCATTAACCTGCACTCTTTCACCTATACAATTACCCCTTTTTTCACTAACCTCATATCCTATTCAGTTGGCTGACATAACTCCATTCACAAAACTTTGTAGTGTGCAAATAATTCAATCTTCTATAAGCAATACCTTGAACATAAATCTCCTTACTATTTGTTGTTTATTTTTTGACAGTATATATTAGAACATAGAATGATAAGTAAACAATTATTTATTGACTTATTGCTGATATTTTGCTGGTGTTATAACCATCATCTTCAGAGCACAAAAACACAGTTTGTCACAATACGCGAGACTATAACAACATGGTGTAATCAATGGACTAGTTAAACAAAATCGTAGCAGCAACATAAAGACTAAAGTCCTAATTTGGCGTCCTCTACCTGAAAAACGTGCAGCTACCACACAAGACTAGAGTCCTAAAAAAGAGAAAAAAAGAAAAAAGCCAGTACTAGTTTTTTTCTTAAGAAGACTGTCTCCCGGATTTTAGGCAAATTTATACAGCCATATTTGTTGAGATTTGGAGTGTGTTTCAGAGCTTCTGTTGCCTCTAAGAACAATCTCTCCAACTTGTAACAGCTTCTGTGCAGTACTTTTGTTTTCTTCCAGTTGATCCTGTGCGCAGGGGTATCCAAAGCATGGTCTGCTAGGCCCAACTTCCCATAGTGATAATTCCGGATGTATCTTTATTGTTCGCTGATGCGGATGTTCACAGTTCTTCCTGTTTGACCGTAGTAGGCTTGATTACATGAGCAGGGTACTTCGTGGACTCCTGGATGTGATAAAGGAGGAATGCTGTCCTTGGGTGAATGGATAAGAGTTGCTAATTTGACACATGGTTTGAATACGGTGCATAGTTTATGTTTATTAAGAATTCTAGAAATCTTTTCGGATGTGCCTTTAATGTATGGGATGGTGACTGTTTTGTTGTAGTTCTCTGTATTGATAGTGGGAGGGATTTCTTAGGAGCGTTTAGTATTGTGTTTATTTCATGGGGATTATAGCCATTGGCCAAGAAGGTGTGGCATAAGTGAGCCAGTTCAGCAGCAAGAGCATTGTCATTGGAACAGATTGCTCTCACTCTCTGGGTTAGCATTTTTAAAATACCATACTGTTGAGAAGGGTGATGGTGTGACTGTTTGTGTAAATATCTACCTGTATGTGTGGGTTTTTCTAAAAACTGAAAATGATAAGGAACCATCTGGAAGATGTGTGATAAGTGTATCCAGGAAGGGCAGACAGTTATTAGCTTCCAGTTCCATTGTAAAGTGGATGTTTGGATGTTGGCTATTTAAATGCGCTAAGAAGGTTTCCAATGTCTCTGGGCCATGTGGCTAAATAGCAAGCACATCGTCAACATAGCTTAGCCAAAGTGTTGGTTTGAGAGTGGCTGTATTAATAGCTAGTTTTTACAGGTGTTCTATGTAGAAGTTGGGGGAGCCTATGGCTGTCCCATCTATTTGTTTGTATATTTTCCCTTTCCATGTGAAATATCCTGCATGTATTGTGAATTTGAACAGTTCAAATATACCAGGAGGGAAGTGTGACTTCAGTAGATTGCGGGTTTCTATTAGTGGTACATTTGTGAATAGTGAGGTGATATCAAAGCTCACCATTAAGTCTGAGCTTTTTAGGGTATGGTGTTGTAAGATGCTTTTTAGATGGGCTGTATTTTTAACAAAGGACGGAGAATTGTTTGTGAGAGTGGCTAGTAGCTTAGCTAAATGTCCAGCCAGTTTGTATGTGGGACTATTTATACTATCCACAATAGGGCGTAAGGGTGTACCTTGTTTGTGAATTTTTGGTGCTCCATAAATCCTAGGTGTTTTAACATGGAACGGCTCTAGTTTGTTTACTGTGTCTTTGGGCCAGGAAGTGACTTTTTTCAATAATTTATGTACCTTATTCTTTTGTGTGTTGGTGGGATTGTGACCTATAATTTTGTATGCTGACTGATCCTGTAAAAGTGTGCGCATTTTGTTTTCATATTCTGTTGTGTCCATCACCACGGCTGCATTCCCTTCATCTGCTTTTGTTATGATGATCTGGCTATTATCCTGTAGCTCTTTTACAGCAATGATTTCCTTATGAGGGATGTTATTTTTAGGAGGCTTGGACTTGATTAGCATGTTGGCCACATCTAAACGTATGTTATTGGCTATTGTTGGAGGCAGGTCGTATATTCCCCGTTCGATGGACGCCATTATTTTGGCTTTGGAACTTGTTTCGTAGTCACGGCAAAATTGTGCCCTCGACTTAAAGCACTAGTGGCTTCTTTGCTTAATGTGAGTGATGATAAATTCACGACAACGCGATCTTGTTGTAATTGCGGTCGTTGTATAGCACTACGTTGTTTGAGATTATCAAACTTTTTTTGGTGGCGGTTTTTGACTATGTCGAATTCTTTTTTAGCCGTTGCGTCGGTGATGTTGTGTAGGATCTCCCATAGTTCCGTATTCAGAATATTATATAGTAATTCACATAGCGCGTTGATGGTTGAATTTGATTTGGCTAACTCCAGACGAGTGGAGTTGATCTGTTCTTGTAATAGCACTACACTCGCTTGTTTATAAATGCATTGGACCGAGTGGAACTTGTTTTTGATTTTTACACAGTTCGGTATTACATTGGTGTCTCGGCACCTCATTAAGAAGGCTAATTCAGTTGCCGCGCCAATTTTAACTTCCACTTACCATATTGTCGTGTCTTGCGTACGATATCGTCTCCATGAAGAAAGACTTATGTGTTCATCGTACATGTTGTTTATTTTTTTGACGGTATATATTAGAACACAGAATGATAAGTAAATAATTATTTATTGACTTGTTGCTGATATTTTGCTGGTGTTATAACCAGCATCTTCAGAGCACAAAAACACAATTTGTCACAATATGCGAGACTATAACAACATGGTGTAATCAGCATACTAGTTAAACAAAATTGTAGCAGCAACACAAAGACTAAAGTCCTAATTTGGCGCCCTCTATCTGAAAAAAAAACAAACAAACAAAAAAAAAAAACGTGCAGCTACCACACAAGACCAGAGTCCTAAAAAAGAGAAAAAAAGAAAAACCCCATCTATTGAAAACTTTCTTTTGTGTCAATATGATAGAATCCTTTTAGTCTTCATTAGTTTTTTCTTAAGATGACTGTCTCCCAGATTTTAGGCAAATTTATACAGCCACATTTGTTGAGATTTGGAGTGTGTTTCAGGGCTTCTGTTGCCTCTAAGAACAATCTCTCCGACTTGTAAGAGCTTCTGTGCAGTACTTTTGTTTTCTTCCAGTTGATCCTGTGTGCAGGGGTATCCAAAGCATGGTCTGCTAGGCCCGACTTCCCATAGTGATAATTCCGGATGTATCTTTTATGTTCACTGATGCGGATGTTCACAGTTCTTCCTGTTTGACCGTAGTAGGCTTGATTACATGAGCAGGGTACTCCGTGGACTCCTGAATGTGATAAAGGAGGAATGCTGTACTTGGGTGAATGGATAAGAGTTGCTAATTTGAAACACACAGTTTGAATACGGTGTGGTGTAAGTGAGCCAGTTTCCAATGGCTATAATCCCCATAAAATAAACAAAGTACTAAACACTCCTAAGAAATCCCTCTCACTATCCATCACAGAGAACTACAACAAAACAGTCACCATCCCATACATTAAAGGCACATCCGAAAAGATTTCTAGAATTCTTAATAAACATGAACTATGCACCGTATTCAAACCCCGTGTCAAATTAGCAACTCTTATCCGTTCACCCAAGGACAGCATTCCTCCTTTATCACATTTAGGAGTCTATGAAGTACCCTGCTCATGTAATCAAGCCTACTATGGTTAAACAGCAAGAACTGTGAACATCCGCATCAGCGAACAATAAAGATACATCCGGAATTATCACTATGGGAAGTTGGGCCTAGCAGACCATGCTTTGGATACCCCTGCACACAGGATCAACTGGAAGAAAACAAAAGTACTGCACAGAAGCTGTTACGAGTTGGAGAGATTGTTCTTAGAGGCAACAGAAGTCCTGAAACACACTCCAAATCTTCAAAAAAAAAAAATGGCTGTATAAATTTGCCTAAAATCTGGAAGACAGTCATCTTAAGAAAAACCTAGTACTGGCTTTTTTCTCTTTTAGGACTCTAGTGTTGTGTGGTAGCTGCACATTTTTTTTTTTTTCAGATAGAGGGTGCCAAATTATGACTTTATTCTTTGTGTTGCTGCTACAATTTTGTTTAACTAGTCCGTTGATTACACCATGTTGTTATAGTCTCGCGTATTGTGACAAACTGTGTTTTTGTGCTCTGAAGATGCTGGTTATAACACCAGTGAAATATCAACAATAAGTCAATAAATAATTATTTACTTATCATTCTATGTTCTAATATATACCGTCAAAAAATAAACAACATGTACGACGAACACGTAAGTCTTTCTACACGTCTCTGTTAAAGACTCATCGTGGGAGACCCACACTCTCCATTAACCCAATACCTATCATATATATCTCCATGAACGTATTCACTGTTGGAGAGCTCAGAACCACCTCTGGCAATCCATTCCAGCCATTCACTTTACTTTCCAAGTAAAGAACCTAGTCTGCACACTCTTAGACAACTTCCAAGCTTGACTCCTTATTTCCTCCATACTCCCCATCTATTGAAATCCCCACACACCCTTTATCTATCCTCTTAGAGAACATTCCACAGATCTGTGACCAACTTAGTCACTAGCCTCTGAATCCTCTCCACCACCTCCCAGTTCCCAAGAAACACTGGCAACCAAATCTGTGCACAATAGTCAACATATGACCGAACCACCTTATAAAGAGGGATAATAATTTCTCCATCTTTACTTGTCAGTGTGTTCTTCAACATCTAAATAATCCTCTGAGCTATTTTGCCAACTCTTTCAATATGTTCTCTGAATTTCAAATCTCAATCCGTCATCACCTCCAGATACCTAGCCTCATCAGTTTCCTATAAACTATGATACAAAATATGTAATCTTTTCATCCTGAAGTGCATTACCTTACATTTTGCGACATTGAATTGACAACCATTGTCCTTTGCCCACACTGCCAATTTATTAAAATCATCCTGTAAGGTATTTATATCACCTTTATCAACTATTGCCCTCGTTAGTTTGCATCACTGACAAAGAACTGAATATCCCCTTCTGAACTTCTGCTATATCATTAATGTACAAATTAAAGAGTAGTGGTCCTGGAACAGAGCCCTGAGGGGAACTCACTCACTCACTCACCTTGATTCCACTCCATCGTACACCACCCTCTGATGTCTGTTTGTCAGCCACCCTCATATCTATTCCCATTTGCTCCGACTTTTGTAATAGTTTTCCATGCGGTATTCTGTCAAATGCCTCTGCAATGTCATGGTGTAGCCATTTCCTTTATACAAATCTAATGTCAGCTTATTATAAAATATGAATAAATTACTGAGACAGGACCTAGTATCATTTTCCAATACATTAACAACTACTCCAAAGATAATACTGATTGGTATCTTTGTATATTACAGACAACTTCGTCAGAAGCGCTGACAGTTCACTTGCACATTCTCGTAGCATACGAGCTGACATACCATCCATGCCTAATGCTCTATTCACATTGATATTTTTCAATATACTGAGTACCTCCAATTCATCCACCTTCAATGCTCATATCAGTCTCTGTAACTTCAGCAACTGCAAAGGCACCACCTGGATGTATACCCTTGCAAAGTCATCACTTATTAACAGAATTATTTCTTCCAATTCTGTCACACTCCTGCCATCAGCACTGAGTAAAATTATCTTTCCATAACCATTCTTTCTTTTACTTGTTACATAGCAAAAAAAAAAACCTCTTGAATTTACCTTGGCCTGCTTGCTAATTTTCTCTCAAAATGAGCCTGCCTGGTTGGCCGAGTGGATAGCGTATCCGCTCTCCAGCCAAAAGGCTGCGGGTTCAAATCCCGCCATGGACATGGATGTTTGTGACTGTCTGTGGAAATACCGGTGGTGGTTGACAATAGATGCGTTGGTGTAGTTGCGGTCAGATGGTGATTGAATGGTGGAGACAGAGTTGTAGAGCAGGTGCCCTCCCTCGATGAGTCCTTGTACTCCCTGGAGGTGTCAAATAATAATAATAATAATAAAACTGATTTAGCTTTCCTTACCATACTAGTTACCCTTTTTGCTTGTGCTTTATATTGCTCATAGACACGCTTATAACTTTGTTATTTATATTCCTCCCAGAATGCTTTCTTTTTTGCAGGTCCTCCTTTATATTACTAGTCATCCATTTAATACCTACTTGACATATCCTCCTGATCCTGGGTATGCACTCTGATGACCGCTTCCCATGCACTAATGATATTCAATCTATGTGGTTTATGTCATGGCAATGCACCGAGTTGGCTCCTAAGTTTGTCATAATCACCAACTTTGTAGGTCGGCATAAATTCTTTGTTGACTGAAATTTCCACATGTTGAGCAACCTCCCAGGACAAGACAGAATGGTCTCTCTCTGATGGGAGGTATCACGGATACTAGTAGCATCACGGATAGATCCTGTGATGCTATTACCAGATTCAACATTTTCAAACCCCTGGTCCCTCTTCCATCACGTTCTGTTTCAGGTAATTATCCTGAAATGTCACATGTATAGATTCCATTTCCATTTTGTCATGTGCACTTTCTTCCTTCCAATCTATATTACCATAGCTGAAATTTCCCATGATAATTGCTCAACCTGCACTCATTGTGCTAATCTGGTGATGCATGTCGTCCACATCTTCTTCTTCTGGACATTTATGGCTGTCATCGTCTCTTTCGAATAACTGGATATTCAAAGAGACTGACGAGTCGTGTTTTGGTTTGCCAAAATAAAAACAACAACCAAAAAAAAGTGTAACATTTACACAGAGAATATTTCAGACTACAGTTAATTGAAGGATAATTATTCGAGAACTCATTGGACATCTTCAATAAATATCATCCTTTGTTTACCAGAACAATTAAGAAAACAGTTTATTAAGAGTAACTTGCCTATAAAGTTCGTTCTCCAGAAAATACTGAAGCACTTTCGAGTTTGGAATGGAATGCAGTTCAGGAAAGCCATTAAGAAAAAGCAACTCGTTAGGTTGGATGCCTCAGCATTTATTTCAGCGAATGTTTAAATTTGATTTGAATATTTTTTTCCCTACAAAAACCTTCAGGACACTATAAACAAAACAGTTACTGGTCAAGGAGTTACATGGCCAGTAACTGTCTTGGTAAACCAATGTCAAATCAGCTTTTAACTGCACCTCCAACCAGAAGAAGCCATTAATTTGCATTAGGGGGTCATAATTTTGCAACAACAAAGTTATGACCTCAAATACTTTTACAACCAAAACTGCTAAGCGTGATAGTGATACTTTCACAATGAATCAAACAGAATACAATAAAAGATCATAAACTTATATGATGCCACACACACACACACACACACACACACACACACACACACACACGCAAAGGTACATTTCTTGGCTCAAAAAATCACTAACAAGCTGAAATCTTACAATGATATATCATCCCAGAAACTCAACACATTTCCTCCTTCGTTCAGTAGTTCACAGCAGAGACAGTCCCACTAACCAATTTTACAGACAGTTGGCAAAATCACCTCTACCCCCATAGACAAATCCCCTCTTTTATTTTTAATTTCATAACTATTTTAGAAAAAACCTCATCCTCAAAAATGTAGATATAAATGGAAATTTCTGCTTTTTCGGAAAGAAAATTATGAATAGGTTACTAATTCATGATAATATCATTTCACGCTTACCAGGATCAACTAAGTATGATGTCAGCACGTAGAATTCTTCATCATCGATGGTGTCAAGTTGGTAAGCAGAAATATCAGCATAGTCCAATGTTGTGTTAACCTTATCCACTAAACTCTTGGGAAACTAAAGGAGAAAAAAATATAATGTCGATTTCTGTAAGCGAGCAAGGATTTACAAAAATATAAACATTGTTACTAAGAACACCTTGTACATGCCTCCTCTCACTTAATAAAACTGAGTGTTCACCTGAGAGAAGTAAGGAATTTTTTTGGTGCTTTTCCCAAAAGGTGCGTTTATGATTTTTGCACTGCAGAAAATTCAGAGTGTTAGGTATTTCACTTAGCCAAGATTCCAGTTACATTACATTCCACCTTCGTGAATGGGGAAAAAAATAATTAAATAAAAAAAAAAAACTGTAATAGACCAGTAGTGCCTGTGTAACTCAGTGGAAGTGGTGTTTGCACTCTTCCACTATCCGCCCAAAGATAGTCTTCGAGTTCAAGTCCAGTTGTTGACTAGAGGAACTTTTACTAAGCCTTTTTTTTTACCAGTTCCCAAGTTAGTCTATCTCTGACACTGGCAAGCAGATTTTTTCTACCAGAAACTTGGTTTTTTTGTCCCGGACACTCAAGAAAATTGACCGTAGAACCCACACTATTCGAGACATTAAAAATATTGTGTTAAGGTTAGGGACCAAGAGATGGCGGTACTTGTTGAGCCATATTCTGGTTCATGGTGGCTGCTTAATTAGTGATAGATTTGGGCCAGCTATCTCTGATTGGCTAACAATGGAGACTGAACTGCTCACTCACTCAGTCTCCAAAAAGTTAATAGGGCTAAAACGGCCTTGCTTGCTCTGTATACGGGAATAATAAAGGCGTTAGCTGATTTTTTTTAATAGACTAGTTAGTAAATATGGAAAATGTCCACTTATTGGCACAACATATTAGGTTGCAACTAATGAAGTAGTTTGTCAAATTTCATGGTATCGTTTACGAATACATAAAGGAAGGTATTTTCATATCCACAAAATGAGGAGGCCTCTGTTGCTCAGTCGATATTGAAGATGCCCTTTGATTAGAAAGACCTGGTTCAAATTCCATCTAGGAAGCGCAAAGAAACTTTTACTTTTCAACTAAGAGTGTTAGACTACCTCATACAGCGGCAGCAGAGTTTTCCCTACTGGAAACTCCAGTATTTCGTTGCACAAAGCAAACCGGCCATAAATACACATGCAATATACCAGGGGTGGCTAACTATGTGTCCATTTGGAGCCAAAATAATTCTGGTAAGCCTAAGAGGCGTAACCTTTGACCGATGGCATGGTACAGGAGTAAGTGAGTGTGCACATGGCAAAGTGGGTAGTATGGAAGTGGGGATGCGAAAGCTATACCTGTCCACCACAACACCTTAGCTACACTTCCACCACTCATCAATCAGTATCGTTCAACGTATGGTTGAGCGAGTCCATTGGCAGTGCTTGTTATCTTTGAACTCTTTTTCAAGTGCTTAGAAATGTTGCATAAAAAACGTAAATATGAAGAAGAAGAACACAGGAGTTTTAGACCTGAGTGGGAAGAGGAGTTTTGTTTCGTGAAATGACAAAGTAAACCAATGTGTGCCATATGCCAAATAACACTTGTGCAATTCAAAGCCAGCAATCTTAAGCATCATTATAACATGCATCATAGTAATTTTCGTAAAGAATTTCCTCTTGGCTCTGATCTGAGGCGAATCAAACTTTCAACTTTGAAAGAACAATTCCATGGTCAGAGTAAATTGATGTTCATGTTTACTAAAGAGGCTGATGTTATTACTGAGGCTGGTTTTATTTTAGCATTTACTATTGCACAGGCAAAACGCTGTACATGTAAGGAGAATATGTCAAGAAGAATATTGCACAAACAATTTCAGTTTTAGGCCCGATAATTAAAAACTACTCAAACTGATTGAACGTTATCAGTGCGAACATTGTAAATAACTTACACCATAACTTGAGAAACTGTGCTACATTTAGTCTGGCTTTGAATGAATCTACAGATATTTAGAACAAACCACAACTAGCTACATTTATCCGCTTTGTATCTCATGACTTGGACATCAAGCAAGAGTTATTGGTCGACTGATCGTAACCAGAGGCACATAGGGAGACCATGCCGCTATGCTAGTCTCCGACGGAGAGAGAGATACGATCGTCACAGTGGTGGCAATGTGATGTAACTTCCGCTTGTAACTGATGCAGCTTCCAGTGACGTCACTTCCGGTAGCAAATGAAGACGAGGTACCCGCTCACGCATTAATGCGTCCACTGCAGTCTCCCATAGGCTACCATGTTAAAGAACCAGCCGTCCAATTTTCGAAAGGGATTAATTCCCAAACCAGACACGAGCCTTAATTTCGGTAAGTTGCGCTATTCTCACTAAGAGGTAACAAATTGCATGACATGCTAATATCGAAATTTAGATTCGAGACATTCTTTTGCACACTTTATCAAATAATCTTTTTATTTCTGTATTTAATAGATTCCAAGAACCAAGATGAAACGTTTACAGTTAAGTGGTGCACAAAAGCGAAAACTATCAAAAAAAGAAACAAGAGGAGATTTGGAATTAGATTCCAAGACTGCAAAGCTGACTGATTTCTTCACACAAGTTCCACAACATTATATACCAATTCCTGATCAGAGCCAATCTCCGTCATCAGAAGTGGACACAAATACCACTTTGATCACTTCAAAATCAAAATATGATGATGGTGGAATCATCAAGGTGTCACAAGCAGGTTCATCTAGCACATGTCTCACTACTGACCTCACTTTGTCTGTAAATTCTCTTGATATCTCTACTGCAAATGTTGATGCAAGTTGCTTTACAAAACATTCTGAGGTTGAAATAATTGCTGAAAATGAAAGTTTAGTGGGCCATGGTGATGGTGGTGAAATGATTCAGTCTGCAAAAGATGAAGTAAATATAGCAAAAGATCCAGGGTTGTGGCTTGATTTCTCTGCTGATGACATGGCTTATTGGACTGCTTGTGGACCCAGTGACTGTCAACACCACAATGACAAGTCTTACCGACATTTTAGTAGTGGCAAACCAGTAAGATACTGTTCGCAGAAACTTTTTGTTGGGACAAAAGCCAATGGTGAGGAATACAAGAGAGAGTGGTTATTGTATTCACCATCAACGGGATCTGTTTACTGTTTTGTTTGTAAACTGTTTGCTCCTAAAAATTTCTCACATTTTGTTACAAGAGAAGGGTTCAGTGACTGGCGAAATACCATTGTAATTGATCAACATGAAAAAAGCACTACTCTCTGAGACTCTATGCTAACATACTTAACTCGCAGACAAGGTGTAGGATTGGGACAACAGTTAGAGAAACAAATTCAGGAAGAATGTGATTACTGGGAACATATCCTGAGTTATTCATACGTTAGCTGAACATGGCTTGGCTTTTCGAGGAACAGAAGAAAGATTTGGATCATTGCAAAATGGGAACTTTTTAGGGCTGCTTGAGCTCATAAGTCAGTTTGATCCATTTTTTAGCAGGTCACATTGCAAAATATGGAAATTGTGGCAAAGGAAATCCTTCTTATCTGTCCAAAGCCACCTGTGAGGAACTCATTCAACTGATGGCTCAAAAGGTCCACGTGCTTATTGTTGATGAAGTTAAATTTTCTGGTTATTTTAGTTTGTTAGTTGATTTAACACCAGATCTGTCACATATCGACCAGTTAAATGTTGTACTTAGGTACTTAAAAGATGGACAGCCTATTGAACGCTTTTTAACCTTTCTGGAAATGAAAAGCCATACCGGTGAGGAAATGGCAAATCAGGCGTTGCAGTACTTACGTAAAGTTTGTCAGCTAAACTTTTCAAAATGTAGAGGTCAGTCTTATGACAATGCTGCTAACATGTCTGGGCGTTATAAGGGGATGCAGCAAAAAATTTTAGAAACAAACAAGTTTGCTATATATGTGCCCTGTGCAGCTCATTCACTAAATTCGGTAGGCCGAAGTGCTGTTGGCTGCTGTCAAGAGGCGGTTAATTTCTTCTCTAGAGTGTGGTTACTCTATACCTTTTTTTCAGCCTCAATCAGCCGGTGGACAATTCTTAAAGGTTGTATTGGAAATGAAAATGTCTTAAAACCCTCTCTGATACCAGATGGGAGGCACATGCTATGGCAACAGCAGCAATTTTGAAATCTTTCCTTCAAATTTTAGAAGCATTAGACTGTATAGCCAAAGACCAGTCACAAAAGGGAGACACTAGAAGAGAAGCAGATAATATTGCAAATAAGATGCAAGAGCTAGAATTCGTTTTTATGTTGAATTTTTGGGATGAGATTTTGCAAAATTTTCATTGAGTAAGCCAAGTTCTACAGAATGAGGATGTCAACTTAAAAACATGTGCAGATCTGTATGGATCATTAGCTGACCAATTGTGCACTTCACGAAATGAATTTGAAAGATATGAAGCAGCTACAAAGGAAGTGCTACCAGATGTTGATTACAAGGCAGCTCAAACTCACAAATGTATCATAAAGAAGGTGCCCAATGATGGAGATGTTCAAGAAGTATATCTGAATGCCAGAGATAAATTTCGTATCACCACCTTTTACACAATTGTTGACAAACTTGAAACTGAGATGAGAAGAAGAGGAGAAATATACAAAGAAATATCAGAGAGGTTTTCTTTTCTAAGTGATGTGCCACATAATGCTACTTAAGTTACTTCATCATCTACTGTAATTGAAAGGTATTCTCAGTTGTCAAAAGCTGATTGATGCTTACCCAGAGGACTTGAACACTAATTTCTCAGCTGAGCTTCAGCAGTTTCAGTCATATGTGTGCCATAAGTTCAGTGCAACAAAAAATGTAAAAACAAGATTCAGTCATGCTGATCTTTATAAAATAATTGCAGAACACAATATTGAGTGTGCCTTTCCAAATGTAGACATTGCCTTTCATATATTTTTAACATTAATGGTCACAAATTGCTCAGCTGAGCGTTCAGTTGAAATATATTAAAAATCCCATCAGAACAACTATGCAACAAGGCAGGTTGAATGCCTTATCTCTATTAAGTATAGAAGCAGATGTGTTATGTAAGATTAATTTTGATAATCTGATAAAAGACTTTGCAATTAAAAAAAAGTAGGAGAAAACTTTTCAAATCTAAATAAAGTTGAAGTATACAAAAATAAACATTATTTTCCATCTTACTATAAATTTTGTTTCATTTTGAAAAATAAAAATTTATTTTATGGTTTATTGTTTATATTTTGAAATACATATATATGGGGCTACTCCCTGTATACGGGAATAAAAAGGCGTTAGCTGATTTTTTTTTTTATATATGAGGCACCAAAATTTTTTAAGTGCTTAGGGCCTCTATGGGTCTTAATCCGGCCCTTGACATCACTGTAGTCAAACAACGTGTGGTTAATTGATATGGCATTACCAGAGGATAGTAGAGTAGAACAAAAAGTGCATAAAAAACTGATGAAGTATTAGGGATCTGGAGACTGAAATTCAATGACTTCGGAGCAATGACTGTAGTCAAACAACGTGTGGTTAATTGATATGGCATTACCAGAGGATAGTAGAGTAGAACAAAAAGTGCATAAAAAACTGATGAAGTATTAGGGATCTGGAGACTGAAATTCAATGACTTCGGAGCTCCTATAACCATTGGAACAACAGTTCCAATGGTTATAGGAGCAGCAGGAGCAATACCAGCAGAACATTTATGAAACATCTAGAAAAGTTGAGCCTCCCAGAATATCTAAAGGCCTAGGAATGGACTAGACGTTGTCATAAATATGAGCTGTTCCTAAAAGTGCAGTTTTCTGGAGTTGTACTTTCAGGGACAGCTCACATTTTATGAGATTGTCTAGTCAATTCCTAGGCCTTTAGATAAGGCCTGAATTGGACTCATTTGCCAGTCAAAGATTTCATTATTCTATTTCAAGTTTCTTGTTACTCTTTGACTGTGAACTCTGTTAATTGAATATAATAATAATAATGATATGTGGACAATTTGGCGACAATCACTATATGGCGTTCAAGAGACCGCAAAAAAATTATTTGCAGTGCAATCTCTGCCATCCCCTGACATTATTTTTTGTCTGTAAATTGTATGCTCTCTAGCCGAGTAAATATACTCATGGTGAAAAAAACCTTGCTACCTCTGTATGAAATTAGCTAACTTTTTAAGCTTCCAGTCACATTTGAAATTTGTAGTGGCAAAACGAAACATTGGCCGACTTGGTATAAAATAACATTCAATTTGCATTATCCTTTTTGGAAATAAGCACATCAAGACCTATGTTTGCACAGTTAAAGTGATTAAATAGTTATGCAAGGAAACAGCATGACAGTTTATTCACTTCTGACTTTTCACATGCATCAACTAATTGTATTATGCAGGTAGCAACGATTTTACTCCCAAATAATCTTTAAAACAAATAATGACTCACCGCACTCTGAAGACCAGCAATATAGCCATTTTTATCGTAAAGCAATATTACGGCAGCATCATCATTCTTCATATAGCGGCGTCCCAAAAACTTTCCATCTATCAAGAAATTATACATATACGAAATGATATATACCGGATTAATATAAACATTATTACACATTTATTATTAAAATCTTATTATACCAGTGATTTGTTTCTTCGAGAAAAGTATAACATCTATGCATTTAAAGTAGCCAGAGTGGATATTAAATCCAACATTATATTATTACTATTTGACACCTCCAGGGAGTCCAAAGACTCATCGAGGGAGGGCACCTACTCTACAACTCTCTGTCTCCATCACTCAACCTCATAATCTACACCAACGTCATCCACTATTATTTTAGTGATGGTGATGTCCACGACCATCACTATTATTTCCAAAGACAATCACAAATATCCATGCCCACAGCAAGATTCGAACCCATAGCCTTTTGGCTGGAGAGCCGATACGCTAACCACTCGATCAACCAGGCCAGCTAATAAATTTAGTTTAATCCTTTATCTAAGTGTAAGCAAATAAAGTTTGAGCCTGAAGTATCTTCAGGGCTGAGGCAACTCGTGGTAAAGGTGGACTAAGCTCTCATCACTACTTGTCTTAGTATATCTCATAATGCAAAGCACATCTCCTTGCGGCCATGTATAATGCTAAGCATTAAAGGAAGGGCCACTACCCCAGACCGGTTTCGACCTTAATTGAGGTCTCGTCAGTGGGAGCCAGACCCAGAGGTGGTGATACCAAGGTGGAAGTAATGGAGTAGTCATATTTACTTATGAGTTGTCAAAAGGTGTCTCACCTTATTATTAAATTACTCTGGATTTAGAGAAAGATGTTGGAAGTTTTTTCCCACTTGGTTAGACTATAATAAATTGTTTAATCCTTTATCCAAGTGTAAGCAAACAAAGTTTGCACCTGAAGTATCACCTTAGTATCAACACCTCTGGGTCTGGCCCCCACTGACGAGACCTCAATAACAGTCGAAACCAGTCTGGGTAGTGGCCCTTCCCTTAATGCATAGCATTATACATGTCTGCAAAGAGATGTGCTTTGCATTATGGGAGATATTAAGACAAGTAGTGAGAGCTTGGTCCACCTTTACCACGAGTTGCCTCAGTCCTGAAGATACTTCAGGCGCATACCTTTCTTTGCTTACACTTGGATAAAGGATTAAACTAAATTTATTATAGTGTAACTAAATGGAAAAAACTTCCAACATCTTTCTCTAAATCCAGAGTAATTTAATAATAAAGTGAGACACCTTTTGGGAACTCGTATAGGTAAATATGACTTCTCCATTACTTCCACCTTAGTATCACCACCTCTGGGTCTGCCTCCCACTGATAAGACCTCAATAAAGGTTGAAACTGGTCTGGGTAGTGGCCAGTCCCTTAATGCTTAACATTATACATGTCTAAGATGAAAAGCCAAACGGCTATTTTTTTCTGGCGAGGTTGATAAGTTAAGGGAATAAAAATCCCTTATTGTTTTTCAGCCAGTAAGCGAAACTAAGATCGAAAACTACGATCTGTAACGTTTCATGCCGACGAACTGTCAGCGTATCCAAGCGTAAGTGACCACTTGGTAGTGCCACACCACGGCAACTCGTTGCAAAGGTGGAGCAAGATCCCTCACTGTTCTTGATATTTTCTCATAATGTAAAACACACAACTCTTAAGAGATGTGGTACTGTTTTAAATTATGAGGAGAGGTCACTACCCAGACCGGTTTCAACCTTTTTTGAGGTCTCATCAGTGAGTAGCTAGACCTAGAATATCAGAGTTTCAGTGAAGAAAACTTACATATACTTTTGCTATACGATTGCCCGACAGGTGTGTCACTAAATTATATTATATAACATAGTATAACTAAGATGAAAAGCCAAACGGCTATTTTTTTCTGGCGAGGTTGATAAGTTAAGGTGATAAAAATCCCTTATTGTTTTTCAGCCAGTAAGCGAAACTAAGATCGAAAACTCGATCTGTAACGTTTCATGCCGACGAACTGTCAGCGTATCCAAGCGTAAGTGCCGACGAACTGTCAGCGTATCCAAGCTACTCACTGATGAGACCTCAAAAAAGGTTGAAACCGGTCTGGGTAGTGACCTCTCCTCATAATGTAAAACAGTACCACATCTCTTAAGAGCTGTGTGTTTTACATTATGAGAAAATATCAAGAACAGTGAGGGAGCTTGCTCCACCTTTGCAACGAGTTGCCGTGGTGTGGCACTACCAAGTGGTCACTTACGCTTGGATATGCTGACAGTTCGTCGGCATGAAACATTACAGATCGTAGTTTTCGATCTTAGTTTCGCTTACTGGCTGAAAAACAATAAGGGATTTTTATCCCCTTAACTTATTATACATGTCTGCAAGGATATGTGCTTTGCATTATGGGAGGTACTAAGACAAGTAGTGATGAGATCTTGATCCACCTTTACCACGAGTTGCCTCAGTCCTGAAGATACTTCAGGCACAAACTTTGTTTGCCTACACTTGAATAAAGGATTAAACTAAATTTATTATAGTTTAACCAAGTGGGGAAAAAAACTTCCTAAATCCAACATTATTTCAAAGCCGAATGTTTGAAGAAACTATGAAAGTTTCATAAGTTGACCTGAGAGCTTACGAGAAGACAATCCTCAGCATCCCCAAGTTGCCTTAGCTTGGACTACTTACAAGATATGAGCGCTGCCCAAGTGCCCATATATTTGCCTTTTATTAGTCCATTTGATAAAGTTTTCACTGGTCTGGCAGCTGTTTTGAGCTGGTTAGTTCTCTTCAGAGACCATTATATAAGTAAAGGGTGTGCTCCAAAAACTAGACGAACCCCAAATCATTCTAAACTCAACGAGTGACCCAAATAATCATTTAACCTCAGTGGTGGTTCTACTCATTGACAGGCTCACCGCCACTGAGCAGAACTGGTCATATTCCACGGAAAAGCACTCACTGACACACCCCCAATGGAGGCCATCCTAAACACCATTCCTGGATGCTCAAGAGCGCTCCTAATGTGTAGTAAACAGCTTCTCTAAAAATTAGGCTATCCCCCCAGACCATTCCCTACGAATGACCAAAGGTTCGTCCGACTCAGTGTTGGTTCCACTAAGTGACAGGCTCACCCTACCACTGAGCAGAATCCCTCATGTTAAAAGGAAAAGCAGTCACTGACATGGACCGGATAGAAGCCATACCAGAAAACACCAATCCCCAGAGACTTCAACCCCCCCCCCCCCAAAGAAAAATCTTAAGAGAGCAGAAACTCTCATTCAGTACTAAGGAAATCAAAATGTCAGAGAAATGTATTTTTGGTATGAGTAAAAATAAATACTAAAGAAAGAGCCAAAAGGCTTCATTTCGGCAATGAAAACTTAAGTCCCCTTAATGGGCACCCATTTAAGTAAAGGTCCTCTCTAAAAATTAGGTGATCCCCCACATCGCTCTAAATGAGTGACTGAAGGATGGTCCATCTCAGTGTTGGTTCCACTCAGTGACAGGCTTGCCCTACCACTGAGCCGAACTGCTCATATTCCAGGGAAAAGCATCCACCAACAAGCCCCCACACAGGCCACGCTGGAAAACACTTTCCCCGGAGACTCAAATTGCTCCTTCAAGGCAAACCCCCTGAAATCTTAAGCCCCCCCCCCCCTCACCAGGAGCTAGACTAGGAAGAAACCTTGAGAGAGCAGAAACGCTCATTCAGTACTAGGGAAATCGAAATGTCAGAGAAATGTATTTTTTGTAAATGAACTCTGTCAGCATAAAAATAATTAGTAAAGAAAGAGCCAAAACGGCTTCATTTCAGCAATGTAAAATTACATAGGCAGAGTGGATATTAAATCCAGCATTATTTCAAAGCTGACTCACTAAAGGTTGTTTTTTTTTTTTTTTTGGTAACTTTTCCAGAGAACATAGTTGTGGTATTCAGTATGCAGCTTATTAGTGTATTTGATCCTCATTAGAGTGAAATCCTCAAAAGCTCAAGCGTGTGTGGGGGGGAGGGGGGGGAGGGAGATGGCTTACTGGTAAGTGAGCAAGAGGTATATCAGGAGTTAAATAAGCTTGATGTCAGTAAGCTGGATGACACATCACTGTATGTCTTGAGGAAATGTAGGGAGCTAGCCTCAGCATACCTGTTCAGCCAGAGTCCTGCAACAGCACAAATCCCAAACGAATGAAAGGAAGATAAAATTATTCCACTTCACAAGGATGATGATAAAATCGAGGCTACAAATAACAGGCTAATCTGTGTATCTGGAAGTGTAGAGGCTTGTGAGAGTTATGATACAGAAGGGAGATGATCACAGCAGCATTCTTTGTGATTGTCATCATGGGTTTATTATGTACTGTAACAAAGTGATGAATGCAACTGGACAAGAAGATGCATATACAGTGGCATACTTGATTTTGCAAAAGCTTTTGACAAATTATCACACAAGTTTGTAACTAATTTGTAACAAGTTAGATGGGATACTGGATTAGTGAGTTGGATAGGTGGCAGGCTTAGATAGGTATCACCACATGCTGTATGGGGTTGTGGTATCCTGAAAGTGGAAGGTTACTACTAGTGTGCCACAGGAATCTATTTTGTGGCCATTGTTATTTAACTTGTATATATATTGATGATACTGGATGAGGAGTCAAACAAATGTTTGACTTACAGGAGGACTTGAGTCTATTGTATGAGTCATAAAGTGAGTGGAACTGTCAATTGTGTTGCAAAGTATTTTCCGTGGACTGATGATAACAATCATAGTAATTTGTATGCCTCTAACATATCATCCCTTTTCTGCTTATCAATAAATTTCTTTTGTAACACTGTCAGTTGACATCACCAATAACAATGCAAGTCACCATTACTGTTACCACTGACAGTGTTAGTTAAAAAGGGGATGGAGTATGTCTCTATCACAACTACCCTTTTATGCCTATCAACCAATTTCTGTAACCCACCAATCTTCAGCTTAATGTCATAAGGAATATTCCATATCTGAGGAGGGGATCCTCAGATATGGGGATAAAAGTTTTACCAGTGTTACTCCACATAATTCAGAAGGCCTAGTCATAAGGTTGAATTTCAGATGATTGGAGTAGAGCTATCATAATAGTTGTTTATAAAAAGGATGATGTGAGAGTAAATGTGAAAATTAGAGGAATTTACTTTCAGTAAGCAAGATTTATACAAAAGCATACTTGAGATTAGACTTAAAAAACTTGTGAATAAAATGAAGAAGAATAAGTTAGATTTAGACCAAATATGGGACTGTCAGGATCACATTTTTACATTATTACAAATACATTTGTTAAATAAGACAATTTTGAGAAATTGTGGAAATATAATAAAGAAGTGGCAGCCCTGCAAGGGGATTTGAATAAACTAGACAGATGGGCAAATGAATGGGGATGTCGGTTTAATGCAGCAAAATATAAAGTCTTGAAGCTTGGGATACATTGATGGGAGGCTGCATACTCGATTGGAGGAGCTGTACTGGAGGAAGTAGGGGAGACAAGGGATCTGGGGATGATGATTGATAGAAACCTGAAATTCAGGGAACATATTGCAAAGGTGGCGAAGGTAACCCACAGGATTGCTGCAATACTGAGAAGGATGCTGGCCTACAGAGATAAAAGAGTTATCGTTCCATTGTATAAGATCCTGATCAGACCACACTTAGACTATTGTTCTTCTCAAATTTGGTCCCCAGGATTTGGAGGGCTAGATTAACTGTGGAAAGATTACAGAGGAGGATAACAAAGATGGTTTCAGGACTATACAATGTTGGTTATGAGGATCAGCTGAGGTAATGTGGACCATAGAGTTTGGTAGATAGAAGAAGGAGAGGTGATATGATTGAGAATTTTAAACTGTTGAGAGATAGTTATAGGGTTGACATTCTGGAGTTTTTTCGCTTGATGGAACAGCGGGAAGGAGTGATGACAAGGCAGTGGCGTTGCTAGAGCTTTTGCCACCCCTCTCAATACGCACTAAAAATACTACAAAAAATCAAAACGACGTATAGGGTAAGGTTCAAAGTGCTTCCCGGGACAGACCACCCCCCCTCCCCAGCTATGCTACTGTGACAAGAGGGCCATCCCTGGAAGTTACGAAAGGAAACTGTGAGCAAGAGGGTGAGGAGTGGTTTCTTTGCATGGAGGCTAGTTAAACTGTGGAATGCATTGCCTGATAGAGTGAGAGCAAGAACGGTCAATGAGTTCAAGGAGTTGTATGATAGACTTTGTGTTTCCTAGGAAGGACCTCCTATGATGAGTCTTTTGACTGCATGGGGAGCCTGAATAATAATAATAATAAAGATCTATATGCAAGTTTTGTACATCTGGAAAAAGCAAACGACAAGTTCAAGGGAAAAGCTTTTTAAAATGTTGCTGTTATATAGTGTAAATGAAGTATTAAAAAGAACACTTTACAGCCTATTCTGAAGTAATACAACCGTTAGAATTGAAGGAGGTACAGGTGCAGATGTAAAATTATGTTAGACAAAAGTACATTCTACCACCACTGTTAATCTTGAAGCAAAATAGTATTAAACCTGACATCAAAACCGGAGCTATTCATTTCAACTATTTATTTATATAGATGATTATTATACTCCTAAATAACTCCAGTACAAGTCACCTGGACTTAATTAATTTAGCAATCGTAATTTGGTATGATAATTAGCAATAAAAGATACGTTAAGTACTAAAATACACAGGAATATGAAAAACAATTGCTCTCTTAATGGATAACCTATAGCAAAATAAAATCTTTCGGCACAGTTTTCAGTGGAAATGCAAATTTAATATTGAACTGGTGATTAATAGAATTAGAAACAGAAAAACAGCCAGAATAGACAAAATACAGAATGAGTTATTAAAATATGGAAGAAGAGAAATAGAAATTCATTTAAGTAAACTATTAAAAAAAGTGTTTTCTATAAAACAAATATCAGATTAATGGAGGAAAAATGTCACAGTATCAGATTTTTTTTTCTAAAAAAAAAAAGAGATAAAACACCAAACTATGTAAATATTCAAAATGCCTACAAAAGCTACCCAAGAAATTATAAATGAATTTATAATATTAAATTATGAGCAAAAAAATTATAAATAAAAAATAATAAAAAATGGGTTTTAGATCTGGAAAATCCTGCACAGACAGAATATTTGCAGTGAAACTACTACACAAAAATCAACTGAATATAACACTCTGGTTTTTATTATTATTATTATTATTATTATTATTCAGGCCTCCATGGAGTCAAAAGACTCATCGTGGGCAGTCCTTCCTAAGAACATAAAGTCTGTCAAGACTCATCGAGGGGAGGTCCCCCTAAGAAACACAAAGTCTGTCATAAGACTCCTTAAACTCATTGACCATTCAGGCTCTCACCACTCCATCAGGCAATGCATTCCACGATTCAACCACCCTCCATGCAAAGAAACCACTCCTCACCCTCTTGCTCACAGTTTCCATTCGTAACTTCCAGGGATGGCCTGTTGTCATCACTTCTTCCTGCTGTTCAACCAAGCGAAAGAACTCCCCAGTGTCAACCCTGTAACCACCTCTCATCAGTTTAAAAGTCTCAATCATATCACCTCCTTCTTCTATCCACCAAACTCTGCAGTCCACATTCCATCAGACGATCCTCATAACCAAAATTGTACAGTCCTGAAACCATCTTTGTACCCTTTCCACAGTTAATTTATCCCCTTCAAATCCTGGGGACCAAATCTGAGAACAGTCTAAGTGTGGTCTGATCAGAGACTTATACAACGGAATGATAACCCTTTTATCTCTGCAGGTCAGTGTCCTCATAATTGCAGCAATCCTCTGTGTTACCTTCACCACCTTTGCAATATATCCCCTAAATTTCAGGTTTCTATCAATCATCAACCCCAGATCTCTTGTCTCCCCTACTTCCTCCAGCATAACTCCTCCCATAGAGTATGCAGCATCCCATCGATGTTTCCCAAACGTCAAGACCTTACATTTTGCCGCATTAAACTGACACCCCCATCATCATCATTATTATTATTATTATTACTTTGGGCGACTCCAGGGACTCCTTAGACTCATCGAGGGAGGCCCTGGACATGTTTAGGGCCTCCCTCTGTTCAACTAAGCGAAAGAACTCCCCAGTGTCAACCCTGTAACCACCTCTCATCAGTTTAAAAGTCTCAATCATATCACCTCCTTCTTCTATCCACCAAACTCTGCAGTCCCACATTCCTTCAGCCGATCCTCATAACCAAAATTGTACAGTCCTGAATTGGAGTGGTATTTCAGCCAGTCAGTGGCTGAAATACCACCAGGTCACTGGAGTCCTGCATGACAAGAAACTATCCCAGTGTCTCAAATCCAAGATCTATCACACAACTATACGACATTCTCACAGTATCTATCATACCTTGCCTTGAACTCGCTCACCGTCATAGCACCCACAACAGACTCTGGCAGCTTATTCCACTCATTTACCACTCTAAAAGTAAAGAACCCAGCTCTAACACCCCTGCTAACTGCACTCTTGCCCAGCTTCCATAGGTTTCCCCTAGTTCTCCCACCACCAGTCCTGATCTCAAAAATATCCTCTGAATTAATCCTATATAATCCCTTTAGCAATTTGAATGTCTCAATCATATCTCTCCTTTTCCGCCTATCAACTAGTTTCTGCAATCCACAAATCTTCAACCTGTTCTCATATGGTTCATTCCATAGACCTGCTATCATCTTAGTCACTCGCCTCTGGATCCTCTCCACCTCCTCCCCATCAAGAAGGAACCTAGGTGACCAAATCTGGGCACAGTAGTCGAGATGAGTACTTATCAAGGCTCGGTACAGAGGTACAATAACTTGCTTGTCTCTGCTCGTCAAGCTATTTTTCAACAACCAAGTGAGTTGATGAGCTGATTTAGCTACTTTTGCAATGTGCCCCCTAAACTTTATCTCCCTATCCATCAACACTCCCAAGTCCCTAGCCTCATCAATCTCCTGGAGTACAGTTCCACCAATGTGGTATGCTGCTGCTAATCTTTTCACTCCAAAATGCATAACCTTACATTTTGTCACATTAAATTGACATCCATTCTCCTTAGCCCAGAACTCCAATCTGTCCAAGTCATCCTGCAAGATTTTGACATCTTCTGCATTCACTATCGCCCTACCCAACTTTGCATCATCAGTGAACAAATAAACTGTTCCACTTAGATCCTTCCCTATATCGTTAATGAACAGATTAAACAGCAGTGGTCCAAGAACAGAACCCTGCGGTACACCACTAGTCACAGACCATCTTTTGGACTCTACTACTGAATAAACTACTCTTTGATATCTCTCCATCAACCACCCACCTATCCATCTCACCAACCCTATATCCATTCCCATATGTTGTAGTTTACAGATTAGAATTCCATGTGGTATCCTGTCAAACGCCTTTGCCCAGTACAGCAGTATCACTGTAAACCCATTACCCTTATCCAGTTCAGCCGTCACCTTGTTATAAAACTTGAGCAAGTTACTGAGGCACAAGCTACCCTTCACAAAGCCATGCTGTCCCCTGTACAGTATCTCATTTTCATCAATCCATTCCTGTATTTTTCCCTTGACTACTTTCTCTAAGACCTTGACAATGACTCCTGATATGCTGATCGGTCGGTAATTTGCAACCGTAGTCATTATGTGTTTTATAGATCTACATAAAGCATTCAATAGTATAAAATTACAAGATATTTTGAATATAATAGTGAAATGAAAAATAAAAATAGATAATAAAGTTTATCAAAGATACACTAAGTTGGAAAAAGTATTTGGACACCAAGTTGTGGTAAAAAAAAGAAAATGAATGTGTTTTAATTACATTTCTAGTACTGAGTGGGACTCCCTTTTGACCATTGCAACAGGAATATTCTTCCATTCCTCACAAAGAGTTACCTCCATTGCTGATGCTGATGATGGCTGTTGTGTTCTGGAGCAAATTCGGCATTCTAATTAGTCCCAAAGATGTTCAATTGGAGTTGAAATCTGAAAACTGGGCTGACCAGTCTAACACTTCAACATTGTTTTGTGGAATAGTGTTGAAGTGTTCCATGCCATACTGTGCTGCATGCTAGAGACAATGGTCTCTAGCATGCAGCACAGTATGGCAAGGAACATTGTCGTGCTGAAACATGTAAGGGAGGGTCTTTGGTAATTAGCAGGGTTTTTTTTTACTGGAAACTAGGGTTTTTCATCCTTTTGTTATCCATTACATCAGGAATGCTTCAGAAAAAAAAAAGTTAAAAAAAAAAAAAAATCAGCTAACGCCTTTTTATTCCCGTATATACGGGAGTAGGCGAGGCCATTTAGCCCTATCTAACTTTTGGAGACTGAGTGGGCAGTTCAATCTCCACTGGTACCCAATCAGAGACAGATGGCCCAAGGCTATCACTAATTTAGCGGTACGCAGTGAAGAGAGACGGCTCAAATGTGCCGCCATCTCGTGGTCTCTAACCCTAACACAATATATTTAATGTCTGAAATAATGTGGGTTCTACGGTCGATTTTCTTGAGTTTACAGGACGAAAAACCCGAGTTTCCGGGAGGAAAAACCTGCTTGCCCGTGCCAGAGATCGACTAACTCGGGAACCGGTCGAAAAAAGGCTTAGAAAAATTTCCTCTAGTCGCCGACTAGACTCGAAACCAAGACTTCCTTCGTGCGGCCTAGCGCGGTGGTGTGCAAACGCCACATCCACTGAGCTACACAGGCTTAAAAAAAAAGTTGTTTTCTTAAAATATAGAACATTCCAACTTCCTTTAACCACCTTAGCAGCATTGATGTGTATATATATCCTTTTATACAGACGTGAAGTGTCCATTGAATTCAATATAACTTTTGGATATTATAAAAATAATATGGAAACAAAACATACATTTTTAAAAATTTTTTATCTGTGTGGCCATTTTGGTTGTTAAACCATATCAAAATTAGCTGTTCTTATCATTGGCTCACAAAAAGAGCCTTTCCATCATCTACATCAACCTGTTACTTACAGTATACCCAGCTCTTGCAAACTGACATACTTCAGACAAACTGGAAGAACAGCTAACATCCAAATGAATGAACATATGCAGCCATTCTGTGACAGCAGCCCACACTATCAACATAGATCACGGCATCCAATAGAAGTAAATCTCCATATTATACTGAAGCAAATACAAATCTTAAAGATTATTCCTGGAATCTGTGATTTGTGAATTGTCTGTGGAAATAGTGGTGGTGGACAGTAGCTGGCATTGGTGTAGATCAAGGGTTCTCAACCTTTTCCAGTGGCATACCACTATTTAATTCAAGATATTAGGTGTACCAGTAAGGCAGTGGCTCACATACCACCAGTGGTATGCATACCATAGGTTGAGAATCCCTGGTGTAGATGATGAGGTTGAGTGGTGGAGACAGAGTTGTAGAGTAGGTGCCCTCCCTCGATGAGTCTTGGACTCCCTGGAGATGTCAAATAACAATAATAATAATAATAATCTCCTATAGTACTACAACATTTTCTAAATTAATTTGAATAAATATGACTGCCTCACCTTAACCAAAATCTGGGAGGCAATCATCTTGAAAATTTCAGTGAGACAAGCAAGGTTTCATCACTATTTCATAGAACAGCTAACATCCAAATGAATGAACATTATGTCCATCATCTACACTGCAGCCATTCTGATGGTAGCCCACACTATCAATATAGATCACAGCATCCAATAGAAGAAAATCTCATTACCATTCCACAGAGGCTTTTGGTCTATGAAATGTTGGTCTAATAATTTAATAACTAAATATAGTTAGTTAATTATTATCCCTGGATGTGTGTTTTCTCCACTAAATGAGTAAATAGGAAAATAAATGAAAATGAAACATGAATAAATCATAATAATAAATTTAGTTTAATCCTTTATCCAAGTGTGAGCAAACAAAGTTTGCGCCTGAAAGTATCTTCAGGACTGGGTTAAGGTGATACAACACCAGGGCAACTCGTTGCAAAGGTGGAGCAAGCTACCAACACTCCTATCTTAGTATCTCCTATAATGCAAAACACATCTCCTTGCGGATATGTCTAATGTTATGCATTAAGGGAGGGGCCACTACCCAGACCGGTTTCAACCTTTATTGAGGTCTCTTCAGTGGGAGCCAGGCCCAAGTCGAGATATCAGGCAGAAGCATTAGCAGGTCATCTCCACCTATAGGAATTGCCAATTGGTGTGCCACCCTTTTTTAATAAATTACTCTGGATTTAGAGAAAGATGTTGAAAGTTTATTTTCCACTTGGTTAGAGTATAATAAATTTAGTTTAATCCTTTATCCAAGTGTGAGCAAACAAAGTTTGCGCCTGAAAGTATCTTCAGGACTGGGTTAAGGTGATACAACACCAGGGCAACTCGTTGCAACCTTTGCAACGAGTTGCCCTGGTGTTGTATCACCTTAACCCAGTCCTGAAGATACTTTCAGGCGCAAACTTTGTTTGCTCACACTTGGATAAAGGATTAAACTAAATTTATTATACTCTAACCAAGTGGAAAATAAACTTTGAACATGAATAAATCAGTAGATGAAATTAATAATTATCTTATTTTAAATCTTTGCTATCCCTTCAGTTTGATTTTTAAAAATGTGTTTGGTTCTTTCATAGAACTACTTAAACTAGAAAAGGTCCAGAGAAGATTTACAAAAGTGGTCAGTGGTCTTTGAAATGTGGAGTACAAGGACAGATTGAGAGAGAATGTAAATTGCAAAGCCTCATGAATAGGAGGAGAAAGGGGGGGGGATATGATTGAGACATATAAGCTAATCAGGGGCTGTCATCAGTTTGACATAAAGGAGTTTTTCATAAAATGGGAGAGGAGTGTAGAACAAGAGGCCATTGCTGGAAATTGTATAAGGGGTGGGGGAGGAGAGCAGAGGAGTGAGGAGAAGATTCTTTGCATGGAGAGTAGTTGGCAAGTGGAATGCATTGCCCGAGTGTGTTGTGAATGTAGACACATTGAATCAGTTTAAGGCACAGTTGAATGAGCATTGTGTGCGTGATAGTGTATATCCCTCATGATGAGTCTCTGGCTCCATGGAGGTCAGATGTTAATAATAATTAGGCATAAAGCATTAAGCAAGATATAATAAGATTACTGTTTAGTAAATAATTGAAATAATTACATACCTTTACAATCACCTGATAGCTCCATAAAACCTTTTTTAAAAGCCTCTCTTTCTGTCCTTGGCATTTTTGCATAGGCTCTTGAGCTGAGTAAATTCATAGACCAAGTCACTATAATTAGACAAGAAATAAGTATAAAAATTTTCATGACAGAAAAGTGAAATGGGGGTAGTTCAGCCCTGTAAACATAATATGGTTTACAGAACTATAGACAGCTTAAAGAGATATCAAGAAAACTAAAGTAAATAACATGTGGATTTGTTAAGGATAAATCATATTTATCAAAGGGTCTTATGTAGTATTTTTACACAGTACTTATGTACAAGCAGTGGTGCACCCAGAGGGGGGGGTAAGGGCCCTCCCCAAAGAAAAAGGGAAAAAAACACTAGAAAATTTTCCCAAAACCTTTTCCTAATTAAAATTCTCATCATCATCATCATCATCATCAAATTCCTGCCATGTACCCTCAAGGGGTGTACAGGATATGATAGTACTACATGAGAAAATTACATCATTACTAACTTCCTATCTACAATTTTCCTCCAAATCAGTCTGTTACTTGTCAAGACTCCAACATTATCAGATCTTATATTTCTATCGTCTAAGGCACTTTGTACCGTATCAATCCACCTATATCTTGGTCTTCCTCTGGGTCGTTTTCCTGCCAACCTGGCAGAGAACACTTGTTTTGCTAATCTTTTCTCTCCCATTCTATTTAAAATTACATACCTTTACAATCACACTTTACAATTAAAATTCTTTGTTTTTTAAATTTATGTTGTGTCGTGTCTTCTATTTCTATACTACTTATGAATTAGCGATCAATGCAGATGCTCAGTCATAGGTCGCATGCGATGCGTAGTGTGTATTCTCAAATCGTCTACTCAACTCGGGAACCCCCGAGATTAAACCCTGAATGCGCTACTGTGTACAAGAAATATTTTCAACATCATATATTGGGATTTTGGCATGTATAGTAGTGTGGAAATGGTACTCTCTATGCACCCATGGCATCCCTGAAACCGATACACACTAGTTGCAGTTCCTCTACACTAACACCACTAGCTCCATCTGATGTGCTGCTGGTGTTACCAAACCATTAAACATTCAGGTAGGCATCCATTATGGATCTGCCCTATCATCACTTCTGTTTATCCTGTGAATGGACACAGTCCAACAACCTCACCCATCAAAGTGACTGCAGACCTGCAACAACCTCACCCATGGACCCTACTGTATGCCAACAATGTTCTGCTGGCTCACAAGAGCGGAACTTGAATTACTGGTCAACCAATGGAAAATGCAACTTGACAACTTCGATTTGCAACTTAACCTACAAAAACTGAATATTTAGAATGTGGCATGCAAACAAATGGTATAATTCTAGTCAATGGTAATGAATTTACCATGATCTCTGAATTTCAGTACCTTGGATCCCGTGTGCTTTCTGATGGTAGTTTCCTTCCAGATGCAAGAACACACATTAATGCTGCCTGGCTGAAATACCACCAGGTCACTGGAGTTCTGCGTGACACGAAATTACCCCAGTGTCTCAAATCCAAGATTTATCACACAGTCCAACCAGTTGCACTTTATGGAGAAGAGTGCTGGCCTTAACAAAACAGCATAAACAGGCACTACATGTTATGGAGATGCACATGTGCTGATAAACACTGGGAACGACTAGACCAAACTACAAATGATGATATCCAGAAAACTCTTGGTGTTGCATAATCCCAGAGAAGATGAGGGAAACAGTCCTACAATGGTATGGACATGTGGCCAGGGCTGACAAGGAATCTGTTGCATCAGAACTAATTATAAGTGCAGACCTTAGTTCTTAGTTCTGATGGCTCATGACCTAAAGGACACCCAAATAAGCAATGGATGGACAGCCTAATGCAGGCCATGGGTATCTGCCCTACTCATGCTGCAAACCAAATGAAATGGAGGGCCAAATGCAAAACAGCAGACCATGCACCAAACAGGACATAACACTAGGAAGAAGAAGAAGTACTGTGGAAATGGTATACATCCGTAGTGCTAGGTGCTTGAAGAAAGACTAAGCTCAATTCCAGTCATGGACTACAGAAATTTTGATTAAGCTTTTCTTTGGCAGTTTCCTGAGTGAGTCAATCTCTAGCAGAGAAGGAGGGTTTTTTCCCTGAAACTCAGGTTTTTAGCCCTGCAACTTAAGAAAATTGACTATAGAATTTGCACTATTTCAGAGGATAGTATGTTGCATTACTAGGGATAGGGACCATAAAATGGTGGTAGCTGTCTGCCATACTCTCCTCCTAGATATCAGTTAAAATTATAGGTTGGATCCATAATGGAGGACATTATGGATCCAATCATATTTTATAGCCAAGCATAAAACAAAACTTAATAAAAGTTTCAAAAATTTACTACAGAGCTTATGAGAATATAACCTTTGGCATTAGAGTTGGCTTAGTATGCATTACTTTAGACACAAACTCTGGACATGAGTGCATGTGTTCATCTTTTGTTAGTTCTTTAATTAGGTTAAACTGGCCTGATCTTATTTCGAACTGCTGGTTCTCATGCAGAAACCCAGAAAACAAAAAATCTCAATAATATTATCATAAGCTCTCTGGTAAATTGTCAAAACTTTTAGTGATAAATAAATAAAAAAACAAATTATCTAAGAAAATTCGGAGAATTGTGACCATACTGATATCTAGTATAAGTGGCTTATCTTATGAGGAAATATTCCATTTTATAGGGTGATCCTTAGTAATAAAATAGAGAAGGGAATTTTATTGACGTTTATTATAAATCTATAAGGCCAAGATCCTGAAATCACAGAGAATCTTGACCTTAAATGCTTTATAATTACTATTCATTTTAGAAATTATGGACTTTACAACCGCAATAATTCTTAATATCCCGATGTTTCGATCTTCATATTAAGATCATCATCTGGAGTATATACAAATACACAAGCACAAGCTGAGTTACATTACATACAGTGAGTAAAGAAACAATCAATTTGATCACAGCAGTGGCGCACTCAGGATTTAATCTTGGAGGGGCCGAGCACTCAGGATTTAACCTTTGGGGAGGGGCGAGTTGAGTAGACGTTTTGCGAATACACACTACACATCGCATACGACCTATAACTGAGCATCTGCCATGATCGCTAATTCATAAGTAGCACACAACATAAATAAAAAAAATGAATTTTAATTAGGAAAAGATTTTTGGAAATTTTTCTAGTGTTTTTTCCTTTTCTTTGGGGGTGTTCGGGCCCCTTGGTCCCCCTCTGGGTGCGCCACTGGATCACAGGCTAATCTACTGGCATGACCTCTAGTGAAAAAAAAATTATTATTATCATAAATTTATAATAAATTTATTATATATATAAATTTATTATATATATAAATTTATCATAAAATATCATAAATAGAATTTAGCTTGATGTAATTTCTAAATAATTAATTTTTTTTTCACTAGAGGTCATGCCAGTTGATTAACCTGTGATCAAATTCATTGTTTCTTTACTCACGAAGTTTTGATTATACCTGTACGCGATGCTTATGCTTATCCATAAAATAGTGATAATAGCACGAATAATGTCTGTGAACATCTGATTTTTGGTAAGAATTTCCAGACAAGTCTGTACATGCTGTGGAAGTGCCTGTGGTTACCATAATCACTCACAGGTAAGTGTTTCTCCATTTGCCGGCAAAGGTTGGTCGATTGGTAATGACTCAGTTAAGTAGGTTTGAGCGCGGTGAGTAGTTGGAAGGGAACCAATCGTTTGATGCTGTTGGCACACTCTCCCTCGATGAGTCTTTGGACTCCCTAGAGGTGTCTAATAATAATAATAATATAGGTCAATTCGCTAGGCCTAACCACCATTGCTGATTTATCGTTCTAAATATCTCGCAATGTGTGAGGAAGAGGACGATGATGCTCAGTGGTGCACCCAGAGGGGGGGGGACAAGGGGGCACGGGCACCCCCCAAAGAAAAGGAAAAAACACTAGAAAAATTTCCAAAAATCTTTTCCTAATTAAAATTCTTTTTTTTTTTTTATTTATGTTGTGTGCTACTTATGAATTAGCGATCACTGCAGATGCGCAGTTATAGGTCGTATGCGATGTGTAGTGTGTAATCGCAAAACGTCTACTCAACTCGGCCCCCCCCCAAAAGTTAAATTCTGAGCGCTCGCGGCCCCCTCCAAGATTAAATCCTGAGTGCGCCACTGATGATGCTTATATTAACTCACTCAGCACTAAAGGACGTTTAATGAGCATTCTCAAAAAGATACTAAAAAAAGCTGAAAATGATTGGCCAGGCACTCTTAATTTCTACTCCTTGCCAAATGAAATTGAAGAGTGTGAAGATAGTTCCCAGACCGAGGAGAAACTCGATTTGGTGATTTCCCCTACTACAGACCTCGATGAAACTCGGGTTCATAAGAAACGTAAAACCTCTGACACTGAACCTCTCATGGATTTAGGTATGGAAATGGACATCCCCAGCCTTGATCACACTGTCTCCCCCAAAGAGAGAGGGTACCTCCGATTGTTCCACGTGAAAAAAGGAAATGAATACAACTGAGATCTATCATGTCAAACCTTCAGATACAGTATATCTCGGCCAAAAATACGAATGAAGGTGGTTCTAAGGGGTCTCTCAGAGGATATAACCTCTGACGAAATAGAGGCTGATCTCTGCCTCCAGGACCTACCACCTATCAAGGCCAGCAGGATGACTAGGGCAGACAAAACACCCATGCCTCTAGTTTTAATAGATATACATCAAATCTTCAAAAACATCTATGACCTCAAATTAGTATGTGGTCTTAGAATCACCCCTGAGCCTTTGAGAAAGAAGGCTTCTACTGGACAATGCCAAAGATTCAGTCATGCGCAGAGACTTCATAAGTAGAGTTCAAATGCTTGAAGTGTGCAAAAAGCCACCCTACCAACACATGTACAAAACCAAAAACTGCTCCGGCAAAATGCACCAACTGCTGCGGTCCTCATACTGCCAACTATAGAGGTTGCATCCAAAACCTGAAAAACAAGCAGACGGAAGCAGGCAGACTCTCCCCTCCCCATAGCAGACCTATCCAGGAGACCACTCCACTGTCCCCTTCGGTCATCCAAAAAACGCTCAGAAACTTATCCTCTGCAACCAGATATCTCTAAAAGATCATCCCAACAAAATCAGACAAAGACATATGCAGATAGTTCGTGTCAAAAAGTTAACCCAGGAAAAGATTCAACTAGTTTCACTACCCAATTTGGCAGCTATCATCACTGCCTCACTATCAAATATGCTGCTGGACTTTAGTATATCTAACCCCTCGCCTTCTTCTACCAAAAGCTTCCTAAAGGATATACAAACCATCATCTCAGCACTCACTAATGAACAGTAACAAATTAAAACCAGAATCTCTAGAGGTCATTGCATGGAATGCGAACGGCCTGAGGAGTAAGATTTTAGAACTTCAAAATTTCAACCAAAAACATCAGCCATATGTCCTTTTACTAAACGAGACGCACCAAAGACCTTCAGACAACCCCAGAATTTGTGGATACCATCTGTATAGAGCCGATAGACTATCCCACAGATGAGGAGGCACGGCCATTTTCATTAAAAATTTCATCTCTCATCACTCCATAAACATCCCTCCTACCACCAACCTCGAGGTCACCGGCATTGAGATTCTCACGAGTTCTGCCGGCAAATTAAAAATCGTTGCAGCATATCATCCTCCACAAAAATATTACTGCTCTCGGATTTGAACGACTTATTCGATATCGGAGAGCCTATCATTGTGGCAGGTGATTTAAATGCCAAGCATTCAACCTGGAAGAGCTGTTCCACCAACAAAAAATGGGCAGATACTACGAAACTATGCTGGTTTCAACAACCTTTTTGTGATAGGTCCTGCTGACCCCACCCATCACAATACTTATGGTCGGGCTGATCTATTGGACATAGCCGTACTGCAGCACATCAGATTCCAATACAATTTAATGACGATTAATGATCTATCATCAGACCACAACCCCATACGGTTAAAATTGGGAACCTTGAAAAATTATCCCCCCCCTCACTCGTTCATTCCTTTGGAAAGGCTCTCCAAGGTACTTCCAAAATATATTGGTCCTGTTCCCATCATAAAATCAAAAGAGGAAATTAAAACAGCATTAAAAATCTAACAGAACAGATTAAAGCAGCCTGTGCAGCAGTTACTACCCCTGCAACTACCCGCAAATCCAACCACTTGCCGAAGATATTATGAATCTGATTAGAGAAAAAAACAAGGCAAGAAAAAGATACCACAACACCAGGGCGCTGCAAGACAAACGGATCTTGAACAGGATCAACTCTGCAGTGAGAGATGCCCTCGCAGCCCATAGAACTCAACTCTGGGAAGAAAAACTGACCTCCATCTCTACTGATAACCACTCCATATGGAATCATCCGAAAGATTAAAAACAAATAAACCTCTTCCCCCCCCTCCAAACAGTTTCAGGTCTCATCCACACTGATGCTGATAAAGCTGAAGCAATAGCAAATCATCTTGAAAAACAATGTAAACCTGCATACGATCACCTCGATTTTAACCATATATATACAAGATCCACTGTAACGTTAGATATTCACTCAATTCTGCTGTCACATATTCCACTCAAATTGCACCCACCTCACCTGCTGAAATATATGATATTATTAAGAGTTTAAGAACAAAAAGGCTCCTGGACCCGATGGTATCTCTAACAAAGTAATAAAGCTTCTACTACGTAGAGCTGTTGTCCATCTGACAAATATAATTAACTCCATCCTTCACTACAAACATTTCCCTTCCTACTGGAAACTGGCAGACATAATACCAATCCACAAACCTGGAAAAGATCCAAGATTGCCTCAAAATTACAGACCAATCAGCCTTATCTCAAATCTCAGCAAAATTGCCGAGGAAGTAATTCTTACCAGACTCCAAGATTCAGTATTCCGACTAAATATCCTGCCTGAGGAGCAGTTTGGCTTCCGACAATCTCATAGCACCACGCAACGAATACACATTAGTGGAACACATCATGACGGGTTTTAACTGGCGTCAATGCAATGGGGCTGTTTTCCTTGACATAGCCAGTGCATTTGACAAGGTTTGGCATTATGTTTTCCATACAAACTGATATCATCTGATGTCCCAATGGGAATCATTCATCTTATAAAGGCATACCTCTACGATAGGCGTATGCAAGTCAGGGTGTGCAGAGTAGTTTCAACACAAAACCTCATCTTGGCTGGAGTTCCACAAGGATCCTTACTAGCACCAATCCTATTTTCCTTATACTTGTGTGATATACTGCATAACCCATTATCTTCAATTAAAGCTCTATATGCAGATGATACAGCAATGCTGTCCAGATCTTTAAAGCCGCACCTAGCCATCAAGAAACTGCAAGAAAACCTACTGCTAACCGAACAATATTTCACCAAATGGCGACTCCAAGTGAATCCCCTGAAGAGCATAGCTGTCCTATTCCCTAGAAGAACTTTACTTCCTAAAGGAGATATCCTCCTTTTCAACACAAAAATCCATTGGGAAAACTGAGATCAATATCTTGGAGTAATATTAGACAGAAAAAAAACTGACTTTCAGCTCCCATATCAAGACTCTCTGTGCAAACACATCAAAAACCATAGCCCAGCTCTATCCGCTAATTAACAGAAACAGTAAGCTGAGTACCAGAATCAAACTTCTCATATACAAACGATGGTTCGTCCAATACTCATCTACGCTTCACCGGCCTGGAGTCATACTGCAAATACTAATATTCTCAAATTACAACGTATCCAGAATAAATGTTCAGAATGATCCTGGGCGGTATAGCTGGACAGTTCATCCGAACTGTCCAGCTATATCGGGACACAAATGTCCCCTATATTTACACTTTCATGCAGACTATAGCAATCAAATGCTTCTCAAAAGCATCTGTGCACCCTAACAAACTGATCCAACTGGCTGCAGATCATGATGCAATGGATTATTTCAAACATAAAAGACCTAAAGCCATCCTAAACTTCAACACTGAGGACTAATCTCCTAGCCAACTCAGGGCGAGCAATTAGCTCATAAACTTTCTTCACTCACAGTTTCTCTTAAGATAGCGGGGAATATGAAAAGCTTTTGCTTCACCTCTTATGTCAGTAAAGTTGATAGTTGATAGTTTCTTTACTCACTGTATGTAATGTAACTCAGCTTGTGCATTTGTATATACTCCAGATGACGATCTTAATATGAAGATCGAACGGGATATTAAAATAGTTATTTTTAACGCGGTTGTAAAGTTCATAATTTCTAAAATGAATGCTTATCACACTACAGTTTGCATAAAGAAATGCAACGGCTTTTCACAGTATGATGGTTATCCCAGTTTAATTTAACATCTGTATGTAAACAGTTTAGTGTTACGTTTTTGCACGTGTCTTTATTTTGATATATGACATTTAAAATTTTTGGCCAGATGGTAAAGTAAGCGGCGCCAAATTAATCGCAAGTAAGTGAATGTGATTTTCTTCACATTATCGTCCATGCAATTCGAATGAATAGTTCCCAAATACTACTACTACTACTATCACGACCTTAAGAAATTATGTGGAAGGAGTGTAATGCCTGTTGTTCTCGTAAAAACTACAATATAAATATTTTCTCTTAAAAAGTTTTCTGCATAAACATGCTTAAATTCAATAAAAAAGAAAACTAGAAAACGGATAGAGAAATTAAACTTACCTCTGAGCGTAGTCCATGTTGGCTCTGAAACAGTAGGAAAATTATATGATGTATCAAATCTCAAGCAAGTTACAGAATCTGTTATTATTATTATTATTATTATTATTATTATTTAAGACAAACATTATTGAAGTAACTTAGATTCTATACAAACTTGTCTACAGCAGGCTTTTATGAACATCCAAATATGGGTTGAAATCCTTATGCCTGATTTCCACCCACGGCCATCGCAGTAAAACAGGAAATGACTTTTACTTTTCTCGAGGAAAAGTTTACGAAAGAGTTATTTATAATTATAATACAATAAATGTTACGTTTTGCATCAGAAGTTAACTAAAGGACATGCACTGGTCACTATTTCTGTTGATGACACTTTTTTTAATCCATCCATTTATAACAGAGAGAATTTATAACAGTCGGTAGAAATTTTCGTTACATATAAGAAATATGTAAAAAGGTTGGCATGTTTTTTTCTCTACCCGGAAACTCGAATTTTTCATCCCACATTAAACAGGCCAGAAAAACATACGCAGAACCAAATACATTGTTTTCATAGCTTAGTTGCTTCGGCACGGGGCTGCAGTTTCCTCCTTTCCCATGCAGGGGGAAAAAAAAAGAGAGACTGTGATCGAAGAACTCATGCAGAGTGACAGACGTAGCAAACTTAGATTCTCCACTGGAACTGACCGACTGAAAAAGTAAAATTAAGTTATGAATGGGAAGTTATTATTTCGCTGCTGGTTGATTTAAATTATGTCAAAAGCAACTAAGAGACAATGAGACAAATCCATGTTGCATAGATGTACAAGATGTATTTGTATATATATATGCATACATATATATATACAAATATGGCTATATTTGGGGAGACCAGGGCCCTGCTCCCCCCCCCCCCAAAAAAAAAGAAAAAGGAAAAAAACTAGAAAATTTTCTACAAATCTTTTCCTAATTAAAATTCTTTTTTTTTTATTTATGTTGTGTCGTATCTTCTATTTCCATACTACTTATGAATTAACGATCATCTCAGATGCATAGTGTGTAGTAGCGCACTCAGGATTTAATCTTGGGGGGGGGGAGGTTTGAGTAGACGATTTGAGAATACACACTACGCATCGCATACGACCTATGACTGAGCATCTGCAATGATCGCTAATTCATAAGTGGTATAGAAATAGAAGACACGACACAATAAATTTAAAAAATGAATTTTAATTAGAAAAAGATTTGTGGAAAATTTTCTAATGTTTTTTTTCCCTTTTTCTTTGGGGGAGGCTAGGGCCCCTTGCCCCCCCCCTGGGTGCGCCACTGCTAGTGTGTATTCTCAAATCATCTACTCAACTCACCCCCCCCCCAAGATTAAATCTCGAGTGCGTTACTGATATACAGCATATATTTAATGTTTCAAAAAAAATATAGAGAGAGGGAGAGAGAGAGCAATTGTCCGCGCGGTTAGCCTAGTGACTTTGCGCTTCGCAACCAAGTGACTGAGGAAGGAGTGTCCCAGGTTCGATTCCCGTCGAAGACGTGAGGAATTTGAGGATCTCCCTCAGCCATACCAAGTTAGTCGATCTTGGGCGCGGGCAGTAGGGTTTTTTCCTCCAGTTTATCTGGCGTTTTTCATCCCGCAAGCAGGAAAACCGGCCCCGTGAACATACTCTGCTACAGTCAAAAATATATCCCCCCCCCGAGCGGCAGGCTAGGCGACAGGTCGGTTGGGAGTGGTACTAACAAGAAGTCGCATCTAAGTAACACGCGAACCCTGCATAGGAAGCGGAAATAACTCGTAGTGAAAGAAGAAGATTGACATAGAGGAATTACGTGTGTGTAATAGTTTTATGTGGCTGATTAAACCGAAAGTAAAATACAAAAAACAGAGTGCATTCTCCTTGTTTATTTTAAAAAGCACGACTGTTTCCGTCCTACTCTCGAGGACATCATCTAGCGCAAATGCACACAGAAGAGAAGATTCAAATTTCAGGAAAAACATTGCGTTTATCTGAAATCAGCTAACAGGTGTATTTGCATATGATCCTTAGCAATTTTCTTTGTATAACATACGTTTCTGTATGTGTACAGAGAGAGAAAGAAATATAAGTTTTAATGGTTGATACACCTGCTTGCGATTTCCGATAACCGTGATGTTTCTCTGAAATCTGAATATTCTCTTCTCTGTGTATTTTGCACCAGATGAAGTCTTTGAAAGTCTGATGATACTGGTCATGCTTTTTAAAATAAATAAGAATAGTTCACTCCATTTGTGTGCGTGCGTGCGTGCGTGCGTGCGCGCACGCTGGCTTAATTAGCCATATAAAAGTATTATATATATTTTTACGGAGTTCCGTTTCCTTTTTCCTTCTCTGTTTACTTTCTTACCTGAATAGGAAATATACATATACCGGCCCCTGAATCAGAAACCTTTATTTATTTAATACCGTGTTTCGGTATATAGGCATGAGCCTTTTTAGTGGACGGCGATCTCGTTGATGACAGACTCTTACGACCACAGTTACGACTCTTAGACAAGCAATGTGGATTATTTTTTCACCGATTAAACACTTTTTCAAAATCGTGGTTCCAGCCAGACGGCCATTCACAATAAGCCCTTTATCGAACTCCGAAAGATCCTTTGTTTTTCGCATTGTGATCAACACTATTGACGATTATTGGCTAACAATTGACATTGATGGCTTTAGGAATGAAGCAAGATGCTTTTCATTTTCCCCGCTATCTAGTATGGCTACAGTGAGGGTAAAATTTTATGAGCAGTTTGCTCTCCCTGAATGGGCATGGAGATTATGCATCGCTACAGAAAGTTAAAATGGCCTTTAGTCTTTTATGTTTGGATATTATTATTATTCGTGATACCTCCAAAGAGTCCGAATACTCATCGTTGGAGGACACCCACTATACATCTGTCTCCACCACTACACCGAACCTCTACTACCAATCAGCTCCACCAACGCCATCTACCGCCTACCACCACAACTAGTATTTTATGCCTGGAAATTGCATGTTCTGAAGGGCCGATTTGTATATGCGGGATGAAAATCCCGAATTTCCGGGAGGAAAAACCCTGCTACCTCCGTATGAGATCGGCTAACTCACCTTCGATTGAAAAAGTCCACATAAAGATTCCTCCCGTCACGACGAGAATCGAACTTAGGCCTATTCCAATCGAAGGGTTTAATTGGAAAATTAAGCCCTTGATCACTCTATCACTCTATGAAGGGCGCAATTGGAAAAACGATGTACCATCGTTTTTCCAATTGCGCTGCTGAGGCGCTTTGTCCATTGCCTCGTAGGCTACAGCTTGTTGAACTAGATCGTTGGAGTGTATGCACGTTTTTATGAAAAACTTTGTTGCTAAAGGCTGTAGGAAAGAGAAGAGATAAGGAATATTTGTATCTCGATGAAGTTGATTGTTTCTGATGAACCAAGGGGCGTTTAGAATCATTCGCAGGCACTTGTTTTGTACACGTTGCAGTTTGAGAATGTTAGTATTGGAGGTAAGGCTCCAGGCTAGAGAAACATAAGTGACTATGGGACGAATCGTTAGCTGGTATAAAAGCAATTTGATTCTGATTTTTAGCTTGCTCTTCCTGTTAATTAGAGGGTAGATCTGGGCGATGGCTTTAGATGCCTTTGCACACGCAGTCTTGATGTGTTGATTAAAAGTTAATTTTTTTGTCGAGCACGACACCAAGGTATTTTGTTTCTGTCTGCCAGGGAATTTTAGTATTGAATAGTAAGACATCTCCTGCAGAAGATATCGATCTTTTCGTGAATAGAATGGCTGAGCTTTTTGGGGGATTCACTTGTAGTCTCCATTTGGAGAATCATTTCTCTAACTTTAGAAGGTTTTCTTGAAGCTTTTTTAGTAATGAGGTGTGGCCGGATAGATCTGGCTAATAATGCTGTATCATCCGCATATAGGACCATGATGGATGACATTGGGTTGTGCGGAATGTCTGACACGTATATAGAGAATAGCAATGGAACCAGCAGGGATCCCTGCGGTACTCCGGCCAAGATATGGCGCTAGGACGAGGTAGTACCATTGATCTTGACTTGCATGCTTCTGTTTTGTAGATATGATCTAACTAAATGTACCATTTTCAGTGAAATACCGGCTGAGATAAGTTTATGTAGCAATCCGAAGTGCCATAATTTGTCAAATGCTTTGGATAGATCAAGAAAAACAGCTCCAGTGTATTGACTCTAGTTGCAGCCGGTGGTAATATATTCAACTATTCTAAGGATTTGCTGGGTAGTACTACGGTGTTGCCGAAAACCGAATTGCTCTTTAGGAAGGATGTTTAGTCCATTTACTGAAGCTTGAAGTCATGAGAGGATGACCTTCTCTGCAATCTTACCCAAGTTGGAGATGAGGCTGATAGGACGATAATTGTGAGGCAGGTGCGGGTCCTTGCCTGGCTTATGAATTGGGATTACATCAGCCTGTTTCCAGGCGGGAGGAAAATAGTGAAACCTTAAAATTGCATTTATTATTATGGTCATGTGCACTACAGCTTTTCGGGGAAGCAGTTTGATCTCCCTATTCGTGATGCCATCTAGACCAGGAGCTTTTTTGTTCTTTAAATTTTTTATAATATCATATTTCAGCAGGTGATGTGGGTGCAATATGGTCAGCACCGGTATCAGGAAGTTTTAATGAGTGTCTGACCTGTCTGTGAATTTTATACAAGTGATCGACGTCCAAGTTTCATGTGAAGGTTTACACTGCTCTTATAAATTTTTTTGCTATGGCTTCTGCCTTTTCTACATCTGTGAGAACAAGGCCCTGGTCAGAAAGTATAGGGGGAAGGGATCTACCTTTGTTTCTGATATTCCTCAGTAGTCCCCCAGATAGAGTGATCAGTAGGTGAGATAGAAGCTAACTTTTCTTCCCATAGTTGATCTCTGTGAGCTTTGAGTGCATCTCTCACTGCCCCATTTAGTCTGTTAAGAACTGTTTTGTCTTGTGGCGTGCAGCTGTTGTGAAATCTTTTCCTTGCTCTGTTTTTTTCTCTGATCAAGTTCATAATGTCTTCGGGCAGACGACCAGGCTTGGGAACAGATTTGTAGGAGGTGGTTACCATTATAGCGGAGTTAATTTGTTGGGTGAGGCTTGTGGATGCGGTTTCAACATCTTCTTTTGAACTTATATGAGCAACAGGTCCAATGTAATCCCAGAATACTTTTGACAATCTTTCCCACGATATAAATGAGTGAGAAAGAGGAGTCAGGTATTCTTGTTTTCCCAAATGTAGTAGAATTGGGTTATGATCAGATGACAACTCGTTCAGTGATTGTAGGCTGTACTGAAGTTTAATATCTTGCGGGATAGCTATATCCAGGATGTCAACAGTGCCAAACGTACTAAGATGAGTTGGTTCGGTGGGACCTGCCACAACAGCACTGTTTGATCCTATGTAGTTGGAAAGGATGCAGCCATTCTTGTTGGTGGTTCTACAATTCCATGCATGGTGCTTGGAGTTTTAAGTCTCCAGCAATAATGATGGACTCTCTAACGCCTAAGATGGCGTTTAGATCAGAATGCAGTATAGTTTTTAAGGGTGGGTTGTAAGCTGAGTAGATTTTCAGTCTGCCAGCCGAGCTAGTGAATACTTCCATGCCTTTGACCTCAAGGTTAGTGGTTGGAGGGTTGTTTACAGAATGGTGTTTGATATAATTTTTAATGAAGATGGCAGTGCCGCTGCCTCTATAGTATAACCTGCAATGATCTGAAAAGAGGCTGGAATTAGTTTGTTTCTATTCATCTATAAGTGCTGTGAGGATGGCCTGTGTTTCGCGTAGGAATCTTTTAGTAGAGGTTGCTGAAGGGTTTGACAGGCTGAAGTCTTGTAGGATGTTTGCTGGAGAGGCCGTAATAACAGCTGTCAAGTTTGTAGGTGCTGTTGCCCGATTCTGTTCTGATGTTGACTTGTTTGCCTTTGGCACCCTCTATCTTTGAAGGCCTCTGGTATTCTTGTACTAGAGGAGGAGGGTGTGTTCTTCGGGTGCTGAATACATCCCTTATAGTTGGCAGGATGAGGGCCACCGCAGTTGGCACATTTAGCCTAGGTGGTTTTCGGCTTTGTACAGATATTGGTTGGTTGGCTATCCCCACAATTCAGACATTTAAACTCAGCTTTACACAGTTTCTGGGCGTGGCTAAACTTTTGGCATTGCCCAGAAGATGCTCTTTTCCGGAGTGGCTCTGGTGTGATGATGAGCCTGCAGATTGATTTTAAGTTGTAAATATTTTTGTATATGTTATGGATCTCTACGAGGATTAACAGCATGCGAGTCTTGTTAGATCTATACATTCTGCTGACCTGAATAGGAGGAAAATCCTGTAAGTTAAGATCAGCAGCTATCTCTTCTGGATCGATGTCTTCACAGACGCGACGGAGAACCACTTTTAATTTTTTTTCTAAACTGAGTGAGAAGGTATGGTACTGAATACCTCTGACGTCCATTTCCTTTGTTAATTATCTATAATCTGACACCGTGGAGGGTTGTATCTTGAGACCCTCATTCACATTTTTGGCCTTTGTGTAATCAATTTGTAAACTGGATATTGTAGATCTTAGAGCTGACCATCGGTGTTTTTCTCTTAGTATGATCGGAGGCACCTTTTCTTTGGGAGAAGCAGTGGAGTCCGAAACTGGACCGTCTTGTTCCATTTCTTTATCTTTGGATGGTTTTACGGTTGGTTTGCACTTCTTGCATGCGCGTACCTCTTCAAAATCTGAGGGAGTAGAGATCACTAATTCCAACTGTTCCTCCATTTAATGGCGTCATCACCTGTGACGCTTGCGGGGAAAACGTATCATAAAGTTTCACCTTTCTCGGCCAGTTGTTGTTAAGCAGCTTGCCTAGTCTGTTGAATTCACGATATACTTCCTCAGATATCGTCTTATCTATTTGTTTTTCCATGTCTATCAATGTGAAGTGTCAGAAGCTGGAAAAAAAAAAAAGGTTACCATGCAGCTGTAGCCTGGCCGGCACTTCTGCAAAACTCCGAATTTTTTGGATAAAAGCACTGGCATAAAATGACGAGATCTTTAGAACTCATCTGCAACAAAAGTCATTCCACAACACCATTCACAAGCCCTGTCTGTTGACGATTGCTGACCAGCAACATTCTTAAATAGCCGCCTGGAACACCTAGTGTCGCACGTGACCAAGTGTTTTGCATACACGCTGCGCAAGTGACGTTTACGTACATCTACATAAATGTTTCTTATTCAGTGGCCGGTATGTGGCCGTCATGACTCAATGGATGACTCTTACATGGGAGATTTGTATTTGGCCAGGAGCAAATATTATTATGATTATTACGAGCATAGTGACACCTCCAGGGAATCCAATGGCTCATCGCGGGAGGGTACCCTACTTCGCCAAATATATCTCACCCACTCCACTACTACTTAATTCTCCTACTACGATACAACTACCACCAACGCCATCAACTGCCCATCATCACCAACAACAGTATTTTTTGTCTCTATATTACGTGTGTTCTGAGGACCGATTTCTGAACGCGGGTTGAAAAACTCTGCTACCTCCGTATATGAGATCAGCCAACTCACCTTCAATTGAAAAAGCCCATATAAGGATTTTCCCCTCGCCACGACGAGAATCGAATCCAGGTCTTTTCCAATCGAAGGGCGCAAAGTTCCGCTTTCTTCCAATTGAAGAAACTAATATATATATATATATATATATATATATATATATATATATATATATATATATTGATTAATGAGATTTTTATTTAATAAGGTTAAAACACCTTATGGTAACTTGTTCTGGTAAAATACTTATAAGCTCTGTATTACTAAAAATCTTCGTATTTCTAGCCTACTCCCACTGATGAGACCTCAATAAAGGTCGAAACTGGTCTGGGTAGTGGCCCCCTTGCCTTTAATACAAAACATCATACATACCCTTCTTGGAGATGTGTTTTGGCATTAAGGGTAAATATTAAGATTAGTGATCAGAGCTTATGCCACCTTTACCACGAGTTGTCTTGGTCTTGCACTACCTGTAGGATCAGCTAGACTTGCATCACTTGCAGACGCAAACTTGACTTGTTTGTCTATTTGCTTACTTGGGAAATGGAGTAAAACCAGGTTTAAAATTGCTTGGTATTTTTAACATTTATTATACCCAAGGTAAAAATACTTTCTACATATATATACATATATGTATATATATATATACATATATATATATATATATATACATATATGTATATATATATATTATTATTATTATTATTATTACTACTACTACGGGATACTCCAGGGAGTCCTTAGACTCATCAAGGGAGGCCCTAAACATCATGTTCACACAACTGATCAACATTCTCACAGTATCTATCATACCTTGCATTGAACTCGCTCACTGTCATGGCACCCACAACAGACTGGCAGCTTATTCCACTCATTTACCACTCTAAAAGTAAAGAACCCAGCTCTAACACCCCTGCTAACCACGCTCTTGCCCAGCTTCCATGGGTGTCCCCTAGTTCTCCCACCACCAGTCCTGATCTCAAAAATATCCTCTGAATTAATCCTATAGAATCCTTTTAGCAATTTGAATGTCTCAATCATATTTTCCGCCTATCAACTAGTTTCTGCAACCCACAAATCTTCAACCTGTTCTCATACGGTTCATTCCATAGACCTGCTATCATCTTAGTCACTCGACTCTGGATCCTCTCCACCTCCTCCCCATCAAGAAGGAACCGAGGTGACCAAATCTGGGCACAGTAGTCAAGATGAGGTCTTATCAGGGCTCGGTACAGAGGTACAATAACTTGCTTGTCTCTGCTCGTCAAGGTATTTTTCAACAACCAAGTGAGTTGATGAGCTGATTTAGCTACTTTCGCAATGTGCCCCCTAAACTTCATCTCCCTATCCACCAACACTCCCAAGTCCCTGGCCTCATCAATCTCTTGGAGTACAGTTCCACCAATGTGGTATACTGCTGCTAATCTTTTCACTCCGAAATGCATAACCTTACATTTTGTCACATTAAATTGACATCCATTCTCCTTAGTCCAGAACTCCAATCTATCTAAGTCATCTTGCAAGACTTTGACATCTTCTGCATTCACTATCGCCCTACCCAACTTTGCATCATCAGCGAACAAATGAACTGTCCCACTTAGACCCTTCCCTATATCGTTAATGAACAAATTAAACAGCAGTGGTCCAAGAACAGAACCCTGTGGCACACCACTAGTTACAGGCCGTCTTTTGGACTCTACTCCTGAATAAACTACTCTTTGATATCTCTCCATCAACCACCCAGCTATCCATCTCACCAACCCTATATCCATTCCCATATGTTGTAGTTTACGGATTAGAATTCCATGTGGTATCCTGTCAAACGCCTTTGCCAGGTCCAGCAGTATCACTGTAAACCCATTTCCCTTATCCAGTTCAGCCGTCACCTTGTTATAAAACTTGAGCAAGTTACTGAGGCATGATCTACCCTTCACAAAGCCATGCTGTCCTCTGTACAGTATCTCATTTTCATCAATCCATTCCTGTATTTTTCACTTGACTACTTTCTCCAAGACCTTGACAACGACTCCTGATATGCTGATCGGTCGGTAATTTGCAACCATAGTCTTGGATCCTCCTTTATGCAGTGAAACTATTTTCCCCTCTTTCCACGCCTTCGGGACTAAGCCAGACCCGAGACTCAGATTAAACAACATGGTCAAGGGCACTGATAATTCCTTAGCCGCTTCATGCAAGACCCGTGCCGGTATACCATCCAATCCCACAGATGTATTCACATTAAGGTTCTGTAATAGACTATTCACCTCCACTTCATTCATCACAATTCCCGTATAAACTAATCGTTCCTTCATTTTTTCAACGTCACCACTTGGATGATATACTTTTGCAAAGTGCGCGCTCAGTAACTCCACTATATCGACTGGTTCAGTGAACTCTTTACCATCGTCATTCCTTAAAATCATTTTGCCATGTACAGTTTTTTTCTTGCTTGCAGCATATTGAAAGAACTGTTTGGGATTCTCTTTTGCTTGCATAGCTAGTTTCCTTTCATAATCGGCTTTTGCTGTTTTTACCACACTCGTTACTCTTCTGGCCTGCACTTTATACCGTTCGTGTGCCTGCAGGTCACCCCTTTCTTTAAATTCTCTCCATAGTTGTTTCTTTTTTTGCAGCTCAAGCTTAATGATGTTATTCATCCATTTAACCCCTACTTGTTTCACTATTCGGACCTTAGGTATACAATCAGCCATAACCTCCTGTAAATGCTCTTTGACCACTTCCCATGCTCTATCGACGTTCAGCCCTTGCAGTTGTACATGCCATGGCACTGATCCAAGCAATCTCCTAAGCTTGTCATACTTGCCAGCACGGTAATTCCACATATACCCTGTCTTAATCACAAATTGCACACCTTTAGCCACCTCCCAGGTCAAGACCTTATGATCACTCTCACCAATAGGTGGCAACATGATCATATTCATTACAGTCAAATTTTGAGATGCAATTACCAGGTCAAGCACTCTCACACCCCTAGTATTTTCAATTGCATGCTGTTTCAGATAGTTATCCCTTAATAATTGAATAAAATCCATTTCCTTCCTCACGTGTCCTCTCCTCCTTCCAATCAATGTTACCATAGTTGAAATCCCCCATAATAATTACCCTCCTTCCACTCATTTCATCAATTTGTTTATGCATACCATCTCCACCATCTATTCCATCACCCGGTCTATAGCAGCACCCAACTGTATATTTTATTCTGCCAGTGTCAATCTCACACCAAATAGCCTCAAATGAGCTCCTTTCACTAACCTGCAATATATATATATATATATATATATATATATATATATATATATATATATATATATATATATATATATATATATATATATATATATATATATATATATATATATATATATATATATATATATATATATATATATATATATATATATATACCGTTCGTATATATACAGGGTGTTCGGGATAAATTTGACAGTTTCGTAAGGAAAAAGAAAATCTTCTTTGTATCTATTAAATTTAATGAATTGACAAAAAAACATTACAGGCAGAGTTAATTACAATACTATCAACAAGATTTACTCAAAATAACCACCATTAGCATCGATCACAGCTTCAATTCTGCTTCGGAACCTCGAACAAGCTGATGCTACAGTCTCCCTGGGAAGGGCCGCAAAAACTGTTTTAATTTTATCCATTAACTGGGCTTTTGAATTACTGGAAGTGCGATTGGTGTCTTTTTCAACTGCGCCCCATACAAAATAATCCATGGGGTTAAGGTCTGGGGAGTTTGGAGGCCAAACATTTGGACTGGTGAAGTCGTAGAAATTTTCAGACAACCATTTTTGACTTTTCCCAGAGGTGTGGCAAGGGGCCGAATCCTGCTGCCATACATACGGCCTACCATTGGCTACCCTTGTTATCCAGGGCTTGACTACAGTTAGCAACTCCACGAACAAAGCCCGAATTCCAATGCCAGGGTTCTTCAACACCTGTTCCTGCAGATTTGCGAGGAATTCTGCTGTACGAACGCAATCAGATCGTCTGCTAGGGATCTTTCTTCTTGCTACATCCTCGTAGTCACCATTGCAAGTCTCTAGTTCATGCCTGATTGTTTTTACTGTATTCAGGGAGCATTGGGCAGCAGTCGTAATATCCTTATTTTGATGGCGGGCACGAATCATCATGATACAAGTTATTCTCTTCCATGATTCAGGTGGGTTCCAGCTATCCATCCTTTCTGACATCTTGTATATGAATGAAGAAGGGTCCAAACTTTTAAATGAAGAGAAGTGTGTGTTAATACATGTAACTTACGGAAAAATATAATTAATTATAAATATGTCAAATTTATCCCGAACACCCTGTATATATATATATATATATATATACCGTTCGTATATATATATATATATATATATATATATATATATATACCACCTATTGGCTTATCAGCTTAACGGCTTAATCGGCTCAAAACAATGAAGAGACAAAAAATGTGACATAAAAACTTTTCAAATTTCGGCTTATCTTTTTATGTATGTATTTTTGCAAATTGCTCCTATCCTATAAATCATAAAGTTCACCATGTCTTAGAAACCCTGATATATTCCCTACTCAGGTAGGAAAGTAAACAGAGAAGTAAAAAGCAAAAGGAGTTTGAGTAGCGTCACTTTCGACTATGCCTTTTGGGTGTGAAGACCTGGGTTCGAATACAATCTAGGACGCGAAAATCATTTAACAGAGCTTTTTAATTGAAGGCGAGTAGTCTCAAACTGAGGTGGAAGTCTTTTTCTCCTGGAATCTCGTGATTTTCATTTCATCACCAGAAGAATATATGCAACTAACACAGTGGCTTAGCTAGAGGGGGGGGGGGATTCGTCCTGGGCGGCACTTTGAACCTTTTTTGAAATTTTACAGTTAATTCTAAAATACAGTCTCGAGAACTCAGTTCCAAATATTGTAATAATGCTGCGAATTTTCCTCACGATTTCTGTAAGTGTTGATAGTTGTGAGAGAAGTTTTTCTAAATAAAATTGATTAAGAATTGCCTACATTGCTATGAAATCGACTTCGACATTTTCATCGATGATTTTGCTAACAGAAAAGCAAGAAATATAACATTTTAGAATGTTGAAATTAAAGTTTTACTTCAATTTCAACTTTTACTATACGTCGTTTTGACATTTTGTAGTATTTTTGGTGTGTATTGAGAGGGGCGGCAAACTCGGGGATCGCCCCGGGCGGCAAAAGCTCTGGCTACACCACTGCTAACAGGCGTGACACAATATGCAATATTAACCGTTTATTCAGAGCATTAATCAGGTTTCAAACACAAGTTACTTTGTCCGTAACAGGCCATTAAGACTAACACGCAAGGGTGGAAAAAATAAAACGAATGTGACGGGATATCTTCTTCCTAAACGATATGCAACTCGGCCCAGAAAGCACACGCACTCGTAGATATTTTGTACTTGTCTCATAGTTTTCTGGATGATTTGACTTAAATAGAATCAACTAACCGATAAGTAATAACTTCATTTTCATAACCTTAACTTTTGTTAGCATCGGCGATATCAGTTCCACCTTTGCTACATCTGTCACTGCATGGGTTTTCCGACCAGTGCATCTATTTTGCCAGGAAGAAAAACTTTGCTTAATACCCGCGAAACCTGCTAAACTCAACTGCAGTTGAAAGTCCGTGCTAATTTTTTTTTTATATATAAATACAAACTTTTTGGCAAAATGATATCTTCGCCGACGACACAACATTAATATACACCGAAACGACCCTTGAAGATCTAAAAAATCGGATTAATCGTGATATGTTAAAACTAAATAAGTGGTTTAGCAATAATGAACTTAAAATTCATACCGATAAACGAGACATATATACTTCACGTTAACAGATAAGCTCGACCACAATATAACCATAAAATGGCATGAAAGGAAATGTAGTGACATCCTAAATTGTAACTATAGCTTAATCAAAAAAAAAAAAAAAAAAAAAAATCAGTCAATATTTTGACCTCCATGTCGATAACAATCTGAAGTGGAACTCCCACACGACTTTCTTAACAAGTTCATAAGTAACAGAATATATTATGTTAAACAATTTGTAAATGCAGCATTCTTAAGATGCTTGAAATATTCCTGGGTAAATTCCTCACTGCAGTATGTCATCGCCTGTCGGGATGGAGATTATTACAACAATCTGCTTCCATTAATACGAATACAAAGCAGAATAATTAGAGCCATAACTACTACTGACTTCGCACATTCAACCAACGATCTGTTTGTCATTCGTAACATTCTACCGCTACAGAAACTATATCTCTATGGTTGTCTATTACTATATGTAAACAGGAACGCTTAAAGTTTCTTGATTTATAATGTAAACTGTGGATTAGGCTGCGGGCGGAACATGCTGGTAATACCCAAGGCAAGCAAAAAAATTTTCATAAATCCTTCGAATACCTGGCGACAAGTAGCTACAATAAACTTCCAAATTAAATCAAATCTATAACCTCAGCATATGCATTCAGAAAAAGATTGAGAGACTACCACATGGGACCAAACAATGCTGATAATAACTTCAAAGGTATAGTATAAGAGATTATAGCTCACATATCATATCCAATTAAGGTACCAATATACTAACTAGTTCGTTCACTTAGGAGACTAATATATTAACATGTACATCAAATAAAACCGTGTAAGGTGAGCCCTCATAGATACGGTCATTGGACTCGCATTGACTGTTTCGATCTAATTTAATTCTCTAGTAACCAGTATGGCTACGGCCCTTGGTTACACATAAATACATAAACTAACTTACTTTATCACCTAAAACCAGTAACTTATTATAAACTACGAAAACTATCCGAAATGAATTTTAGAATTTTACTCTACTTGTATATATAAGAAAAATTTTAACTATAACAAAATAAATAGCCAAAAATAAGTGTAAGTACCAACAGAAAATTGTAGTAATACTTGAATTGTATTGTATAATATTGTACATTGAACTGTACAACTTAAACTGTATTGTATAAATATCTTGTATACGTGATCATCATCATGCATATCAAGGATTTAGGCCTAGCATGGCCTGTTCCGGCCTTAGAAGTCATCATTGAATCGTTTAAGAGGACGTCCTGGTTTTCTTTTTCCTAATGGCTTGTACTTTAAGGCTTGTTTTGGTAATCTTTCTGTCTTCATTCTTTGAACGTGTTCCATCCATTTATGTTTATATTTTTTAATTTTTTCTATTACTGGTTCTTGGTTTAATTCTTTCATAATTTCTTCATTTCTTTTGTCATCAAATAGGGTATAGTTTGCAGTTTTTCTCATAAACTTCATTTCTGCTGTTGTTAATCTTTGTTTGTCTTTTTGTTTTATTGTCCAGATTTCGCTTCCATACATTAAGACTGGTAGGGCTAATGTATTGTATACTTTTAGTCTGGTTTGTTTTTGAACTAGGTTTGGTTTAAATATAGAGTTAATTACACCTGTTATTTTTAAATATTTTGCAATTTTTATGTTTATATCTTTTTCATTTTCACATGTGATCGTACATCCTAGGTAGTTAAATGAATTGACCTGTTCTAAGATCTTGCTATCTATTACTATTTTAGTTCTTGCTGGATCTTGTCCTTTAAAGGCCATAGTTGTTGATTTTTCTGTTGATATTATCATACCATAATCTTTGGCTATTTCATTTAGATCTAAAATAGCTTTCTGTAGTTAATCTTCAGAATTTGTAATTATTATTTGGTCGTCGGCAAAGAGGAGAGTGTTTAAGTTTACTGTAGGAGAAAGTTTAATTCCTTGATGTAAATTTTTATTCCATTTTATTATTATTTCATTTAAGTAAATATTAAAAAGAGTTGCTGAGAGGGGACATCCCTGTCGGACCCCCTTGGTTTGTTCTCTCGTATATGATAGCTCGTGATTTAATCTTATTTGTATTTGATTCTTTTCATATATACTTGTGATAGCTTTTAGGATATTATTTGGTATTTGTTTTTCATTTAATATCTTAAATAAAATGCTTCTTTTAACTTTATCAAATGCTTTTTCAAAGTCAATAAATGCAATATGTGTTTCTAAATTGTATTCTCTTCTTTTCTCTATTATTAATTTTAGGCAAAAGGCCGGGTCTATACATGATCGTCCTTTTCTAAATCCATTCTGTACTTCTAAAATAAAGTTTTCGGAATATTTCATTAGTTTGCTATTTAAGATTCTCCTATATATTTTGTAACAGGAATTTAGTATACTGATACCTCTATAGTTTTTAGGATCATCTCTATTACCTTTTTTAAAGATAGGAATCACAATTGCTTTTTTCCATTCTATTTGGGGGGGGGGATACCAGTTGAATAAATTTTATTTAAAAATAATAAGAGTCTTTCTTTGAATCTAGTTCCTGCATATTTATATAGTTCTTGAACCTAGTTTATCTTCTCCAGGTGATTTTCCATTTCTTCTTGTTCTATCAGGCTGATTTCTAATTCTTCTTTAGTTATTTCCTTTTCATTTTCGTTAATTGTTTGCCAGTTGTCTTTTTTAAAATATTTGTCTGTCCACAATTCTGTGTAGTAATTTAGAAATTCTTCTAATTTCAATTCAGTGTTTAATTTTATGTTTTCTTTGGTATCTGCATTTAAGTGTTTCAAAATTTTATATACATTGGGTCTTATTTTATATAAATCATGTTCTAAATTAGAGACACATCTGTTCCATGATTCTCTATGTCTTTTTCTGACTTCTCTTTTAGCTATGGCTCTTATTCTTTTATATTCTATTTCATCTTCTAATCTTTTACTGCTTAACCATTTGTGATAGGCTTCTTTTTTCTTTTTGATTATTTCTTTCATTGTATCATTCCAGATCTTCAGTTTTTTCCTTTTATCGAATTTTTTTGGTGTTTCCTAAGCTTTCATTTGCTGCTGCATTTAGTATCGTTTTTATATTAAGCCATTCTATATCTATTTCTTCATTTTGTTTTATTTTGTCTAGATATTGGTTAATTCTTTGTTCATATAGCCATTGTACATTTGTGTCATTCAATAGTCTAGTTTTATAAACAAATGTTTCAATTTTATGTATACGTGATGGGAATGATAATAAACTGAAATTTTTGATGCGTCCAGAGAGGATTCAGTCCCAGCTGTTTTCAGTCGAGGAAGTGCAAACCAATTTACTAAGGAAATTTAGGTTTGGATTTTTATTTTATTTTATTTATTTATTTTTAATTACAGTCGAAACAACTAAGACTATGAGAACAGTGCAATTAGGTCTATGAATTACGAATGACTTTCTAGCCGGTTTACCTGTTTTTGTAAGATGAAAAATCCGAGTTTCTGGGTGAAGAAAAAACTTGCTATTGTCACATGAAACCAGTAGCGAACTCACGATTTAATCTTATGGGGGGGGGGGGGGGAGATGAATAGGCGATTTGAGAATACACACTACGCATTGCATACGACCTATGACTGAGCATCTGCAATGATAGCTAATTCATAAAAATTATAGAAATAGAAGACACGACACAACATAAATTAACAAAAATGAATTTTAATTAGGAAAAGATTTTTGGAAAATTTCCTAGTGGTTTTTTCTTTTTCTTTTGGGGGGACATCCCCCCCCCCCTTCTGGATGCGCCACTGCATAAAAAAAAGACCGCTACATAAACAATGATTAATTTAACAGCAGATTAAATCTTAAAATTATCATTCTGCATGTGATTACATAATGATGTTTATGGAAAGACAAAGTGGTGCGCGTTCAAAATTTGTTCACTAAAAATCCGACCAAAATATTGACTTTTACGCATAGCCACATATTTACTATACGTGCACAAATTCCCAGTTTGTGATAATGGTATTATCATACAACTATAATGTAACAATGCCGTTTCATATATAAATGAAACTTTCGACAAACCGTTTCAAATTCCTGCTTTAAAGGATATATCAAAAATGTCATACAGGAATGATAAGCAGCCTGTGTCATTCGGTATACTTGAGACAAAGTGCAAATAATTGTAGAAAGTTTTTTTTTTTTTCAATTGGTTTCAAAGTAATTTCTACTTACTAAGAAAATATATTATTGTTTAAACCTTTATCCATGTGTAAGTAAAGATTGCACGTGAATTATCTTCACGACTAGGCTTATAGAGGCTGTTGACTTCACATCAATTGTCTGATATATTTTAGTATATTATTTTTTGAGAGTGATGAATTGGAATTGTGATTAGATTTTGTATGATTAAATTGTGAATTGTATTATAAGTGCTAAAAAGGATAAAAGAAATTCAATTTTTGATTGGAGAAATAATTCCTTTCTACAAAAGATCACATTTGGTGGATACTGCTACAAAATAGTCGATTGAAGCAAATACAGTTAAGAAAACTTTTCTGATCTCTACAAATAACAACACTGATAGACATGGAAAAACTACTAGACGAAACTAAATCGACGACGTATATCGGGAGTTTATCAGATTAGAGGAAGTACTTAATAACAATTGGCCAGGTAGAATAAAACTCTATGAGACATTTCCCCCACAATCGCCACAGAAGACAATCTGGAAGACCTAAACCATAAGAACATGATAACACTAAACAACAGAGCTCAGACCAGTCACCACACCCTGAAGATGCGGCAAAATTCCAAACCAATGCCTACCCCAACCGGATACAGCAGACACACAGGAGGAATTCCAAATAAAAATAAAAAAAAAATAAATAATAAAAAATAAATGAAAAAAAGGAAAATCTCCATTACCAGAGACACACCCAAACCAATGGAAATGGAGAATGACAATGATAGAAATCCAAAAGAAAGAATACTCCCAGTTATCCTAAGAGCCAGAAATCACTGGACATCCGTTGTCGCTTCACTCAGAACATTAGAAATCGCATTTACGAAAGCCACCAACACTGAAGAAGGAATTCATATCCAACCAAAAACCTCCAGGTTTTTGGTTGGATGCGAATTCCTTCTTCAGGAAACTAACCAAATTCCTTGATAACAGCAACCTACCCTACCACACAATTGTACTCAATAGCGAGAAGAACCTTAAAAGTAGTGCTCAGAGGGGTAACCGAAACAATATCAACAGAAGAAGTCACATCAGCCCTCTAAAACAAAGGATTCAGACCAATCAAGGTCAACCGCATGCACAGAGCCAACAAAACACCATATCCTCTAAGTCTGGTAGAAATCAGCAAGAACCAGAAACACATATCGATCTCCAAACTATCAGCGATTTAGTCATAAAGACTAAATCATTGAAACACAAGTCAATAACGACGCAATCTCATCGCTGCCAAACGTTTGGCCAGGCACAACGCTGTTGTAAAGCAGAACACCCATGGGCAAATCTGGTGGCAAACATGCAACGACCGAATGCCAAAAACCACGCACACAACCAGTAAAGTGTGCAAACTGCGGGAGTCCACATCCCGCAAACTACAGGGGCTGTACCACATTCACAAAGAACCAAAAGACTCAACCCCAGGTCAGTAAACCTCCACAAGAACATAGAACCACCATACAAGCCACGACCGCACAATAAGCAGAAAATCTTACGCAGAAGAAGCTATGCCAAGACTTACTTACCACAAACCACGATCAACCTACCCCCAAAATTTAGTAAACCTAGCCTCTCAAATTTGACAAGCGGCATCGGAAAAATGCTATCAGAACTCAAACAAACCAATCCCATACAATAAGCCAAGGACATCATCCTTAGGCATACTCAGTTATTATTCTCAGCAATCCTCAATGGATAAACACAATAGAAAACCCACCTCACTACAGATTGTAGTGGGGTGGGTTTCCTATTGTTTAGCCAGACCCACCCCACTACAGCAGCTGGAACACGAATGGACTGACAAACAACATCATAGAACTACAGGAATTCGCTGCAGAGACCGAAGCCGATATTATCCTCATCAACGAAACACCTCTGCGCCCAAGCGACAATCCAAAAATCAACAACTATATCACTTACCGCATGGACAGATCCTCTGCAACAGAGAGGCACAGCCATCTTCATCAAAAGAGGAATAAAACATAACGAATTGCTAAGCCCCAAACAGAACACATTGAAACAACAGGAATCGATATCTACATGGAAAGCACAAACAGCTTCAAGATATTTTCAGCCTACAAACCCCAATTAAAAACACAACAACCCTAGAATCAGACCTGGAAGAACTACGGAATGCAGGTAGAGCAGTGATCATAGCAGGAGATCTTAACGCCAAACACCAACTTGGAACAGTAGAAATGCAAACAGCAATGCTCAACTCATATGCTACTACACCAAATATGACAATAATAGAACCCACAGAGCCCACATTCTACGGAGCCACAGGCCGTCCAAACGTTCTTTAGTAATACTAAAGAACGTAGCACACGCTATCAAATACAGACGATCAACGATATGAGTTCGGATCAACCCCATCATACTGCAACTAGGCACCATACACGACCTAACAGAAGACAACACCACGTTTATCAATTGGAACCAACTCCCCTCAGCTTTCTAGGAAAACCTAAGCCGAGTACCACACATAACATCTACTGAAGAAATAGAAAAGCCAGTGGCAACCTTTGAAAAAACAAAAACAAAAATTGACAGCAATATCCTATGTGACAAACACAACCACACATGCACCCCAAACAGACTCTCAAAGGGAAAAAAACAACTTATCCGAGAAAATAACAGGCTGTGAAGACAATATCATAGAACAATGGATCCTGCAGATAAATAAACAGTTAATAGAGCAGCGAACCAGGTTCGGAACGCATTCAAATACCACCAAACCAACATTGGAACAACAAGATACATCACCTAAGCACAGAAGACCAGTCAATATGGAAAGTTATGAGATCGCTTCGCTCAAAGCACAATACACTCCCTCCAATCAAAGGTGAATACGGAATAGCGTATAAAGATGAAAAAAAAGCGGAAGCATTTGCAGATAGCTTGTAAAAACAAAGCAGACCCAATTATGACCAAGTAGACTTAAACTTCACAAGAAAAATCCACACCCAAGTGCGCAAAATAACTCAGAATACCAAACCCCAATCCAACAACAAACCCATATCGCCAGCAGAAATATACCAAATTATAAGAAAACTAGATATTAAGAAGACCCGGGGTCCGAACGGAATCACGAACAAGGCGCTAAAGATGCTCCTACGCAAAGGCATTATGCATCTAATAGCCATCACCAATGCTACGGCTAAATCAAAACGGTGGAAATTTACAGCCTAATTCCAAAACCAGGAAAAAGATACACGGTTTCCACAGAACTATCGGCCGATCAGCATAATATCATGCGTAGGCAGAATAGCCGAACGCCCAATACTTTCACGGATTCAAGAGGGATCAGTAAACAACTACACCAGACCAAACGAACAATTAGGCTTTAGAATAGAAAAACTCAACAAATCTACAGAATCATAGAATACATTACCCAAGGATACGAATGGCACCAGAACTTGGCGCAATCTTCCTAGACATAGCTCAGGCATTCGACAGAATCTGGCATTATTGATTACTTTACAAGCTACACCAAGTAGGAATCCTATTACAACTAGCTCTACTTATCAAATCTTATCTGAATAACAGAAAATTTAGGATAAAAATAAATGGAATTAGATCCACTGAAAGAAAAATCATGGCTGGAGTCCATGAAGGCTCTCTACTGTCTACCCTACTCTTCTCCATATACATGGCAGATCTCCTCTAGTTGTCCCCATCCATCACCGCCCTCTATGCCGACGACACGATCATCATAGCCAGATCACTCCGATCACAACTGGCCATAAACAAACTGCAGATAGCAATCAACGATCTAGATCAATCTAGAAAACCCAGAAAAATCTAGATCAATCCAGAAAAAAACTCCGCAGTACAAGAATATAATTTTTTGGTAAGTATAATTTAAAGTGTGAATAATTTTACTTAAATGCAATAGTGCAGAGCACTTATAGTGATATCAACAGGATACTCGCACCTTTGTTGGAAATGAGTTCGATTACCACCACCACCACCCTTAGAAAAACATTTTTAGATCCTATTTAAGAGATACGCATGTAGTAGTGTTTTCTCAGAGGGAATATGTTTTGGATTTAAATGGCACCTTTTTTCCTTGCAAACAGACAAACCACCCAGTGAACGCACATGCACTCAACTGGCATGACGCGTCATGTAGCCTTATCCTACCTCCTGTGAGAATTTCTGGCATACGATGATAAAAAAAAAGTTAAGTAGCTGTTCATACTGTGTTGCCAAGAAACAGCGTGAGATTGCATGGTAATCTTTAGGGAGAAAGTTATCTAATTTTCTTTATAAAATGAAAGCCAAACGGCTTTCAATTTGTATCCCCTTAATTAATTTTCTTTATTTTACTGCAAAACCTAGATATGAAGCAGCTGAAGCTGAATTTGTCCTTGATGTGTCCTCAGTGACAAACCGGATTACTCTTTTGACGAGGCTGTAGAAAATATAATTACATGTTAAGCCTTTTCAAATATTATTATTATTATTATTATATAAGGTGCCTCCATGGAGTCAAAAGACTCATCGCGGAAGACCCAACATTGACATACTAACCGTTATTCACACAATACCTGTCATACTTCTCCTTAAACTCATTGACAGATGAAGCATTCACACCAACCTCTGGCAACGAATTCCACCCATTTACAACCCTCCAAGCAAAAACGATCTACAACAGGTCATGCAAGCAAAATTAATACAATGAAATTACAATATTTTAAGTTAATGATGTTTGAAGGAGATAAAAAAATTTAACTGACATCTGGAAGAAAAGTGAAATGATGGTAAAGAATTAAACTGTAAAATTTTTGCGTGTTCATTAAATTTAAAAATGTAATGAACACGCTATTCTTTTAGTTTGCATCATCGGTATACATGTATAATGAAGATACAACCACTTAAACATGTGCATATGATTTCTACTTTCCGTGTCAATCGCGACCTGATAGAAGAATTATTCTAGAGCGATAAGACTTTTAATTTAAAAAAAAATACTAATCAATAAAGAAAAAAAAAAGTTCCGTTCTCCTATCCTAGGCTAAAATATTGGTATATTTGCCCACGATGTTCTTTTCACGTGCTGTTTATTTATTTATTTATTTATTTTTCTTAAACATATGATGTTACAGACCTGACATCCGCATCGCATTATGCTCTTCTTGTTATTTATAATTTCGATTTTTTTTTTTTTAACAACTTTGTGTTTCCAGGATAATATGCGTGTGTGTGTGTGTGTGTTTTAAATTTCACGATTAAAACATGCAGAGAATTTACTACACTATATGGAGTAATATTATTATTACTTCGCTATGTATTTTTATACAGGGCGATACTAATTGTAAAAAATTATTAATAAATAAATGCTGAAATATCAGAACTTACCACACGCAATATATTGAAAGGATATTGAAAGAAAAAGAAGAACACCAAAGTTGACCATGATTGATATGCTTTCGGCAAAAAAACTTTAAAACTCAGTTCTTCGTAACTTACAGGATTTATACAATGGATATGAGGACGCAAAGATAATATATTTTGTAATTGATCATGACGTCAGAAATAAGTACACCAATCAAAATGAGGTGTATTAGGTCATTCCCGTGTATCTTACTGAATTAACGCAGCCACGCAGCCATCCAGTGTTTTTATATGGTTCGTAAAGTATCTTTTAAAATATATTTTTGATTTCAGTATTAAATTTTCACCAGCGGAAAGCGTAATAGATGTAATCCAAATTAATTCACGATTATATCTTAGCTATTGCTACTATTGCCTGAGTAATTCTAGCTGGTGAATTGCCATTATATAATAATAATAATAATAATAATAATAATAATAATAATAATAATAATAATAATAATAATAATAATAATAATAATAATTTTTAATAGAATAGAATAAGTTTATTGTCATTCATATATACATACATAGAGCATTTACAAATATATAATTCAGATTAAGTACAAATATATAAACGTATATAAATTATAATAAGAATGCTGCATTTTTTGCAATTTCACTAATGTATTTACAATGCTATATTTACAATAGATAAAAAATATTTTTTTATAATAATGAAATATTTTTAGAGTAAGTATGTTGATTTCTAAAATGTTTACACAATTACAATAATCATCTTTAGAGACATTCCAACTTGTAATTTTTACAAAATTCAGCACGTAGTGCTGCATATGTGATTTTTTTTTTTTCTACATTGCATTTGAATTAAAATTTTGATAATACTTTTTGCATCTATATTTACAACACGTATTCTTCTAATATTAACAATGAAGATTACACGGAATTTTTGAATAATGGATAATAATGTCTCAGATAAATTACATACATATATTCAGTACAGAATGCTAGGAAAATATATCTGAGGTAAAGGTGACAGAAGATGGCGGATTTGAGTCGTGAGTTCCGTTTTTCGATGAATTGATTGAAAGGAATGGAGTTTGATATTTGAATTAAGAATTGATGGCTAAGTCACGTAAGGGTAAAGGAGGAAATCAAGATATTTAGAGGTAAGCTTTCTTCGTTTTGTGAAAATATTTTTTGCGATTATATATTGTTTTGCTGGTAGACTCACGCGTGAGACTACGGGATTTGTCAGTAGACTCTCCAAAGTCTACTGAATCATTTAAAGACACCGGAATATTCCTTGATTATATATACGGTGTGCAAGGATGGAGAACGTAAAAGACATTAAGGACGTCCTTCAAAATTTAAACGAAGATCTGATACTTGACGTTCTTAAATTCACCTTAAAGAAATTCGAAACAGAATATCCTGGTTATCTGAATCTCTTCACTCAGGTTAATGACACGGAAGAAGATGATGTGGACACTGAAGGGGACTTCACACCTGTTCCACCTCCAAAGACTCCCCGACAGTTCGATTGTTCGCAGGAGGAACAATCTAATAAAAGACGTAGAACATCTGAAGATGACACGGAAGAGGATGTAACAACACATGATATCCAAGATAGAAAAGTAAAGGTCCCTCCAGTCATCTTTCGAGATAAAGAAAAATGGACCTCAGTCTCAAGATCCCTTGGAGAACAAAACATCAATTTCTCCTGGGCAAGAAATACTGACAAAGGTGTAAAGATTCATCCTACTATTGTTACAGATTATCATAAGATGACGAAAATGCTAGACAACTCCAAATTGCCCTTCCACACCTTCACGCTAGCAAGCGAGAAAATTCTAAAAGTGGTTCTTAGAGTGGTAGCTCAGGGCATCACAACTGATAAGATCACAGCTGACCTCATCAGCCAAGGACTGACCCCAATCAAAGTCAGCAGGATGCTGAGATCAGATAAAAGGCCAATGCCACTTGTGTTGGTCGAAATCAGCAATACACAGAAAAGGATTTATGAAGTAACTGACATTTGTAGGCTCAAAATTACAACTGCGCCTCTAAGTAAGAAAACTTTGGCAGGGCAATGTGACAGATGCCAAAGATTCGAGCATGCCCAAAAGCTGTGCAAAGTTGCCTACAGATGCTTGAAATGTGGTGAGGGTCACCAGACCAACTCCTGTACCAAGTCAAGATCCACACCTGCCTGTTGTGCCAACTGCAGAGGCTCACATTCTGCAAATTACAAGGGATGCCTTTTCTACCCAAAGAATCGTGGGTCAACAAGAACGAACTATGCTCCTCCATGCAATGACACCATAAACAACCACGCTGGTCGCCCTCCTGATCGTAATACCTCACATTCAGCAGCACAGGAAGGCACTCGTCCTTCATCCATGTCCAGGTCATATGCGGAGGCAGTATGAACTCAGATTCCTTCATCTCAAGAGCAAACAAGCTCCAAACTAACATCATCTCTGACCTCTTCACTTGCAACAATGCTGCATGAATTCAGCAAAGCAAGCACCTCACCATCTTCCAGAAAGAGATTTTATCTAGAAACCCAATCCATATTAACAGCCCTCTATAATGTTTAAAAAATTCAAACCAAATTCCTTCATGATAATATCATGGAATGCCAATGGCTTGACGAATAAAATTCTTGAGCTGCAAGAATTTCCAAAGAGATACAATCCAGACATAATCTCGATCAGTGAATCCCACCTCAGACCATCAAATAATCCAAGACTAAGAGGTTATATTCTATATAGGACAGACAGACTTAACTCTAGTGATGGCGGCACAGCCATTTTTATTAAAAATTATTGGAACCACAATGTATTGACCAACCCCCAAACTTTAAACCTTGAAGTGACAGGTGCAGAGATGCACAGAAACAACGCAGGTAATCTTAAAATCTATGCAGCGTACAATCCTCCCATCATTCCACTATTGACAACAGACTTAGACTCCATCCTCGGCTCCAAGGATTTCATAATTATAGCAGCTGACCTCAACTCCAAACACACAGCTTGGTTCAGTTTGTCAATCAACTCGAAAGGCCGTACTTTATTTAACTACACGTCACTCAACTCATCAATAGTAGCCGGACCTACTGAGCTCACCCACTACAGCCCATCAGGAAGTTCTGACGTACTTGACATAGTTATCCTTAGGAACATCAGATATCAATACCAGCTGGAGACACTAGAAGAGCTTAACTCAGATCATAATCCCATCCAGCTCAAGCTATGAATCCAGGATCAGCTCTCTCCTCAACATTCTTTCTTAGCATGGGGCAAGCTCTCTAAGGTTCTCCCGGTCCACATCGGCCCACCTCCTGTCATTCGCAAAGAAGATGACATAGCTATAAGCAACCTAACTTAGCAAATCAGCACAGCAATAGCATCAGGCACTCAAACCACTGTCTTCTACGCATCAAACCGGATCCCAGAGAAGAGATAATGGACCTCATTATGGCCAAAAACAAAGCCAGAAAGCGATATCACAACACTAGAGCCCCGCAGAACAAAACAACCTGAACAGACAGGTTCGAGCTCTCCAGAATCACAGGAATTCAGAATGGGAATCTAAACTCACAGGTATCAACCCAGAAGATAACTCCATGTGGAAATTTCTAAAATGTCTTCGTAACAAAAGACAACCCATTCCTCCTATAAAGACCAAACTTGGAATTGCACACTCAGATGATGAAAAAGTAAAAGCCCTTATTGACAATCTGGAAAAACCAATGCAGCCTATCTTACGAAAACTTAAATATTAATCTCATTTATAAAGTTCATCGTCAAGTCAGCCTAAGAATGATTCAGAATTCATCACCCCACTATGCCAACAGAAATAATTAATATTATAACCCAATTGAAGAATAAAAAGGCTCCTGGTTCTGATTGTATCACCAATAGAATAATAAAATTACTCCCAAGGAAGGCCATAATTCATCTAGTTAATATTACCAATTCCATTTTAAGATTCCAGTACTTTCCTATAGCCTGGAAAACTGCTGACATCATCCCTCTGAAAAAGCCTGGTAACAACCCACAACTCCCCCAAAGCTGCAGGCCCATTAGTCTTCTTTCCTGCCTCGGTAAAGTAACAGAAAAAGTCATCATAGCAAGGCTTCAATTAGCAGTTGACAAACATAAAATAAATTTGGGTTCCACAAAGCTCACAACACAGCACAGCAAATTCACCGATTAACAGAACACATCACCCATGGTTTTAACTGGCACCTTCACACTGCTACTGTATTCTTGGATGTAGCCAAGGCCTTTGATAAGGTCTGACATCAAGGCCTTATCTTCAAACTTATTGTAAATAACATCCCAATTAAGCTGCTAGTGAACCTTATTTACTCATACCTTAAAGACGGATATATGCAAGTAAAGATCAACGGAATCGTCTCATCAAGACGCAAAATCTAGGCTGGTGTACCTCAAGGTTCCCTTCTGGCCCCACTACTGTTCACAATTACGTATCAGACATCCCTCTTAACAGAACAACCATTACGGCCCTTTATGCCGATGACACCGCTATTTTAGCAAGATCTCTAGACTCCAAGGAAGTATCAACGTGCTGGAAAACTGGTTCACCTACTGGAGGATTCAAGTAAAACCTCCCTCAAAAGCTCAGCCATGCTCTTCTCTAGAAAAACGGTCTGCATCAATGAGGACATCTTGTTTTCTGGCCAAAAGACCCCATGGCAATCAGAGACCAAATATCTCGGGGTAATACTGGATAAGAAACTGCTTTTTAATAAGCATATCAATCTCATTTGTTCCAAGACATTCAAAGTAACAGCTCAGCTCTACCCGATGATCAACCGTAAGAGCAAACTGAACTTACAAAATAAATTACTACTTTACCGGATGGTCATACGTCCAGTTATAACCTACGCCTCACCAGTATGGAGTCACACGTCACGATCATTGAGATAATGATTTTAAAACTACAAAGAATCCAAAATAAATGCCTAAGGATGATTCTAGATGCCCCATGGTTCATCAGAAATTCACAGATTCATCGAGAAACCGACATTCCATACATCTCCTCGTGATCTCTCAGAAAAATTCTTCGTCAAGTCACATTCACATTCAAACCCGCTGATCGTACAAGCTGTCAATTACAATGAAACAGACTACTACAAATCCAAAATACCGAAGGCTATTCTACTCCCAACTGTTCATAGCTAACACAACTTCCCCCAGTGAGTGAGCTTAATTGCTCACAAAACTCCCTTTCCCAATCAACTTCCAGCACAGACAAAGGGGAATATGAATAGCACATGTTCTTCACCCATCCTGACAGTAGCTTTATGCGTTAGGAAAACATCTTATTTAAATTGCATAAATAATGATATTAACAATGTGTTTTACATCTTTTTTCAGATTCATATTTACAATGATTCATTTTTTTATTAAATTATTTATAATATTTACTTGTTTCTTTGGGCGGCTTCTTCCGCAAAGCTTTGCAGAGCTTATCTGAATAAAGTTATCAGTATCTTCATTATTATTATACACCTTACTGACTGTTTTGTTACATAATCTGCAGCCTTTGATTATGAGGATTACGTGTAGATGAACGAGGCAAATTAATCCCACCTACTTCGATGCTTGGGTTAGCTTTTATGAAGAGAGTAGGATTAGCCTTCACTGTTTATGGATGGGATCTAGGCATTGGATGCTGGTGATTTGCGATATGTATATTAATATTAATGGTATATTAACTTTGTTGGTATTTTTTTTCCAGAGTTCGTGTTTTAATGTTCTGTAGTTATCTCTGTGTTTTAAATTTCTTGGTAGGTTGTTGAGTACCGTAATAATAATAATAATAATGGGGAGAAAGGTTCTAGACCAGCGGTCGGCAACCTTTTTGGAGTGAAGAGCCATTTTAAAAATTATATCTGTTGAAAAAAAATTTAGGGAGCCGCACGCAGTAATGAGCAACCAATGGTCCGCAGACTTCATGCGGCCCTCTCAGGTTTTTTATGCGGTCCATGGTGTTCGTTTTGTACGGAAGAATTAGTATATTTTAATTAAAAATCTATTTTATGAATGCTGATTTTTACATGTGGATTTATTTGTGCAGGTTAAAAAATTAAAATATACCTAAATAATCGAAAATAAATTAATACTTTCTTATCAAAGAAAAAGAAAATATTCTTTATGCCGATCGAACCGAGTATTTGATTTTCTATTTAATCGCTCATCACTGCTTGAAATTTAGAAACCACATTGAAAAATATTATAATTAAATTATTTATTCAGTTTTTTTTTTTTACAGTAGCACGTTATCATACTTGAAAAACACAGGGGGTCACACGAAATTATATGATAGTTTTAAATATTAAATAATAAAACAAAAATTTCCTCCTCCTCCTTACAAAAACATATGTATAAAATCGAATAGCATACTTATTTCTTTAATTTTTTTTAATTTAAAATATCTTCTTAGTGCGACTTTTGCTTTTGAACTTCTTGAGATAGTTTCTCAATATGCGGCGAATACGCCGTAATTTTCATTTTCAAACATGACGAAAGACTCACGTTATTTAGTTGATTTCTCAACTTACTTTTAATAAAATTCATATTAGAAAATATTTGCTCACAGAACTATGTCGATCCGAAAATCGATACAAGTCCAAATGTATGTTTTTAACTGAATGTAAGTGTCTGGTAAACAATTCCACTTGTCTAATACAATCTGATCTTGCTTTTTAATATCTTCTATTTCAGATCATTTGTGTTGTATTGCAAGGGTAGATTTTTGTCTTTCTAACTCCTCCAGGTCAGTTTCAAGATTTCTAAATTTTGAATTCCACAAATCTTTGTTTTCAGGTCCTCTAACTCAAGTTGAAATGCAGCCTCATCAATTCCAGCAAAAGGTGAAAAATTAATTCGGCAGGATTAATTTCATGTGGTCGCAATAAAAATGACATAGTTGCCTTGTTCTTTCTAAACTCCTCAAATCTCCCAAATTTAACCTCTGAAAAAAGTTAAATTTATGGAATTATTTTCAGCTTGTTCTTGTTGATATTTCTTCAACGTAGGAAAATGTAATACTGTAATGTGCCTTTCTCTAAGTCTGTCGCAAGCAAATATAATTTTTGTTCAAACGAAATCACTTCTTCTAAAAGCAAAACTGCTGTATTTCTCTTTCCCTGTAGTTTCTTATTTAGTGCGTTTAAATGGGAAGTCATATCCACCATAAAGTAGAATGTTTGTAACCGATGAGTATCTTCTAACTGTGCATATTCAAGGTCTTTTTGTCACAACTTAACAAGAAACAACTTAACCTCTCAAAGGCTGGTGGCAAATGGCATCAACACCTCACCTCTGGAAAGCCATCTTATTCTATTATGCCAAAGAAGATCGGAATATTCGCAATTGATTTCTTTAATAACTTCACAAAATTGCCGATGATGTAGCGCTCTTGCCATTATTTTGTTAACAATGTCTACAACCAAATCCATCACTACTGTTATCTCTTTTGGAAAAGTTTGTGCACAAAGTATCTCTTGATGGATTATGCAGTGAAAGGAAAACACGCCATGCAAAATTTGTTTTTTGCATGGCGTGTTTTCCATGGTGTGTAGAAAACAGTTTTGTTTCTTTATTTAAAACGGTTTTGTTTTAAATAAAGAAACAAAACCGTTTTTTGTACCTTTCATGCTCGGCACCCCATCGGTCGCAATAGATATTATTTTGTTAATATTAATACCCTTAATTTTCAAACAAGTGGTAACAGCAGAATCGATGTCTTCTCCACGAGTTTGCCCTGTAAGTGGCAGTATATCGTGTAACTCTTCCTGAGATCCTTGAGAGTTTACGTATCTACAAATAAGTACAATCTGTATAATGTCATCCACATCGCATGATTCGTCACAGGCAATGGAGAATCCTGGTGTTGAATTTAGATCTGTAACCTGCTGATTTGTTATATCTTCTGTCATTCGTATAGTTCTATCCCTTACATTCTTAGCAGATAATGGCATGTCTTTTATTTTTGTAATTATTTCCGCTTTGTTTTTAAAATCGCAGAAGAGAAATTCGGACATTTTAATAAAACATTCTTCACATATTCGCCGTCCGTAAAAGATTTTTCTCGTTTAACAACTTCTTCAGAGGCCACAAAACTAGCAATAGTTGTATTTCTTGATGCTTTTATCCATTTGGAAAATGAACATTTAGTTAGGTTTACTTTGCGTTGCAACTCTTCTATTGCCTTTTCCCCTTTCATCTTCCCTGTCAAATGTATCTTGTTTATTAAAAAAAAATGTCTTTCTGTATTTGATTTTTTATTGTTTGAAAGCTTTTCATGGAAATTAAACACATTGGAAATCCTGCTGTATTTGCTACAAATGCGTAGGTTTCGGTCCATTCACTTTTAAATTCCCGACTTTCTCTTCTTTGCTGACATTTTAAATACTATAAAACTATTTTTATTTTGTTAATATTTAATTTAATGCTACAATATTCACGTTACCTAACACACAATCACCAGTAAATGAAAGCACTGCAACGTCCACTACAAAACCTTTACTTAATTTAACAAAGTGTGCAGATTTACAGATCACACCTGCACGATATGCGAAGACATTAGGCGCGTTCAGACAAGCATGCGCTAGCGTAGCGCTACATGTGCTAGCTTAGCGTGACGTATTTGGTTTAATAAATTAAAACAACGCAAAACATAACTTAATTGAGTTTAATTATTTAATTAAAACTCATGATTTCGTATTGCAAGTGTTATGTTTCTCATCATATTCATAAAATAATTAACACAGTCCATCGCAGTAATTCTTACTACGCATCATGAACCAAATCAGGAAGATTATTTCTTTCCATTCCCGCAGACAAAACCTCTCTCACATAAGATTTTTTCTTCGAAAAAATGTTTTCTACGGGATTAAGCATGTACGAATATGGTGAAAGTAATTTTAATTGGCATTAATAATTAAAACAAATATTTGACAAATCAGTGGGTTTATGAATTCTTGCATTATCCATGATAATCCAAGACCAATGTAAAGAAGGATTATCGCGTATGATTTCGAAGGGTTCAAACATGAAAGTAATAATAATAATATTATTATTATACCTATATATATATATATATATATATATATATATTTAATAAATAACATTCATTTTGCATTATTGAACAATAGATTGTTTAATAACGAGAAGAGCCGCAATTATTCATTCAAAGAGCCGTATGCGGCTCCAGAGCCGCAGGTTGCCGACCCCTGTTCTAGACCTATAGTACAGTAGACAGGATCCGATTATTATTATTATTATTATTATTATTATTATTTGCGTATGAGTCTCCTTAGCTCACTTGGTTTAGACGAGGTAATCCTAGTTTGAAACAGTCGGGCTCGAATCCAGTCTATGATGGTGTCAGATAAAGATGTTTTCATTGAAAACACCTTTAACGAATTTATTATTGAAAAATAGATTGTTTAATAACGAGAAGAGCCGCAATTATTCATTCAACGAGCCGTATGCGGCTCCAGAGCCGCAGGTTGCCGACCCCTGTTCTAGACCTATAGTACAGTAGACAGGATCCGATTATTATTATTATTATTATTTGCGTATGAGTCTCCTTAGCTCAAGTTGGTTTAGACGAGGTAACCCTAGTTTGAAACAGTCGGACTGGAATCCAATCTATGATGATGTCAGATAAAGATGTTTTCATTGAAAACACCTTTAACGAATTTCATTAAACGTTTTCAGTGAAACTGTGAATTATCGATCTCATACGTGGATGGAGTTTTTTTCTTCTCGAAAGCTTAGGTACTTCATCCCTCAAAGCAAGCAAACCTTACGCGGTATGTAGACATATACCACTATATGCCACTACAGGAATAAGGATTATTCACCGTATTCTGTCTAATTTTTCGCATGCCTCTATGGCAGTGTTTTTCAAAGTGTGGTACTCGTACCCCCTGGGGTACGCGAAAGGTCGTTAGGGAGTACGTGGCGCAATTTTCGGCTATGCATAATTAAAGGAGTCATATTTTTCAACAAACAGTACAATTAGAGACAACCGGTATAAAAACGGCACTAACTAATGAATCACATCTCCCCTCCAACAGAAGCTGCTGTATAGACACAAGCAAAACCATATGTTGCCAGTGGAACATATGGTTTTGCTTGACACCACCCCGTCGTGAACTTGTTAAAACTAAGAAATATATAGTTTCAACAGACAAATTAGCATTTCAACTCAACTGTTGAAATGCTAATTTGTCTTTGGTCCGCGCGATCTTTTGTTAATATCGCACCAATCATATGCAGTTCTTCGTTGCTCTACATATCTCAAGTCTTATAAATTACTGATAATTTTTGCTTGAAATAATGGGAAAGAAGATGACGCTATTTGGGTCATCTTCTTTCAAAGAAACTGTTCTCGATGCCAAAAGTATTGATAGCGAGTAGGAGCTTCTTGGTAAGTCGCACCATTTTCAGTTTTTTTTTCTGAAAACTTTAGTTTGCGAAAATCCCCGCACATATCTCGCACGATTTTTTAGCTTTAATTTTGGGGAAAAAGTGAAAGTTATATTCGAGTAAATACGGTAATTTTTTTAGCTTTCAAATTCTTATATGGATCATTGGTTAAAGATTGGATTTATAAAACCTCCAAAAGAGAGCAATATAGCAAATACAAGTAGCTGTAAGCAACAAGAAAACGTTGTTTATTTATTTTTAAATTTAAATTGATATAAATAACGGCAAAGTTTATAATAGATTTGCACTGTAAATCTGTTATAAACTGCAGACTTTTTTTTTTTTTACTGTGTTTAGTTGATAATATTACAAGTGCTGACAATTACTGTTGAATTTCGGTTTCAAACTTCTAAATTATTTAAAACACACCGAGATACTTATCATCACTTACCAGCATATGAAGGAAATTAAGCATTTTTATAGCGTCCATTTATTTATCCAAGATAATAAAATGCAATTCACGCGGGTGTCTTGTTTTATATCCACATTATAAACATAACTTTATTAATCAACATGTCTGCCGCTCATAACCATAGTTTTTGACAATTAGATTTATGTGGCTATTCAAATAATATTTAAACATGAAAACAACGATTGCCATTTCACTAAAAACAGGAAATATTATTAAATCATGCAGCCAATGATTGTAGCTAGAGCTTTTGCCGCCCGGAGAGCGGTCCCTGAGTTTGCCATCCCTCTCAATACACACCAAAAATACTACAAAAAGTCAAAACAACGTAGAGGGAAATAAATTAAAACACTATGTTTATTTTTGAAGTAAAACTTTAATTTCAACATTCTAAAATGTTATTTTTCTTGCTTTTCTGTTAGCAAAATTCGATGACATTGTCGAAGTCTATTTCATAGTAATATAGGTAATTCTTAATCAATTTTATTTAGAAAAACTCCTCTCACAACTAGCAACACTTACAGAAATCGTGAGGAAAATTCGCAGCAGTATTACTTTAATGTTTTTCCCTTTGTTATTGATCAGTGCCGAACGTCATTGTAAACAAACAGTAATGTTTACTAAATCGGCACAAACAAGTAAATAGTGGCATAACATTCTCGAATGCAAATGGAACTACAACAAGTAATATTAAGCAACAAAATATCAAATATGTATTATTTATTATCTAAATATATATATATAAAAAAAAAAAAAAAACGCTTCCGTAGCGCAATTGGGAGAACGACGGTACATTGCGCCCTTCGATTGGAATAGGCCTAAGTTCGATCCTCGTCGTGACGGGAGGAATCTTTATGTGGACTTTTTCAATCGAAGGTGAGGTAGCAGGGTTTTTTCTCCCGGAAAATACTAGTTGAGTTATGGTGATGGTGGGCGGTAGATAGTGTTGATTGATAGTAGAGGTGGAGACAGTTGTATAGTAGGTGTCCTCCCGCGATGAGTCTTCGGACTCCTTGGAGGTGTCACGAATAATAATAATAATAAAATATAAACAATACACGGATATTATAACACATATGCATTATACTGTATTTCATTCTGTAAATCAAAAACGAAACAGGTGAGAATTCTCTAAATAAACTCATCTTGCCAAATTTAACTGATGCTGGCAGATATACAAATGAGAGAGAGAGAGAGCACTTGTCATAAAATAATCGGTTAGCATATTTCAACAGCTCCAACCATATGGGATTACAGATCTAAAAACAATGCTTTATTGTTGGTTATTCTCACAGCAAAACAGTATGCAACCATTTGGGCTCTAGAGCAGTGTTTTTAAAACTGTCTGTAGTTGTTCCCGAAAGCATACAGACGTTTATAACTTGCATTACATGTAGTTTCTGGAAGGGGAAATCAGTTAATGGGGAAAATTCTAATTTTTATTAAATTGATTTAAATTCTTGGAACAGTTATGTTACTTTAATATTTGTAATATTATATATTGTCGTCTCGTTGCCGTAGTTCTTTGGCGTAAACTAAAAAACAAGAGCAGCAGCAGCATTTTTTGAAATAAAAACAAAGGCTGATAGGTGTGTCGAAATATACCCCCCCCCCCTTAGGGGAATAGAAAGTGGCACAAATGAAGTTACCTTTCTGTTCCGATCATTCACTTATTCTCCACTATTGCAAAGTCATACCCGATAGTGAAAGCTTCTGTAGCGCGATGGAAAAAAAAGTGCGTGGAAGAAAGAAACATATATCAGATGCTTTTGGCGTAGACGATTTTCATCTTCAGATGTGAGACAACTACTCTTCTTACAAAGGGTGAGGGTTTGAAACGGTTTGAAAGAATCTCCACAACAGAGTTTCTGGGTTATTTAACTTTTACCCTGCCCACAGTACTAATGTTCTATAGATTTATAGCTATTCGTGGACAGGACTGTCATTAAAAAATTCGCATTTCTTCCCTCCGATTTCTGAAGGGAAGAGTGCCGTTTTTTCTCCTCCACCTTAAATTTGCGTTACAGAAAAAGCATTAATAATATCAGCAGCTTAGTCCATTTTAAATTTAGCATTACGTTATATCATACTTTAAAAGCTCTCTCTCTCTCTCTCTCTCTCTCTCTCTCTCTCCCCCTCATAAGAATTACCCTAATTTATTGTTTCATAAATATACGCAAAACAATAAATTAATTTCAAAGACCCTCTCTGATTATCAAACTAGTTAATAAATAATTGCTATTTCCCATGAGCTAGCGAGTCATTCGTGTTGCATATAGTTAACGAAGGCAGTTCGGACAGGAAATCCTTCTTTGTACAAGAACCAGTACATTTCATTCCATCATTAACCAATGGAAAACGATTATATCTAATTATACATATAACTGCGTTCTACGAAATGGAAATGCACGTAACGTTCGTCTGACGGTCATGATTGAAATACATTACCCTGCCTGAAATGAGAACCTCAAAATGAAATAAAGTTGTTTACATGTTATTTACAAACTTTAGCCCTGGTGGGTATAGCAATATATTCTTTCTTAGCAATCTCAAGAAGAAGAACGCAGAGAATTCCATTTAACTCACATCAGCTAATGCAATTCGTTATAAGGCGGTATGAAAATATTAAGTATCATATTATCAATAAACAAACAAATAAATAAAGTAAATTAAAATAAATAATCGTTTTATACCCAAAGAATTATACAGAACTTACACAAATATGAAAAGCGAAAATCAATTAATAAATTAATTAAATGAAATAACAGGCAGTTGAGAGTATGCTATTACTGATATTCAGGTTTCTGATATTTATTCAGAAAATCAATGATGACTAAAATAGTAAATTTATTAGCTAAATTTAGCATTTTAGTGGTTAGCGAAAACTGCAAAGAATGTCATGGTTAATAAACCATAATATATTACCTCCTTCGTGATACTGTATTTCATGGTTACTTTTTTATGTTTCATTTTTAAGTGAAATTACCAAGCGCACTTTCACCTTTCAGTAAGTATTTCCACATGGCCGGTGGAAGCGGGCATGCGGTGCATGCGGGGATCGCTACGAAGGGGGCGCCGCCACCAGGACACGGTTCATAAGTTCATTTTCAAGAAAGAAAATTTTTATCATAAAAACAAAAAATTCTTAGAATGATCAATATTAAAATAAATAAGGCCGGATACACCGAATAAAAATTAAAAAAAAAAAAAAAGTATATATTGCCGCCTCTTTGATCAGCTGGCTGTTTACAATTTTGCCGCGAGAGCAGGCTAAATGTTTGCCTGCAGAATGTTGTGTCTATTGCAGTCTATCTAAAGTGAAACGGTGAACGGTTTTTATGCGCAGAAACGAATTTTGTTGCTAGTTAGCCAGTCATATGGTACGCATCTCAGTAGGCTACTGAGAGAAGCGCAGTGCGGCCTATTATTTCGTTGCTGTGTCGTGTTGTGTAATAATTTCTTGTGGGTATAAAATAGAAATGGAATCAAAAATTTAAAGAAAGTTATCCAGTGCATAAAATCGTAAGCGTCATGCTACGAAAGAAGCGGATATTAAGAAACAAACTGGGGTTCTTAATAAATTTGTTAAAATATTAAAATATTCTGATGCAGATTGTTACCAACTCGATACATCAGAAATTAGAGTTGAAGAACCGTGCATATCATCCAGTTTGCATGAAAGTACTATTGCAACTATTGAACAGGATAACAAGACGCATGATTTAAGTGAAAAAAATTAGGAGAAGATTTAGTTGTAGTTGACCACGAAACTAACACATTGTTAGTCTCTGTAAATTTAGAAGATCCAGGTGAATGGGGAAATATTGATGAAAAATTACGAGTTGTTTTAATTGAAATGGGGCCTGTTCAAAAGAAAAATATAATATATCTCAGAGATACATATGGTAGTAAGTTTGGCGACACGAACTATAATAGAAAAATGGAAAATGAGGAGCGCGTGCCAAGAATATGGCTCATTTATTCCGAAAATTTAAATTCTGTTTTTTTTTGCTTTTGTTGCAAACTTTTTGCACTTACTGAATCAAGTAGTCTTGTAGAAGGTAATAATGATTGGAGAAATGTAAGTACAACTTTGCATAGACATAACACTAGTTTAACTCACATGAAAAATTTTTTAAAATGGAAGGTACTTGATAAAAATTTAATAAACAAAACTACTACTGATTGCCAGACTCAAAGCATGTATGAAATGGAAAAGAAACATTGGACGAGTGTTTTTTTAGAACGCTTGATTGAAATTATGAAATGCCTTGGTAGCCAAAATTTAGCTTTTCGCGGATCATCTGATAAATTATATGAAATGAATAACGACAATTTTTTTTTAAATTAGTCGAACTCTTTGCGAAGTTTGATCCCGTTATGGAAAAATCATGTTGAAAGGGCCCTACAACGAAACACTAGATACACTATTTGAGTAAAAACAGACATAATGAAATATTTGAAACTTTAAGAAACGCAATCAGGGATACAATTTTATTATCAATTCGAAAATCTAAATATTATTCCATAATTTTAGACTGCACACCTGATACAAGTAAAACAGAACAAATAACCATTATTATTCGCTTTGTTTCCTGTGACAATGGAATTGTCAAGATCAGGGAAAACTTTTTAGTTTTTGTAGATATATCAGATTCCACAGGACGTGGTTTATGTGCAACAATAATGGAACAACTGAAAAAATGGAACATTCCCATTGAAGAAATGCCAGGTCAAGGTATGACAATTAGTGTTGCCAAATGAAAATTACTAAAAACAGCTAAATCTTAAAAAAAAAAAAAGCTGAAAAGAGCTGAAATGGAGTTAAAAATAAAAATTTGAAGCTAAAAGTTTAAAAGTAGTAGCTGATACTTTTAAGTCACTTACTGTATTCAAGTTGAAGTTATACTTGCGTATAAGTGGGCTAAATACATCATCCATGTTGTCTTCTGCGCTTAATTCACCGACGTTTTCATTTAGATTTTCAGCTTTATTATATGTGGCCATCGTTCCAATATTACTCAGTGTTGATGCTGGTAAATGATAGTCTGTACAGCACGCCTGAGGCCATACTTGACTGACAAAATAGCTGTCAGCATTGGCAATTCCATCTTGTTTCTTAATTTAGTTTTAACTACATTCATGGAACTAAAAATTCGTTCAATATCCGCATTAGAATTTGGCAGTATTAATAAATTTATTGCACACTGAGCAATTTCTTTAAATGGATTCATTCCAGATGCATCTTTATATTCTTGTACTTCAGTCCAGAATAGCTCAGTGTTTTCTATATTTGTCCATTTATTTAAGTGGATACTATTGTACTGGTATTCAGCAGCAGCAACATCTTTTTCTGTTCTCAGCATTATTTCTAAGATGGGAGTAGCAGGTTCTTTTATGTTTTAGGATATTGTCAACAGAAAAAGAAGACATCATTCTTAAAATATTCAAGTTTTCAGGCAACTTTTGCTTAAGCTGTTTGAAGACCTTTCTACTTCTAAGATTTCGCTCATCATTTTGCGTTATTTTCTTTTGTATCATCAACTCTGAAATTTTTCTTTCAAATCTGTAACCAGATTTGGACTGAGATCCAAATAGCCATCAATCTCTAACTCTAGAGGGTCGACTGTGGATGATGGTAGCACTATCATATTAGCAATAGAGCGAATCAAAGGAGAAAGGTCTTCAAACAATCTCATCTTATCCGCACTGTTAGATGCAAAAATTTTGTTAACTTGCTGAACTTGAACTAGAACAGGATGCAAAAATAAAAGGTACAACAGATTCCTTTCATCTTTGTACATCTCCCACAAAATTTGAGCTTTGTAACATTTCTCAGTCACACTCACGACTTCGAAGTGAGTGTTTAATTCCTCCAATGGCTGAGAATTCTGTCTACTGCAGGTTCAATGGAGAGCCACCTTGTTGCACAATTGCTTACAATTTTCAGAGGAGCATCATTTTCGTTGATAGTTTGATACAGCTCTTTGTATGCTGCTTGCCTTGAAGAAGAAGAATGTGAAAATCACTTATACGTTTCGGCAACTAAAAATTCTAATTTTCTTGGGAGAGATTCTGCACAAGTGTGAGACATTGCCAGTTTTAATGAATGGCATACACATCTAATTAAAATTAAGGAGGAAATATATGCCTTCAGTTGTTCATAAATTCCATTATTGGCACCAACCATAGCACTGGCATTGTCTGTACCGATTGCAATGAGATTTTTAATATCCAGTTTCTTGGTCAAGAGCTCTTTTTTTCAGTGCAGCCACAATATCGCTAGCGTCACACTTTTCTAGAACCACCATGCTCAGAAATGTATATAATTTTGTTGAATTTCCTGCTATAATAAATGATGGCCATTCCTAAAGCCTTATTCACTGTGATATCATTCGATTCGTCAATTAGCAAGCTGAAATTTTCATCTCCAATGTCCGCAATTAGATCTTCAAAATGCTCACTTAGGGTATTCTTTACAATTGCAGAGCACTTTGTTCGGTGCATTTTTACCTTTGGCATAATTTGACTGTCTAGGATGATATTTTTGCAAAGATCTACTAGATGATCACAACTGCTGAATGATGAGTGAGAACAAAGAAATAATGCTAACCTACCTTCAAAGTTCGCGGTCTCATCAGACTTTTTCACAAGCATATTTGTAATAGGAACAGCCTTATATGGAACTGCAGCAAGATGTTTCTTAGTTTCGCTATGCTTTACAAGCTGGCAATATTTAGCAGCTATATCACATCTGCAAAATTTACAGTGGCCTTTTGTAGCGTCACCAGGAACTTCACACAACCATTTACTAAACATTCCCATTTGCAACCACTCCCTCCTAAATTTTTTCTTGTAAGCTTTAGTTTTCTCTTTGCTCATTTTTGAAGAAGGGTACAGCGGTGCTATCAACTTTAAAACGACAAAATGGCAGATTGTTGGGCCACTTGACTGACTGACGTCATCATGCATTTGAAACGTGTACGATGCTCGTACCAAACGTACAATACAATTCCTTATCAAATGCGAACGTCTGGGAAACTTTTACAACAATTTCTTTCTTTAACATTAAGTTATAAAAACAACTAAAAAGAGCTGAAACGAGTTCTGAAGGAGCTACATTTGGAGCTAGGTGCGAAATTCAAATTTTTGGAGCTAGGGAAGGAAAAAAAGAGCTAGATCTAGCTCCAAAAGAGCTAAATTGGCAACACTAATGACAATGCGGCAAATATGAAAGGGAAAAAAATATGGGCTCCAAAATTTCGTTTTGAACAAAAATCCTCGAGCTTTTTACGTGCCATGTGCTGCTCATACTCTAAATTTAATCAGTAACGATGCAGCCAAAGTGAATGCAGATACAATTAGTTTCTTTGCAATTATTCAAGAAATATACAATTTCTTTTCATTCTCTTACAAACATTGGGCAATACTTTTAAAGTTCGTAAAAAATTTAACATTGAAACAGCCATCAAAAACGCGATGGGAAAGTAAAATTAATGCAATCCGCCCTCTACGATATCAGTTAGGAGAAATTTACGATGCACATGTTGAACTTTTAAATAATGAAAATTTTAATAAAGAAACTCAGCATGAAGCACAAACATTATGTGCTAAAATAAAGGACTACAAATTTATTTGCTCTCTTATAATTTGGCATGATTTACTTAACAAAATAAACCTGTGAGTAAAATGCTTCAAGACAAAAATATGAACATTACACTTGCTTTACAATCTATCGAAAACTTAAAAATATTCTTACGAGAGTATCGATCAGATACAAATTTTAAAGAAGTTCTAAAAACGGCAAAAGAACTGAGTGAAGAGATGGATGGAGAACAAAAATTTAAAACTGGTACGGAAGTTCGATGACGAAAGGCGACACGACAATTTAACTACGAGCATCATGACAAAACGCCACAATCGCCAGAAGATACATTTAGAGTGAATGAGTTTTATACACTTCTAGACGTTGCAATGTGTTCGTAAATAGAACGCTTTGAACAACTAAAAACACATTATGATAATTTCAATTTCTTGTATAGATTACTACAAATTAATAACGAAGATTTACGAAAAAATTGTGACGATTTAGAGATTCTCTTGAAGGAGGCGACAATAAAGACGCAATAGAACTATATAACGAATTATGTGCTTTCCGGGATATTTTTCGGAAGATAATTTAAATATTCAAAAACCTTTCGATATTCTTAATTTTATTGTGTCCAATAATTTATTTTTCCCTAATTTTCAATTGCTTTAAGAATACTATTAACCTCACCTGTTAGTGTAGCGAGCGGTGAACGTCCCTTTTTCCAAGTTGAAATTGATTAAAAACTACTTAAGAACAAGCATGTCACAAAAAAGGCTTGTTATTACTTTGGCGTTAATAGCTATTGAAAATGATATATGTGCGGAATTAGATGTTAAGACCATTATTTCTAATTTTGTGAATATGAAATCAAAAACCCTAAAATTTTAATTTAAAAAATTTGAAGTATATTCATAAATATAAAGAAAATAAATTAAATTTCAAGTAATTTAATTTATTTTCTGTCATTCTGTAAAGATGTTATTTTTTTGTTATTTCGTATTTTCTCATCTATCTTGAGTTTCTTTTATTTTCCTAAAAGATAGTTCCACTCATAAAAATTATTAAAAAATTTGTACAAGTTACTAAGAATTTACTAACTTGTAAAATGAAAGAATTTTTTAAACTTTAGTTCAAATAAATTTTAACTTTAATTAAAATTCATTTTAATTTTGTTAGCGATTCGGGTCGGTGAGAAGGCTATAATACCTGTATCATTATATTCAACGATTAAAGTGAAGTGGCTTTGTCAAAATTTACTATAACTTTTAAGAATTTTTTGAATATTCGGGTTTTTAACGATTATCCTGCCTAGTCAACACCCCCGGTTCGTTACATTTAGCGAACCAACGTGTGGCTGTTCTGTCAAAATTTATTTAAGAAATTTCAAATAATTTAAATTTTTATTATCATAAAAGAACCACACGCCCGCTTAGGTAAAAATTCCACGCGGGCAGCAAAGACCCTAGCGCCGGTTCTGTATTTCTATATCTTAATATCCCAGAAATATTACCTTCAGTGACTTTCAGTTTTTTATTTATACGTTTGCACAAAGAAGAGTTTTACAAACGCCCATGATTTATACAAGACTAATAATTTCGAACTAACTTCTTATCCTGCTCTTTCATTCTATCTATTTTTGTAGTGTGAAACAGTCTTCTTACACTGTTTTCTCCGGGGACCAAATTCTACAACCTTTATTTATTCAAGAAATAACAATTAGCAGAATCCTACTTTTTTACTGGTGGGCTATAGATTCTGCAACTTGTCTTGTGTTGGATTCAACAAAAAAAGAAAGAAAGGCATACGATTTCGAAGCAAAAACATCAGATAAACAGCAAAATCACTAAAATAATAATAATAATTTTTTCCCACGTCATTAAGTGAATAAAATGTGTATAAATAATAATACTAATCATGTATTTTACATTTTTTCAAACAAAAATATCTCTGTCTGTCTTAACACAGTTAATGTGAAAAATATCGTTAATGTTTTTCATATTAACGATATTGGAAGTGGAATAATTTTATATAAATATACACATAATTCTTTCCTGCATTTTGTCATTTACATTTATATTTAATCTGCAGTTCATTTTAATTCGCCAATTATATTTACAGTTTATTTTTTTTTTATTTTCAGTAATAAATGCTGAATGCATTCATTTCACTTTTTAACATTGCAATTTTTTGAATCAATAATAATAATAATAATAGTAACTTTTGGCAAAGTTTATTATCCTCTTCACATGTACAGAATATTTACAATTATACAATTCAAATAATACTATTACATTTTTGTTCACTACAAATAATCATTACGTAATGTTAAGTGGATATCTTATTTAAATGAGTATAAATATAAACTAACAATGCATTTTACATTTTTCCCATATTTACAATGATTCATTTAATGTGTTGAGAGAGATAGAGAGAGAGATTTCATATTAACGATACTGGTTATGGAATAATTTCATATAAATATACATAATTTTTTTCTGCATTTTGTCATTTACCTCTATATTTCAATCTAAAGTTCATTTTAATTCGCAAATTATATTTACAGTCTATATTTTGCTATTATTTGAATAATACTTTTTAACATTTTATTATTTCTCAGATAAATTGCATACATACATACAATAAATTATATATACATATATATAATATATAATATTTATAATATATTACATGAACACAATTGTGCATAACAGATACTTGCACGTACATAATATATTTTTAAATAATAATAATAATTTTTTTGTTAGAATAGAATAAGTTTATTGTCATTCATATATACATATATAGAGTATTTACAAATATATAATTCAGATTAAGTACAAATATAAATATATAAACATATACAAATTATAATAAGAATGCTGCATTTTTTTTTTTTTGCAATTTTACTAATGTATTTACAATAGATAAAAAAGATTTTTTTATAATAATGAAATATTTTTAGAGTAAGTATGTTGATTTCTAAAATGTTTACACAATTACAATAATCATCTTTAGTGATATTCCAACTTGTAATTTTTACAAAATTTAGCATTAAGTGCTGCATATGTGATTCATTTTCTACATTGCATTTCAATTAAAATTTTGACAATAATACAGTAATCCCTTGATTAATGCTCCCCGATTAGTGCGTTTTCGATTAGTGCTTCATTTATTTCGATACTCAAATTTTTGTGAGCCTCTAATTAGTGAGCCTCTAAAGTTCGATTAGTGCGCCTATATACATCTTAAAAATAAATGTTACAGATTTTAAAATTTTTTTTACCTATACATTTTTATGGCTAACTATTTTAAAAAATCACACACCAGAATGAAATAATTTAGTTACCGATTTAAAACAGTTTACAGAGTTATTTTTAATGACTACACTACTTCCATGTACACCATATATACTATGTTCCAAATTTTTACTGCCAAAATTTATGTCGTCGAGACCCTTCTACACTTCTGTGCATGTCATAAAAAAGGAGAATCCATTCGAATAATAAAAAACTCATCCCAGAATAGTCTTCTGGGATGAGTTTACACGTCGGAAAATTAACTTCTCTTTTATGATCATTGTAGAAAGTTCATTTTTCACTTGGTTAGACTATAATGAATTTAGTTTAATCCAAGTGTGAGCAAACAAAGTTTGCGCCTGAAAGTATCTTCAGGACTGGGGTAAGGTAGTACAACACCGGGAAACTCGTTGCAAAGGTGGAGCAAGTTAACATCACTTATATCTCAGTATCTCCCATAATGCAAACCGTCTGGGTCTGGCTCCCACTGAAGAGACCTCACTAAAGGTCGAAACTAGTTGTGGGTAGTGGCCCTCCCCTTAATGCATAACATTATACATATCTGCAAGGAGATGTGTTTTTCATTATGGGAGATACTGAGATAGGAGTGATGTTACCTTGCTCCACCTTTGCAACTAGTTGCCCGGTGTTGTACTACCTTACCCGAGTCCTGAAGATACTTTCAGGTGCAAACTTTATTTGCTCACACTTGGATAAAGGATTAAACTAAATTTATTATGATCATTGTAGTTTTTAAAATAGTAACTATTTTACTTGTATAACAGTTGGGAAATTTTATCTATAAAGCACGTGATAGTTGTTACTTGTCATCGAAAATTGAATGCGAAGCATTACGAGTGGAAGTGCCCACACTGTAAAGAAAACAAAGGAATGCCGCCTTTAACGGCAGGCGGGAAACAGCCAACCCAGCAATCTACATCAGAGGAAATGAAAAACAAGGAATACTATAAAGGAAACTCAGGTAAGCCCACTTTGAATGTATTACTTGAAAATAGATTACAAAACCTAAAAGAAGGTTTAATTGTAAAAATCCGATGTTGCCAAAATAAATTATCTTAAAACATCGACTTTTTTACAGTAGGAATTCACCTAAATTTTCTTGTAAAAATGTATATTTTAGTTCTCTATGTAAAGCTATCTGTATAAAGAGCAAAATAAGCCCAAAGGGAATTAACTCGCTCATTGTTTTTGAAGGGATATAGAAGTATTGAAACCAAGAGCATCGCCCGTTTCGGCATGTCTTTTGAAGATTGGTTGGAAGACCCATCGCAGGTGACCTTCAAGGTCAATATTGAAAGGGGCCTCATAATACCTGATAATAATAAGTGACATGAATATAAACATTAGGAACATAAATAACAGCACAGCACAATACCTAAACCTCTTACCAGCATATAACATAACCCAATCGATACAGTCTCATACACGAGAAGAGATAGTCGAAAATACAGTCATTTCATCCTGTATTGACCACATAAATATACGGGCCCCCTCCAAACAGCTATACAGCAGCTGTCATAACGTGAAAACTGACAGACCATTATGTCACTGCATTATAGTTACAAACTGAAACCAGTACCCTTAAAATCTGAGACAACAGAACAGTATTATAGCATTCCTAAACGAAACAATACTAAATGACGAAATCAGAAAAACATACTGGATGCAGATAGCATCTTTAGACTCTGCAGACGCTGTATATAATAATCTTAAACTTGCATTTAATAAAATATATAGCAAAGCATTAACAAAAGTAAAAAATACTTTCCTAAACTAAACAGAATTCATGGATAACAGACAACATATTAACAGATATACAAAGAAAATATGACCTATGGAAACAACTTAAGAAGTCGCATGACAATACCGTTTTACAAGATGAATATAGCAGAAAACGGAATCTCTTAACAACACAGATTAGAAGTGTAAAAAGAACTATTATAAAAACAAATTAACAACAGCTCAGAACGACATAAAGGAAACCTGGCACCTGATCAATAAATTGCTGAACAATACACACAAAACCACTGCCTCAGAAACAACAAAACAAAACTTTGCTTGCAAGTCCAAAACTCTCAAACAGTCTCTCCGCATACAAAGTATTATTCTCTACTAGGACCATGGCCAACCCAGTCATGTGGTTCCCCACATTAACAAAAGAAGAACCGTCACTTGTAATTCAACAAAGTAACCTTAACAAAGGACCAGGAATAGAGGGAATCAGACCAAAAGACAATCGGTAAACACTCAACTAACTTATGTCCAGTTATACTAAAACTGTTAAATGAAATCTTCAATACGGGACACATGCCCGAAACACTAAAGACTGCATTAATCACTCCCAACATAAACATTCAAAAAGAAACATTATAAGTAATTACAGACCCATCATCACATTGCCTGTAACCAACCAAATCATGGAGCGCATTGTGTATTGCAAACTCTTCACACACATTGAAAAATCCCAAATCTTCCCAAAAACACAATATGGCTTTCAAAAAATAAATTATAAAAAAAAATCAACTAACGCCTATGTTGTTCCCGTATAGGGAGTAGGCGGGGCCGTTTACCCTATCTAACTTTTGGAGACTGAGTGGGCAGTTCAATCTCCACTGGTAGCCAATCAGAGAGATAGCTGGCCCAAGGCTCTCACTGATTCATCGGTATGCAGTGAAGAAGGCGGCAAGCTAGTGCCGCCATCTCGTGGTCTCTAACCCTAACACAATATTTTTAATGTGTGAAAATAGTGTGGGTTCTACGGTCGATTTTCTTGAGTTTACGGGATGAAAAACCCGAGTTTACGGGAGAAAAAACCCGCTAGCCCGTGCCAGAGATCGACTTACTCGGGAGCCGGCCGAAAAAAGGCTTAGAAAAATTTCTTCTAGTCGGCGACTAGATTTGAACCACCAAATCCTTTCTTCGTGCAGTCAAGCGCTGTAGAGTGCAAACCACTTCTACTGAGCTATACAGATTATTATTATTATTATTATTATTATTGGAAACTCCAAGGAGCCCTTAGACTCATCGAGCGAGGCCCTAAACATCAGGTTAAGATCCACTATTCAACATCCATGCAGTATCTATCATACTTTGCCTTGAACTCATTCACAGTCATGGCACCCACAACAGACTATGGTAACTTACTCCACTCATTCACCACTCTCCAAGTAAAAAAACTAGTTCTAACACCTTTGCTAACCACACTCTTTCCCAGTTTCCATGGATGGCCCTAGTCCTCCCACCACCAGTCCTGTTCTGAAAAATATTCTCTGAATTAATCTTATAAAAACCCTTCAGTAATTTGAAGGTCTCAATCATATCATCCCTTTTCCACCTATCAACCAATTTCTGCAACCTGTTCTCATAAGGTTTATTCCATAGACCTGCTACATTCTTGGTCACTTGCCTTTGGATCCTCTCCACCTCCTCCCCATCAAGAAGAAACCCTGAGGCCCAGATCTGGACACAGTAGTCAAGATGGGGTCTTATCAAGGGTCGATACAGAGGAACAATAACTTGCTTGTCTCTGCTCGTCAAAGTATTCTTCAGTAACCAAGTGATTTGATGAGCTGATTTAGCCACTTTTGCAATGTGTCCCCTAAACGTCAACTCCCTATCCACCAACACTCCCAAATCCCTGGCCTCGTCAATCTCTTGGAGTACAGTTCCACCAATGTGGTATACTGCTGCTAATCATTTTACCCCAAAATGCATAACCTTACACTTTGCCACATTAAATTGACATCCATTCTCCTTAGCCCAGTCTTCCAATCTATCCAAACCATCCTGCAAAATTTTGACATCATGTGCATTCACTGTTGCTCTATCCAACTTTGTATCATCAGCAAACAAATGAGCAGTTCCTCTCAGATCCTTTCCTATATCGTTAATGAACAAATTAAATAGCAGTGGTCCAAGAACAGAACCCTGTGGCACACCACTAGTCACAGGTCGTCTTTTGGACTCTTCCCCGGAATAAACTACTCTCTGCTATCTTTCCATCAACCACCATCCTATCCATCTCACCAACCCTATATCCAACCCCATATGCTGCAGTTGGCTGATTAGAATTCCATGTGGTATCTTGTTAAAGTCCTTTGCAAGGTCCACCAGTATCACTGTATACCCGTTACCCTTATCCACTTCAGCCATAACTGTGTTATAAAACGTGAGCAAGTTAGTGAGGCATGATCTACCCTTCACAAAACCATGCTGTCCCCCATACAGTATCCCATTTTCGTCTATCCATTCCTGTATTTTTCACTTGGCTACTTTCTCCAAAACCTTGCCAACGACTCCTGATATGCTGATCGGTCGGTAATTTGCAACAGCAGTTTTGGAATCTCCTTTATGCAGTGGAACTATTTTCCCCTCTCTCCACCCCCTCGGGACTAACTCAAATTAAACAAAATGGTCAAGGGCACTGAAAATTCTTTAGCCGCTTCACGTAAGACGCGAGCTGGTATACCATCCAATCACACAGATGTATTCACATTAAAGTTTTGTAATATACTATTCACCTCCATTTCATTCACCTCAATTCCCATATAGCTATTGGTTCCTTCATTCCTGCAATATCACCACCTGGTTGATATAATCTTTCAAAGTGCTTGCTCAGTAATTCCACTATATCAACTGATTCATTTACCTCCCTACCATTGGCATTCCTTAAAATCATTCTGCCGTATACATTTTCCCTTTTACTTGCAGCATATCGAAAAAACTGTTTGGGATTCTCTTTAGCTTGCATGGCTAATTTCGTTTCATAATCCACTTTTGCTTTTCTTACTACAATCGTTACCCTTCTGGCCTGTGCTTTATACTGTTCGTGTGCCTGCAGGTCACATTTCTCCTTAAATTCCCTCCACAGTTGTTTCTTTTTTTTTATGCAGCTCGAACTTAATGGTGTTATTCATCCATTTAACCCCTACTTGATTTATTATCCGGACTCTAGGTATATATACAATCAGCCATTACCTCCTTCAAACGCTCCTTTACCGCTTCCCATGCACTATTACCCTTCTGGCCTGTGCTTTATACTGTTCGTGTGCCTGCAGGTCACATTTCTCCTTAAATTCCCTCCACAGTTGTTTCTTTTTTTTTATGCAGCTCGAACTTAATGGTGTTATTCATCCATTTAACCCCTACTTGATTTATTATCCGGACTCTAGGTATATATACAATCAGCCATTACCTCCTTCAAACGCTCCTTTACCGCTTCCCATGCACTATCAACCTCCAGCCCTTGAAATTTTACATGCCATGACACCGAACCAAGCAATCTCCTGAGCTTGTCATACTTACCAGCCTGGAAATTCCACATGTACCCTGTCTTAATTGAAAATTCCACGCATTTAGCCACCTCCCAGGTCAAGACCTTATGATCACTCTCACCAATTGGTGGCAACGTGGTCATATTCAATACAGTCAAATTCTCAGATGGAATTACTAGGTCGAGCACTCTCGAACCCCCTAGTATATTCCATTGCTGCGGTCTCAGATAGTTATCCCTTAATAACTGCATAAAATTTAAGTCCTTCCTCCCATGTGTCCTCTCCTCCTTCCAATCAATGTTACCATAGTTAAAATGTTAAAATCACCCCTAGGCAAAGAAAATGTAGGTACCCCTACACATTGTCTCTCTATATATAATTTGTCATATTGACACAAGCACACGTACACCTACACATGTGGATTATAAAAATAATATCATTATGAACATTAAAAAAATTATTAATCAAAACCAATACATTTGTATACATATATGATTACTATCTATACATATATCACATATATGATATAAGATGTAGCAAAATCTGGCAACCCGAAGTCTTAGCGCTCCTAGGCGATTGCTTAGGTTCACCTAATGATAATACCGGCCCTGCTCCTGGAAGATTTCACAGACTTAATAAACGCTGCATTAGATAAAAACAGAATAGTACTAGTCATTTTTATTGACTTAACAAAAGCATTTGACACAATAACACAACCTTGTTGAACAAACTAACTATCGGAATTGGAAGTCATCTACTCCAGTGGTTCAAGAAAGCACATCACACGTATAGGATCAGCGCACAGTAAAGAGGTACCAGTAACCTGTGAATTCCCCCAAGGAGCTGTTCTATCTCTCATTCTGTTCAGTATATATACACACACGACATTTGCCATCTTTCTCTAAAAAGTAAAATCTTCCAATAGGTAGAACGACACGGCCATAGTATCCATTCACAACAACGCATATATCGCTTATACAAATACGCAACACGACATAAATCAAATCACTAACCGGCTAACTGAAAACGGCATATATATATAAACCCTGAAAAAAGAAAGCTAATAATATTCAAAAGCCCCCATACCCTAACCATAGAAATTAAATATCTCACTACCCGACATCTAACCTTCTGTACACAAAGTACTGATCCTAAAACCACACACACACACACATATATATATTCATGCTTTCTATATACTAACAGAGATCCGAGAATTAGAATATATAATGAAATTTATTGAAATACACAACATCTTTCATCGAGTTGGCCGACTTCTTCAGGCGTAATAGAAAATAGAAAGTTAATAAAAAACACTGTAAAGAAACATTGAATCACTATAAAACCAAAAATTATAAAATCGACTATTTCAACTGGGGCTACAGTCTGTGTTAAAGTTCTATTGCTAGAAACATGTACGTCAATATCTGACAGTAGAGCTAAAAGAGTCAGGCAAATTATAGCTGAGGTTACTGTTTATATGAAGAGGGTCCATGACAATCTCTTTAGACTCGATTATACGGCGTTCTACCTCGTCGTAGCATATGTGCAGATTTGAAGTTGTTGTCCAGTTTATCTCATGTTGGCGGCCTTCATTATTTGGGTTAACCGAAAACAGGACATGGCTTGAGAGGGCACTAGCTCTAGTTCTTTTGTAAGCGATGTCTCTTTGGTGTTCCTCGAGACGTAGGAGGATGACCTTTTCCGTTTGACCATAGTGTGGTTTCCCGCAGTCACATGTGATTTTCTACACACCTGGGAATTGTAAACGGTTGTGAGCTTGTTTGTGATTGCTTAAACTTGATCTCAGTTTGGGAAGAGTGGAGAAGAACCCTTCCCAGACTTTTTTTATGTTAAACTTTCTTAAAATTCTACTCAGTTTCTTGGAGAGCGTGCTGATGTATGGCAAGCAGATATAGCCTTTGGGGTGGTCCTCTATTTCTACGTTGTTTAGTTGACGGTCATCCTGCGTTACCACGTTATTTTTGTTGACGGTGGTATAGTGTTTATTGATACTTTTTGAATAGTAGCCATTGTTTTTGAAAGTCCTTTTAAGATGTTGTAGTTCATTTTTTAGTTCCTCTTCATCTGACAGTACAGATCTGGCACGATGCACTAGAGTTGAGATGATGCCCATCTTCTGTGTCGGATAGTGATGTGAGGAAGCATGCAGGTATCTGTCTGTGTGTGTATTTTGCTAAAGATGGAGATTTTTATGGGCCCAGGTGTTTTAGTATGTTTAACGTACAGAAAACATAGAGATCCATTTTCTTCCATCACCATGGTTATTTTGATGTTTTGATGGAAGTTGTTTAAGTGATTGAGAAAAGTTTGAAGATTTTCAATACCGTGTTCCCAGATGAGGAATATGTCATCCACATATCTAAGCCAAAGTTTTGTCTTAAAAGTAGAAGAGGAGATTGCCTTTTATTCAAAGTCTTCAAAAAAGATATTCGCTAATATTGAAGAGAGGGAGCTGCCCATTGCTAATCTTTTCTCCTGTTTGTAAAGGTTTACCTTCAAATTCAAAGTAGCCAGAGTTAACACAATGTGATAACAGAGAAAACATCTTCTTTCAAATCTTGTTACTTAAAATATGGAAAACTGCTTGCGTCGGAATGTTTGTAAAGAAGGCTACTACGTCAAAGCTCACCATGATGTCAGAAGACCTGAGTTCCATATTCTTAATTTTAGAGACAAAGTCTGTTGAGTTTTTATATGAGAAGAAGATTTTCCTGCAAAAGCTTTTAAGGATGATGCCAGATATTTTGATAACCTATAGGTGGGTGAGTCAATGCTATCTACTATAGGTCTTAGTGGGTAGTTTTCTTTGTATACACTTTGGAGACCATATAATCCAGGAATGAGTGGATGTAATGAACGAATAGAAAGGCGTGTGTTTCTTAGAAGTTCTGTGGCTGTTTGTAGAAGGTTATTAGTTTTGTTGTGTATTTCTCTCGTTGGGTCTCTATCAATTTCCGAATAAGTATACGACTCTAACAATGTTAAGATTTTTTTCCCAGTAGTCTGTTTTATTTAGAACTGCAGTTGCATTCCCCTTGTCAGCTTGTAAGATTACGACGTCTTTATTTTTCTTTAGATTTTTGATTGCAAGCCTTTCAGTAGGGGGGGGGGGATATTATCAGAAGGAGGTTTCGCATTATTGAGTCCATAAAAATCTCCATCTTTAGAAAACATACACACACAAACAGATACCTGCATGCGTCCTCACATCACTATCCTGCACAGAAGATGGGTATCATCTCAACTCTAGTGCATCGTGCCAGATCTGTACTGTCAGATGAAGAGAAACTAAAAAATGAGCTACAACATTATCTTAAAAGGACTTTCAAAAACAATGGCTACTCTTCAAAAAGTATCAATAAACAACTATACCACTGTCAACATAAACAACGTAGTAACGCAGGATGACCGTCAACTAAACAACGTAGAAATACAGGAACACCCCAAAGGCTATGTCTGCTTGCCATACATCAGCACGCTCTCCAAGAAACTGAGTAGAATTTTAAGAAAGTTTAACATAAAAAAAGTTTGGGAAGGGTTCTTCTCCACTCTTCCCAAACTAAGATCAAGTTTAAGCAATCACAAACAAGCTCACAACCATCTAGAATTCCCAGGTGTGTAGAAAATCACATGTGATTGCGGGAAACCACACTATGGCCAAACGGAAAAGTCCATCCTCCTACGTCTCGAGGAACACCAAAGAGACATCGCTTACAAAAGAACTAGAGCTAGTGCCCTCTCAAGCCATGTTTTCGGTTAACATAAATAATGAAGGCCGCCAACATGAGATAAACTGGACAACAACTTCAAACCTACAGATATGCCACGACGAGGTAGAACGCCGTATAATCGAGTCTAAAGAGATTGTCATGGACCCTCTTCATATAAACAGTAACCTCAGCTATAATTTGCCTGACTCTTTTAGCTCTGCTGTCAGATATTGGCGCACTCGTGAAATCACACGCGCACAGGTTTCTAGCAATAGAACTATTATGTTCCTCAGATTAGCTCTGCAGAAGCTTCGAGGAAGAAAGCAGAAATACCACCCAAACAAACAAACAAACAAACAAACAATTGTATCAAAAAGAATGTACTCAGTAACTTGTATACTGAATTTTTGTAGAGAGGTAAAATATCTGTATTAAATACAAAATCTATAAAAAATATTGACCAAAGGAGAAAAACTATGCATATTAATCTAAATCATTCCGTTATTATTATTACTATTGAAGTCTGAGTTGTATTACAGCATTGTATAGTGAATTGTATACACATTCCAATCCACATGTAAATACGGTTGATAAATATTTAATTAATGTTTTTTTATATAAATATGATAGGGCTAAATGGCCTCGCCTAGTCCCGATACGGGAATAAAAAGGCGTTAGCTGAATTTTTTTTTTTTTTATATTTATAAAGAATTAAGTACTCTGCATTTTGTACTGAATCTTTGTACTGAACAGAAAATATTTCATTTACAGATACATAAATACTCTGCATTATATATATATCTATATATACTAAACCTTGTCATTGTGAAAAAATTATTATTATTATTTATAGGAAAAGTTGACATTAATTAACAACAAAAAATCAGCTAACGCCTTTTTATTCCCGTATATAGGGAGTAGGCGTGACCGTTTAGCCCTGTCTAACTTTTGGAGACTGAGTGGGCAGTTCAATCTCCACTGGTACCCAATCAGCGATAGCTGGCCCAAGGCTATCACTAATTAAGCGGCACGCAGTGAAGATTGGCGGCTCAACAAGTGCCGCCATCTCGTGGTCCCTAACCCTAATACTCGTCTTTTTAATGTCTGAAATAATGTGGGTTCTACGGTCGATTTTCTTCAGTTTACGGGACGAAAAACCCGGGGTTGCTAGACTTTATCCTTTATTATGAATATATGAAAGCTGATCAAAGTTATCTTGGGCCAGTTTTTTTAAAAAAAATTATAGATATTGGAGTGAGAACAATGTAAGTTATTTGGCAATATTTCCTGATAGTACTCTCCTGAAAATAAAAGTTGCCAGCTTGTCTCAGTTATAAGTGAACGGATTTAAAGTGTATGTACAGTTTATTTTTTTACACTGTTGCACTGTGAAATAGATACACTGTAGGCACAAAATGTGCACATCAATTCATCTGTGAACTTGTGAAAATGCTAAGATGGTTACAAAAGCATACGAAATGTTGCAATAAGCATTTGGAAAAAAATGCTGTTAATCCAAAGCATTTGAGTTCTCAAATTTCAAGGTAATGGTGATCACTTTCTCCGATACAAAGGATTGGTGTATCAGGAATTCTTTTCTTGAATGCTACACCATGAATCAGATTGTTTCAAGAATAATTCCTTGATGTCTTTAAAATGTAGTTTATCAGTAATGACTTTCTGACACCTGGTGTCTGTACCATGACACTGTGCCATGTCAAGTGTCCTTGAACATTAGGACTTTTAATTCAGTGCAAAATTTTTGTGATTGTTCACATACCTTACTTATTAGAATTGGCAGTCAGCCACTCCTTTCTCTTCCTCAGGCTGAACAATACATCCATAGCATCTTGATATAATGTAAATTATATCGAGATGCTATGGATATACAAATAAAACATGAAAGTTTCAAATCATTCCTAAACAGGCCTACCAGAGATGCATTTAACATGGAAGAATTACTTCCAACAATTAAGAGTAATACTTTGAAAAGAAATAACTCAAGGTAATTTGCAGTTGCTTTAAAATAGCAGATGATAAAATTCTCACCTGGATATTTTTGATCAGTCTTTACACTAGCACTCCTACCAGGGCCGTACTTACACTTTACCCGAGGCAGGCGGGGATCCGAGGCGCCACAGTGCTCCTGGGGCATTCATTGTTTGGGAGCCCTTAATTGGTCCTAATTTTTCAGGGGCCCCAGCTAGAGCCTTGTACGTCTGTGCATAAGTACGGTCCTGACTGCTTCCAAAACACAGTCCTGTCTTATTACCTAGAAAGAAAGATTCTACTTCATTTCATCTTACTTTTGATAATGTTGTGTATAATAAATATATAAATATGCTAAATTACTAGGAGTAGGATGTTTTCATAAAACATATATCATGTACTTTCACTTGACAAACTCAATTTCAATGATATCATTTCATTTTAAAGTTTGTTTACTGTTTAAATCTGCATTATGAGATATATAGGAAAGCAGTTATCAAATATTAATTTTTATTGAAGAAATATAAGAATGTCTCCAAGTCTACAGATTTCGGACATGAAATTTGTTATTAAATACTAACGGCGGCAGGAAAAAACAAACAAAACACGATTTCTTCTTTCCCTCTTTATTTGTGTATAATCAGTGCAACAAAAATGAAATAAAGAATCTTCTTCTTCTTTCTTAAAAAAATTATGCAGTATTGTGTCTAAAAACTATATAATCAACGTTATACGACATTATTATTTATTGTATTATTATTATTATTATTATTTTGTGACACCTCCGAGGAGTCCAAAGACTCATTGAGGGGGAGGGCACCTACTCAACAACCCTCCGTCTCCGCCACTTAATCCACTTACTCTACCGAACCACCACTACTATCATTATCTACACTAACGCATCTCTACTGGCCACAACTACTAGTATTTCTGTTTGTAAAGTGCGCGTGTTCTGAAGAACGATTTTTCTGTATGCGGTATGAAACATCCGCGTTTCCTGGAGGAAAAAACTGTGCTTCCTCCATATGAGATCGGCTAACTCACTTTCAATTGAAAATTTTCCATATAAAGATTGCTTTCGTCACGACGAGAATCAAACTTAGGCCTTTTCCAATTTTAGAAATATTTTAAATATCGTAACTTATTTGTCATTGTGATGAATTTCGTATTTAGTAAATCGATATGCTAGAGCAACTGGGAGAAGAATGATATTTCTAATTGCGCTTTCATCTCGATTTACTAAATACAAGATTCATCACAATGATAGATAAGTTGCGATATTTATTTTTAAGATTGCTGTATATCAATCTGATTATACCAAAATTCTCTGCTAAAAATTTACTAATTTACTAACGCACAATTTACTAATTTCAATAACATTTAGATGTAACTTTATTTCAATTTAATTTTAGTTTATTTCTGCGTGTTTTCTGGAGTTAAACTTAAATTCAAAATTTGAGTAAGGTTAAAATTAAATATGAAAACGGTGGTAATCATATTTCCATATCTACGCATAGTATATAATTAAATTCTTATACTTCTTTCTGAATATAGAGCAAAAATAGAAAGTATTTGTTAGTCAGTCAGTAACTATTATGTGAAATCTCTCGAGTATCCATAGATAGATTTGTGTTATTCTATAGCTGTTATTCTATTCTATCTCGTGGCTATGACTATGATTATTCTCAGAATTATAACTTTTTTTTTTTGTTCACCTAGAACCGAAACTATGATTTGGTGACATCATTAGACCTGCGAAGAGGTGGTGTACTCCTGAAAAACTACACCCTATCCCAGCTCAGCAACTGTTGGAAACCGTCTTGTATGATTCTCTAGCGATGGTGGACTCGTTGGATCGGGTTGGTTACCTTGAAGGGGACGAATGCAATAACTCTACAATGAGAAGTTACGAATGTGGTCTGCTTTAAGCTATAGATTTTCTGTTAGAATATTCTCAGCAGGGAGGATAAGGCAGGTTATTATGTTAACTATATGTGATAGTGTGCAGATTCGTGCATTTGCTGAAATATCAAATTAAAGTGAGCCTTCTAATGTCCGAATCCGTGGCAGCTCTGACCTGACGAGCCAAACTCCATCGCTGCACATATTGGCCGATTATCTCTATGGCTACAGGTTATATGGAGTGGCAGAGTGCAACATCCTTAACCCTCTGCCTAAAGAACCTAATTGTGAAAAACCTTCACAATTAGGTTCTTTATGTGGGACTATAACTGAAGTAATCATTGCAACTATACCGTTAGGGGCTCGCCGGTGAAAGCTAGCCGGAGTTGCTTTCGTAGTCCGCTTGAAAGGGTAGCAACATGTCATCAATTTAGAATATGTGGTCGTTGTTTCCTTCGCCGTGCCATTCAGGTGTGATGTGTGGCACCAAACTTTCTTTCTGCAAAAAATTATATGCAGACGACCCTGGTACTGTTTTTTTGTATCATGCATAGAAGAGTATCCACCATAAATCGATCTATGAGACTTGTCTTCTCACTTGGTGTGGTTTTATTTTTAGAATTAAGTGTTAATATCAATAGCTGGAAAAAATAATTTCATAAGAAGAGTAAACGTGGGTATCCTATAACTTATGAGATGACAGAAGAATGCATATATTAATTACTGGAAGTTGCAAACTGTATCACAGAATGCTAAAAGAGAATTGTTTAAATTATTAAAAGAGGTCCTGTGTAGCTCGCTGGAAGTGCTGTGTACCGTTCCGAAGAAAGAAAGGCGTTGTAAGTTCTATTCTAGTCATCGACTAAAGCAACTTTTGCTATTGTTTATCGACCGATTCCCGAGTTAGTCCAGCTCTGGCACGGGCAAGGGGAATTTTTCTCCCGGAAACTTTATTATTATTATTATTATTATTATTATTATTATTATTCCCATGGAGTCAAAGACTCATCGAGGAGGTCCTTTTGACATACACACAGCTCATGATACCGCACATTAAACAAACTCAAATTCTCTGCAAACACACTCACAGATAAGGTATTCCAATCATTCCAACTCTGCATGCAAAAATCTGCAACCTGCTTCTCACTTCCCTTCTGGAATCCAATCTGGAATTTCGTTAACATCCAATCTAGTGGGATGTGCCTGACTTGGAAGTTTTCGAAGTCTTAGTCTTACTTTGGCTCTTACTAGGTGATGATACCACAGTCTGCTCCAGGACAAGTATGTACCTGAAAGATTCTTGTCTTCCACCACTGGAGAGCCAGGATTTAATCAATCTGGTTCCTTGACCTATCAATGTAAGATATCCAAGTATAAGTCTGTCATGGGTGTTTCTGAAAGCAGGTATTGGTAATAACTAATCTGATAGCATGGGCAAATCCAATAGTCTTTCACCACGGATGTTACGTTCACCAAGACCAAATATACCACACTCTGGCTTGATTCTCATACTCTTTCTCACTTTTGCATTTAAGTCCCCCTAAGATGTAAAGTATGTCTCTACTTGGCAGGCAGTTCAAAACAGTCTGTAACTTTTCATAGAATTCCTTACTGTTCATCGGCAAATCCGTGTGGTGTCCATATGTTGATAGATTGTAGGCTGAACCTTAAGTCTAATAGAAAGTACACTGTCATTAACGGGGTTATAACCAAGAAGGGTTCTTGCCTGAACTGTGTTCAGTATCACTGCAACCCCATGATGCTCTGAGTCACCTGCTCAGTAAACAACTATTTTACCATCCTTACTTTCGAAGTGACCTCCATTTCATCTGGTCTCTGTACTTCCAAGGATGTCAATTTTATTCCTCTCCATCTCTTTACAGACAATCTCAAGAGTACCCATCTGTACACATCGAACATTCTTCACTTGAGGCCTTGTATAATTAGTGGTAGTCTTGAGCCCGTCTGATTGGCTATCGGTGGACAGTAAGCTAACCCCTGAATCTCAAAAAGTTAAATAGGGCTAAAACGGCCTCGTCTGTTCCTTTATGGGAATAAAAGGCGTTAGCTGATTTTTGTTATTTTCTTTTAAATATTAAATTAGTGAAATTGATATATGAGAAAATGCAACTGCTATACGTTAAGTGGTTCGGGTTTTTTCTGAAAAAAAAAATTAATAGAAAGAAATGACGAAACTCCACTTCGAAGATTGTGACAATCTGCATAAAATTCCCTGTACTTAACTGATTAATTATTTGAAGTAAATTTAATTTAATTTATTTAATAAATTTATAATGTATAACAAATATTATAATAATTATTATTATTAATAAAATTATTAATATAAATAGAAAGCCAAAGAATGGGAATAAATATAAACATAAATAAGAGGAAATACATGGTCATCAGCAAACATCCAGCCTCATCAATGAAACTAACGAGGGCGTGGCGAAAGAGGCGCCCGCCATCGCGCAACTAGGTTTGGTGCAAAGCGTAAAAAAAAAAATCAGCTAACGCCTTTTTATTCCTGTATATAGGGAGTAGGTGAGGCCGTTTAGCCCTATCTAACTTTTGCAGACTGAGTGGGCAGTTCAATCTCCACTGGCAGCGAATCAGAGATAGCTGGCCCAAGGCTATCACTAATTAAGCGGCTCGCAGTGAAGAGAGACATCTCACAAAGTGCCGCCATCTCGTAGTCCCTAACCCTAACTCAATATATTTAATGTTTGAAATAATGTGGGTTCTACGGCCGTATTTCTTGAGTTGACGAGACGAAAAACCAGAGTTTTCGGGAGAAAAAACCCGCTTGCACGTGCCAGATATCGACTAACTTGGGAACCGGTCGAAAAAAAGGCTTAGAAAAATTTCCTCTTCTCGACGACTAGATTCGAAACAAAGTCTTCCTTCTTGCAGTCAAGCGCCATGGGGTGCAAACGCCACATCGACTGAGCTACACAGGCTCTCGTAAAAAAAAAAAAAAGTATAAAATAGCGGACTTTTATATCTCTTTCTTTCTTTCTGTTTTTTTACGTAAAAAATGTAAAAAATAAAAATAAACAAATAGATATAAAAGTCCGCTATTTTTTATTGTATTTTTAAATTTCGGCAATGGCCGCTTTAGACACAAATTCTGCAACACACTGCAACTCATTTTGATGGGGTTAATAGTAAGTATTTAACATGTTGCATTTAGTAAAATTTAATTTGTTACATTTAAATTTTTTGAAAATTTTTATCATTTTGGGTTTGAGGGGGGGGGATAGTTAGACAATTGCCACAGGCGTTTCATATCCTCGTTACTGTACTGAAACTGACACTCAATGGGAAAAACTATCTATCAACTATCAAGATATAAATACTTTAGCTGCTGACTTAATGAAAGGTGGGTTCTGAAATAGATATAAAGACAAGGATTGAAGTTGCGTAGCAGTCTTTCATGAAAATGAGAACATTATTCTGCAATAAAGATCTAAACCAGTGGTCGCCAAAGGGGTCGATATCGATCCCCTTTGGCGACCGCTGGTTTAGATCTGGGGTCGATATGACATTGTTAGGGATCGATTCGGGCTCAGGGGGCGCCAGAAAAATATAAGACATCATTGTACGGGTAATATTTAATTCGTTTAACTTGGATTACCTCCATGACAAAAGACATGGAGGTAATGACAACGCAATTAACAGTGAATTGTGGGGTTAGTACCTCCATCTTACAGGTCCTATTCATGGACCTGTAAGATGGAGTAAGGTCATGAAAATAGTTACTGAGGCCAATCAAGTAGGCCAAAATTACGTATTTACTAATAAACGGATGTTGGTGGTTCCTGCCGGCCGGCGCAGTGGGAGCGAGATTGCAACACGTGAGTGGTTCTTATTTACTGACACTTACAAGTATTCGATCCCAGTCTCATTTTTGCGCATCGACATACAAGTGAGCGTTAATGTTCTAAAATTCATCAACATACATATTATAATTCAATCGTTATTCATTCACGAACTAAACTTCTCTATGTTGAAGAGTTGAGCAGCGCTGGTAGTAATACCAGTGATATTAATACCAGTAGTTTATTAACATAACTAGTAATACCAGTGATATTACTAGTGATAGTAATAGTAGTAGTAATAGCAATATAATAAGATATACAATATTATGCATACAATAAACACTGTAACTATAAAATAAACAATCTAAAAACTCACATAAGTGTCTTTTTTTGCTTGTTCTATTATAATTACGTAATAGTAAAATATAGGTGGTCGATAAAAAGTCATGAAACTCTTGAAGAGGTCGACGGACAAATAACTTTGGCGACCCCTGATCTAAACATAGAAGTCACATGGAGAATGCTATAATGTTATGGCTGATCCATTTTGCTCTATGAAGTGAGACTTGGACATTTAAAACGGCAACCATCAAGAAAATTGAAGCCTTTGAGATGTGGCTATATAGACGAATGCTAAAGACATCATGGACAGAAAAAATAACCAACGATAAAATCTATTGGAAAAGCCAAAGATCTCATAGAAACAACCAAGAAACGAAAAACATCATATCTTGGCCACATCATGAGAAACGGCAAATATCAGCTTTCACAAACCATTTCGGTAGGAAGAATTGATGGCATAGGAGCTGGAGGAAGAAAAAGAATATCTTGGTTTGACAGCATCAAGACGTGGACAGGAAAGAGCAGCGCACAACTGCTCAGATCAATGCAATAACCTACTTTATTCGCCAAGATGGTCGCTGACCTTCAAGAGAAGATGGCACCATAAATAATAATAATAATAATAATAATAATAATTATTATTATTATTATTATTATTATTATACGGGAATCTCCATGGAGTCCGAACACTCATCGTGGGACAACCAATTTATCATAACTCTCCTTGAACCCATTAACAGACAGCGCGCTCATAACTGACTCTGGCAATCCATTCCACTGAATCACAACTCTTCAAGAAAAAATCTAGTCCTCACATCCCTACTAACCACACATTTATTCAACTTCCAGTTGAATAAATGTGTGGTTATATAATTTGAACTTAAATGTTTCTATCATATCCACTCTTTTTCTCATATCAACCAACTTCTGCAACCCACACTTCCGCAAACTATCCTCATAGGAAACATTGCACGGGCCACTCACCATCTTGGTCACTCGACGCAGAATCCTCCACATCGCTTCCTCATCCTCAAGGAGACCTGGGGGAACAGAATTCAGCAGAGTAACCCAGATGTTGGCATTTGAACACTTTGTAGAGATGAATAACAACTTCCTTGTCTATACTTTTTAATGTGTTCTTCAATAGATAAATCTGTTACCATCTTATCTTATATATGATAATAATCTTATCTGTTACCGTAGCTATAGGTCCTCTAAACCTTAACTCTGTATACCGCCATCGCTAAATCTCTAGCTTCAACTATTTCCTGGAGAACAGTGCCAATAATGTTATAGACGGCTTGTAATCCATTTTTTCCAAAATGCACAACTTTAAATTATCAATTATATTTTTCCCATACTGCCAGCCTATCTAAATTATTCTGCAAGCTCTCAATGTCGCCTTGATTAACGATTTCTTTACCTAATTTCCCATCATCGGCAAACAACTGAACATTTGCTTTCAGGTTATTTCCTATATCATTTATGTACAAATTATATAGCAATAGTTCCCAGCACTGAACCTTGCCTTACACCATTGTCACCTATTTTTTCGCCTCGATTGTGCCCCTCCACACACACACACACACACACACACACACACACACACACACACACACACACACACACACACACACACACACACACACACACACACACACACACACACACACACACATACATATATATCCACCCTTTTATCTATGTCACGAGCGTTATATCCATCCCCATTTGTTCTAATTTGTGTAACAGTGTTCCATGTGGTGTTCTGTGAAATGCCTTCACGATGATTTTGCAAAATCCAGCAAGTTAAAGGAAATGCAGCCATTTCCTTTAATCAATTCAGCTGTTACTCTATTATAAAAGTTAGTAAATTACTAAGGCATGATCGAACCTACACCAAGCCATGTTGAACCTCATACAGTATCATATTAAAAAGTTTTCAACCACGGAAACATCTAAGACTCTTCAAAGGACAAGACAACAACAACAGTATCATATTTTTATCTACCCATTCTTGAACTCTCTTTTTGACCATTTTTAGTACTTTTACCACCACACCTGATATACTGATTGGCACATAATTTATTAGTGCAGTCTTAGAACCTCCCTTATGCAAAGGAATTATTTGGTCCACTTTCCACTCCCTTGCAACTCTACCAGAGCTGAGACTTCAATTAAAGAGCCTAGAAAAGGCATTGCCAGTTCCCTTGCAGATTCAAGCAAAACGCTAGCTGATATTCTTTATAATCCCACAGCTGTATTTACTTTGAGATTCTGCAATATCTTAAGAACTATCCACTATCTTTGGTCCAACATTAATGTCTGTCATATATGTTAAAGCAGTGACCTCACTAGGATGATATATCCTTGCAAATTCACCCAGTAGCTCAACTATTTTACTGATTCTTTCTCCTCGTGACCATCATCATTTATTAAGTTTAACCTTCCATAGCCATTCTTCCTCTGACTTGCCACATAACGAAATAACTCTTTGGGATTTTCTTTTGCCTGCTTGGCTAGATTCATCTCATAGTCTGATTTTGCCTTCCTTTGCTATGCTGGTCACCTTTCTTTCCTGAATCTTGTACTCTTCGTGAGTTTGATGGTCACCTTTTTCTTTATTTATCCCTCACATCATTTTCTTCTTCTGCAGCTCATGCTTAATGATCTTATGCATCCTACCTGAGTAACCCAACTTACCTTCGCTATACAATTTTATACTGCTTCCTCTAGATAACCGTTGGCTATCCCATGCACTAGTAAAATCCTTACCCTGCATGTGTTTTATGCCATGGTGCAAAATTAAGCTTCTTTCTAAGCATGTCATAATCGCCTGACGTAGTTCCACAACCACCTCTTTTTGATAGAATATTCTTCATATTTTACAATATCCCAAGTCAAGATCGCATGATCACTTTCACCAATTGGAGGCAATGTTGTCAAGTTGGTTGTGGATAGCTCTTCTGTCCTATTACCAAGTCCAATTCTCTGCGACTCCTAGTCCCCTCCATTACATACTGCCTTAAGTAATTATCTCTTAGCAGGTGTAGAAATTCTATTTTCTTCCTGCCATGTGATCTTTTTTGCTTCCAGTTTATATCTCCATAGTAAAAGCCCCCATAATAATCACTCAACCTGTACTAATTTGTCGATTCATGTCTTTCAGTTCATCTATGAAACTCCTGGCCTATAGCAACAACCAATTGTATATTTGTCTTACTGGCCTTAATCTCACAACAGATTGCTTCAAATGAACAACCACCCTCCTGCCTGTCTCCTATTCTTTTTGGCTGCAATTCATCTGTTATCATCATCATCACTACTCCAACCCCTTTTATATTCTCTGTCTTCTCTGAAAATACTAAATCCAACACATTCAATTCCTTTAACTACATCATCTGCTGTTAGCCAATTCTCGCTAATGACTATAACGTTTTGCTAAGTTGCTCTAACCAACGCCAAAAATTCCTTCCTCTTGTTCATGGTAGTTCTGGCGTTTGTACATATCTGCACTATCCCTTTAGTCCCGCACACACCTTTACTTCCTGAATTAGCTATCCTATTCAATATTTTTTTGTTTGAGAGACTATATTCCTCACTTGGTCATTCTCACACTCACTCGCCGCATGGGTGCTTTCACACAAACTCACCTGCTTTCATCTTAATTGCTTAAGTTTCCCTGAATTTGCACTTCAGCTTGCTCAGTGAGCAAAGCTCTCTCTCCACACCAAAACCATTTAAATGCAGTCTATCAGCATTTTAGAAATCCTTCTTTCCGTCAAACAGAGATCACAGATCCTGAAATTCTACATCATTCCTTTTTCACAATCTACGTATAGACTCATTGGCTTTCAATGAGCTCCTCCTCTTTTCATCTCTATCATAGCATGGCAGGAGATTGACAGTCTTCACCTTCTTGCTCTTCAATTTTTCCTCTTCTAACAACTGCTTTACAACTTTGATCGTACAATTCTTCTCCCCTCTCAAATCTTTGTACCAACTAAGACAATCATTTCCTTCAACTAACCTTTTTGTATCTGAATGGCATGGATGATATCGTGAATTTCTGCGCCCGGGAAACACAATTTTGTCACACTTTCGTTAAGTACTCCCTAATTATTGAGTCTCCACAAATAAATTTCTCCTTAACTTGTTTTTCTTGTATATTCGGTGGGTCTTTATTATTCCTTCGGATCACCTACTTCTTTATGTTTTCAGCTCTGCTAATCTCTTTCCGCCTCTACAATTTTTGAATTTTGCGCTTCGTCCTATGAAGGATAACATTTAAGTCCGATATTTCTTTATTTATGTCATGTCCATTTCGTTCTCCACTATTTCCACGACCGCATGTTCGACAATAATAACATCATTATCCATCTTATCATCGATATTTGTTGCGTTCTCGTCACCTAACAGACACTCACTTTTGAAACACTTAATATATATCTCTCTCTCCGGTTTCAGTTTCCTTCCACATATTCTTTAACTTTCTTGATGAATACATTTCACACACATATATGGCATGGTAAATGTAATTCTAGAGATTCTAGTTAGATTAAAAGAGACTGACACTGATTAAAAGGGGAAAAACGATACTGCTAACAAGAGTGAGTATTTAAAGTTGAAATAGATCTTTGAGATATAGCATGATTTAACTAGATAAGGGTCAAGTTTAACTTTTTCATTCTTGTTTCCATCCGTCCAATTCTCATCCGTTCAAGACGGACTGTGTCCCCCAATTAGGAGTTTTAGGCAATTAATGCAGCTGGCTTACCACCCATCTGCTGCATCCCCTAAGGGCGGTTATTTTATGTCTGTTCACGTTGCCGGTTTTGTGGGACGAAAACCCCTCAAGTGCCGTATGAGAGTGGCTAATTCACCTTTAATTGAAAAGTTTTGATATAGGACAGTGTTTCTCAACCTTTTTTGGATCATGCCCCACCTCAACGTCTCAAAGATCTTGATGCCCCACCTCAACGTCACAAAGATTTTGATGCCCCCCCCCCCTCTAGCATAACAGTCAGCCAAGTTCTGAAAAAGTATAATATAAATATGTATAAATATGTACATGTACATTTTCTAATTGCCCTCTAAAATATTAAAATTTTCTCCATGTGGGGAGTACGCCCCACGTTGAGAAACACTGATATAGGTTTTTCGTTTCACCGGCGGATTCGAACCCAGGTCTTTCCAACGAAAGTGGTAACCAACTGAGCTTTGTAGATGCTATTTTTTTTTAATATTAAATATATATGTAGCTAATATCAAACTATTTCTAATCTCTTAAAAGAAATTTAATTTAATATATAGCCATAAAGTGAATATAAAAAATATGGTGATTCTATTGGATGTTATTTGCATTTCGCTGTTTAGAGCCAGATTTTATATCAAAACTTTTCAATTTTAATTTTCCTGAATGTGTCATCCAGCGGCGGCGTTGAATGTCAAATTTGAGTGCAGAGTTGTCTGAGATGTGTATTATCAGCAGCTGAGCTGTTTGTGTTAAGTTTATTGATTAGTTATAGAAATTATGTTATATCTATATTTTCGATGGTAAAATAGCACAACGCAAGACTGTGTTTCAGTTGTGTACATACTTGGATTTTTCTTTCTTGAGATGAATGTGTTTGTGAACTTGAACCATGTTCATGTCAATGGGAGTTCATAATTATGTCACTGTGTCGGGGAAGTGTGATAAGCTGAAGTGGTAATATGTTGTTTTAGTACAAGTTAGATTTCTATAACCAATTGAAGGAATGGTGATTATTCCCCGCTCACAATGTCAGCTTCCAATTTGGAATTTTCAAAACATCTTGTGCCATGGCATATTTTTGCGGGTAGTATTTTCAGAAAACATGGGAGAAATATTTGGTAGATATTTGATTTGGCGGAGTTGCAGTAATGTTATTATTATTATTATTATTATTATTATTATTATTCCTGATACCTCCAATGTTATATCAATTTAATACCCACGTCTAACTAGGGTATCTTTTCAGTAACTATTTTTACTGAGAAATACTACTTACTCTTTTAACTCTAACTTGCCTGTCTCACATTGATACAAATATTAAATTATGACTGCTTAATTTTTAATGTTCAGTTTGTTTTAAAATTGTCACATCACACACTTAAAAACGTGTGGATTAAAGAATACTTAAAAAAAAAAAATATAAATAGCGCCTCCATAGCGTAATTAGAAGAATTTTAATTAAAGGCGAGTTATGGCAAGTAGCAGGTTTTTCGTCCTGCGTACAGACAAATTGGCCATGAGATCACAAACAATTTACAGACAAAAAAATACTAGTGGTGGGCAGTAAATGACGTTAGTGTAGATTGATGATGAGTGGCGGTTTGCTGTAGTTAGTGGATTAAATAGTGAGACGGAGAGTTGTAGAGTGGTTCACCACCCACGATGAGTCTTTGGACTCTTTCGAGGTGTCACATAATAATAAATCAGAATATTTCTTATTGCTGGATTCTTAGTGAGATTAGCAAAAAAATTGGTGCACCCTCATTGCTAGGGAAATTTTTGGCAGGACAGAAAGGGCAGACTTGGAAATGTTTACTGTCTTACTGAAATTACTACTTATTCCAATGATTATAGTGGATAGGGTGGGTCGTTTGTCACATTTCATAAGGCAGACCTGATTCACAATTTTTCTTTTGCATTGTCTCAGTTAAACTGAATGTTATCTTGATTATCAGACTTCCTTCCATCATGATTTACATTTGTGCATAGATCCACATTTCACCATGCAGGTGTTTGAAACCATATTTGATGGAATAGGTTGGTTAATCCTTATTCCCTAAGTGTCATATATATCTGTATATTAAATAGTGATTCTTCTGGCTGGTTTGCCTGATTTGAGGGACAAAAAAAACCCAAGTTTGTGGGAGGAAGCCCTCCCTTTCCATATGAGACTTGCTAACTCACCATTTGATTGAAAACACCTGATAAAGGTTTGCCATGCCATAGGCAGGATTTTAGCTTAGGGCTTTCCAACCAAAGGTTCTTCCAAACCAACTGAGCTACAGAGGTTCATCAGACTTCCACAGACTTTAAAAAAAAAAAAAAAAAAAAAAAAAAACTTTCTGCCTGTTCTTAGGTTATGTGTTCTTAGGTAATGCATTCTTCTCACCTGATACTTTCATGCCAAAAAAAATAAAACATGCAAGAATGGGATTGAAGAGCAGTCTTCTTATATAACTTCTAATCCTCTTGTTCTGGCTCCCTCTGCTCTGTGAAAATCCTTTCTATTCACCAGCTTATTAATACTACTATTATTATTACTATGTGACACCTCCAGGGAGTACAAAGACTCATCGAGGGAGGTCACCTACTCTACAACTCTGTCTCCACCAACCTTCAGCATTCACACCAACGCCATCTATTGCCACCACCACTAGTATTTTCACAGACAATCACAATTATGTCTTGTTCATATCACACTTCTTATGCCTATCCATCAGCCATTGCCATCAATTTCATTATATTCAGTATCCCAGAATTTAAATTATAATTTCATTATACATAATCCTTTTATAATAATTTTATATAGTCTTTTATAATAATTGATTTCTTCAGAAGATGGTTCCCTTGAATGCAGCAATGTTTGTTAATTATTGTTATTATTAACATCATACTTCAATGGAATCAAAACACTCATCACAGCAGTCATACTGTCATGCAAAAAGATAATTAAATACTTAATTGCCTCTGAGCATAATTGGAAGAATGAGTACATTTTGCCATTTGATTGGAAAAGGCCTAAGTTCGATTCTCATTATGATGAAAGAAATTTTTATATAGTCTCCTTCAGTTGAAGGTGAGGTAGCCGATCTCATATGGAGGTTGCAGAGTTTTTTCCTCCCTGAAACTTGGTTTTTTCCATCCTGCATACAGACAAATCAGTCATGAGAATACATGCAGTTCACAGGCAAAAAAAATATTGTTGTGAGCAGCGGATGGTGGTTAGTCGTAGTTCATAGATTAAGTGGTGGAGACAGACAGTTGTAGTGTGCTTTCATTCGATAAGGTGTTATGTAATAATAATAAACCATGCAAAGAACCTGCTCCTCACTCCCTTCCTCTCGCTCTCTCCTTGTACAGCTTCCAGTGATGGCATCTTGTTAAGCATCATCTGAATCATATTCCATCTCCTTCTATTCACAAAGCTCTGCAAGCTACATTCCACAAGCCTGTCCTCATTCCATATATCTCACATTTCCCAGACCTGATATCAGCTCCTCACTCTCTTCCTCTCGCTCTCTCCTTGCAGCTTCCAGTGATGGCATCTTGTTAAGCATCTGAATCATATTCCATCTCCTTCTATTCACAAAGCTCTGCAAGCTACATTCCACAAGTCTGTCCTCATTCCATATATCTCACATTTCCCAGACCTGATATCAACTTAATGAACCTTCTCTGGACCCACCTCTAATATATTCTCATCACACTTGAAAACCAGGTGACTAAATCTATGCACAGTAGTCCATATGTAGCCTGACCAGTCTTATACAAGGGAAACATAACATCTTAATCATAGTTTTTGCAGTCAAGGTCATCCTCATCATTGTCATAATTTACTGTGATGTTCTCACAGTTTTAACAGTGTGATTGAGCTACAGAGGTTCCCTAAATTTCAAGTCTCTATCCACTATCACTTCCAGATCTTATCTCTTCCAGATCCTTGAGAAATTCCCCCATTAATTGTATACTGTACATCCCATTCTTTGCGTACTAAATTTCAAGACCTTACACTTCAAAACATTAAATGATACCTTCACTTCCCCCCCCCCCCCATCAGTCTGTTGAGATTCTTCTGCAGGCTGCTACATCTTCTCTACTCATTATTATTATTATTATTACGGGCAACTCCAAGGAGTCCTTAGGCTCATCAAGGAAGGCCCTAAACATTGTCAAGTATTTGCACTATTCAGTATTTGCACAGTATCTATCATACTTTGCTTTGAATTCATTCACAGTCATGGCACCCACAACAGACTCTGGCAGCTTATTCCACTTATTCACCCACTCTCCAAGTAAAAAACCTAGTTCTAACACCCTTGCTAACTAGACTCTTGCTCAGTTTCCATGGATGGCCCCTAGTTCTCCCACCACACCTGTTCAAAAATTTCCTCTGAATTAATCTTGTAAAAACCTCACAGTAATTTGAATGTCTCAATCATATCACCCTTTTTTCTGCCTATCAGTCAGTTTCTGTTTTCTGTAACCCACAAATCTTTAATCTGTTCTCGTAAGGTTCATTTCATAGACCTGCTACCATCTTGGTCACTCGCTTCTGGATCCTTTCTATCTCCTCCCCCATCATCAGGAAACCCTGGCACCTAGATTACACAGTAGTCAAGATGAGGTCTTATCAAGGCTCAATAAAAAGGAATAATAAACTGCTTGCCTCTGCTCGTCAAAGTATTCTTCAGTAACCAAGTAATCTGATGAGCTGATTTAGCCACTTTTGCTGTGCCCCCTTTAACTCCCTATCCACTAACACTCCCAAGTCTCTGGCTTCGTCAATTTCTTGGAGTATGGTTCCACCAATGTGGTATACTGCTGATAATCTTTTCACCCCCAAAATGCATAACCTTACACTTTGCCACAGTAAACTGACATCCATTCTCCTTAGCCCTGTCTGCCAATCTATCCAAATCATCCTGCAAAATTTTGACATGTGTATTAACTATTGCTCTACCTAACTTTGCATCATCGGCAAATAATTGAACAATTCCTCTCAGATCCTTTCCTATATCATTAATGAACAAATTAAATAGCAGTGGTCCAAGAACAGAACCCTGCGGCACACCACTAGTCACAGGCCTTCCTTTGGACTCTACTCCTGAATAAACTACTCTCTGATATTATTATTATTATTAGACACCTCCAGGGAGTCCAAAGACTCATCGAGGGAGAGTGTGCCAACAGCATCGAACGATTTGTCCCCTTCCAACTACTAACCGCGCTCAAAATTAACTGAGCCATTAGTAGCAGAGGCTCTATTCACCAATCCTATATCCATCCCTATGTGCTGCAGAGTTCTTCCCAAATTTGCATCATCAGTAAACAGCAGCATATCTCTAGTTTTTAAGCCTGTTTCAATATCATTAACACATATAAGTTAAAATAATGGCCCCAAAATAAAAAAATAAAAAATGAGACTTGCAAATATTGAACTTAATATTTTTTGTCCAAAAAAAAAATTAAGTATAGTAAGATGGTCATGAGCCTCCATAACTCACTTGGTTTAGATGAATGCTTTAGTTAGAAAGACCCAGGTTCGAATCCTGTCTGACAGCACATCAGTTCGAATCCTGATAAATGGTGTTTTCTTGATTGAAAACACCTTTTATCAGGTGTTTTCAATCAAGATGTGTGTTAGCTAGTCATTCCACCTCGACATGGGTGCAGCTGGAATGTTTTTTTTCTCTTGGAAGCTTGGGTTTTTCGTTCCTCAAATCAGGTAAACCAGCTTGAACATGCACATGCAATATGCAGACATAAGACACTTTGAAAATAAGGATTAACCAACCTGTTTCATCAAATATCTGCACGGTGAATTGTGGGTCTATGCATAAGTGGAAGGGAGGAAGATGATCATCATCATCAGATGATGATCTTACTAGATTATCTAGTAAGATTATCCACTGCATAAAGAAGGCTCTTAGGCAGAAATAGCAAGTTATATGCCAATCAGTATGTTCAGAGTAGTGATTATGGTATTGAAGAAGTTAGTAAAAGGCAGAATTCAGGAATATGATACTCATCAGGAGGCTGTCTCATCTTAGTAATTTGCTCACCTCTTTTTAATAAAGTTACAGTTAAGTTAGATAAAGACTTTGAAAAGGCTTTAACAGGATACTACATGAAGCTCTTTTACATAAATTTGAGCAAATTACTGGTTTGGTTGGCTAAATGATAAACATACTTGTTCTCCAACCATCAGGCTATGGGTTTGAATCCTGCTGTAGGTATGGATATTTACTAATGCCCTCAGGTGGAGATGAATTTACTGTGTACACTGTCTCTCTTATTTAAAGATCTTAAAGATCTGATGTGGTTTTAAAAAGTTCAATGTTTGTTCTCTAGAGTTAGGTTTCCATATAATATATATATAAATTAATTATTTAAAAAATGCAAAAAAATCTTAGCTTTCTATGTTACTAAGTAGCATTGGTTTATAACATTTCATGGACAGGAGTCTTTAAAAAAAATTGGTATATGAAGCTGTTGAAATGGATATGAGTTGCTGATGGGCAGATGGAGTAGTATATGAGACATTTGATTCCAGGAGATAGGCATATTGAAGTGTACTGCAGGGATCTGTATTTGGACCACTGCTGTTTAATTTTACATATCGAAAATGATTTAAGAGAAAATATCCAGTTGTTTGCCAATGCAAAACTAGAAAGAGTGATACATGATGAAAATGATCTTTCAGGAGGACTTGCATAAGTAGCACCATGTGGACAGAAAATAATGACTGCTAGTTTAATGTGACCATGTGTAAAGTTATACACATGGGATAAAGATATAAACATGCTCAAAACAATTAGGGGATATTTTAGTTTCTGTTGGATAATTATAAATTTCTGTAAATAATTATAACTATGGGTACTTTATACATGAATAAATATTTCTTACTCATGGATAGGTTGTAATTGATGAGATATTGTTTAAATAATTGATATTTAGTACAAATTTAATAAATTATACATTTTAATGTGAAATAATTTTAACAAGAATAACAAAAACACTTTTGTTAATTTTTAATAGGGCATATGGTCTCCATTAACAGCCAAAACAGCGGTATATCATGGACCGGATTGCATGGACCGGATAAGATGATCAAACAGTCCTTGTGGGATATTTCCCCACTCTTCTGTGAGAGCAATTTCAAGCTTTTGAAGCAATCGTGGTGGCACCAGTCGAGAAGAAATGTGCCTACCTAAAGCATCCCAGGCATGTTCGATTGAATTACAATCTGGTGAACAGGCAGGCCAGTCTATTTGTTCAATACCTTCTTCCTCAAACCACTCTTGTACCAAATTTGCACGGTGTGAACGAGCATTGTCATCCATAAAAATGAATTCTTGGCCAATTGTAGCAGCATATGGACGAACTACAGGTTCCAAAATCTCGTCACGATACCTTTGGGCTGTTAAGGAACCGTTTCTGATAAAATAGAGCTCTGTATGGCCACCTATACTTATTCCAGCCCATACCATCAAACTCCCACCTTGATGTTGGGTCACAAGCAAACCCTGGATTATTTCTTCTCCCACTTTCATGCCATATCAAGATACGTCGTTATCTGATTGCAGACTGAACCTAGACTTGTCACTAAAAAAAGTACATGAGCCCAATCCTCATTTGTCCAGTTGCAGTGTTCCTGTGCCCAAATTCTTTGAGCTCTTTTGTGATTTGCAGTAAGCAGAATGCAATGCAAACCATTGGTCTTCAAGCATATAAACCTATCGCACGAAGACAATTTCGAACATTTCCTGTCCAGAAAGCGATTCCAAATCGCAAAATTACGCTTTGAGATACACTATATGCTCGAGCCACAATTTGCTGCGTTTGTCTAGCTTCTAATCGACCAATGGCTCTCCAAACCATGGATTTCAGGATACCATGTTGCTCTGCCATAATGGGTGGTAAGTGACACAGGTTTACATTTGAAGTGATAATTATGCACTGTGGAAGTGAGTGCAACAAACCATGCTTTTATATCCCCCACATGCTAATACGGCTAAGACACGTTTCAACAAGTCTTAACATGATTTTATATGCAGTTGTGTGTTCTACACTGTTGTATATTAAAAATATTTTTAAATAAATGTGTTACATTTGTAAATTAATTTTATAACTTTATAATTTACAAGAAAACCAAAACATTTCCTAATTGTTTTGAGCAGTATATATATTAAGCTCTATAATACTATGTTGATGGAACTGGACTGAGCTGCAGAAACACTTAAGGAATTGAACAACGTAGTTAAGGATATAAATTAAATTAAACTTTAATAAATATTTTCTGATATTTCGGCAACGTCACGTTGCCATCTTCTAAAGGAACTTACAAAAAAAGTTACGTGCACGTTGGCACTACAACACAGAAACTGGATTTCCACCCTCCTGAATTTCAACTGGAGTTGAAATTCAGGAGGGTGGCCAAAATAGCACATCAGATTATTTGAAGATAGAAGAACACATTGATAATCAGGGATAGGGAGGTTATTTCTTTTTATATGGCTTTAATAAGGTTACGTCTGGATTACTGCAACGATCTAGTTGCCTAGATTTTTTTGGGAAACGGGAGATGGTGGAGAGGATGCAACAAGTGACAAAGATTATTCCAAGTCTGTGGAATGTTCCTGGGAGGAGGTATTGAATTACTGCCTGACTATTCTGCTAAGTAATATATACTTGACAGAGTGGTCGTTTCATGTTTCCTCATTTAGTAGTAGAGGTGTCATGATCTAGCTTACCTCATAGATGTTCTTTTGAACTGTAAAAAATTTATATTTTAATTTGTGCATGCTAAATGGTTTTATCATACCTAGTTAAGTTTTCTTTATGCTTTTGTAATTTCAGTCATCATGGTAGATATTTTATCTGCTGATGGAGATTCCAATCCCCTCTTTCTCTAATTTTATGCCATTCCTATCATTATGAACAAGGGGTATTTTGCTTTATGTGAATTTCCAGTGGATTATTTAAATCACATCTTTTCTCATTAACTGACAAGAAACAGATTAATCCAAAACAGTTTGTGTGCGCGTGTTCTATATATATATATATATATATATATATATATATATATATATATATATATATATATATATATATATATATATATATATATATATATATTAAAGATACCAAGCAAATTTAATATATCTTATATATCTCAATCATATTCCCTCTCCTCCTCCTATTCACGAGACTTTGCAAATTGCATTCTCTCAGTATGTCTCCTTATTCCATATTTCAAAGACCAGTTACCACCTTTGTGAATCTTCTCTGGAGCCCTCTAACCTATCCTCATCATCATGAAAACCAGGTGATCAAATCTGTGTACAGTAATCCATACAAGGCCTGAACAAAGCTTCATACAATGGAATCATAACCTCTTTATTTCTGTACAACAAGGTCCTCTGCATCATTGCCATTATGTGATGTGACAACTTCACAAGTTGTGTAATGTTGCCCCTGAGCTTCAGGTCCTTGTTCACCACAACTCCCAGATCTCTCATCTTCTCTGCCTCCGTCAAAGTTTCCTCACCAAGTGTATACTTCTTTGCATCTTATCATTGCCTACCAATTTTTAGAACCTTTACACTTTGCAACATTGAACTGACAGTTCTGCTTAACTGCTCACTCATACGAGGTTGGTCTGAAAAGTTCACGGCCTCGACTGTAGATGTCTACACTATTGGCACGATTTTTTTTTCTAAGTTGGTACATTTGTCATAAGCATCCACATGAAATTGCAAGTCATTCTATCAAGTAGTTTGTTTTATACAGCTGACTGAAGCAAAAATGTCTGTATCCCTTGAAATGGATAAAATTGAGTATTGTGCGATTATAAAATTCCTTGTAAAAGAAGGTTTAATGGCAAAAGAAATTCATTCGAAGTTCATAAAAGTTTATGGGCAATCTTCTCCTTCATTTTCAACAATTAAGAAATGGACTGCCATGGCCATACCAGTCTTGAAGATGATCCATGTGAAAGACATTCAAAAAGTGTAACAACAACAGAAATCATTGATCAAGTGCACGATATGGTATTGGATGACTGGCAAGTCAAAGTGTGTGAAATTGCTGAGACTATAGGCATTCCAAAAGAACATGTAGGATATATTTTGCATGAAGAATTGTAAATAAAGCTTTGTGCAAGATGGGTGTCTTGCTTGTTCACAGCAGATCAAAAACGCACTCGCATGAAAATCTCTGAACAGTGCTTGGAGCATTTTAACAAGGATAAAACTGATTTTGTGCATCGATTTATTACTATGGATGAGACTTGGATTCGCCATTACCACTAGAATCCGAACAGAAGTCAAAACTGTGGACACAAACTGGTTGTTCAGTGCCAAAGAAGACAAAGTTGGTTCCATCAGCAGGAAAGGTCATGGCATCGGTGTTTTGAGATGCTAAAGGCATTTTGTTTATTAATTATCTTGAAAAGGATAAAACAATAACCAGGGAATATTATTCCAATCTTTTAACCAGACTAGATGAAAAAAATTCATGAGAAAAGACCCGGTTTGGTTTGCAGAAGAAAAAAAATCATCTTTCATCAGGGCGATGCACCTGCCCACAAAGGTGTTTTGGCAATGGGAAAATTAAGGGATCCGCACTATGAATTGTTGGAACATCCACCCTATTCCCCAGATTTGGCTCCCTCTGACTTCTTTCTCTTCCCAAAACTAAAACTCTTCCTCACTGGTCAGTGTTTTTCTTCGAATCAAGAGGTGATTATAGAATGGTATTTTGCAGATCTTACTGAGAACTACTACAGAGACAGGATAATGGTGCTGGAGCATCGCTGAAATAAATGTATTAGTCTTAAGGGAGATTATATTGAAAAAGAAAAATAATTTTGAAATTATAAATTAGTTTTTTCATTGTTAGGCCGAGAACTTTTCAGACCACCCTCATACAATCTATTCAGTTCCTCCTATAAGACCACATCTGTTTGACTCCATTGTTCCCCTAATTTTGCATCATCTGCAAACAGTTGTTTATCTCCAGTTAAACCCATCCCAGTATCATTAATATACAGTTGAACAACCATTGCCCCAAAACAGACCCCTGTGGGACACCACTAGTGACATTCCTCTATCATTCATTCATTCATTCCTATATCCTTTAATCCTAACTGCTGATTTACAAACTATGTATTGTCTTGTATAAGGTACCTGAGCTACTGTTGTCCCGGGTACCTTATCAGATCTTAATCATCTGATTTCTCTGAGAACATTTTGCAAATCTAGCACCTCTGTAGCATAATTGGAAGAATGATGGTACGTTGTGCTCTTCTAAGTTTGATTCTCATCGTGACGAGACGAATTTTTATATGGTTTTTTCAATTACAGGTGAGTTAGCTGATATCATAGGGAGGTAGCAGGGTTTTTCGTCCTGTATACAGACAAATTGATTTTGTGAACACACGTAATTTACAGACAAAAAATACAATTGGTGGTGGGCAGTAAATGGTGTTGGTGTAGATTGATGATGGTTGCTATAGTTGGTGGATTAAATGGTGGAGACGGCTGGCATTTCCATATTATGGCAGCCAGCCATAATATGGAAATGTTGGCTGGCATAATATGGATGGTTGGCTGAGTGGTTAGCATATCCGCTCTCCAGCCAAAAGGCTGCAGGTTCGAATCCCACCATGGGCATGGATGTTTGTGATTGTCTGTGAAAATACTAGTGGTGGTGATCGGTGGTAGATTGCATTGGTGTAGTTGTAGTTCGTTGTAGTTGGTGGATTTAGTGGTTGAGACAGAGAGCTGTAGAGTAGGTGCCCTCCCTCCCTCGATGAGTCCTTGAACTACCTGGAGGTGTCACATAATAATAGTAATAAATCTTGTGGGTAAGCTACTGTTTTGAAAAATTACATGTAATATTTTTGTCGCAGCTCTATGGTCTTTAAGTATGTTTGCCAATCAGCATGTCATGTAATAAATCTGAACTTACATCGCGTAATAAATCTGAAACCAAAGTTAGTATAATAACAAACGTACAAAAGTAAAAAAATGTAACTTCATTCTGTTTAATTAATTTTTTTTTATTATTTTTTTTTTTCAAACCCTCTTGGACTACTACAGATAGAACAAAAGTCTGTATATTTGTATTTTGTTGGTGGGAGAAATCTACCTTTGAAATTTGTCCATGGTTTTTTCTTAAATATTTAGTAAGTATTCAGAATATTCTAGATTTCTATATTGCAGCTCTTAATTCTTTCTTTCTTTCCTTTTTTTTTTTTCTTATAGTGCTGACGAATACATTTTTGCTGTTTTATATATTTGAAGTGAACCATGACATTATCCAATCAGTTGGTAATTCCAATTACTCTTTGGGGTAGTCAAGCTCCTACTCACTGTATTTCATCTATCTACTTTACTCGGGATCAAAAGACCATAATAACAGGATGTAATGATGGCCAGATTTGTCTGTGGGATGTTGCAGATCATCTTCAGGTAGGGATAAGTTAATATTTGAATAGCATGTTAGTTTGTTTTGTCATAATAGTAGACTCTTGTGTTAAATCTGAAATAATAATGCTTAATAAAATGTGAATTTTTTAAAATTTAATGTTTAATATACAACTATGAATTATAGGGACGCTTGGTCTTGTGTTCAGAAAATATCCCATTTGATTTAGTCTTTCAGAAAGCAGTAACATAATACCATAATCTCTGTCACTATTGGGAATTTTTATTATTTTTTTTTTCACTCTTCAGATATTCAAAGCGTGTTCATACATGTTAAGAAAATCTTTTGTGAAAAGTAGCAAAAAATAGAGAGAGAAAAAAAAATCTTTCATCAACTAGTCTTGAACTTAAGACTAATAATAATACCATGCTAGGGCATTTACATTTTTATATAAATATAATTAGACCAACATGCAAAAGGTTGCTTTCTTACTATCCCCACAACATATATGGAAGATTGGTCTCACAATCCTCCATGTTTGTCAGGGGGAGTAAGAAGAAAACATACTCTGTTGATGGGTTTGTATACTCTGCAGGGAGGATAGGAAGGAAGGAAGGAAGCTGTTGTAAAGAACAGAGATCGATGGAATGAAAGAGAAGGAAGAAAAGTGCTTTAATAAGTTTGAAGGGGGACACTAAATACATGTTGACCAGCAACTTCTTGTGTTCTTACAGTTTTGGAAGAAAGTGGAGGAATGATGGTGGCCTCTTCAGCAGAATTTTTCCATTGAAATACCCATAGAATAAACATAAGATAGAAATGATTTCTTGGATTGAATCTGTGTGAGAGAGAGAGAGAGGGATCATTACTTAATAAGATTACACTTGTCTGGATAGCATTCTTAGGGGAGGGTTTAGGTGCATTACCCCCAATGTTTGAGTAGTGTTTCGAGGTTGGGCAGATTTGGAATTTACATATTAAATGTATAGGTGAGAAATAGTGTCTTGAATGGAAAGGTCATTCACCGATTTTTTTTTCAGGGCTGAAGAAGCTGTGGCTGAGATGTGTTTGTACAAGATACAGAGATGCAAATTACCTCAAGAAGAGAAATGTGATCTTCTTTGGAGGTGTGGATTATCAAGAGTAAAGGGAAGTGAAGTGGAATCTTTCTTGCAAAAAAAAAAAGACAATAATAAAAACTATTCACTCTTTTTGTCTTCTACTGAAAAGAAAAAACCAAAATAGCTTAGAATTCAACAATATATATATATATATATATATATATATATTTTTTTTTTATGAAGCTCTCACCCACGAAAGGTTTTTCTATAAACTTATAGTACATTAGTGCCGTGGGTGAGCTAAATATTTTTTATTGACTTTTAAATTTTTTTTAATTTTTTTAAAATTTTTTTTTTTATTTATTTACATAATCTGAAAACCTTGTTCCAGAGGCCACTTCAATGTAGTCTTGATGGTATCCTTCCTATTCTGATAAAAACTTGCAATCCAGAATTAACACTTATCCTGTACTGCCTTTTTCATTTTGCCTATTCAAGTGACATTTAACTCTACAGCATGGAAATAAGCCTATATTTTCAGCCATTCTCAAAAAAATTATAAAAATTCAGCCATAAAACTATCATCCAATGTTCTTACTTTCTCTTAGTTCTCTCACATATGGAGAAGTTATCAACAGTCTTTACTTGATAAACAGGTGGGCCTTCTTTACCAACTGGAGGTCCATGAGTTCATCAGTGACCATCAATGCAGATTTCACCATATTTATGTGTAAAATGCTTCTCAATACTTTTTTTTACATCAAGTTCAGCACAGCGATCTGTCCAACAAACTGCCAATAAATCCCATCTATATCGATAGCAGCACACTCCATTACTCTTCTTGATAGCATTGAAGGTTATTTTAACACTACTGAAGAATAGTAAGGAGATCTAAGTTGCATTGGTTATGGAAGATCTTGATGCTTCTAATGATTATGCTGCGCTACTAGGCTTGTCAAATGAAGAAGAGTAATGGAGTGTGCTGCTATCGATATAGATGGGATTTATTGGCAGTTTGTTGGACAGATCGCTGTGCTGAACTTGATGTAAAAAAAGTATTGAGAAGCATTTTACACATAAATATGGTGAAATCTGCATTGATGGTCACTGATGAACTCATGGACCTCCAGTTGGTAAAGAAGGCCCACCTGTTTATCAAGTAAAGACTGTTGATAACTTCTCCATATGTGAGAGAACTAAGAGAAAGTAAGAATATTGGATGATAGTTTTATGGCTGAATTTTTATCATTTTTTTGAGAATGGCTGAAAATATAGGCTTATTTCCATACTGTAGAGTTAAATGTCAGTTGAATAGGCAAAATGAAAAAGGCAGTACAGGATAAGTGTTAATTCTGGATTGCAAGTTTTTATCAGAATAGGAAGGATACCATCAAGACTACATTGAAGTGGCCTCTGGAACAAGGTTTTCAGGCTATGTAAAAAAAAAAAAAAAAAAAAAAAAAAATTAAAAGTCAATAAAAAATATTTAGCCCACCCACGCCACTAATGTACTATAAGTTTATAGAAAAACCTTTCGTGGGTGAGAGCTTCATATTAAAAAAAAATATATATATATTATTATTATTATTACTACGGGCTACTCCAGGAGTCCTTAGACTCATCGAGGGAGGCCCTAAACATCATGTTCACACAACTGTTCAACATTCTCACAGTATCTATCATACCTTGCCTTGAACTCGCTCACTGTCATAGCACCCACAGACTCTGGCAGCTTATTCCACTCATTTACCACTCTAAAAGTAAAGAACCCAGCTCTAACACCCCTGCTAACCACGCTCTTGCCCAGCTTCCATGGGTGTCCCCTAGTTCTCCCACCACCAGTCCTGATCTCAAAAATATCATCTGAATTAATCCTATAGAATCCTTTTAGCAATTTGAATGTCTCAATCATATCTCCCCTTTTCTGCCTATCAACTAGTTTCTGCAACCCACAAATCTTCAACCTGTTCTCATATGGTTCATTCCATAGACCTGCTATCATCTTATTCACTCGCCTCTGGATCCTCTCCACCTCCTCCCCATCAAGAAGGAACCGAGGTGACCAAATCTGGGCACAGTAGTCGAGATGAGGTCTTATCAGGGCTCGGTACAGAGGTACAATAACTTGCTTTTCTCTGCTCGTCAAGGTATTTTTCAACAACCAAGTGAGTTGATGAGCTGATTTAGCTACTTTCGCAATGTGCCCCCTAAACTTCATATCCCTATCCACCAACACTCCCAAGTCCCTGGCCTCATCAATCTCTTGGAGTACGGTTCCACCAATGTGGTATACTGCTGCTAATCTTTTCACTCCGAAATGCATAACCTTACATTTTGTCACATTAAATTGACATCCATTCTCCTTAGTCCAGAACTCCAATCTATCTAAGTCATCTTGCAAGACTTTGACATCTTCTGCGTTCACTATCGCCCTACCCAACTTTGCATCATCAGCGAACAAATGAACTGTCCCACTTAGACCCTTCCCTATATCGTTAATGAACAGATTAAACAGCAGTGGTCCAAGAACAGAACCCTATGGCACACCATTAGTCACAGGCCATCTTTTGGACTCTACTCCTGAATAAACTACTCTTTGATATTTCTCCATCAACCACCCAACTATCCATCTCACCAACCCTATATCCATTCCCATATGTTGTAGTTTACGGATTAGAATTATATGTGGTATCCTGTCAAACGCCTTTGCCAGGTCCAGCAGTATCACTGTAAACCCATTTCCCTTATCCAGTTCAGCCGTCACCTTGTTATAAAACTTGAGCAAGTTACTGAGGCATGATCTACCCTTCACAAAGCCATGCTGTCCTCTGTACAGTATCTCATTTTCATCAATCCATTCCTGTATTTTTCCCTTGACTACTTTCTCCAAGACCTTGACAACGACTCCTGATATGCTGATCGGTCGGTAATTTGCAACCATAGTCTTGGATCCTCCTTTATGCAGTGAAACTATTTTCCCCTCTTTCCACGCCTTCGGGACTAAGCCAGACCCGAGACTCAGATTAAACAACATGGTCAAGGGCACTGATAATTCATTAGCCGCTTCATGCAAGACCCGTGCCGGTATACCATCCAATCCCACAGATGTATTTTCACATTAATGTTCTGTAATAGACTATTCACCTCCACTTCATTCATCACAATTCCCGTATAAACTAATGGTTCCTTCATTTTTTCAACGTCGCCACCTGAATGATATACTTTTGCAAAGTGTGCGCTCAGTAACTCCACTATATCGACTGGTTCAGTGAACTCTTTACCATCGTCATTCCTTAAAATCATTTTGCCATGTACAGTTTTTTTCTTGCTTGCAGCATATTGAAAGAACTGTTTGGGATTCTCTTTTGCTTGCATAGCTAGTTTCCTTTCATAATCGGCTTTTGCTGTTTTTACCACACTCGTTACCCTTCTGGCCTGTACTTTATACCGTTCGTGTGCCTGCAGGTCACCCCTTTCTTTAAATTCCCTCCATAGTTGTTTCTTTTTTTGCAGCTCAAGCTTAATGGTGTTATTCATCCATTTAACCCCTCCTTGTTTCACTATTCGGACCTTAGGTATACAATCAGCCATAACCTCCTGTAAATGCTCTTTGACCGCTTCCCATGCTCTATCGACGTCCAGCCCTTGCAGTTGTACATGCCATGGCACTGATCCAAGCAATCTCCTAAGCTTGTCATACTTGCCAGCATGGTAATTCCACATATACCCTGTCTTAATCACAAATTGCACACCTTTAGCCACCTCCCAGGTCAAGAAGACCTGGGAGGTGGCTAAAGGTCAAGCACTCTCTCACACCTTACCAGGTCAAGCACTCTCACACCCCTAGTATTTTCAATTACATGCTGTTTCAGATAGTTATCCCTTAATAATTGAATAAAATCCATTTCCTTCCTCACATGTGTCCTCTCCTCCTTCCAATCAATGTTACCATAGTTGAAATCCCCCATAATAATTACTCTCCTTCCACTCATTTCATCAATTTGTTTGTGCATACCATCTCCACCATCTATTCCATCACCTGGTCTATAGCAGCACCCAACTGTATATTTTATTCTGCCAGTGTCAATCTCACACCAAATAGCCTCAAATGAGCTCCTTTCACTATCCTGCAATACTTCAATTCTCCTTGGCTGCAGTTCATCAGCTATCATCAATAACACCCCTCCCCCAATTTTATTCTCTCTGTCCCTCCTAAACATACTATAACCTACACATTCTATCCCACTAACTATATCATCTTCCGTCAGCCATGTTTCACTAATGCCAATAACCTGTGGCCAGGAAGAGCCAATCAAGGCCAAAAATTCTTCCTTCTTGTTAGACCCTTCCCTATATCGTTAATGAACAGAGTAAACAGCAGTGGTCCAAGAACAGAACCTGTGGCACATCACTAGTCACAGGCCGTCTTTTGGACTCTACTCCTGAATAAACTACTCTTTGATATCTCTCCATCAACCACCCAGCTATCCATCTTACCAACCCTATATCCATTCCCATATGTTGTGATTAAGACATATATACAAGGTGTTCGGGATAAATTTGACATATTTATAATTAATTATATTTTTCCGTAAGTTACATGTATTAACACACACTTCTCTTCATTTAAAAGTTTGGACCCTTCTTCATTCATATACAAGATGTCAGAAAGGATGGATAGCTGGAACCCACCTGAATCATGGAAGAGAATAACTTGTATCATGATGATTCGTGCCCGCCATCAAAATAAGGATGTTACGACTGCTGCCCAATGCTCCCTGAATACAGTAAAAACAATCAGGCATGAACTAGAGACTTGCAATGGTGACTACGAGGATGTAGCAAGAAGAAAGATCCCTAGCAGACGATCTGATTGCGTTCGTACAGCAGAATTCCTCGCAAATCTGCAGGAACAGGTGTTGAAGAACCCTGGCATTGGAATTCGGGCTTTGTTCGTGGAGTTGCTAACTGTAGTCAAGCCCTGGATAACAAGGGTAGCCAATGGTAGGCCGTATGTATGGCAGCAGGATTCGGCCCCTTGCCACACCTCTGGGAAAAGTCAAAAATGGTTGTCTGAAAATTTCTACGACTTCACCAGTCCAAATGTTTGGCCTCCAAACTCCCCAGACCTTAACCCCATGGTTTATTTTGTATGGGGCGCAGTTGAAAAAGACACTAATCGCACTTCCAGTAATACAAAAGCCCAGTTAATGGATAAAATTAAAACAGTTTTTGCGGCCCTTCCCAGGGAGACTGTAGCATCAGCTTGTTCGAGGTTCCGAAGCAGAATTGAAGCTGTGATCGATGCTAATGGTGGTTATTTTGAGTAAATCTTGTTGATAGTGTTGTAATTAACTCTGCCTGTAATGTTTTTTTGTCAATTCATTAAATTTAATAGATACAAAGAAGATTTTCTTTTTCCTTACGAAACTGTCAAATTTATCCCGAACACCCTGTATATATATTGTTGAATTCTAAGCTAGTTTGGTTTTTTCTTTTCAGTAGAAGACAGAAAGAATGAATAATTTTTATTATTGCACAGAAACCACTGCTGAGTCAAAGGACTCATAGGAGACCCACACTATATCTATCATGCATCTCCTTGAATGCATTGAACAACAAAGCATCCACAGATAACCTTTTTCAATCAATTACACTTCACCTGTCCAAGTTCCAAACAAAAATCTAGTCATGACAGTCTTGCTCAATTTCTAGGGATGATCTTGTACTGCCTTTCTAGACATGTGCTGAAAAATTTTCTCTTGATCAGTCCTCTTTTCTGTCTATTAATAATTTTCTGAACTTGCAAACCCTCTATCTCTGATAGGGAGCATTCTACAAACCATTGCACAAGAAACTTAAGTGACAAGACCTGAACACAGTTATCCAGATGTGGATGTAAAAGAGAATGATGACTTATATAATTCTTAGTGTTCTTCAATAACCAAGTAATCCTATGTACTGCCTTGGCCTCCTTGTAAATTGTCCTCTGAACTTCCATCACTATCCACCAACACATATTTAAATCATCCTGAAATCTCTCTATATTATGTTGATTAACTATCACTCTACCCAGTTTTGCATCATCAACAAACAACTGAATATTTTCCTTCAAATTATTTACACTGTTCTTTATATACAAATTACGCGAGCAGTGGTCTGAGAATAGAGCCTTGCAGTATACCTATAGTTCATCGGCTTTTTTCTTGAATTCTGCTCCTCCATATACTGGGTAGCTCTCCATCAAGTACTCTCATATCCATATCACCAGCTTTATATCTATCCCCATTTGATCTAGTTTGTGTAGTTGAGTTCCATGTGGTATCCTGGCAGACACCTTTGTGAAATCCAGCAGTATCATCATGTAGTTATTCTATTCCATGGCTTCACAAAGCCATGCTGTTCTCATACAGTATCATATTGTTATCCACCTATTTCAGAATTCTGTCTTTGGCCAACTTTTCTGGTACTTTGACCACCACTTCTGACCAGTTGTTCTATAATTTGCTACTCAAGCCTTGTAGCCGGGGGTGCTTAAGAGTCAAAGCTGTATAACTGAGAGGAGACCTCCACATAGCCTTTAAAGGAATACGGAGAACCGACCAGGGCTTCTGATCTAATGTCCAATCCTCACCTTCTCGTGGTGCACCCTGTTGGATATCTACTTGGATACTGAACGAACGAGGATGGGCTGGAAATTTGGGATTTAGCCGACCAAATTGTATTCTTATTGGTTAAACCAAAATAACAAATGATGGTACAACATGACAAAATTTCATGCCGGCTGGGCCGTCGCCCAGTTAAACAAGGACCCCCGTTGTTTTCGCCAGGGAACCAGAGCGACAGCAAAAAGTCAGCTACTGGAACAAATCTGAAAACAAACCCTAACTCAACATCACCAGAGTTAAAGATCGGTAATCGGTAAGAAGCCTGAACGGCAAAGAAATGGAGCTAGCTGAGGAATTAGATAGGTACCAGATCGACATAATAAGGGTAACTGAAACAAAAAAGACCAAAACTGGTGAAATCTCTCTGAGCAATAAATACGAAATGTTATATTCAGGCAATGACAATCAAGGAAAAGAAGGAGTAGCCATAGTATTCAACACAAAATACGAGGCTAATCTTCTTGAATGGCAGTCAGTCTCAAGTAGAGTAATGTGGGCAAATATGAGAATGGGGAACTGGACAATGAGACTTATTTGTGCCTATGGTTCCACAGAAGGTTCTACTAAGGTAGAAGTGAAGGAATTTTTTGAGGCTTTAGAAAAAGCAACTGACACAATGAAAAAGGAAAAGTTGGTCCTTGTTGGGGATCTAAATAGCAGAGTAGGAAATGATTGTGAGACATCCAAAAATATTTTGGGAAAATTTGGAGAAAAGAACAAAGCTAATAATAATGGCAAATATCTGTTGGATTTCTGCTCAGGACATGGACTGGTTATTACTAACACCATGTTCCAACATAAAAATGTGCACAAATTCACATGGAGTGAATAGGCAAGGAATAAGAAAAGTCTCATTGACCATTTTATTGTTGATAGTGATGTTTTCTCCCTGGTGCAGGACACCAGAGTGTACAGAGAATTTGAAATTGGAAGTGATCACTATTTAGGCTTGAGCAGGATAAAATTGAATTTCATATTGAAAAGAATAACATGTAAGAAAGTTTTAAAACGAATAAAAGTTGAGTAGCTCTCAGATGTGAACTGTAGACTAAAATGCACAAAGATTATTGAAGAAAAAATGAAAGAGTTTGAGAACAGGAATCAAACCTTGGAGATTCAGTGCCAAACTCTGAAGAAAACATTGATTGATTCTGCCAGAGAGGAATGTGGTGAGGTTATCTGCAAGGATAAAAAAATCAAAACTCCCTGGTGGACACAGGAAGTTAAAGAGGCAGTGAAGGAAAAGAAGAAAGCATATCAAAAGTTCCTGGCAAATAAGTCAGTTTGTGCTCTTAGAGAATAAAGAGACAAATGCAAGAATGCTAAACACTGTGTAAAACTAGCTAAACAAAAGTCATGGGAGGACTTTGGCAAGAATATAGAAAATAAATATCAAGAAGGTGGCAAAATATTCTGGAGGCTGTTGAAGAAGCTTAGGAATGGAGGAAAGAGTACTGTAAAAGGAGTTAGAGATGATAAAGATGACATAAAAACGGGAGAAAAAGATATTCTTGAAATATGGAGTAATTACTTTGAAAAACTGCTAAATGAAACTAGCAGTGATGACAGCACAGTGATAAAAAAAAAACACTCACCAGGAATGCAATCAGGAATACATATTAATACTTGAAGTAGAAAAAGGCATCAAAAGTCTGAAATGTGAAAAGGCAGCAGTAGCAGATGATATTCGACCAGATATGCTTAAGGATGGAGGTATGAAAGTATTACAGTGGCTATATTGCACAGTTCAGAGGGCCTGGACTGAGGGACGAATTCCCGATGATTGGAGCAGAGCTCTCATAGTACCCATATATAAAAAGGGAAATAAAACGGAATGTGAGAATTACAGAGGTATTTCCCTACTGAGTGTTCCTGGCAAAATCTATGCAAGTATACTTGAGAAATGGTTGAGAAGAATTGTGGAAGAAAAGCTTGGTGAAGAACAAGCTGGATTCGGGTCAAACAGAGGCTGTCAGGATCAGATCTTCACTTTACGACAAATAGTCGAGAAAGCATGGGAATATAACAAAGATCTGTATTTAAGTTTTGTCGATTTGGAAAAGGCATATGATAAGTTGCCAAGAGAGAAGCTATTCGATACGCCGCGTTGACACCATTTAACATTATCCCGTCTGTTATTCATTATCTATATGGATCATTATGAAGGAAAGTGGTATTAAACATGATATCAAAATTGGAGATGTTAATGTCAGCTCTTGCTTTATGCGGATGATGTTATACTTCTAAATAAATCCGCTACAAGTCTGCAAGATTCTCTGACTAAATTGAATAGCTGTTGTAATAGATATGGTATGAAGGTCAGCAATAAAAAGACAAAGACAATGAAAATAGGCAGAATCATTGAAAATGTCAACTGTGTTGTGAATGGAGAACCTGTGGAACAAGTGAAACATTTCAGTTACTTTGGCACAATTTTTACTGAAGATGGTAAATTAAATATAGAAATAGACAACAGAATCAGCAAAGCTGGTATGGTAGGAAGTCAATTGAATAAATTCATATGGAATAAGAGAGAAATTAGCCAGAAGACTAAATTAGCCGTATACAAGACAGTGTTCAAACCAGTGTTAACTTATGGATCTGAGAGCTGGGTCAGAAGTAAAACACTTGACCAAAGACTAGAGACCGGATATGAGAGTCCTGAGAAAGATTATAGGCATGAACATATGGCATCAATGGCAATATCATATTAAAAACGAGGATATTAGAGAACTTGACATTGTCTGCATCCAGGAATGTGTTAGCAGAGCTAATCTCAGGTGGTATGGTCACCTAAACAGAATGGGCAAGGAAAGATTAGCAAAACAAGTGTTCTCTGCCAGGTTGGCAGCAAAACGACCCAGAGGAAGACCAAGATATAGGTGGATTGATACGGTACAAAGTGCCTTAGACGATAGAAATATAAGATCTGATAATGTTGGAGTTTTGATAAGTAACAGACTGATTTGGAGGAAAATTGTAGATAGGAAGCTAGTAATGATATTATTTTTTCATATAGTACTATCATATCCTGTACATCCCTTTTGGGTACATGGTAGGAATTTGATGATGATGATGCCTTGTAGCCTCCTTTATGCATTGGAACTGTTTTGTCCTCCTCCTACTCCCTTGGGACTTGACTGAAACTGAGACTTAAGACAAACAGCTTCATCAGAGGCACCAGTACCTTTGCATGCTCTCATAATATGCAAGCTGATATCCATCCAAACCCATGGCTGTATTTGCACTGAAAATATAGGCTTGTTTCCATGCTGTACAGTTAGATGTCATTTGAATAGGAAAAATTAAAATGACAGTACAATATCATAATGCAATATCATAAATACTTCCAATTCACCACCCTCTATTCTTGCATCAGTCATCATGGTTCTTTGTAAAGTTGGAGCGAGATCCTTGCTTTTATCATGAATGCAGAAGTTGGAGGCCAAGAATGGTGCCAGTCGGTAAGCCATTTTTTGATTTGATAGTTCCACCTATATAGATATGAGAGAAGGAAAAACATGGATGTGTACAAGTTGCATCCAGTGATGGATGATAGCTCGACTTCCTGAACAGAAGGTAAGGTTCTGCATTTGACCTTTTCAGAATCAGATTTGGATTTGTTGATAGTTTTTTTAATATTATATTGTAAGCTGGCTGTGAAGTTAGAGTTTTGATATAAACTGGTATGCTTGTTAGAGAACTAAGGCTTGGATAGTGGTTGAAAAATTTGGATAGAATGGGAGATAAAGACAGTCACCTGTAAGAATTATTTCTGTTTAGTTTTGGATCAGAGACAATCAGATCATGGAATCAAGTAAGATGTCACAGAGGATATCCCTCTGTGACATCTTACAGATTGTCTTAGATTGATTTAATGGCATTTTGTAATGCCTCAAGATACAGAACTAAGAGTGACTCAGTGAAGGGTATTCTATAGTAAAGAATTTGGATGATGCTGTGTTATGGTCCCGTTATTAAGAAGAGAACTGACATGTACAGTGTATTTGGAAAGAAAGCTAGTTAGAAAAAGATCACAGTTGGCATTTGTTTGGTGTGGATTATCTAGTGTAGTGGGTTGATAGATTTTCTGTCTTAGGTCAGTATCTCTACCAGCTTTATCATTCAAATTGGAGAAGGGAAGCCAGTTTGAGTTGTAGATTTGACTATTCAAGGATAATGACCTCACAGTTTGAATATTTTGACCACAGGAAATCAAATTTGTAGGTAATCAGAAAGGTCAAAGTAGTTATCAGAATTTGAACACAACAAAGTTGGAAAGAAATTTTGAGCCAGCACAGATCAATTGGGGAGGAATTTAAAGTTTATCCTTTTCTGACATGGGATGCCAGTTCTGATAAATACATATGTGCTGCTCTTGTGAAGGAAGGAATTGTGTAAGGTGTAGTTTGGGCAGTTGAGATAGATGGTAGAATTAAGGTCACCAGCTGAAATTCTGTTAAGAATAACAAATCTTTGGATGACTTTAAGAGTTGTATTGAATAGTGGTACTTTTATAAAAATCTGATGAATATGTCAGAAGTTATTATGTAGTAAAATTTTGACGCGTGTGTTGTGGGCATAATATCACGGCAAGTGGTTTGATTGAAATCAAAATCGAATTAACAAATTTTATTGCAGATTGTAAATATCAAATTTCATTACATTCTATCCAGCTAGAGTAGTATTACTATTAGTTTGAATTGTTTTGTCAAAGTTTGCCATTAAAAATGATTTGATTGAAACCAAACTCGAATCACCTAGACATGTTCTAGTTTGCATCTTAAATACTAGATTTTATTAAATGCCATCTTGTCAAGGCAGAGTTATTGCAGTTTGGCTGAATGGAAGAGAGATGACCAGAGTGAATTTAAGTAGTATGTATAATTATGAAATATTTTGTCTCTCTGAATAGTCTAATTGAAATAAAAAAGTTCTAAAGCCATCTTAATTTTTTAAGCATTTCAAATACTAAATGTCAATAAAATTTGTCCTGCTAGTGTCCATAAATAACTAGTATAATAGACATATGGACAAAGCAAATCTAGCTGTTGCATTTGACAAATCTACATAAAAATTAGCATGTCTGCTCTTTAATGACTAGCTATACATCGATAAAAACAAGTTGATTGTCACGTTAATATTGTGAATAAGACATTAAAGTGCTATGAATAAAGTGCTATAAAAGGATTATGTTATGGATTCCTTCCTAACTAACTTGGTAAATGTCATGGCATGGTGAAAGTTTTATCAGGATGTCACCACTGTAAAAGCACACTTCTGAGCATAATGGAATTCCATTCTGTGAACTGAGTATGATTTGTTATAAGGAGAACTCTATGAAGATGCTTACAAATTGTAAGACATCAGCAAAAAAATTGTCTGTTTTCTAAAAACATAGTATTTTATTTATTTTTAGTTAAGATTTTATACATTACTGTTATGTGGCACTTTCAAGAAGCCCAAGCCAAGAACTCATTAGGAGAGTACTCTACTCCATACCCCCCCCCCCCCATCTACACTACTTCATCCTGTTCTCCATCAATACACACCACTGTCATACACCATCTATTTACAGCATAACATACCACCTGTGAATGGTATTTTTATTTATTTTTTGCCTGTAAATTGTGCATGATCTCTTGACCAATTTACCTGTATGGGATAAAAAAAAAAAAAAAAAAAATTTCTACAAGGTGAAAAATCTTGCTACCTCTGTATATGATCTTCTACTCATCTTCAATTAAAAAATCATTTAAAGATTTTCCTCGTATCATGATGAGAATTGAACTTCGGTCTTTTTCAATTGAAGGGCTGTTCTGTTCTTCCAGTTGCACTACAGAGACACTTATGTTTTTATTATGATATCCCTTTAAACAAATGATGAAAATTAAAAGTCAGAACGAAGTTGTTGTTTTTTTTAATAATGTTGTTATTTTAAAGCAGAAAATTAAAGCAAATCATAAAAACACATTTTGATTTTCTGAAAATCGGAACATCGCACTGTGATTTTATAATGAATTTTATAAATTCACTCCACCTGAATTTATAAAAATTATTGTAAAAACACATTTTGCTTAAGGGATTAAAAAATATTGTATAGATTTGTTGTTCTGCATTCCATGCTTTTAAGATGTTTCTGTATTGTTAATGTAACTGTTTTAAAAAATTACTATTGATTAAGTTTCAATCGTTATTTTTAATAAAAGAAATATACATGTATATAAAAATTCATTTTATTCCCTGTATAAATAAAAAAAATTCAGTAATGCATTTAATTTCCTATAGGGAATAGCCAAGACCATTTTAATCATATTTAACTTTAGACTGAGATTGCAGTTCAGTTTCCACTGAACTGCAATCTCAGTAGGCAATTGGAGTTACCTGGCCCAAGACTATCAGTGATTATGAATGGCATCTGGTGAAGAGAGGCAGATATGTGCTGCCATCTCTCTCTCTTGGTTCCTAATCCTAATGCAGCAAATATATGTCTGAAATAGCATGGGTTCTACGGGAAACTTGTTTTTTTTTGCTCCAGAAACTTGAGAAACGACATGTCAATTTTTTTAAATTTGATTGTCCTTTATAAATACAAAAAAGCAAAAAGAAAGCAGTTGTCCTATAGAACAAAAGAGAACACAGGTTTGCTAGTTACTTAATTTATATTCAGCATTAATTTTTAATAATGGAAAATGTTTGTATACTTTTATTTTTGATATCTGTTGTTAAACCTTTTCCTTATATTAATACATATTTTAATTTTTGGAATGGTTTCAGATAACACCACGTTGTTTGTTGTTTGGACATTCAGCTCCTGTGTTGTGCTTGACACATGGAAGCACTGATATTGACAGCACTCTTCTTGTAAGTTCTTCAGAAGCTGGGTAAGTAATGTTAAGTACACTACTGAGGTTACATAAAAATATTAATTTTCCAGTGTTTGGTTTAAATTTTTCTTTCATTAAATGTGATGTTATATAAAGTTAAGTTTGTTAAGGTAATTTATGGACAAATATGTTGACTTGCTTTTTTTTCAAACTTGCTTGCCAAGTGTGTTGTCTTTAGATCTGATAAATAAAAGCTTATTATCTAAGGATAATTAACTCCTTGATCATAGCGCAACATGTCTCTGAAAAGAAACACAATGCTAAACAGTAACATAGAATTTAATTTTCTCTCTTGATTTCTGTTAATATTTACTTAACCCACCTCTAAACATGTTTCCTGAAGAAATTTTTCATGAAACCTGTTTAGAGGTGGGTTTAGAACAATTTATCATAGATTATGAACTCACTCTCTGTTTCCAGGACACTTTATTTGGTCTAGCATTTCATCAAACCACACACTTCTATCCTTATAATTGGCTACCAGCATTCTCTCCATTCATTATTTTGTCATGATTAATGGCTTCATTTGTTCAGATTTTTCAGATTTCCTTTGATGCAGAAGTTTCTAAGAGTTCTATTCTTTCGTTTGTCCTCCTTTCTCCTCTGCATAAATGAGCTCTCACAGACTTCAAATACTTTCAATCCTTCTCTTTATTTGACAGATCTTTGCTCAAAGATTTCATGATCCCGAAAAATTGATCTCTAAATCTAATACCCAAATCCTCAGATTAGATCTCTTGTAAAACTCGATGTAGCTTAGAAATACCAAAGAGCTTTACATCGATTTTTACAGAGGTCATGTCTCATGAGAACTGTTACAGAAATAACCTTGTTTGTCTCAATGTATTTTATGTTAAAGATTAATGTAAATAACCCTATGGGAATTGATTGTATTTACTGTTTTAACTAAAATTTATAGAATGTCAAAAACAAAGGCAGTGCTTTGCCATCAGAAGTTTTGTATAATAGCTATGTATAAGAGCACAAGAAAGTTGTTTACGATGAAGTGTGTGTGAGAAAGTTTTTTTGCGAGCTCTGCACATAAATACCTTCAAAGTTAGTATCAAAGAGATCCGCTAGTTTCAGAGAAAATTCCACTGCCCGACAAGACAAAGAAAAATAGAGTGCACGGAGGAGAAAAAAAGAACAGGTTGGCTTTAACATAAAGATCAAGGAGAACTGCTGATTTCTTTCGGGTTTACAACCCTTGGTGCAAGGTACCGAGAAGGCGAAAATAAAAGGGGACTGAGCTGAACATCGAGAGGAGTGTCCATGTCCAGTTGCCGAGAGAGAGAAGAGGCAAGGTCCAGTTGCTGACAGTGGAGAGCCGAGATCCAGTTGCCGAAAGAGCAGAGGCAAGGTCCAGTTGCTGACAGAGGAGAGCCGAGATCCAGTTGCCGAAAGAGCAGAGGCAAGATCCAGTTGCCGAAAGAGCAGAGACGAAGCGTTGTTACCGAAGAGAGCCATTGGCAGTTGACGGAAAACCAGAAGCAGTCAGACTCAGAGGACCAGACTTACAGCGAACCCACGCCAGAGGAAAAATTGGGAGAACAGGCGAAGCCAAGTGCTGGTTGGATGTCCTAGTGCCGCGGGAAATCAACAGAAGCCAAAAGCCGCAGAACGATCTTCAAGCCTGAATGCTGAAACTTCTTGCCTGAACTTTTGAGTACCGGGAAGATTGCAGTCCAAGACCCACTGATATTCCAACAAAACACCCCCCTGAAACAAGACTCATCATCATCATCATCAAATTCCTGCCATGTACCCTCAAGGGGTGTACAGGATATGACAGTACTACATGAAAAAATTACATCATTACTAGCTTCCTATCTATAATTTTCCTCCAAATCAGCCTGTTACCTGTCAAGACTCCAACATTATCAGATCTTATATTTCTATCGTCTAAGACACTTTGTGCTGTATCAATCCACCTACATCTTGGTCTTCCTCTGGGTCGTTTTGTTGCCAACCTGGCAGAGAACACTTGTTTTGCTAATCTTTCTTCGCCCATTCTGTTTAAGTGACCATACCACCTGAGATTAGCACTGCTAACGCATTCCTGGATGTTGACAATGTCAAGGTCTTTCCTAATATCCTCGTTTTTAATATGATATTCCCATTGATGCCATCTGTTCACGCCTATAATCTTTCTCAGGACTCTCATATCTGAGGTCTCTAGTCTTTGGTCAAGTGTTTCACTTCTGACCCAGCTCTCAGATCCATAAGTTAAAACTGGTTTGAACACTGTCTTGTATACAGTTAATTTAGTGTTCCGACTAATTTCTCTCTTATTCCATATGAATTTATTCAGTTGACTTCCTACCATACCAGCTTTGTTGATTCTGTTGTCTATTTCTATATTTAATTTACCATCTTCAGTAAAAATCATGCCTAAGTAGCTGAAATGTTTCACAGGTTCTCCATTCACAACACAGTTGACATTTTCAATGATTCTGCCTATTTTCATTGTCTTTGTCTTTTTATTGCTGACCTTCATACCATATCTATTACAACAGCTATTCAATTTAGTCAGAGAATCTTGCAGACTTGTAGTAGATTTATTTAGAAGTATAAGATCATCTGCATAAAGCAAAGAGCTAACATTAACATCTCCAATTTTGATATCATGTTTAATACCACTTTCCTTCATAATGTGATCCATATAGATAATGAATAACAGATGGGATAATGTACATCCTTGTCTCACACCAGATTTAACATTAAACCATCTTCCTGTACTTCCTTCAATTCTAACTGCTGACAACTCAAATAAAGACTAAGTATTGCTTAATATAATGCCCCATTGACACCACATAACTGTAGATTATTGAATTGCTTCTCTCTTGGCACCTTGTCATATGCCTTTTCCAAATCGACAAAACTTAAATACAGATCTCTGTTATATTCCCATGCTTGCTCGACTATTTGTCGTAAAGTGAAGATCTGATCCTGACAGCCTCTATTTGGCCTGAATCCAGCTTGTTCTTCACCATGCTTTTCTTCCACAATTCTTCTCAACCGTTTCTCAAGTATACTTGCATAGATTTTGCCAGGAACACTCAATAGGGAAATACCTCTGTAATTCTCACATTCAGTTTTATTTCCCTTTTTATACATGGGTACTATGAGAGCTCTACTCCAGTCATCGGGAATTCACCACTCTGTCCAGTCTTTCTGAACTATGCAGTGCAGCCACTGTAAGACTCTTATACCACCATACTTCAGCATTTCTGGTCGAATATCATCTACCCCTGCTGCCTTTCCACATTTCAAGCCTTTGATGGCTTTTTCTACTTGAAGTATGGATATGTATTCCTGCCTGCATGCCTGGTCAGTGTTTTTTACCACTGTGGTGTCATCACTACTTGTTTCATTTAGCAGTTTTTGAAAGTAATTACTCCATACTTCAAGGATATCTTTTTCTCCCGTTTTCATGTCACCTTTATCATCTCTAACTTCTTTTACAGCACTCTTTCTTCCATTTCTAAGCTTCTTCAACAACCTCCAGAATATTTTGCCACCCTCTTGATATTTATTTTCTATATTCTTACCAAACTCCTCCCATGACTTTTGTTTAGCTAGTTTTACACAGTGTTTAGCATTCCTGCATTTGTCTCTTTATTCTCTAAGAGCACAAACTGACTTATTTGCCAGGAACTTTTGATATGCTTTCTTCTTTTCCTTCACTGCCTCTTTAACTTCCTGTGTCCACCAGTGAGTTCTGATTTTTTTATCCTTGCAGAGTAGTTGGAAGGGGACCAATCGTTCGATGCTGTCGGCACACTCTCCCTCGATGAGTCTTTGGACTCCCTGGAGGTGTCAAAATAATAATAATAATAATAATAATAACCTCACCACATGCCTCTCTGGCAGAATCAATCAATGTTTCCTTCAGAGTTTGCCACTGAATCTCCAAGGTTTGATTCCTGTTCTCATACTCTTTCATTTTTTCTTCAATAATCTTTGTGTATTTTAGTCTACAGTTCACATCTGAGAGCTGCTCAACTTTTATTCGCTTTAAAACTTTCTTACATGTTATTCTTTTCAATATGAAATTCAATTTTATCCTGCTCAAGACTAAATAGTGATCACTTCCAATTTCAAATCCTCTGTACACTCTGGTGTCCTGCACCAGGGAGAAAACATCACTATCAACAATAACATAGTCAATGAGACTTTTCTTATTCCTTGCCTCTTCTCTCCATGTGAATTTGTGCACATTTTTATGTTGGAACATGGTGTTAGTAATAACCAGTCCATGTCCTGAGCAGAAATCCAATAGATATTTGCCATTATTATTAGCTTTGCTCTTTTCTCCAAATTTTCCCAAAATATTTTTGTATGTCTCACAATCATTTCCTACTCTGCTATTTAGATCCCCAACAAGGACCAACTTTTCCTTTTTCATTGTGTCAGTTGCTTTTTCTAAAGCCTCAAAAAATTCCTCCACTTCTATCTTAGTAGGACCTTCTGTGGGACCATAGGCACAAATAAGTCTCATTATCCAGTTCCCCATTCTCACATTTGCCCACATTACTCTACTTGAGACTGGCTGCCATTCAAGAAGATTAGCCTCGTATTTTGTGTTGAATACTATGGCTACTCCTTCTTTTCCTTGATTGTCATTGCCTGAATATAACATTTTTTATTTATTGCTCAGAAAGATCTCACCAGTTTTGGTCTTTTTTGTTTCAGTCAGTCACCCCTATTATGTCGATCTGGTACTTATCTAATTCCTCAGCTAGCTCCATTTCTTTGTTATTCAGGCTTCTTACGTTGATAGTACCGATCTTTAACTGTGGTGATGTTGAGTTGGGGGTTTGTTTTCAGATTTGTTCCAGTAGCTGACTTTTCGCTGTTCGCCCTGGTTCCCTGGTGTAAACAACAGAGGCCTTGCTTAACCGGGCGATTCCCCAGCCGGCATAAAATTTTGTCATGTTGTACCATCAGTTTTTATTTTGGTTTAACCAATAAGAATACAATTTGGTCGGCTAAATCCCAAATTGCCAGCCCATCCGCGTTCGTTCAGTATCCAAATAGATACCCAACAGGGTGCCCCACGAGAAGGTGACGATTGGACATTAGGTCAGAACCCCTGGTCGGTTCTCCGCATTCCTTTAAAGGCTATGTGGAGGTCTCCTCTCAGTTATACAGCTTTGACCAAAACAGACTCTCCGGATGGAAACTTAAGGCCTGTTAAGAAAGAAAAGCCATAGTGACTTTGATGCAGGACTCTTGGAAGGTGTTGTGACAAAGAGTCTCCGTAAGTGCGTTCCATCTTTTTATGTACTTTCTTTTTGTAATCTAGGAGATATGTCATAGATAGACTGATAAGAAATAGTAATAAGAAATATCTATTTGAGAGTCCTCTGAATTGTTGTTAAGTGGAATATCAATTGTAAGATAACTTGCCATAGCTTGCTAATCTCTTTATGAGTAAATTAGTCTCGGCAATTTAATTTTTTTAAGCAGAGAAGTAACAGAGTAATTTCATTGTATATTCATTTAATATTGAAAAGGGAAAGTTTGTTTCTTTATACCAAAAGTATATGAGGTAAGAGAGAGAGAGAGAGTAACCTCCCTATCACTTATTTAATGTACTTTGTTTTTTTATTGTAAATAAATGTTTTAATTATATGTCATTAGAGTTCCACCCGATTATTTATTTTACAATGCACTATTCCTAAAAATAATCGGACTTGTGAGTCAGAAACAACTAAGGCATTAAAAGCGTAGTTTAAGTGCTTAAGAACCACGACTGTTTGTGTAAAGTTTTACTGAAGGAATTTGTGTTAGAGAAAGAGAGAGAGAAATCAACTGGCCGTATTACTGAGTTTTATGCCAATTAAAATATACTGGTGGTGCAGTCTTATCAAATAAATTTTCTAGTATCCATAGGCATAAAACTCATAGTGCGAAAGGTAGATAAACTAAGTACGCAATAGTACGATGGAATAGTGTGAATAAGAAAGGAATATATAAAAAAAAATTAATAATAATGGTGGCTTATAAATACCAAGTAATAGCAAGTAGTAGCCTATCGTTTACACTCTCGCTCTCTCTTTCTTTCTTCTTGATCTGACATTTATTTGTAGTTTTTTTTTTTCTAATTCTTTACAACACGCTCAATCTTAGAATATTCACATTAGATGTTACACCAAAAACATCTTCAGAATTTTTTGATGCTGTCCAGAAGTCATTTAAATAATTGATAACCCCTTCTTCTCTCATGGATTTGCTCTAGCTGCAATTTCTTGAAATGATATGTTATTTCTTATGTCTTTTCCTAATATTTCTTGGACATTGTCTGAACTGAACTGGCATGTTTCACTCATGCCTATGAAGAAAAACCTGATCAGCTACTGCTCAGGGAAAACCTGAGCTGTAGCTGATCAGGTAAAAAAAAAAGATTCAGTCAAAATTTTAAAATTGAATATATTTTTCCATGTTTGAAGCTATGCTAATTATTCTAGAATAAAATTATCTTCAGAGTTCTTCCTATTAATGTATTAATCCTATTAATTCGACTGCAAAAACGGAGGGTGAAAGAGATGATAATTGTGGCAGGAACGAATGATTTGAAACAGGACAAAATGGAAATGATAGAGGATGTGAGGGAGTTGTTTGAGGTAGCAAAAGAGAAGAGTGAGAGAGTTAGGATGGTGAGTATCTTACCGCGGTATGACAGTGAAGTGTTTAGGAGGGCCATAATTGCCAATGACTTTATGCGTGGGTTATGCATGGAGAGTGGTGTGGAATTTGTGGATGTGTGGAATGAGTTCGATGGGCGAAAGGACTTATATAAGATGGATGGATTGCATTTGAATGGAGTTGGTGTACGGAGACTTGAAAGAGTGTTGATGAATGATGTGGAAGTGGATGTACAGACTCAGGGAAACTAGATTTATTAAGAGGGGGGGGAGTAGATATGCTGACTTTAGGGGGGGAAGTTAAGTGTATGAATGAGTATATTATGCCCGAGCGAGTACGACGGACAACAAATCAGAATGGGATAGTTAGTATAAGGCATCAAAGTAAGGATGGGACAAATGGGCTTCTGCGATTCATGTACACTAATGCCAGGAGTATTAGGAACAAGAAGGAAGAGTTTTTGGCCATGGTTGGCACTTCCAGGCCAGAGGTTGTCGGTATTAGTGAAACATGGCTGACAGAAGATGATAAAGCTAGTGGGATTGAATGCGCCAGGTATAGCGTGTTCAGGAGTGACAGGGTGAATAAAAAGGGGGGAGGAGTGTTATTGATGATAGCTGATGATCTTCAGCCAAGGAGTATAGAAGTTGAACTGCATGATGGGGAAAAAAGCGCATTTGAGGCTGTTTGGTGTGAGATACAATCCAGCAGAACAAAATATACAATTGGGTGCTGCTATAGACCGGGTGATGGAGTGGATGGTGGGGATAGTATGCATAAGCAAATAGAAGAAATCAGTGGAAGGAGGGTAATTATTATGGGTGATTTCAATTATGGTAACATTGACTGGAAAGAGGAGAGGGCACATGGGAGGAAGGAATTGGATTTTATGCGGTTATTAAGGGACAACTATCTACGGCAACATGTATTGGAAAATACCAGGGGGCAGAGAGTGCTGGACCTAGTAATTGCAACCGAGAATGTGGCTGTAATGAACATGACCATGTTGCCACCAATTGGTGAGAGTGACCATAAAGTCATGACTTGGGAGGTGGCTAAAGGAGTCGAATTTACAATTAAGACAGGGTACATGTGGAATTACCGGGCTGGTAAGTATGACAAGCTTAGGTGTGTGCTTGGCTCAATGCCATGGCATGTAAAACTGCAAGGGCTGGATGTTGATAGTGCAAGGGAGGTGGTTAAGAACTGTTTGCAGGAGGCAATGGTTGACTGTATACCAAGAGTCCGAATAATAAATCAATTAGGGGTTAAATGGATGAATAACACTATTAAGCTTGAGCTGCAAAAAAAGAAACAATTGTGGAGGAATTTTAAGGAGAAGGGTGACCATCAGGCGCAGGAACAGTATAAAGCTCAGGCCAGGATGGTAACAAGGGTGGTAAGAAAAGCAAAAGCAGATTACGAAAGGAAATTGGCCATGCAGGCTAAAGAGAATCCCAAACAGTTTTTTCAATATGTTGCAAGTAAAAGGAAAAATGCTCATGGTAGAATGATCTTAAAAAATGCTGAGGGTAGGGAGGTAACTGAATCAGTCGATATTGTGGAATTACTGAGCGAGCACTTTGCAAGAGTATATCATCCAGGTGGTGACTTTGCAGGAATGGAAGAACCAACAGTTTATACTGGAATTGTGATGAATGAAGTAGAGGTAACTAGTCTATTACAGAACCTCAATGTCAATACATCTGTGGGATTGGATGGTATACCAGCTCGTGTCGTACGTGAAGCGGCCAAAGAATTGTCAGTGCCCTTGACCATTTTGTTTAATTTGAGCCTCAGGACTGGGTCAGTCCCAAGGGGGTGGAAAGAGGGGAAAATAGTTCCACTGCACAAAGGTGGTTCCAAGGCTGCTGTTGAAAATTACCGGCCAATCAGCATAACAGGAATCATTATCAAGGTCTTAGAGAAAATAGTCAAGAGGAAAATACAAGATTGGATAGAAGAAAATGGGATATTGTATCGGGGACAGCATGGTTTTGTGAAGGGTAGGTCATGCCTCAGTAACTTGCTCACGTATTATAACACAGTGACGGCTGAACTGGATAAGGGTAATGGGTTTACGGTGATTCTACTGGACCTTGCCAAGGCCTTTGACAGGATACCACATGGAATTCTAATCAGTAAATTGGGGCATATGGGGATGGACATAGGGTTGGTGAGATGGATAGGAGGGTGGTTGACGGAGAGATATCAGAGAGTGGTTTACTCAGGAGTAGAGTCCACAAGACGGCCTGTGACTAGTGGTGTGCCACAAGGATCTGTTCTTGGACCACTGCTGTTTAATTTGTTCATAAATGATATAGGAAAGGATCTGAGAGGAACAGTTCATTTGTTTGCGGATGATGCGAAGTTGGGTAGGGCAATAGTGAATGCAGATGACGTCAAAATTTTGCAGGATGATTTGGATAGATTGGAGGTCTGGGCTAAGGAGAATGGATGTCAGTTTAATGTGGCAAAATGTAAGGTTATGCATTTTGGGGTGAAAAGGTTGGCGGCAGTTTACTGCATTGGTGGAACCGTGCTCCAGGAAATTGATGAGGCACGAGATTTAGGAGTGTTGGTAGATAAGGAATTGAAATTTAGGGGACACATTGCAAAAGTGGCCAAATCAGCTCATCAAATCACTTGGTTGCTGAAGAATACGTTGACAAGCAGAGACAAGCAGGTTATTGTTCCTCTGTATCGAGCCTTGATAAGACCCCCATCTAGACTACTGTGCTCAGATTTGGTCACCTAGGTTTCTTCTTGATGGGGAGGAGGTGGAGAGGATCCAGAGGCGAGTGACCAAGATGATAGCAGGTCTGTGGAATGAACCGTATGAGAACAGGTTGAGGATTTGTGGGTTGCAAAAATTGGTTGATAGGCGGAGGAGGGGAGATATGATTGAGACATTCAAATTACTGAAGGGTTTCTATAAAATTAATTCAGAAGATATTTTTGAGAACAGGGCTGATTGTGGGAGGACTAGGGGACATCCATGGAAACTGGGCAAAAGTGTGGTTAGTAAAGGTGTTAGATCTGGGTTCTTTACTTTTAGAGTAGTGAATGAGTGGAATGCGCTCCCTGAGTCTGTGGTGGATGCTGTGACAGTGAATGAGTTTAAGGCGAGGTATGATAGATACTGTATGAATGTCAAATAGTTGTGATGAATATGATTTGGGGCCTCCCTCGATGAGTCTAATGACTCCCTGGAGTTGCCCGTAATAATAGTAATAATGTATCAGACATGGATTACTCATTCTGCAGGTGACTGAGGACCATTTTTTGCAAAAACAAACAAACAAACTTGAATGCTTCCCAGAAAACATTTCAGCTCTTATTTAGTCATTTAGCAATAGTTTACAAGTCCGATTTCATTCTTGATGATTATGTTTTTTTTAAGACTACTATATCACATTTATTTACTGTTTGCTTTAGATATTATTTGCACATGACAACTGCAAATCTACTGACTGAACCAGTCTTTGTGCAGTGCTAGGTGAAGGGAATTGTTCTTTGGAACATCTCTCTTCACCTAGCATTTGCAAAAGACTACAATAAAAAAAGTAAAAGCAAAAGCAAATTTTCTTCACTCTTCCAGATGTTTCCAAATAGCCTCACACAGATATGTTTGCTATTTGAAAGTAATAGTTACAAAGCAGACAGTTACGAAATTTTAAACCCATCGTAATATACTTTTATTAAAGTTAATATAGAAATTTTAATCTTAATAGAGTATATAAATATTATATTCTTCTTCCATATTTTCTTTTTCTTTCCTCTAAGTCAAGAAAATATAACTATGTAATATTTTAGAAATATCATATTTTTTTCCAACTCAGCACTTAAGCATGTTTGAAAGGAAGAAAATAACTCCTGACTAGTATTTATTTTGCAAATGAAATCTCAGAAGAATCCATAGGGTATATTGGTTGTCAGGTGTTGAAGACTTTTCAGTGTTATCTTAATAAACTCTTCGTTCGGAGATCTTATATGTGGTGAAGAACATAAGCCTGTCTCATTCATCCAGTCTTTCCACTTAGCCCACAAATTGTCTTTGAATAGTTTATTTACTGCAAGATCAAGGGGTTGGAGTTTTTTTGTTAAACCACCTGGAATGATGGCCAATTTGGAATACTTACAATTGTTTTAACTTTTGCTGTCGTGTGTGATCTACACGAATCCAAAACTAACAAAGATTTTGGGTTGAAAAATGCCATTTTTCTCTTTCACCACACACTTTCCAACCACATATTCTCCAACGATGCAGCCCACACAAGTTATCTTTCAGATCACAGAAAAAGTCGTAGTAAAGTCACAGTGCTCCCCAATAATGTGAATATTGTAAAATTTTGAATTAAAAAAATTGACCACTGCTACTAGCAACACACGTGCTTTTAAGAATTCTTCCATCCTCTGTCTGTACTTCCTAACTCTACCACTAGTTGAATGCATGCACGTTATCTATACAGCAAAAGGAGTGATGAAAATATTGGGGCTGTGCGTTATCTATCGAAAAATATGGTATATATTTTTATACACACATATATATATATATATATATACACACACACACACACATACATACAGTGGAACCTCGGTTGTCGAATGACTCTCATCTCGAACAAAACACACACCGGTTTCCAAACAGAATCTCAGTTCCCGAACAGGCAAACTGGCAACCACATGCTCCACAGGCATGTGGTTATGGCGGGAGCATGCCATAATCTTTGTGTTTTGTTGTTTTTTTTTTATAAATTATTATTAAATAAGCCACCATGGGGCCAAAGAAGGATGACAGCAGCAAAGCGAAAAGAAAAGTTGTTAGAACCGTGATAGAGGTGAAAAAAAGAAATAATATCCAAACATGAAAATGGCGTTCATATCTTGGATCTTGCTATGCAGTTCGGTATGGCGAAATCAATGATCTGTACAATACTCAAAAATTAAGAGATGATCAATTTTTGTTTATATTTCATCTATTTATTGTGTTTATTCTTTTTGTGTTAAGATTTTATGCATTTTCATTATTTTTGTATACGATTTTATTCATGAAGTAGTATTGTTATAAAGGTTTAAATAAGCAATCATCTGCAGTTCGGGAACGGATTAATCCATTATGTTTGACAACCGAGGTTCCACTGTAATTGATAAAAATAGAAAGAAAAATCCTTAACTCACCAAAAGTACAAAATGTACTATAGGTTTACAAATAACCTTTCGACAAGAACAGCATAAAAAATGTAACTTGTAACTTTCTTAAAGTTATAACAATTTTACAAGAATAGTTCATGAGAAATCTGTTGGAGAAATGATTTTCACTGCTGTAAGAGTTACATTAAGTAGTGAATTCTATACTGGAAGAATTTCTTACACTCCTTTTTTGGATGTTACCTTTTATACCCTTTGGTTAGAAAGGCATGAATTCATATCCTTTCTACTACATAAAGCAGGCATGGGCAACCTTTCCTAGTTCGGGGGCCAAATTATCATTCTGTCTCTGAGTCAAGGGCTGGACCAAATTATTAAATAAATTAAATTCATATTAAATGAATTTAAACAAGTTGCTACTTCATATTTCATTTATTTATAATATAATGCTTTGGTATAAAGCTCTACATAAATTTTATAATATAATGAACGATATAACAATTTAATGTGAAGATTTTCTTGTACTTCAACTACGAGACTATCAATATTGACGTTAATATTACTTAAGGATAATCACATAGAATTTTCGAGGTTTTTGCCCGTTATTCTTGTCAGAATTTTTGATTTATTGTATTTCATCCTTGAAAAAACTGTTCACACATATATATGTGCTGCCGAAAAGACAAATGATTTTTCTTGAAAAGGCACGTAAATTTGTATATTTTTCTTCCACCAAATAAAATTTATAAAAATCCATCAAAGCAATGTTGTTAAATTGTTATTTTAGCACTAAATCTGCCTGAAGCTCAATAAGTTCCATCTGTAAGTTTTCTGGCAGATTATTTACATCAGCATCCATCGGACGAGCAAATATAGTGAATTTGGAGTCTTTGTTTTTGAAATCGGCAAACCTTGTATGAAATTGCTCTATTAGTGCCTTCAGTTCATCTCCATAACAATTATAAGGGATATTTTTATGAGTTGCTAGAGTAGGAAAATGATAACAATTTTTAGCTCATATCTGACTTTCCAACAATCTTAGTTTATTACAAAAAGCTTTGACATGTCCATGCAGTTCATGAACCAATTGTCCTTGTTTTGCAATTTAATATTCAGTTCGTTTAGGTATCCGGTGACATCTACAAGGAATGCTAAATCACACACCCACTCATCATCTTTTACTTGGTTAATTGTGTTTCCTTTTATGTCCATAAAATCTGCAATGTCTTGTCTCAGATCATAAAATCGTTTTAACATTTTACCTTTACTCATTTCACGATAATAAGACATGTCTTCATAATCCGAAAATAGGTCTGCCAAACACTCCTTAAATTGGCGGTGATTCCTCGAATCCTCGAATAAATATTGCTAGTTTGTGCTGTATCGTAGGCATCAGTGCTGTCATCCAAAGCAATTGAAAATGCTTCCAATCAATCTAGCAATCTTCTCTTTTAAACTTTTTTTGATATCATCAGCCATAATTTCTACCTGTCGGACAACAGTATGTCTCAACAAACGAATATTCTCGAAGTCTTTTTTCTTTTCAGGACATATTATACTTTCAATATCCAGCAGACATTCTTTGATAAATTCTCCTTCACCAAATGACTTAGAATGCTTAGCGATTTTTTTCGCTTACCACAAAGCTGGCTTTGACAATGATGTGGTGCTGCGTTCTTTGCTTGTTGAGCATTTGCTGCTGGGTATCCAAGTTCTTCAACTTCTGTATTTCATCTTTTCATAGTTGTCCATCAATTTTTGGGTGATCCACATGTCTTGAAGTAAAGTGTCTCTTCAAGTTGTATTCTTTGTTGACGGATGCAGATTCGTTGCACAGCAAACATACAGGCAAACCTTTTATTCAGAATAAAATAATTATCCTCTGTCCAGTTGTCTTGAAATTGACAATTCTCTGCATCTACTTTTCTTTTTTTTGCAATAACCCCTGACATTGTCCCAAATTTATAAGCGATATTCAGAACTGTCAAACAAAACTGTCTTCTACACCGCAGGCACCAAGCAGAACATAACATCAATGCAGGCACTGAACAAAGCACAACACCAATGCAAGTACCGAACTGACACGTTGTAACACGTTCATACATGCCGCTAGTCAAAGTGAGAAAGAGACCTTGGTTGGAGAAAACAATGTGTTTTGCGCAAGTCATATGACGTCAGCTTAATGTGAGTTAGTAGAACGCAGCATGTTTTCTCCCACCATGAATCAGACAAACTTTGCTGAAATAGATTAGGGCCAGATCAAAAGAAGTGGAGGGCTGGATCCGGGCCTGGGATTGCCCATACGTGGCATAAAGGAACATTTCTAAGGATATTTTAACTGCATTTCTCCTTACACCAAAAAAAAAAAAAAAAAGATTCAGTCAAAATGTTAAAAATGAACATATTTTTCCATATTTGAAGCTATGCTAAAATTATTCTAAATTATTCTATGCTAAAAAAAGTCAAAAAAAAAAAAAAAAAAGATTCAGTCAAAATGTTAAAAATGAACATATTTTTCCATATTTGAAGCTATGCTAAAATTATTCTAGAATAAAATTATCTTCAGAGTTTTTTCTGTTCATGTATCAGACATTGATTACTCATTCTGTAGGGTCAGTGACTGAGAACCATATTTTGCAAAAAAAAAAAAAAATGTATGAATGCTCCCCAGAAAACATTTCAACTGTTATTTAGTCATTAAGCAATAGTTTACAAGTCTGATTTCATTGACAATGATTGTGTTTTTTTAAGACTACCTATATTACATTTATTTATTGTTTGCTTTAGATACTTTATAAATGCTAGTTTCTATTGATGTAAACAAAATAATACTGGAGAAGTCTAAGAAGAGGAAAATGTATTTCCATATTCAGATTTTTGTAGCTATTGTGTTGAAGTGTTTGGAATAAAACTCTGTAGAACTGGAACGAAAATGAATAATTTACTGACTAAATTAATTATATACTTGCTGGAATTTTGCTAGTTCAAGCTAGCATTATCAAAATCACTTTGAAGACACAAGCTGAACAAAGACTAAGAATAAAATGACCTGGGTTCTGCAGAACATGTCTCTTACACTTCATAAAATGGTTTAAAATCATTAAGAGCTTGTTATACTAGTCCTCTTTTAGGTTGCTCATATTGAATATCCTTTTTATGTTATTTTCTTTTTACCATAGTTGTCCTGTCTGTCCAAAATACTGGGTCTTGCATTGAGAGACGGATATTATGGACACCTGGGTAATGTGTGTGTGTGTGCTTATGATAGACAGCATATGAGAGACCCATTCAGTTACCTTCTAAGAATCAAGGAATGTTAGGGGCCCTTCTTTTTGCCTCTTCAACATGAAAAGTAATTTAGTGAGATCTTGTCAGTACTTGATTTGTGTCAGGAAGATGAAAAGACTTAGTCCAGAGGTTTGTAGTGTTCTGATTTTGTGTTATTTTAGGAGTAGATCCAGTTTATCTGTTGGCTAGGGGAAAAAAAGAAACTCTCAACTAAACCCTTTAAGAGTTTTGTTGAGAGTTTTTCCACTTGGTTATACCATAAATTAAAGATGCCAAGAAATTATATTCTTGCTTTCATCCTTTATCCAAGTGTAAGTAAATAAAGTTTGCTCGTGAAGTCACTTCATGACTAGACTACTTGTATATGGAGGCTAATAATTTCACATCAATTGCCTTAGTATCCCATATACATCACAAGAATGTAATTTCTTGGCATCTTTAATTTATAATATAACTTCGACAGCTTCTCTAATCCAGAGTACTTTTAGTAATAAGGTGTGTCACCTTTTGACTATTTGTATATGGAAATATGACTTCTGCATTACTTCACCCCTTGGTATCACTTCTGGGTCTGGCTCTCACTGATAAGATTTCTATAAAGGTCTGGCAGTGGCCCTTCCTATAATGTAACTAATTATACATGTTTTGTAAGGATATTGTGCATTGCATTATGGGATACTAAGACAGTTGATGTGAAGTCATTAGCCTCTATATACCAAGTATCCCAATCATGAAGTGACTTCACGCACAAACTTTGTTTGCTTACACTTGAATAAAGGATGAAACCAAAAATATAATATCTTGGCATCTTTAATTTATTTTATCTTTAAGAGTTTACAGAGTCAACAGGCATGTAATTAGGAATACATATCCATACTTGAAGTAGAAAAAGCCATTAAAAGCCTGAAATGTGGAAAAGCAGCTGGAGTAGATGATATTCGACCAGAAATGCTTAAGTATGGAGGTATAAAAGTCTTGCACTGACTGCACTGCATAGTTCAGAAGGCCTGAACAGATGGATAAATTCCAGATGATCAGAGTAGTGCTCTCATAGTACATATATATAAAAAGGGAAGTAAAACTGAACGTGAGAATTACAGAAGCAATATTTCTCTGAGTGTTCCTGGTAAGAATTATGCAAGTATATTTGAGAAACGGTTGAGAAGGATTGTGGAAGGGAAGCTTGGTGAAGAACAAGCTGGATTCAAGACAGATAGAGACTGTCAGAATCAGATTTTCACTTTACGACAGTTGAGAATTCATGGGAGTATAACAAAAATCTGTATTTAAGTTTTATAGATCTGGAAAAGGCATATGATAAGGTGCCAAGAGAAAAGCTATTCAAAACGCTACATTTATATGGTGTCAATGGGGCATTATATCAAGCAATACCTAGTCTTTATTTGAGTTGTAAGTTCAGCAGTTAGAATTGAAGGAAGTACAGGTAGATGGTTTGATATTAAATCTGGTGTCAGACAGGGATGTGCATTATCCCCTCTGTTATTCATTATCTATATGGATCACATTATGAAAGAAAGTGGTATTAAACCTGATATCAAAATTGGAGATGTTAATCTCAGCTCTTTACTTTATTCAGATAATGTTATACTTCTAAATAAATCTGGATATAAGTCTGCAAGATTTTCTGACTAAATTGAATAACTGTTGTAATAGATTTGGTATGAAGGTCAGCATTGGACTCTCTGGAGGTGTTAGATCATCATAATAATAATAATAATAAGACAAAGATAATGAAAATAGGCAGAAGCATTGAAAATATCAACTGTATTGTGAATGGAGACCCTATAGAACAAGTAAAACATTTCAGCTACTTAGGCATGATTTTTAGTGAAGATGGTAAATTAAATATAGAAATAGACAACAGAATTAACTATGCTGGTATGGTAGGAAGTCAACTGAATAAATTTATATGGAATAAAAGAGAAATTAGTCAAAACACCAAATTAGCTGTATACAAAACAGTGTTCAAACCAGTTTTAATTTATGGATCTGAGAACTGAGTTAGAAATAAAACACTTGACCAAAGACTAGAGACCACAGATATGAGAGTCCTGAGAAAGATTAGTTCAATGGCAATATCATATTAAAAATGAGGATATTAGGAAAGAACTAGACATTGTCAGCATCCAGGAATGTGTTAGCAGAGCTAATCTCTGCTAACACATAACTTAATTTTTTCAAAGGCCCCCCCTTTGAAAAAATTAAAATATTTCACGGCCTCCCATTTAAAAAAAAAAAATCATAATACAGACATATATTATTATAATATTTATTGTATTTATATTCAAGATTTTGCGTTGTAAGGTTTTTTTTGCTTCTTCTCAATACCTTTGAAATGAAACTTATATGAATAAGCATATATTTACTAATATTCATTAAGACTTTCGAAATACGCAGGAAGCAATACCTTTTGAAATGAAACTTATATGAATAAGCATATATTTACTAATATTCATTAAGCCTTTCGAAATACGCAGGAAGCAAAATTTGTGAACCTGCACTAATGTGCGATTTTTTTTTCCATTAAAATATAAAAAATAACAAAAAGGAAATAATAAAAATTAAATACGTTTCTTTTAAGATTAAAAAAGAACTACTTAGTCTTAACATTTTAAATTTGTTTTCATTATTTCACCCCCCCCTTCAACAAAACTTAACGCCCCCAAGGGAGCTGCGGCCCACAGTTTGGGAAGCGCTGCCTTAGAAGACAGAAATATAAGATCTGATGATGTTAAAATCTTGACAGGTAATAGATTGATTTGGAGGAAAATTGTAGATGGGAAGTTAATAATGATTTCAGAATTTGATGATGATGAGTTTACAGAGTTTTTTTGTTATAACTGTTTTATTCGAATAAGTTAAGTAGAGCCTTTTCTTTCAGATACATTAATCATCGTGAGGATGAAATTCACTCTACCTGGAGTATACAGTTTTGAAAATTTCAAGTTTCTAGGCAGGATGGTGTTGTGAAGTAGCATGTGTGTGTACTTATGATAGACTGAGCATATTACAGCTGTCTGGGTGTGATAGGGGTGGGAATAGTGGGCAGAAGTTACAAAATTGCTGTGGCGAAAGACCAAGATGCTTAGCTGCCATTTGGACAGGCTACTAGTTTCCTGCTTTTTGCTCTTTCGAATCTCTTTTGGAAGCGTTGATTGTTTTTTTTTTAATCTATTTCAGTCTTGAGTATAAACTGTAAAGGGAGATGGAGTTTTTGATTTGAGCCAGTTGTGGTATGTTTGGTTTTCATTTGTGCAGCCTTGGCATCTTTTGGAGAACCAAGGTTTAGTTAGCAAATGGCAGTTCAGAGTAGTGTGTGGGGGGGGGAATGTATGTTTCCATGCCTGTGAGGATTACTTTGGTGATAAGTTTGGTGCATATGTTTGGAAGGCCGGAAGCAATAGTCCAGCCATGGGAATGAGGCATAGAAGTCACAGTGGCTGTCCCTTTGGCACTGTTATAATGCCATACTACTGTTATTTATATATGTGTATTTTTATATATACTTCCCTCTTTATGTATATTATTATTCTCTCTATATACTTATGAGATGAAATATTATATAAATTTCTTTTACTAACAATTATTTTTATTTTTGACTCTGAGTGTCCCTATATGTTATTATATTTGCACAAAGAGTTCACTCCAATTGGTGCAATGACTTTAACTCACTCTTTCGGAATCCAATTAATCATTGACTCAATACCAAGTACAAAATAAACACATTTAATAAAACTAAAACAATATATATACACTTCTAGTAATAATACATAACTATAACTACAGATTACATGGATCCAAGGCCTTATTTGAAAATATAAACTTACTCTTAAGACTAAACACTTTTTCTTTCAGAATCACAAAAAAATGTTCATAGTCTTTTTCTCTTTCTGTTAAGGCTCTTTTCCAGAAGTTACAAGGCTCTGTACTTCATTATCAGGATCCTTTTCATCAATCAATATAACACACATAAAGTCTTCTTGACTATATCCTGTTTTCCTTTTAGTAGTATTATACTCATCAGATCAGGCACCTTTAATACCTAAAAATCTTCTTAATCAATATATTTTCTAAACTTTCACTTTCAGGCATCCTTAATACTTATAGATTTTCCTTATCAATATTTTCTCTAAGAAAAACATTCACTTTAGAATGTAAGCAACGAATTCTTCTTTCATTCACAATACTAAATTGACAGTCTTAACTTATTCCACCTTAAAAACTTACAGTTTTAAGATTTCCTTTTATTCATTACTTATTTCTCCTTGAAACCTAATATTTTCACTATTCCCTTTTCGGAATACATTATGAAATTTCTTTTGACTGCCGCACACAAAAAATCATCAAGTTCCTTCTAACTTGAATATTTACCGGCCAATTTATAAAAACTTATAGTTTCAAGACTTCCTTTTTATTCATTTCTTATTCCTGCTTGAAACCTATTATTTTCACTATTCCCTTTTCGGAATACATTATAAAACTTACTTTGACTGCCGCACACAAAAAATCAAGTTCCTTCCAACTTGAATATTCCTCGGCCAGTTTATAAAAACTTATAGTTTCAAGACTTCCTTTTTATTCTTTACTTATTCCTGCTTGAAACCTATTTATTTTCACTATTCCCTTTTCGGAATACATTATGAAAATTCTTTTGACTGCCGCACACAAAAAATCAAGTTCCTCCCAACTTGAATATATCTCGGCCAGTGTTCTAAAAACTTTCCGAACGCTCTCTTGTTTACAACTGTAACTTGGATACGCAACGCTTTCCTTGTCAGCTGTCAATCACACATCAAGTTCTCTCCGGGAGCATGCGCACTTCACAAAAGTCGGAAACTACGCACTGCAATAAAATGGCTGACTCGCTGTATCCATCAGCGCTAAGAGAAAGTCTTTCACAAACACAAAATTCAACATTTTAAAATACAACAAACTTTCTTATAAGTAACACAAATAATCAGTTTAGTAAGTACTTCAATATTTTTACTTCTTTACATGTTACTTCTAATATAACATTTTCATAACGAGCACATCACAAGTGCAGACACTGCGTGTATGAAAACAAAAACTAACAAGCATAATTAATACGTAAAAATATTCAGAATTTTTAATATGATTATTTTTACACTACTCCTGTATGGGAATGGCTGTGTAAGCGTTGTTGCATGGGGGAGCAAATGAGCACTAGATTGTAGTCAGAATTACAGGGAGCCCACTACATTCATGGAAGGATCACTGGTGAGGAAGAGATCTAAGGTGTTTGAGGAGTGGTTTGGGTTATCCAGTATTCTGGTTGGCATGTGAACAAGTGATAGCAAATGTTTCAGCATCTATTCCTGAAAGATCTGTACAACTGGAAGAGGAAAGCCGATTAGTGTTGTGGACATTAAAATCTCCTAGGAGGATGATTTTGCTGTTGGGAAAGTGGGACTGGTGAAAATCAATTTTTAAGGAGAGGAAATTAAAGAGCTCAGAGTGGTTGGTTGCATTAGGGGAACGATAGAGACAGCAGATGAATTTGATTGAATGGGGAAGGGATATTTTCAACCAAAGAAGGTCGAAGTTGGGTGATTCTAGGTTGGGTGCTCTCCAGCAAGCTATGTCAGAGTGGATGTAAGCGCAGATGCCATCCTTGGGTCGAAGGGTGTTAAAGAGTGTGTAGTTTGGAAGGTTGAGATGAATAGTGGTGGGGAAGGTGAGATTTGAGTTTCTGCCAGAAAGAGTAGGTGGATTTGGTAGACTGAAGATGGTAGTGGACACTATTAAGGTTGGAATTTAGGCCATGAATGTTGGTGAAGTGGATATGCAGGGTTCTGTGAGGCATATATTTGACCGTAAGGATCTTGCACATTTCCTATGCAGTGCCTGCATACTGGTCTCCATAGTGGTTACTAGTGGCATCACTTGATTTTTGCACTAATTTAGCTTGTTTGAAGTCTATGATCCAATTGTTTTCTCCGTTTTGGCATTTTTCTTCTTGAAGTTGATGACTTTGCTCTCTCTCTCTCTCTGGACAAATGTTAGGTTTGGTCGTGCATGTATGCATGATTGGGGACAAGTGTCTTTGAACTTGTTGATCGCTGTTATTAATTTAGATGTGCTTGTCAGCATGTTGCAAGTCACTTTTATGAGGCATGGAAAGCTTGTTCCGTCCTTCCTTTGATTTATAGGTCCTGACGGTATGTTTAGAGTTAATGTTGCATTCTTCTGCTAATTTAATGATGTCTTCTTTTAGTGATTTTCCATTTTCTGTTGGAAAGTGAAAAAATAACGGCATTGAATTTTTTTGTTTTTAGCCTCCATCAAGTCGTGTGCCATTGATCCAGTTAGATCATGGAGTTCATTCGCAGGCAACGGTGAGCTTGCGTTGTGGCGCGGGTTGTCAAGTTTGAGCTAGGCTTCCAGTGCTCATGTTTTGGAGGAAAAAGTTTTGTTCATAGCATTGATGTGCTGTTCAAATTTTTCGAGTCGTTTGCTTAAGTTCAGGCGATGTTTTTCAGAAGGAAGGCACATTGAACAGAAGAAGGGCTGGTTGAGGTTGATAAATAGCTTGAGCATCAATTAATCTATTTTTTCGCAGGGAGTGTGTAGCCACTGGCAACAGAACTAGTACAAAATACCCTTTTTTTTTAATCAGTCACATCAATTTTACAGCTGCAGCATTTTGTGGGTTTGTCAGTGATTGACGGTGCTGCACTAGCAAAACATGGGATGCTTGTTTGTTATTGGCTTTTCTTGATGCAATATTTGCTTCGTACAGTAGGCATAGTCAGTGCTTACTCGTGGCTGATTTTTTAACTGGAAGTATAGCTGATTTAATGCACTATAAGTATTTATAGGTTGTGCAGAAGTAATCGACTCCTTGGTACCCACTGTTAGGATTTCTTTTTAAAGAGTAATTTGAATGACAAACACATAGTGTTTTTCGATAGAACGATAAAACGTGGGAGAACAGGTTCAGAGTAGTTCACATCATGGTAAGATGATGTTAATGGATGAAAATGGTAGAATGATAACTGCTGCAGAAGACATTGTTGAGGTATTCAGTGATCCTGATCAGAGTGGAATCATGAGGACATAGGAGAGGATGGCTTAATTGTTAGTGAGCAGGAGGTATTTGAGGAAATAAATAACTTTCATGTCAATAAGGCGATAGGATTTGATGACATATCACTATGCATCTTAAGGGAATTAGCAGTGATATTGGCATGCTTATTTAATAAGAGTCTTACAACAGCACAGGTTCCAAGTGAGTGGAAGAAGGTAAAATTGTTCCACTGCATAAAGGTGGCGATAAGGCTGTTGCTTCAAATTATAGGCCAATCTGTATATCTGCAGTTGTGATAAAGTTGGATACAGCATTGAGTTGAAAACAGCAGTATTGTTTGATATACAGCATGATCTCCCCCTTAACAAACTCATGCTATTAACCATGAATTTGTTAAGGGGAGATCATGCTTTCTAACTTATGTACTATAACAAGGTGACAAATACCTTGGACAGGGGAGATGCATATACAGTAGTGTACTTCGATTTTGCAAAAGCTTTTGAATTGAATCAGTGACTGACTGTCGGATAGGTATCAGAAAGTTGTATAAGGGGGTGCGGTATCCCGAAAGAGGAAGGTTACTAGTGGTACACCACAGGGATCAGTTTTGGGACCATTGTTGTTCAATTTGTATATTAATGATACTGGGATGGGTTTAACTAGTGATACACAGATGATGCAAAACTGGGGTACGCAAGGCAGAGTCAAGCAGGATGACTTGAATATTATTATTATGATTATGATTCAGGCCTCCATGGAGTCAAAAGACTCATCGTGGGAGGTCCTTCCTAGAAAACACAGTCTATCATACCACTTCTTGAACTCATTGACCGTTTCTGTTCTCACCACTCTTATCAGGCAATGCATTCCACGGTTCAACCACCCTCCATGCAAAGAAACCACTCCTCACCCTCTTTCCCACACTTTCCTTTCGTAACTTCCATCCAGGGATGGGCCCTTGTCCTTGCTCCTTCCGCCTGTTCCACCAAGTGAAAGAACTCCCCAGTGTCAACCCTGTAAAGACCTCTAACAGTTTAAGTCTCAATCATATCACCTCTCCTTCTATCTACCAAACTCTGCAGTCCACTTTACCTCAGTCGATCGTCATAAACAATATCTGGCCATTGCTGTATAGTCCTGAAACCATCTTTGTTATCTGCCTCTGTACCCTTTCCACAGTTAATTTGGCATTCAAATCCTAGGGACCAAATTCGAGAACAATAGTCGAAGTGTGATCTGATAAGGGCTTTATACAATGGAATGACAACTCTTTTATCTCTGCAGGTCAGTGTCCTTCTCAGTATTGCAGCAATCCTCTGGGTTACCTTCACCACTTTGCAATATATTCTCTGAATTTCAAGTTTCTATCAATCATCACCCCCTAGATATCTTGTCTCCCCCTACTTCTTCCAGTACAGCTCCTCCAACAGAGTATGCTGCTATATGTTTCAGTAAGGAAATACTGTGAGTAGACATATTACTTACTATTATAATAACGGAATTAACTCACGTAAAATATTCTTTATTAGTAGAATTTTCGCCTGAGTATCGCAGGCATCATCAGTACAAGTGCAAATGCTAATTAAACAATAACTGATATATTCACAAAGCGCCACCTAAGTAGCTTGCATTCTTCTCATTTCCTCTCTTTCCTACTGTTTCTATTCTCTCCTCTTCTATCATTCCCGTAACTCTCTCCCACTCCTTCTGTGATTCGCCTTGCATTCATCTCTTCCATTCATTTAATGTCATCTTTCATACTTCTCAACTCCTTCCTGAGACATTCCACCTCCTCTTTCAGTTCACCTATCTCTCTCTCTCTCTCTGCGCTACCTATTCTTGCTCCCGTTCATCCTCCCAATTAAGACCGTCTCTGAAAATTTCACAATTATTCAAACTTTCCACACACCCCCACTCTTACTTTTTCATTTATATGTTACTCGTTATTCTCTCCCTCTATCATCACACTACTCATCTCTCTAGGTTGATATTCTCCCACCTCTGATGCAACGCTGCCTAGGTTGGTTATGGTAATCTCTAACTCAAAGATTTTCCCATTATCTACATTTTCTGCATATATGTACTCCCCCATCTCTCACATGCCACTTACCCAACTGCCGGGATGTGTACATACCACTAAATCCTGTAGTATGCTTCGCAAAATGTAGTCCTTAAATGGGGGAGGATTTGGTGACATGCCATTTGTAATTTGAGATGTTGCTGCTGCCATCATTCAAATAGCGCCGAGTACTAGGAACTACTACTATAACTATATACTGAATGCTCTACTATAACCTATAGTTATGAGATACTATACATATAAACTATACTAATTAATAAAAATATACTAAATAACGAAAAACTTATCTTTTTCTACTGCAGAACGTGTCCGACTGACCTCACCCTCTCGGTAAGAATAAACCAAAAATAAACGCAATATACTCGACTAAATTCTCAAAGCAAGACCACTGAAGAATACTTGTATCGCTAAAAAAAGTAGCACAATTCGCAACAAAAGCCACACAATATACCAATTAAAAACACTTTTTTTTCTTTAGCACAGCTCAAATCTATTGCCAGTTCAATGACTCATTGTGATTCAGTAAGTCAGTTGAGCTAAGAATGCTCTTTCTTTATGCAGTTCGCATGCGCTAAGCTGAAGAGTGCTAACCTCACAGCCATAGTTAGGTGGAAATGTCAGTTTAATGTTGCAAAGTGTAAAGTTTTTAAATTTGGTAAGCAACGATTGGATGCAAAGTATACACTTGGTGGAGAAACTTTAAAGGAGGTAGAGGAAATGAGAGATCTGAGAGTGGTGGTGGACAAGGAAATTCTGGGGCCACATTGCACAAGTTATGAAGACATCACATTGAATAATAGCAATGATGCTAAGGACCCTGACATGCAGAAATAAAGAGGTTTTGATGCCATTGTATAAGATCTTGATCAGACTTTATATGGATTATTGTGCACAGATCTGGTCGCCGGTTTTTATGGTGATGAGGATATGTTGGAAAGGGTCCAGAGAAGATTCATGAAGGTTGTTCAATGGCCTTTGGAATGTGGAGTACGAGGACAGATTGAGAGAATGTAAATTGCAAATTTTTGTGAATAGGAGGAAGACAGAGGATATGATTGAGATATATAAGCTAGTCAGGAGTTGTTATCAGGTTGACATGGTAGAGATTTTTCATAAAATAGGAGAGGGGGCAGAACAAGTTGCCATCCCTGGAGACTATATAAAGAGAGTGTGTGAGCAGTGGGATAAGGAGAAGATTCTTTGCATGGAGAGTGGTTGGTAAGTGGTGTGCATTGAGTGAGTGTGTTGTGAATGTGGACACATTGAATCATTTTAAGGAACAGTTGGATGAGCATTGTGTGCAATAGTGTGTACCTCCCATGATGAGTCTCTGATGCCATGGAGGTTGGATGTTAATAATAATAATTTACTCCAGTTTAGACAAATATACTTAAGTAACATTCTTATGCTCTAACCTACATTTCTTATTCTGGGATCACCATACATTTTAATATTAGCAATTAAAGCAGAATCACCGTTTAATACACACAATCCAGTCATGTAAAGTATTCTGCTCAGTAGAATCCTCCACGTTCAGATTCATCCACCAAATGACATGCTGTTTTTAATACAGATTAGCTGTTTGGATGAAATTATTTCATCCATATTATCTGCTCCCAGTTTGTTCTTTTCAATCCCCAGAACATTTATTCTCCATTACATTACTTTCCACTGAATTTATCAGCTACTATATTATCTCCTATCTTCATGTAATACTTTTCACTTAAATTTTGACATTTAAATAATATGTCATCAGCTGATCAAGTACACAGATAAACTTCAGTGATTCTCCATCAAAGTTTGCATTTAATACAGTCTGTTCTCACTATATCAAACTTGTAGGGACCACAGAAATAATTATGTTGAATGGTTTCTCATAGTGATTTTTAGTATATCTGTAGCAAAGATTCCCAACCAGTGTCCTACAAATAGGTTATTGATGTGCTGTTAAATATTGACAATTAAATTTTTTTTTGTGATAAAAAATGTAAAATAATTTTTTTACATTCATTAAAAAATTTACAGCAGTGGAAAATGCATTGAAATTCTACTGTAAACTTCCTGAATTTGATAATTATTGTTTCAGTGTAGATTTTAATTGCATCATAAACTGTATAATGACCAAAATACAGGGTGGCCATAAAATAACTTTCCATCTTTGGAAGCATCTGTAGTGTAGCTAAAACCAATAAACGGAATGAGACCAAATTTTATGATGAAACTTTTGAAGGCATGGGGAGATGATTTCTGTGAAAAAAAGATTTAGTACCAAAAGTCACTGACAGGAGAAATTTTGGTGCTGGTGGAGCCAAAAACAAGCAGATAATTACATTAAAGGCAGATAAAATGGAATAATAACATTTCAACGGTGTAAGCGACAGCCGGCACTCATTCCAGCTGGATATATGGCGCGTTACAATGATAATAATAATAATAATAATAATTAAACTAAAACAACAACTTGCAAGAGAGACAGAAATTAATGTAGTGATTGAACACACGGGAAATAATGTTTTATTCATTAGAATCAGGGTCCCCTGGACCACATACACGATTTTCAATGTGCTGACCTTTCTTGTGTACAGTAAATTGTATCCTGTGTGCAACATGCTCTACAGCTGAACGTAAGGAGTCGATTGGATGTTCATAACAGCCTGTTTTATGTTCTCTTTAAAGACATGCAAGTTAGGAACGCCACCAACATACACAACGTATTTCAAATACCCCCACAGCCAAAAGTCACATGGAGTGATGTCCGGGGATCGAGGCAGCCATGCCGTCAGAAAGAACTGACTGATAACCCTCTCATTACTGAAATGCTGGTGTAAAAGGCACTGTACTAAACGTTCAATGTGTGGCTGTGCTCCATTCTGCATAAAAATTATGGAGTCCAAACATTGTCTTTGCTGCAATGCAGGAATGACAAAATTTTCCAGCATTTGTCGATAAATCTCTCCAGTAATGGAGCAGGTTACAGAACTTATAGGGGTAATATGCTCAAAAAAGTATTGTCCTCTTATGAAATCGGCTGTGAATCCACACCACACAGTTATGGAGAATGCAGTGGTACTTGATGGATCGCTTGGGGATGTTCAGATGCCCAAATTCTGCAGTTGTGAGTGTTGACTGACCCATTCAAATAAAAACGAGTCTCATCACCCCACAATATTCTCCAAGGCCAGTCATTGTCGACCTCCATTCAGGAAAGAAACGTTAGCACTAAGGTCATGTGCTTATCTGTGGTAGTTAGTGTTTGCACACAACTGAACTTACACGGATAGAAGTGAAGCATTTTCCGTAAGATTTTCCAGACTGTAACATAAGCCATATCAAGTTTGCGAGCTATGGCACGTGCGCTTGGACCAGTACTGGTTCCTGTGTCGTCGAACACTGCAGTAGCAATATCTGTTACTGTCTCTTTTTGCACTACTTTCCGTCCTCTGCCAGGTCTAATTCCTAGTGATCCAGTTTCTTCAAACTTCTTAATCATAGCTCTCAGTGCTACAGCTGACATGGGACCTGTATACAGGTTATGAAGCCTTCTAAATTTCCGAAGGGCAGCTACAGCATTGCACTGTTTAAGGTAAAACAACTTAACAAGTAAAGCATGCTGAGGCAAGATAGAACACATATTGAGCACAATTCGTCAGTCATTCATATAACTGCCTGAGCATTCCCAATCCCTTTTTAAGTGGAATTGGTGGTGCTGCTGTCACATATGCACAGTAAAATTTGCATAATCCTTTTTACCTGCATTTACTGCAAATATTTGACTGCTTTCAGCTCCGCCAGCACCAAAATTTCCCCTACCGACGACTTTTGGTACTAAAATCTTTTTTTCGCGGAATTAATCTTTCCATGCCTTCGAAAGTCTCAATATAAAATGTGGTCTCATTCTGTGTATTAGTTTTAGCTACAGAATTTATGGCCACCCTGTAGAATACTTTACAGATGCCTGCAAAACCAGCTAGACAGGATGTGCCAAAATGCAGTAATAGATTGGCTGAATGATAAAGCAGACAAATAGACAGAAGCCTATTAATGTCACAACTTCAAATTTCTCTACAGTTAAAGAGGTTACCAAAGACTACATTCCTTCATCTCTCACCATGAAAGATTTTAAGAAAAGGTAACTGGAAATATTAGTAATAACTGACTAGTGAGAAAGATACAGCACCCATAATTCTAAAGGAAGATGTAATCCTTTCACTTTATCAAATGAAATCATCAACGGTACCTTTAATTGATGAAATACTCAGAGCTCTATAACAGTGGTGGACGACCTGATCTAATTAAACAACTAACCAAACTTTTCAGTAATATTTTTGTCACTGGGATTATCCCAAACAAGTGGAAAATAAGCAAAATCTTGCCTATATATTAAAAAAAAAAAAGAAAGAAAAAGTGACAAACAGTTCAACAGTTATGGACCAATTACTCTTCTTTGTCACTCTTACAAGGAAGAGTTTTTTTACAAAATCTTTGTAAAAATAATACAGAATTTTCTAAATAACATTTACAAACAGCTAATAGAAGAAAAACCAAGCTGGCTTTAGAAAAAACAATTGACCATATCTTTACTTTTCATAGTCTGGCCGAAATCACACAGGACAAGAGGAGAGACCTTTATTCCTGTTTTGTGGATTTTAAACGAGCATTTGATTCAGTCAGTAGAGGAAAACTTATTCAAATATTAACAAAGAAAAACATAGACTTTGAAATACTAAGATTTGTTTCAAACTACTACTGGATTACATGTGCAATAGTTCAATATGAAAATATCCTATCCTTCTCCTCCGTCTAGGACGGGTTGAGTCCCCCTCCTAATGAGGTGTTACTGGCGTATTAATGTAGCCGGTTCACCACTCCTCTGCTGCATCCCCTAAGGTTGATATTCATGACTCTATCTGTGTGTGTTCATGGGGCCTGTTTACGGGATGAAAAACCCCAGATAAAAATATAACTAAAAAACTAGAAATCAAACGAGGAGTCATGCAAGGATACTCATCCTCCCCATGCCTTTTTTTAACAATTTCATACAAGAACTCATTAAAGAAGCATTGTTCTCAACAAAAGGAGTAAAAATCAATTGCAGATCAATCACACACATCACATATACAGATGATTTAGTAATTATAACAGATAACAAACTGAGTGTTCCTGGCAAGATCTATGCAAGTATACTTGAGACACGGTTGAGAAGAATTGTGGAAGAAAAGCTGGGTGAAAAACAAGCTGGATTCAGGCCAAATAGAGCTTGTCAGGATCAGATCTTCACTTTACGACAAATAGTCGAGAAAGCATGGGAATATAACAAAGATCTGTATTTAAGTTTTGTCTATTTGGAAAAGGCATATGACAAGGTGCCAAGAAAGAAGTTATTCAATACGCTACAGTTATATGGTGTCAATGGGGCATTATATTAAGCAATACTTAGTCTTTATTTGAGTTGTCAGCAGTTAGAATTGAAGGAAGTACAGGAAGATGGTTTAATGTTAAATCTGGTGTGAGACAAGGATGTAATGTACATTATCCCCCCTCTGTTATTCATTATCTATATGGATCACATTATGAAGGAAAGTGGTATTAAACATGATATCAAAATTGGAGATGTTAATATCAGCTCTTTGCTTTATGCAGATGATGTTATACTTCTAAATAAATCCGCTTCAAGTCTGCAAGATTCTCTTACTAAATTGAATAGCTGTTGTAATAGATATGGTATGAAGGTCAGCAATAAAAAGACAAAGACAATGAAAATAGGCAGAATCATTGAAAATGTCAACTGTGTTGTGAATGGAGAACCTGCGGAACAAGTAAAACATTTCAGCTACTTAGGCACGATTTTTAGTGAAGATGGTAAATTAAATATAGAAATAGACAACAGAATCAGCAAAGCTGGTATGGTGGGAAATCAATTGAATAAATTCATATGGAATAAGAGAGAAATTAGTCGGAACACTAAATTAGCTGTATACAAGACAGTGTTCAAACCAGTTTTAACTTATGGATCTGAGAGCTGGGTCAGAAGTAAAACACTTGACCAAAGACTAGAGACCGCAGATATGAGAGTCCTGAGAAAGATTAGAGGCGTGAACAGATGGCATCAATGGCAATATCATATTAAAAACGAGGATATTAGGAAAGAACTTAACATTGTCAGCATCCAGGAATGCGTTAGCAAAGCTAATCTCAGGTGGTATGGTCACTTAAACAGAATGGGCGAAGAAAGATTAGCAAAACAAGTGTTCTCTTCCAGGTTGGCAGGAAAACGACCCAGAGGAAGACCATGATATAGGTGGATTGATACGGTACAAAGTGCCTTAGATGTTAGAAATATAAGATCTGATAATGTTGGAGTCTTGACAAGTAACAGGCTGATTCGGAGGAAAATTGTAGATAGGAAGTTAGTAATGATGTAATTTTTTTCATGTAGTACTATCATATCCTGTATACCCCTTGAGGGTACGTAGCAGGAATTTGATGATGATGATGAACAAATCGAAGGAATGTTTTTGCCTAGATTCTGTCCCTCCATATATCACTTTTTGATATCTGTCCAGCAGCCACCTTCTTATCCACTTAACTGTACTCCAGGAAATAGTTGATGCTAGAGATTTAGGGGGTGGTGGTAGACAGAGAGTTAAAGTTTAGAGGATATACTGCTAAGGTAGCCCATAAGTATTTTCAGGGCAGATATGATGGGGAGAGGTGTACTGCTGATGAAAGCAGATGAATTTCAGCCAAAAAGAATAGGAGATAGGCAGGAGGGTGGCTGTTCATTTGATGCAGTCTTGTGGAAAATTAACGTCAGTAAGACTGACAGAAATATACAATTGTTTGTTGCTATAGGCCAGAGAGTTCCACAGATGATCTGGAAGACATGCATCTCCAAATTAAGACAATGAATACAGGTCGAGTGATTATTATTGGGGAATTCAACTATGAAAATATAGACTGAAAGGAAGAAAGATCACATGGCAGGAAGGAAATAGAATTTATACACCTACTAAGAGATAATTACCTAAACAGCATGTGATGGAGGGGACTAGCAGTAGGAGAGTATTGGACCTGGTCATAGGATCAGAAGAGCTATCCATATCCAAGGTAACCACATTGTCTCCAATTCATAAAAGTGACCATGCGGTCTTGACTTGGGAGATTGTAAAACATAAGCATTTTCTGTCAAGAAAGGGTATATGTTGAACTACAAGGCAGGTGATTATCACAAGCTTAGAAAAAAGCTTAAATCTGTGATGGCATAAAATACTGCTAAGGGTAAGGAAGTTAATAGTGCATGGGATATAGTTAGGGGGTCATCTAGAGGAAGCAGTATTAAATTGTATACCTAAGGTAATGTGGGTTAATCAGATAGGAGTTAGATGAGTAACATCATTAAGCATGAGCCGCAGAAGAAGAAAACGCTGTGGAGGGATTTTTTTTGCTGCTCACTTTTCTCTTTATAAAGAGAAAAGTGAGCAGCAATTCTGCCTTCCAGCATTTGCAAGGAAGGCAGAATCAGATTATGAGAAGAATTTGGCAAGCAGGCCAAAGTAAATTCCAAACAAAGAGTTCTTTTTGTTGAATTTTTTCTTGACAATTATTCATAAGACTATTACACTTTTTTATAAAATCTTTATCAAGTAGCTTTATTTTTTTCCTCCTACATGTTTCGCCAATCTGTTTCTATTGGCATCCTCAGGGAATACAAATCAGTAAGCACAAAATGAAGGTTACAGACTAGGTTATAACCGATGGTTCTAAATCACACAAAAAATTGGTATTGTGCGTGACAATGTGCGTGTCTCGTTAACGTGATTTATTCGTGATGACTCATGACGTAATTGTTATGAAAGTTCATTTCTTTGATATTTAATGATCTGATAAAAGTTTTCCAAATTTCTGGTAAAATTTGACCTTGATTCTTGTTTAGGTTTTCAGTTTTACGGACGACTGTAGCTGTTTCTTTAAAGGTTCTTGAATGGTAGTTATCTTCTATGTATGGCATAAGGCTCTTATCCCACTCAATGTGATGATTAGTAGAGGCAAAGTGGCATGAAAGGCCTGAAATGTCTTGTCTGTTATTTCTGACATATCCTATGTGTTCTTTCTTTCTCGTTTCGAAGCTTCTAGATGTCTGACCTACGTAACTAATACCACATGAGCAAGGAATATTATACACTCCAGAGTATTTGTAGAATGGGTGAGGATCTTTCGGTGATCTTAAAAATTTTCGAATAGTATTGATTGGTTTGAATGCCACTCTGATCTTGTATGGTTTTAAAAGGTTAGCTAATTTTTTGGAAAGGTTGTTGACAAAAGGAATTGTAATTGTACTGATGTATTGGACGTCATCACGTTGTCGATGTGGTATATCAGTAAATAGAATCTTGTTATAGAGTCTTTTAGGGTAACCATTTAAAGAAAGTTCTCTGGATATTGTAGTTAATTCCGTTAGTAGGTCATCCTTGTCTGTCGTATACTGTATATCTCTTTTCTTGAGACTATGGATAATGCTAAGTTTCTGAGCTATGTGATGAGCTGAGTTGAAATGGAGGTAACGTCCAGTATTTGTAGGTTTTCTGTATACAGATAGGTTGATACTATTATTGGATTGTTTCTTTATTAAAATGTCAAGGAATGGCAGTTTTTTATCTTTTTCCATTTCTAATGTGAATTTGATGGTATTGTGGAAACTATTGATTTGGTTGAGGTAATTCATTAGTTCTTCTTTTGTATGATCCCAAATGATAAAGATGTCATCTACATATCTGTACCAAATTTTCGGTTTTGGAAAGATCTGGGTTAAGATTTTTTTCTCTAGATCTTCCATGAATAATTCAGCACAAGGAGGTGAGAGGGAGCTACCCATAGCTAATCCAGTGAGTTGTTTATAGATCGTTTCTTGCCAAATGAAATAGTTAGAAGTTAAACAGTGATTGAACAAAGTAGTGATGTTTCTTGGGAACAATTTGCCTAAGATGTTGGTGACTTCAACCACTAGCAAGCCTGGACATCACATCTCTGTTTACCAACATTCCAGTGGTTGAAGTCATCAACATCTTAGACAAATTGTTCCCAAGAAACATCACTACTTTGTTCAATCACTGTTTAACTTCTAACTATTTCATTTGGCAAGAAACGATCTACAAACAACTCACTGGATTAGCTATGGGTAGCCCCCTCTCACCTCCTTGTGCTGACTTATTCATGGAAGATCTAGAGAAAAAAATCTTAACCCAGATCTTTCCAAAACCGAAAATTTGGTACAGATATGTAGATGACATCTTTATCATTTGGGATCATACAAAAGAAGAACTAATGAATTACCTCAACCAAATCAATAGTTTCCACAATACCATCAAATTCACATTAGAAATGGAAAAAGATAAAAAACTGCCATTCCTTGACATTTTAATAAAGAAACAATCCAATAATAGTATCAACCTATCTGTATACAGAAAACCTACAAATACTGGACGTTACCTCCATTTCAACTCAGCTCATCACATAGCTCAGAAACTTAGCATTATCCATAGTCTCAAGAAAAGAGCTATACAGTATATGACAGACAAGGATGACCTACTAACGGAATTAACTACAATATCCAGAGAACTTTCTTTAAATGGTTACCCTAAAAGACTCTATAACAAGATTCTATTTACTGATATACCACATCGACAACGTGATGACGTCCAATACATCAGTACAATTACAATTCCTTTTGTCAACAACCTTTCCAAAAAATTAGCTAACCTTTTAAAACCATACAAGATCAGAGTGGCATTCAAACCAATCAATACTATTCGGAAATTTTTAAGATCACCGAAAGATCCTCACCCATTCTACAAATACTCTGGAGTGTATAATATTCCTTGCTCATGTGGTATTAGTTACGTAGGTCAGACATCTAGAAGCTTCGAAACGAGAAAGAAAGAACACATAGGATATGTCAGAAATAACAGACAAGACATTTCAGGCCTTTCATGCCACTTTGCCTCTACTAATCATCACATTGAGTGGGATAAGAGCCTTATGCCATACATAGAAGATAACTACCATTCAAGAACCTTTAAAGAAGCAGCTACAGTCGTCCGTAAAACTGAAAACCTAAACAAGAATCAAGGTCTAATTTTACCAGAAATTTGGAAAACTTTTATCAGATCATTAAATATCAAAGAAATGAACTTTCATAACAATTACGTCATGAGTCATCACGAATAAATCACGTTAACGAGACACGCACATTGTCACGCACAATACCAATTTTTTGTATGATTTAGAACCATCGGTTATAACCTAGTCTGTAACCTTCATTTTGTGCTTACTGATTTGTATTCCCTGAGGATGCCAATAGAAACAGATTGGCGAAACATGTAGGAGGATAAAAATAAAGCTACTTGATAAAGATTTTATAAAAAAGTGTAATAGTCTTATAAAGAGTTCTTTTGTTACGTGGCAAGTAAGAGGAAGAATGGCTATGGAAGATGTTCAAGAGGAGACAGAAACAGATAAAATAGTTGTGTAACTGAGACCACTTTGCAAGTGTATATCATTCTAGTGAAGTTACTGGTTAAACATATGTGACAGAGACACTAGTGCGGGAACAGGGGTGGATGAATTGGAGCTTCTTTGAATATTGCAGAATCTCAATGTAAATACAGCTGTAGGATTAGATGGGATATCAGCTAGGGTTTTGCAAGAATGTGCAAGGGAACTAGCAAAGACTCTGACTAGGCTCTTTAATTTGTTTCATCTCTGGTAGAGTTCCAAGGGAGTGGAAAGAGGGCAAAATAATTCCCTTGCATAAGGGAGGTTCTAAGACCAGTGGCAAATTATAGCTCAATCAGTGTGGTGGTAGAAGTACTAGAAAAATTGGTCAGAACAAGAATTCGAGAATGGGGGATCAACATGGCTTTTGAAGAGTCGGTCATGCCTTAGTAATTTACTAACTTTTAATAATAGAGTAAGAGCTGAGTTTGATAAAGGAAATTGCTATATGATGATTTTGCAAAGGCATTTGACAGAATACTGCATTGAACTCTTTTATGCAAATCAGAACAAATTTGGATGGACATGACACTGGTTAAGTGGATAAGATGAGATGGTGGTTGCTGAACAGATATCAAAAAATGGTATGTGGAATGTCAGAATTGAGCTGAAAACAGGTGATTAGTGATGTGCTGCAAGATTCAGTGCTAGGACTATTGCTGTTTATTTTGTACATAAATGATATAGGAAATAACCTGAAAGGAAATATTTAGTTTTGCTGATGATGCAAAATTAGGTAGAGTAATGGTTAATCAAGATGATGTGGAGAGCTTGCAAGATGATTTAAAAAACTTTCAGTATGGGCAAAAGTAAAATTATTCATTTTTAGAAAAATAGATTACAAGTTGTGTATCATATTGATGGCACTGAAGGTTGCTAAGGTAGCCCATAAGATTACTTGGCTATTGAAGAACACATTAACATGTAGAGATAAGGAAGTTGTTATTCCTCTTTATAAGGCCTTGATATGCCCACATCTGAATTACTGCTTAAGTCTGGCTCCCTGGGTTTCTTGGGATGAAGAAGTAGTGGAGAGGATTCAGAGGCAAGACCAAGATGGTGAATAGCCTGTGGAATGTTCTATATGAGGATAGATTGAGTGTGTGAATTGCAGAAGTTGGTTCATATGAGAAAACGAGGGGATATGTTAAAGGTATTTAAGTTGCTTAAAGGGTTTTATAGGATTGATGCAGGGTAAATGTTTCAGCACTTGGCTAGAGTGACCAGAACAAGGGGTCATTCTTGGAAGTTGAATAAAGGTGGTGGTTAGTAGGGGTGTGAGGACTAGATTTTTTGCTTGGAGAGTTGTGAATGAGTGGAATGGATTGGTAGAGTCAGTTGAGTGCTTTTGTCTGTTAATCAGCTCGAGGAGAGGCATGATAGATTGGGTGTCCTGCGATGAGTCTTCGGAATCCTTGAGGTGCCCATATAATAGTAATAATCTCCAGTACTAGTTTGCAAAATTACAAGAAATCTGCAGAAATTATGATATGATTATATATTCAAGTAAAACAAAATGAAAATTGGAAGACACCTGGAAGATATCTATCTATCCCAATGGCATTTTTAACAGGCCTTTAAGGCCCACAACCTTCCAAGCATGCTTAGATTTCGTAACCGAAATACGAGGATAGAATGGTCACTCCTATGCCTCAGGGTATTCTTGGCTGTATCCCTGTGTGTTCACGGGGCCGGTTTGCCTGCTTGCGGGATGAAAAACACCAGATAAACTGGCGGAAAAAACCCTACTGCCTGCGCCCAAGACCGGCTAACTTGGCCATGGCTGAGGAAGATCCTTAAGCTCCTCACGTCTCCGACGGGAATCGAACCTAGGACACTCCTTCCCCAGGCATATGGTTGCGAAGCGCAAAGCCACTAGGCTAACCGCGCGGACCCTGGAAGATATACAGATAACATTTAATCAGGAAACCACAGATCAATTAATGGTTTTAATTACCTAGGAGCATACTTAACCTCAAATTTAAACGGCATAGTAACAATAAAACACACTCTTAGTATGATCAGTGATGAAAAAATAATAAAATTTGGAAAAACAACAAAATTCCTATAACTCTAAAAATATAGAGAAGTATAATTCTACCAGCAGCTCTCTATGGAGCAACTTGGATCTTAAAAAAAAAAAAAAGCAGAGAGGAAACTTTTAGTTTTTAAAATGAAATGCTTCAGAAAAATAAAACTCATTGGTTAGAACATAAGATTAATGCAAAGTGCTGCAAGATTTGAATGTTGAAAGTTTTTATACTTGGTTATATTATAAATTAAATTACAAAATTATATTCTTGGTTGGATCCTTTATCCAAGTGTAAGCAAACAAAGTTTGCTTACACTTGGATAAAGTGTAAGCAAACTTTGTAAGCAAACTTTGCTTACAAAGTTTGCACGTGAAGAGTCATTTCACGACTGAGTTACTTGTATATAGAGGCTAATGATTTCACATCCGTTGCCTTAGTATCCGATAATGTAATGCACATATTCTTATGGACATATATAATGCTATGCATTATGGGATGAGCCACTACTCAGACTAGTTTTGACCTTTATTGAGGTCTTGTCAGCGGAAGTCAGACCCAGAAGTGATATCAAGGTCGAAGTAATGCATAAGTCATATTTCTGTATACAAGTAGTTGTTGTATTATGCACATTGCATTATGGGATACTAAGGCAATTAATTTGAAGTCATTAGCCTCTATATTCAAATAGCTCAGTCGTGAAGCAACTTCATGTGCAGAACTTGTTTGCTTACACTTGGATAAAGGATCAAACCAACAATATAATTTCTTGGCATCTTTAATTTATTAAAATATCAAAGTGAAAGAACTTTAAACATCTATCTCTAATCCTGAGTAATTTAGTAATAAGAAGTGACACCTTTTGGCTACTCATATACACAAGGATGTGTGCATTGCATTATGGAATGACACCTTTTGGCTACTTGTATATGGAAATATGACTTCTTCATTACTTCAACCTTGGTGTCACTTAGCGCGACTAATGATATTGAAGTCCTTTTTAGGACTTCCAGGGTAGCGGATGGCAATGCTGTAGCCAATGAAGTTTTAACTGAGGCTTGACTATTGCCATCACTCAGCCATGACTAGAGCTTTTAGCTCAATAACACCCCATCCACACAGATTTTCTTCATTCAGATGAAGGGATAAAGAGTCAAGGACTCAGTCCATCTCCCAGTCCTTTTTAGGACCTTGAATATCACTTCTGGTTCTGGCTCCCACTGTTGAGACCTCAATAAAGGTTGAAACCAGTCTGGGTAGTGGCTTTTTCCATAATGCTTAGCATTATACATGTCTGTAAGGATATGTACTTTGCATTATGGGATATTAAGGCAATTGACGTGAAGTCATTAGCCTCTATATACAAGTAGCCCAGTTGCAAAGTGATTTCACATGCAAACTTTGTTTGTTTACATTTGGATAAACGATCAATCCAAGAATATAATTTCTTGACATCTTTAATTTGCAAGATTTGAATATTGCTAACTCAACAATTCTTAACACAGTTAAAAGTCGTCAACTCCACAGGTTTTGTGATGACATGCGAATTGAGCTGGACAGACTTGCTTCTATGGTATTTGAAGGCACTATGGAGGGTACAAGATCCATGGGAAGATCAAAATTAACATTGTGCTAAAACTCTTAAAACTGCACTGTACTTTCTAAGCTGTTGGCATATGAAAGAGCTTGCTTTGGACAGAGAACAGTGGAAAGCTCTTATCTGTGTGAGATTCAACCGATTTTGAGGATGGAAGAGAAGAATAAGAATGTAGCATCAACTGCATAGTGCTTTCTATATAATGGCTACAGCATGTAGCATCTCAGAGAGATACAAAATCATCAAAAGGATACAAAAATTTATCCCTTTGAAGGGATACATTTTTTTCAAAAGAAGCACTGTGTGTAACAATTTGTCTGGAGATCTATATCCCACACTAAACATATTGTCATCAGAATGTTAAATATAATAAAATTCAAACTGGCACAGTTTTGTCCATTTTTAGCTTTGTGCAAAGAAACATATTAGTCCATACTCTACTGTTTCATATTGAAGTGAAGTTGAAATGTGTTTGCTATCCAAGTTTTATCAAGAATTTGAACTATGATTCTCACTTTGCATATTTGTTGAAAGATAGTTATTGGCTTTAATAATAATAAAAAGGCTTGTGTGAGTGATATTTCTGAGTGCTTCAGTGAACTTAATTGAAAATTTCAAGGACCTCATGGAAATATGTTAATATGTATTTACAGTTTATGGATTTAATCCAATTTATGGATTAAAGATGGTTCATTATAACATTTAGTCAGCTTTATAATTTGAATCTTAAAAAATTGAGACTAATAAAGCTTAATCATTATTTTGAAATACCTGATATGAAAACTTTGAATTCAAAATACATGCACATTATCACAAGAAATTTCAGTTACATTTGCCAATGAAAGAAAGGGAAGAGCTGATAAATTTAAAGAATGATTGAAGTACACTTCAAAGCAATCAAATTATCTGAATATTGGTTAATAACAATAAAGGAGTTTCTCTGTTTCCATCAAACAGAAAAAGCAGTATTTGCTACTACCTACTTATGGGAAAAGAATTCAGTGACAGGAATTTGAGGAGCTCATTATTAGTCTTAATCAAAAATTGTATTTACCATTTCAAGTATAAAACTTGATATAAAAAAGTTATGTTCACAGCAGTAAGCTCAGGTATCTGATTAAAAAAATTGGGAAGATTTTATTTGGCAGTTTTATCCAAATTCGGTATTTAATTCTTCCTCAATACTTCATATTTTATTTTTCTTAATCATCATCCTTTCAGGAATTTAGGCCCATATTTTTGTCTCTTTCCTTTGTCGTCTCTGATTTCTACGAGGGTGATCTGAAAAGTTCTCAGCCTAACAATGAAAAAACGAATTTATAATTTCAAAATTATTTTTATTTTTCAACATAATCTCCCTTGAGACTAATACATTTATTCCAGCAATGTTCCAGCACCATTATCTTGTCCCTGTAGTGGTTCTCAGTAAGATTTGCAAAATACCCCTCTACAGCTGCAATTACCTCTTGATTCAAAGAAAAATGCTGACCAGCAAGGAAGAGTTTTAGTTTTGGGAAGAGATAGAAGTCAGAGGGAGCCAAATCCGGGGAATAGGTGGATATTCCAACAATTCATAATGCGGATCCCTTAATTTTCCCATTGCCAAAACACCTTTGTGGGCAGGTGCATTGTCCCGATGAAAGATAATTTTTTTATTCTGCAAACCGGGTCTTTTCTCATGAATTTTTTCATCTAGTCTGGTTAAAAGATTGAAATAATATTCCCCGGTTATTGTTTTACCCTTTTCAAGATGATTAATAAACAAAATGCCTTTAGCATTCCAAAACAACGATGCCATGACCTTTCCTGCTGATGGAACTAACTTTGTCTTCTTTGGCACTGAACAACTGGCTTCTGTCCACTGTTTTGACTGCTGTTTGGTGGGTAATGGTGAATCCAAGTCTCATCCATAGTAATAAATCAACGCACAAAATCAGTTTTATTCTTGTTAAAACGCTCCAAGCACTCACATGAAAATCAGAGATTTTCATGTGAGTGCGTTTTTGATCTGCTGTGAGCAAGCATGGCAAGCATTGCGCAAAGTTTCTCATATGCAATTCTTCTTGCAAAATATATCCTACACATTCTTTTGAAATTTCTATAGTCTCAGCAATTTCATGCACTTTGACTCGCCGGGCATCCAATACCATATTGTGCACTTGATCATTGATTTCTGGTGTTACACTTTTTAGATGTCCTTCACGTGGATCATCTTTAAGGCTGGAACGGCCACGTTTAAACTCGGCAACCCATTTCTTAATTCTCGAAAATGAAGGAGAAGGGATCCCCATAAACTTTTATGAACTTTGAATGAATTTCTTTTGGTGTTAAACCGTCTTTTACAAAGAATTTTATAACCACACGGTACTCAATTTTATCCATTTCAAGGGATACAGAACACTTTTGCTTCAGACAGCTTTATAAAACAAACTACTTGATAGAATGACTTGCAATTTCACATGGATGCTTATGACAGATATACCAACTTAGAAAAAAAAAATCTCTTGCCGATAGTGTTGGCATCTATGGTCGAGGCTGAAAACTTTTTGGACCACCCTCAATATCTTCCAACTGGGTGGTATCAGAGTATTTTTTTGGGGTAGTCTTGAACTGTTTGTTCTTTCCATCCACTTCTTTCGGGATTCATATACTTAGTCCAATACTGAGTCTATTTTTAGTTCTTTACATATTTCTGTGCTTCTTCTTTTGTCCCAGAGAGTATAGCTTGCTGTCCGTTTTAGGAATTTCATTTCTCCAGTTTCTATTCTTTTTTCTTCTGCAGTTTTTCATCATTATCATCATCAAATTCCTGCCATGTACCCTCATGGGTGTACAGGATACGATAGTACTACATGAAAAAATTACATCATTATTAATTTCGTCTCTACATTTTTCCTCCAAATCAGTCTGTTACTTGTCAACACTCCAACGTTATCACATCTTATATTTCTATTGTCTAAAGCACTTTGTACCGTATCAATCCACCTATATCTTGGTCTTCCTCTGGGTCGTTTTGCTGCCAACCTGGCAGAGAACACTTGTTTTGCTAATCTTTCTTCGCCCATTCTGTTTAAGTGACTATACCACCTGAGAATAGCTCTGCTAACGCATTCCTGGATGCTGACAATGTCAAGTTCTTTCCTAATATCCTCATTTTTAATATGATACTGCCATTGATGCCATCTGTTCATGCCTATAATCTTTCTCAGGACTCTCATATCTGCGGTCTCTAGTCTTTGGTCAAGTGTTTTACTTCTGACCCAGCTCTCAGATCCATAAGTTAAAACTGATTTGAACACTGCCTTGTATACAGCTAATTTAGTGTTCTGACTAATTTCTCTCTTATTCCATATGAATTTATTCAATTGACTTCCCACCATACCAGCTTTGCTGATTCTGTTGTCTATTTCTATATTTAATTTGCCATCTTCAGTAAAAATCGTGCCTAAATAGCTGAAATGTTTTACTTGTTCCACAGGTTCTACATTCACAACACAGTTGACATTTTCAATGATTCTGCCTATTTTCATTGTCTTTGTCTTTTTATTGCTGACCTTCATACCATATCTATTACAACAGCTATTCAATTTAGTCAGAGAATCTTGCAGACTTGTAGCGGATTTATTTAGAAGTATAACATCATCTGCATAAAGCAAAGAGCTGACATTAACATCTCCAATTTTGATATCATGTTTAATACCACTTTCCTTCATAATGTGATCCATATAGATAATGAATAACAGAGGGGATAATGTACATCCTTGTCTCACACCAGATTTAACATTAAACCATCTTCCTGTACTTCCTTCAATTCTAACTGCTGACTTACAACTCAAATGAAGACTAAGTATTGCTTGATATAATGCCCCATTGACACCATATAACTGCAGCGTATTGAATAGCTTCTCTCTTAGCACCTTGTCATATGCCTTTTCCAGATCGACAAAACTTAAATACAGATCTTTGTTATATTCCAATGCTTTCTCGACTATTTGTCGTAAAGTGAAGATCTGATCCCGACAGCCTCTATTTGGCCTGAATCCAGCTTGTTCTTCACCAAGCTTTTCTTCTACAATTCTTCTCAACCATTTCTCAAGTATACTTGCATAGATCTTGCCAGAACACTCAGTAGGGAAATACCTCTGTAATTCTCACATGCAATTTTATTTCCCTATTTATATATGGGTACTATGAGAGCTCTACTCCAATCATCGGGAATTCGTTCCTCTGTCCAAGCTTTCTGAACTATGCAGTGCAGCCACTGTAAGACTCTTATACCACCATACTTCAGCATTTCTGGTCGAATATCATCTACTCCTGCTGCCTTTCCACATTTCAAGCCTTTGATGGCTTTTTCTACTTCAAGTATGGATATGTATTCCTGACTGCATGCCTGCTCAGTGTTTTTTATCACTGTGCTGTCATCACTGCTTGTTTCATTTAGCAGTTTTTCAAAGTAATTACTCCATACTTCAAGGATATCTTTTTCTCCCGTTTTCATGTCACCTTTATCATCTCTAATTTCTTTTAGAGCACTCTTTCCTCCATTCTTAAGCTTCTTCAACAACCTCCAGAATATTTTGCCACCTTCTTGATATTTATTTTCTGTATTCTTGCCAAAGTCTTCCCATGACTTTTGTTTAGCTAGTTTTACACAGTGTTTAGCATTCTTGCATTTGTCTCTATATTCTCTAAGAGCACAAGCTGACTTATTTGACAGGAACTTTTGGTATGCTTTCTTCTTTTCCTTCACTGCCTCTTTAACTTCCTGTGTCCACCAGGGAGTTTTGATTTTTTTTATCATTGCAGATAACCTCACCACATGCCTCTCTGGCAGAATCAATCAATGTTTTCTTCAGAGTTTGGCACTGAATCTCCAAGGTTTGATTCCTGTTCTCAAACTCTTTCGTTTTTTCTTCAATAATCTTTGTGTATTTTAGTCTACTGCTCACATCTGAGAACTGCTCAACTTTTATTCGCTTTAAAACTTTCTTACATATTATTCTTTTCAATATGAAATTCAATTTTATCCTGCTCAAGACTAAATAGTGATCACTTCCAATTTCAAATCCTCTGTACACTCTGGGGTCCTGCACCAGGGAGAAAACATCACTATCAACAATAACATAGTCAATGAGACTTTTCTTATTCCTAGCCTCTTCTCTCCATGTGAATTTGTGCACATTTTTATGTTGGAACATGGTGTTAGTAATAACCAGTCCATGTACTGAGCAGAAATCCAACAGATATTTGCCATTATTATTAGCTTTGCTCTTTTCTCCAAATTTTCCCAAAATATTTTTGTATGTCTCACAATCATTTCCTACTCTGCTATTTAGATTCCCAACAAGGACCAACTTTTCCTTTTTCATTGTGTCAGTTGCTTTTTCTAAAGGCTCAAAAAATTCCTCCACTTCTACCTTAGTAGAACCTTCTGTGGGACCATAGGCACAAATAAGTCTCATTGTCCAGTTCCCCATTCTCATATTTGCCCACATTACTCTACTTGAGACTGACTGCCATTCAAGAAGATTAGCCTCGTATTTTGTGTTGAATACTATGGCTACTCCTTCTTTTCCTTGATTGTCATTGCCTGAATATAACATTTTGTATTTATTGCTCAGAAAGATCTCACCAGTTTTGGTCTTTTTTGTTTCAGTCACCCCTATTATGTCAATCTGGTACTTATCTAATTCCTCAGCTAGCTCCATTTCTTTGCCATTCAGGCTTCTTACGTTGATAGTACCGATCTTTAACTCTGGTGATGTTGAGTTGGGGTTTATTTTCAGATTTGTTCCAGTAGCTGACTTTTCGCTGTTTGCCCTGGTTCCCTGGCGAAAACAACGGGGGCCTTGGTTAACCGGGCGACGGCCCAGCCGGCATGAAATTTTGTCATGTTGTACCATCATTCTATATTTTGGTTTAACCAATAAGAATACAATTTGGTCGGCTAAATCCCAAATTGCCAGCCCCTCCTCGTCCGTTCAGTATCCAAATAGATACCCAACAGGGTGCACCACGAGAAGGTGAGGATTAGACATTAGGTCAGAAGTCCTGGTCGGTTCTCCGCATTCCTTTAAAGGCTATGTGGAGGTCTCCTCTCAGTTATACAGCTAAACTCTTATTCTTCAATGCTTTTGAACTTGGTTAAGTTTGAAAATGTTATTGATCATTTGTTCTATCTTCAGAAAATTTGAAATTTTCAAGTCAATGTCAGCTTCTTTTGTATATGATACAGAATGATACATCCAAGGTATTTGAAGCAATTAATTTGTTCTAAAATTTTATTTTCAATCATAATTTTGCTTCTGATTGGAAATGGCCCTTTAAATAAAAGCTATGATTTTTGTTTTGTCCTTTGATATTTGCATTCCAAATTTTTTGTTTAAGTACTTATGTTTAAGGCGTATATTGATTTCTGGAGTTCATCTTCACTTCTTGCTATGATTATTTGGTCATCTGCTAACAAACAGGTATTAAGTATAGTTCCACAATCCAGTTTAAATGCCAGTTTTATATTTTCCTTCCATTTCTTTACTATTTCATCTGTACAGTGGTGCCTTGGTTAGCGATGAGCGGCTGTAAGAAAAAAATCTCTTGGTTAACGACTCTCGATTATGTGAACGTCTATTCGATCTAAAAAACCGGAATTTTCCGATCACACTCTGCCACGTGCAGGAAAACATTGTCAAATAGAGAACAGCCACGCGGCATAGCCGTGAAGCTCAGATATGTTTGGCCCATCATAGCCAGCTGTTTACATTTTCTGTTTATTGTTTCTTTTCTTGTAGTGTACTGCTTTATTTTAAAATTTGTGGTTATAAATGTGTTTTATGATTAAAATGAGTATTTAAGCATTTATTTTTTATGTGTTGGTTCATATAGACAATAAATCGGCGGCTGCATGTCACTGTTTATTTGCCATCAAAAGGCAAAATCAACTCTCATCTGTATAATAATCGTTGTATCTATAAGCTGCTAATCAGTGTATGTTACAGTAAATGCTGTATCTAATATCGTCACCTCACAAGCAAAACACACTAAGTCAAAAATTGTAGGTTTCGAATTTAACTGTTAACTTTTATTTTAAAAAGTTTTTTTTTTGAACTTTTACTTTTATTTTCAGGTGACGATGTGTTCTTTGTATCCCTTGTCTTAGTGTTGTACAATTTGTAATAATACTGTATTTTGCATATCTTTTTTTTTTATAGAGTGAATTTTTTTACCGTTTGACAAAATGGGTCCCAAAAATAAAGCTATTGAGGGGAAAAAAAAACAGAAAAATTTTCTCTATTGAACAGAAGAAAGAAATAATAGTAAAACATCATGGAGGTGTGAAAATTATGCAGCTAGCTCGAATATATGAAACCAGTCATTCTACAATATCAACCATTTTGGCTAAGAAAGAAGTAGTTAAGGTTGCTAAGGGAACTTCAAGGTTGAATGTCAAAGGGCTTCTTTTTGAGCAAATGGAAAAATCTATTACTAATTTTGATCAAAGAAAGAGAAATGGCAGGCGATACTACATCTCAAAATGCAATCTGTCAGAAAGCTAAACAGATTTATCAAGATTTGAAAAGGAAGACTTTGGGATCAAGTTCTGAGGTTGATGATGATGATTTCAAAGGTAGCAGAGGTTGGTTTGACAACTTTAAAAAAAGAACAGGAATTCATAGTGTGGTCAGACACAGAGAGGCAGCTAGTGCTGACAAAGCAGCAGCAGATAAATTTGTCAATAGCTTTACAAGAATTATAGAAGAAGGAGAATACCTACCTCAACAAGTCTTCAACTGTGATGAAACTGGGTTATTTTGGAAGAAAATGTTCGACAGGACATTTATCACATAAGAAGAAAAAACACTTCCTGGGCATAAACCAATGAATGATAGGTTAACATTGCTTTTAGCAGCAAATGCAAGTGGAGACTGCAAAGTAAAACCAATGTTAATCTACCACTCAGAGAATCCCCGAGCATTCAAAAAGTTCACTGTCTCTAAATCCAATCTCGATGTTTTGTGGAAGGCTAACAGCAAAGCCTGGGTCACAAGAATAGAATTTAGAGACTGGATTCGCGAAGTGTTTGGACCAACTGTCAAAGCCTATCATGAGCAAAAACAGTCTGCCTCTAAAAGCCATTTTAACCTTGGATAACACACCTGGCCATCCAACGGGCATACAAGAAGAGCTACCAGAGGAATTAGGTTTTATCAAGGTGATTTTTCTTCCTCCCAAGGATCAGCCGATAATTACAAATTTTAAAAAACTTTACACAAGGGCACTTTTTACCAGGTTCTTTGAAATGTGTGAGGCTACCAACATAACCCTAAGAAAATTTTGGAAGGAAGAATTCAACATTGTCATAGCAATTAGGCTAATTGTAAAGGCTTGGCAAGAAGTAACAATGAAATTTCTCAAAATCAGCATGTAGGAAACTGTGTCCTTCCTTTGGTAATGAAGAAACTTCAGATGAAGGACACAAATTGGTAAAGGATATTGTGGCAACTGCTGATGATCTTAACTTGGAAGTAGAGGAAGAGGATGTTGAAGAATTATTGGAGATGCTTGACCGAGAACTGACTACTGACGAGCTAAAAGAACTTTTCAAGCCACAATGTGAAGAAAAGGAAATGGAAATTTCATCTGAAGATGAGGATGGAGAGAAAAAACAAATTACGACTGCTGAAATCAAAAATGTTTTGGCAAAGTGGAAGGAAGTTCAAAATGTTGCTATGAAATGGAATCCAAACAAATCTGAGGTTATCAGAACTGCAGATCTATTTAATGAAAAGTCCATGCAGTTTTTCAGAAATATTTTAAAAAAGAGGCAGAAGCAAACAACCCTAGGCATGTTTTTTGCAGGTCCATTTGTCAAAAAACTCCGAAGTGAGCCCAATTGTCCTTCTGGTGAAGATTGATAATTAAAGACTGTTTTCATGAACAATTCATTTTATTAATGTTAATTTTTTTTGTAGCAAATACATATACTGTATAATAAATAAATGATATTTACCATATTTTTATGACATTTTAAATGAGTTTTATCTCCATTTTTAATATGTACTATGGTTGTGGGGAGGAGCCAGAACAAATTAATCGATTTTCAATTAAATCTTATTGGGAATCGCGCCTTGGATGATGAAGGTTTTGGTTAACGACGGTAATCCTGGAACGGATTACCATCGTTAACCAAGGCACCACTGTACAGGTATTAAATAACAGTGGTGACATTGGGTATCCTTGATGGATCTCTCTGTTTGATTTCCATTGACTATGCTGTAACTTTTTCAATGATTCTTACAGCTATTTGGGTGTTCTGATACATGTTAGTTATTGCAGCAAGCAACTGATTTGGAATGTTTATTTAGATTCTTGAGTATGGTCCACAGTTGGTTAACGACTCTGTCAAAGGCTTTCTGGCAGCCTACAAATACTATGTGCATTTCTATGTTATATTCGTAATGTTTTTCCATTAGATTTTTAATGTAAAAGCTGGGTCAAGGCACGATCGTCCTTTTTGAAAGCCATTTTGTTCTTTGCAAAGTTTATCTTCTGCATATGGTTTAAGTTTTGAAGTTAATATTCATGCATATAACTTATAACCGGTATTTAAAAGACTTGTTCCTCTGCAGTTTTCACAGTTGCACTTATCGCCTTTTTTATACATTGGGATGATAATTGCCTTATTCCAACTTTCTGGCAATTTTCCTTGCTGCCAGATATTGTTAAATAATTTTAAAAATTGTTTGATAAATAGGATTCCTGCATATTTTATAAGTTCTATATTTATTCCATCTTTTCCAGGGGATTTTCCTGATATGCTTTGCTGTATTGCTTATTGGATTTCTTGTAATGTTATTTCTTCCACTGTATAGTTGGTAGTAAGCATGATGTTGTTTTAGATTCATATCTATCTTGTCATAAATTTTGGAAGAAGTCCAGCCAGGTTTTCTCTTTGATTATTTCACGTTTAACTTTTTCTTTTACCTCCTTGTATTCCTTAGAATTTTGTATATATTTGGTCTCTTCACTGTAAGATAGATCTCTTTCCAATTTTGCTATGAAGTTATCTCATGTTTCTCTATTCTTTTTTCAGCATGTTTTTTTTGTTATTACTCTTTTATATTTGTAATTAATTTTGACTTCTAGTGATTTTGTGTTTATTCATTGTTTATATGCTTCTTTCTTATCTTTGATTATTGCTCCAATATTTTCATCCCAGTTTCTTATTCCCTATCTCCTCTTCCATTTACTTTTTGTTCTGAGGCATTCTGTTGTTGCATTTATTAATACATTTTTTTAAATGATTTCATCCTGTCTCTATATCATCATTTTCTTTTATTTGTTTTAGTTTTCCATTTATTCTTTGCAAATAAAGAGCTATGGAAGAGATATAAGGAGGCAGGTGAGGAGAAGATGCATGAAGAGTATAAGACACAGGCCAGAAGAGTGACTAGTATGGTAAGTAAGACGAAACTGGAATATGAGAGGAGATTGGCCCTAACATCCAACGAAAATCCTATGGAATTTTTTAGATGTGTGGCCAGTAGGAGGAGAAATGACTGTGGAAGAATGATATTGTGGGATAAAAATGGGAATAGAGTGACTGATGCAGGGGACATAGTGGAATTGTTCAATGAACACTTTATTGGAGTATTTCATCCTGGAGGAGTCAGTTTTAATGCTAGAGGGATTGGGCAGGTTCGAGGTTTAGAAGTACAGGAAGAGAGTGTGTTTCAAATACTGAGTACTCTGGATGTCAGTAAAGCTGTGGGACTGGATGGTATTTCACCATGAGTTTTGAGAGAATGTGCTAGGGAACTGACCGTGCCTTTGACCTGGCTTTTCAATAAAAGTCTGGCTGCGGGAAAGGTGCCCATGGAATGGAATTTTTGAAAAAAAATACGGGACACTTTCGGTTTGAATAAACCAACAAAATTTTATTGCTTTTCTTACTTACGAACATCAGCAAAGGGAAAAGAATTTAATTAATTATAGCAATCTTAAAATTTAACTGGTAATTAGTTTATGGAATTAACAATGCATAAAAAGTATATTAATTAAAGGTAACTTTAATGAATAACTTTTATATTTCGGCAATGTCACGTTGCCATCTTCGGGAACATAAAGATATGGCATGTGCACGCAGGCACTAACACAAGCAAATGAGGAAGAAAGCAAGAAACTACTATTGTTCCTAAAGTCCTAATGGTGCCCTCTGGCGGGCTAATTTGGTTGTCTTGGCCGTTGGGGCTGAAGTTCACATAATGTAAGTCTCCCAAATTTGGGGTAGTTTCATGCATCCAAATTTTGTTGAGGTTAAGAACGTTTTTTAGAGCTGCTGATGATTCCTTGAACAATCTTTCGTATTTAAACTTGCTGTGGTGTATTATTTTTGTCTTCTTCCAACGAATTTTATGGTGGGTATCTAAGGCATGGTCTGCCAGCCCAGAGCGGCTGTACTGGTGAAACCAGATGTAGTCTTTGTGTTCTGAAATCCTGATATTTGCTGTTCTGCCTGTTTGGCCAAAGTAGTTCAATTTGCAGCTGCAAGGGACCTGGTATACACCAGGTAGGTCTAGGGGAAGTGGTTGGTCTTTGGTAGAGCGGATAAGGGATGCCAACTTTTTATATGGTCTGTAACAATCTGTCACAGTTTCTATAGATAACCTATTCTTTTCATTTGTCCATAAGGAGTTCATCCGGGAAAACAGTCTTTCAATACTAGCATTTGTGCCAGGAATGCAGCAGAAGAACTCAAAAATCTTCTTCAAATTTATTAATTCATTTACTCCAACACTGTTGAATAATTCATACCAAATTTCTCCTGTTGATTTTTCTTTAATTTCTTCTTTCTTCTCTGTAATTGCCTTTTTCGAGATCATCACCTCATCAAACAATTCAGTTTCATTGATTTTTGTGTTTGGGCAGACCTCTTCAATAGTTGTTACACTTTTCTGCACACTTTTCCAACTGAGACTGGCTTCTGGATTCTTCAATAAAATCCAAGACAAACTTTCAAAAGTAAGAATCTCAGAAGACCATTCTTGGATGTATTCTATACAGGTGTTATAAAATTCATTTTTATAATTACCATAATTCTTCTCAGTGATGAGTCCATCTTCATTTAATGTCTTCAGTAAGGACTGTTCTTTCCTTGTTGCAAAATCATTATTTCGTCTCTGCTGAAGTTTCTCTAAGAGGCTTTCAATAATGGATTTTGCTTCAGCAAGCGTGACTTTCTCACCTTCAATTGCACAAATTGTTGCATGAAACATTTCAGATTGGCATTCTAGAAATGTGGCTATTAGCTCTGAAACTGGATTACTAAAGAAATTTTTTAGAAACAATGGTGGTTTATCAAGTGAAAGAACATATGATTTGAGAACTTCATGCATCTCATTCATCCTTTTGAGAGCAGGGTACAGAGACAACCATTGGGTTTTTGAGTGCCCTAACACTGTCTTGTACTCAGAGTGCATACACTCACAAAATCTTTGAGTGTATGCACTCTGACAGTATAGATATAAAAATTCTGATATAATTTTTCAATGACAGCTTGAACGTCCATGGGCAATGCATCAGCTGCATATGTATAGCATTATTTATGATACGGGATGAACAACCAACTCCTATCAACGTACGATTCGATTTCAATTTATGAAAAATATTATTCTTTCCTTTTCTGGAACTTCCACCAAAATTTTTATTAGTATTATCTGCTGACAAGGCAACAACTTTCTTTTCAATATTCCACTTTGTCACTAGTTGCAATACATATTCTGTAAGTTGGTCTGCAGTTTCACATGATAAATCTAAAAACTCTAGAACCATAGTTTTGATGGCCTCTTCTGGTATGAAGTATTGAACTAGAACTGGAACTATTTTCAAAGCACCGTGGTTAGAATTGTTTATCATTATTAACACATAATTAGCTTTCTCAAGTTCGTTTCTGAAAACAGCAACTGCATAAGGTGCTATACGCTCACAATTATAGCTCGAGTCTTCTTTTGACTGCAAGTGAACTTTTTGTCATATAGTTTCCGGATTATTTTCGACATGAAGTCCATCTAAACTCTGGTTGTGCATGCATACGTGATATGCAAATGTAGCTTTATCAGCTACAAGGTTTCTTATCATTTCACCCATTGTTTTTTTTAGAAAAAATAATCTGACACTTTACTACTTACACTTGCATTTTCTGCTAATTTGTGTCTCTTCGTAACAATGTGCTGCGTGATGTCTGACCGACCACCGTGTTATATGCTGAATATTGCATTACATTGTGTACATTTCACTTTCTTGTCGACTTTGCCATCACAATTACATGGCATTATAAAAGGGTATTCAGTCCTTAGCTTTTCTGTGAGAACCCACTTTCTCTTCGGCATTTTAAAGGCATATAAAATTATAAAACTAATTACGTTTCATAATAGATCTGTGTCATATCAAATAAGCCGTGCTTAGTTATTACAACATCTGCTAGTTGCACTATTCTCGCAACATGTCAGTATTGTCAAAATGCATAACCTTACATTTTGTCACATTAAATTGACATCCATTCTCCTTAGCCCAGAACTCCAATCTATCTAAGTCATCCTGCAAGACTTTGACATCTTCTGCATTCACTATTGCCCTACCCAACTTTGCATCATCAGCGAACAAATGAATTGTTCCACTTAGATCCTTCCCTATATCGTTAATGAACAGATTAAACAGCAGTGGTCCAAGAACAGAACCCTGCGGCACACCACTAGTCACAGGCCGTCTTTTGGACTCTACTCCTGAATAAACTACTCTTTGATATCTCTCCATCAACCAACCACCTATCCATCTCACCAATCCTATATCCATTCCCATATGTTGTAGTTTACGGATTAGTATTCCATGTGGTATCCTGTCAAACGCCTTTGCCAGGTCCAGCAGTATCACTGTAAACCCATTTCCCTTATCCAGTTCAGCCATCACCTTGTTATAAAACTTGAGCAAGTTACTGAAGCATGATCTACCCTTCACAAAGCCATGCTGTCCCCTGTACAGTATCTCGTTTTCATCAATCCATTCCTGTATTTTTCCCTTGACTACTTTCTCTAAGACCTTGACAACGACTCCTGATATGCTGATCGGTCGGTAATTTGCAACCGTAGTCTTGGATCCTCATTTATGCAGTGAAACTATTTTCCCCTCTTTCCACACCTTCGGGACTAAACCAGACCTGAGACTCAGATTAAACAACATGGTCAAGGGCACTGATAATTCTTTAGCCGCTTCACGCAAGACTCGTGCTGGTATACCATCCAATCCCACAGATGTGTTCACATTAAGGTTCTGTAATAGACTAGTCACCTCCACTTCATTCATCACTATTCCCGTATAAACTAATGGTTCCTTCACTTTTTCAATGTCACCACCTGGATGATATGCTTTTGCAAAGTGCGCGCTCAGTAACTCCACTATATCGACTGATTCAGTGACCTCCTTACCATCGTCATTCCTTAAAGTCATTTTGCCGTGTACAGTTTTTTCCTTGCTTGCAGCATATTGAAAGAACTGTTTGGGATTCTCTTTTGCTTGCAAAGCTAGTTTCCTTTCATAATCCACTTTTGCTTTTTTTACCACACTCGTTACCTTTTTCTGGCCTGCACTTTATACCTTTCGTGTGCCTGCAGGTCACCCCTTTCTTTAAATTCCCTCCACAGTTGTTTCTTTTTTTGCAGCTCAAGCTTAATGATGTTATTCATTCATTTAACCCCTACTTGTTTTACTATTCGGACCCTAGGTGTACAATCAGCCATTACCTCCTGTAAATGCTCCTTGACCACTTCCCATGCTCTATCGACGTCCAGCCCTTGCAGTTGTACATGCCATGGCACTGATCCAAGCAATCTCCTAAGCTTGTCATACTTGCCAGCATGGTAATTCCACATATACCCTGTCTTAATTGAAAATTCCACACCTTTAGCTACTTCCCAGGTCAAGACCTTATGATCACTCTCACCAATAGGTGGCAACATGGTCATATTCATTACAGTCAAATTCTCAGATACTCTTACCAGGTCAAGCACTCTCACATCCCTAGTATTTTCAATTACATGCTGTTTCAGATAGTTATCCCTTAATAATTGAATAAAATCCATTTCCTTCCTCACATGTGTCCTCTCCTCCTTCCAATCAATGTTACCATAGTTGAAATCCCCCATAATAATTACCCTCCTTCCACTCATTTCATCAATTTGTTTATGCATACCATCTCCACCATCTATTCCATCACCTGGTCTATAGCAGCACCCAACTGTATATTTTATTCTGCCAGTCTCAATCTCACACCAAATAGCCTCAAATGAGCTCCTTTCACTATCCTGCGATACATCAGCTATCATCAATAATACCCCTCCCCCCATTTTATTCTCTCTGCCCCTCCTAAACACACTATAACCTACACATTCTATCCAACTAACTATATCTTCTTCTGTCAGCCATGTTTCACTAATGCCAATAACCTGTAGCCAGGAAGAGCCAATCAAGGCCAAAAATTCTTCCTTGTTCCTAATACTCCTGGCATTAGTATACATGAAATGCAGTGATCCCTTAGTCCCATCCCTATATTGATGCGTTATTCTAAATGACCCATTCCCATTTTTTGTCCTTAGTGCTGGCTCGGGTACATTATATACATTTTTACACTCATCTGTCTCACTGATATCTGCATATCCATCCCCCCCCCCTCCTTGGTAGTTCTAGTTTCCCTGGTTTTGAACATCCATTTTCACTTCATTCAGCAACACTCTTTCCAGTCTCCGCACACCAAGTCCATTCAAATGCAGGCCATCCATCTTGTATAAGTCCTTTCGCCCTTCAAACTCATTCTACACGTCCACGAATTCCACACCACACCGTCTGCATAACCTACGCATAATGTCATTTGTGATTATGGCCCTCCTCCTAAACTCCTCTCTGTCATACCGCGGCAACAGACTAACCATTCTAACTCTGTCACTCTTTTCTTTCACTACCTTTAACAATACTTTCAAGTCCTTGCTCATAAAAAATTTATCACCTTTCAATTCATTCGTACCTGCCACAATTATTAATTCTTTCACCGTCTGTTTTTGCACTCTAATACTCTCACTTACATCCTTAAATTTCGCACCCGGTAAAGTACGATTTAGTTACACTGCCGTCTATCACCCCTCTTAATAACTAGTCACCATACAACACTCTTTCCTTCATTTCAGAAACTCTCTCATTCTTGCACTGTTTTTTTACGTTAGCCAAATCACTCTGGAAAGAGTTTTGCAGGTTGTCTAATTGCTGCTGCGCATTTTGTATCACTACGCACAACCAAGCGATCTCACTTCCTACAAATAATTCCTCATTATTTTTATCATTTAAACCATTTTCTCTCTCAGTATGGTTGCTTTCACTCTTTCTTAGATCACCGCTCTCATTGCCATCTTGTACATAGCAATTCTCTATCAAGCCACTATTTTCACTCATTCTGGCAATTCTGGCTTTCTTCAACCATAACTATCTCACTACCTGACACATACTTCAACTCCTCACTTTGCTTACACTTTCTGCACATTCTCCCACCACTATCACTTTCAATCCAAATTCCAGCCTCATTCGGGAATGCATACATCCCACACACATCACATTGGACAAACTCTCTCACATTATAGTTTTTGAACAATGGCGTCGCATTTTTGGATGCCATTATCTTACGTCGCATTTGCGCCATATTCAAATCTATGAAACATAACGTTATATACTAAATTAAATAACATAATTCACACCAAAATCCCACAGACACAACAAGCTACCAAAATTAGGCAATATTACGTTATGATTTTAACCTATATTCTAATTTTTACTCAAAATTGTACTTAGCTTTCGGGAGCTCTCTGAAAACACAACGATCCGTCTGGCCCTCTAGTGGGCAACACTCTTTCCAGTCTCTGCACACCAAGTCAGATTGGTCAACTGGATTCAGGATTGGCTGTCCGATAGGAATCAGAGAGTTGTGTATGGTGGGGCAGTTTCAAAGAAGCAGAGGATTACAAGTGGGGTCCCACAGGGCTCAGTACTGGGACCTATATTGTTTAACCTTTATATCAATGACATTGTCAGTGGATTGCAAGGGGATATTCAGTTGTTTGCGGATGATGCGAAGCTGGGAAGGATTATTAGTAATAGTGCAGATGCGACAGCCCTGCAAGAGGATTTGAATAAGCTAGATAGATGGGCACATGAATGGAGTATCGGTTTAATGCAGCAAAATGTAAGGTCTTGAGGTTTGGGAAACATTGATGGGATGCTGCATACTCTCTGGGTGGAGTTATACTGGAGGAAGTAGGGGGACACAAGAGATCTGGGGTTGATGATTGATAGAAACCTGGAATTTAGGGGACATATTGCAAAGGTGGTGAAGGTAACACAGAGGATTGCTGCAATAATTAGAAGGACACTAACCTGCAGAGATAAAACGGTTATCATTCCGTTGTATAAGACTCTAATCAAACCACACTTAGACTATTGTTCTCAGATTTGGTCCCCAGGATTTGAAGGGGATAAATTAACTGTGGAAAGGGTACAAAGGCAAATAACAAAGATGGTTTCAGGACTGTACAATGATAGTTATGAGGATCAGCTGAGGGAATGTGGACTGCAGAGTTTGGTGGATAGAAGAAGGAGAGGTGATATGATTGAGACTTTTAAACTGTTGAGAGGTGGTTACAGGGTTGACACTGGGGAGTTCTTTCGCTTGGTTGAACAGTGGGAAGGAGTGATGACAAGAGGCCATCCCTGGAAGTTACGAAAGGAAACTGTGAGCAAGAGGGTGAGGAGTGGTTTCTTTGCATGAAGGATGGTTGAGCCATGGAATGCATTGCCTGATGGAGTGGTAAGAGTGAGAATGGTCAATGAGTTTAAGGAGTGGTATGATAGACTTTGTTTTTTTTAGGGGGTGGACCTCTCCTCGATGAGTCTTTTGACTCCATGGAGGCCTGAATAATAATAATAAAGGTAGTTAATACTCTTATCATCCAAGAGTTGAATTCTAAAAGATTCCTGGAGATTTCTCTTAGCACTGATTTGGTTAATTTAAACCATCTTGAGGGTATTCTTAATTTTCCTTGTAAGAGATAAAATATTCTGATTCTATTTCTGCACTTCTAAATACCTGGATATTTAGTAACATATTAACTGTTTTCCTGTTAGCTATTATATAGTCTATTATACTTATTAGTTTAATAAGTATAATAGAAAGGCTTGGTAACACTTGGTAACACATGACTATTAAATTATTTAAGGAATTTACAATGTATACTGGAATATTAATTAATAGAAACTTTAATAAATACTTCCTATATTTCAACAATGTCACATTGCCATCTTCAATGGGAACATACAACTATGACACGTGCACGCAGGCACTACAAAAAAAGTAAATGAGGCCGAACAGAGAAACTACTGTTATTCCTAGAGTACTAATGACTGGTAATTAATTTAAGGAATTAACAACGCATATAAAGTAAATTAATTAAAGATAACTTTAATGAATCACTTCTATATTTCGACAATGTCACATTGTCATCTTCAGGAACATAAAGATATGGTATGTGCACTACAGGAACTAACAAAGCAAATGAGGAAGAAATTAAGACACTAATTTTGTTCCTAAAGTCCTAATGGTGCCCTCTTGCGGGCTAATTTGGTAGTCTTGGCCGTTGGGCTGAAGTTCTCATAATGAAAGTCTCCCAAATTTGGGGCAGTTTCATGCACCCAAATTTGTTGAGGTTAGGAACGTTTTTTAGAGCTGCTGAAGATTCTTTGAATAATCTTTCGTATTTAAACTTGCTGCGATGGATTATTTTTGTCTTCTTCCAACGAATTTTATGGTGGGTATCTAAGGCATGGTCTGCCAGCCCAGAGCGGCTGTACTGGTGAAACCGGATGTAGTCTTGGTGTTCTGAAATCCTGATATTTGTTGTTCTGCCTGTTTGGCCAAAGTAGGACAATTTGCAGCTGCAAGGGACCTGGTATACACCAGGTAGGTCTAGGGGAAGTGGTTGGTCTTTGGTAGAGCGGATAAGGGATGCCAACTTTTTATATGGTCTGTAACAGGAAGTAAGGTCATATTTCTTGAGGATATTAGTTATTTTTTCAGAGGTGCCCTGGATGTAGGGGATAGTGATAGACTTGGTGTAGTCTTTATTGTTGAGGGGGGGAGGGGGGTTGTGGTTTTCAGGTTTTAGTATTTTTTGGATTTTTTTGGGGTTATAGCCATTGGCTAAGAAAGTGTTGAGGATGTGGTTTAGTTCCAAAGTCAGGGCCTTGTCATCTGAGCAGATTAATTTTGCCCTGTTATATAGTGTTTTTATCACCCCATATTGTTGTGAGGGGGGGTGGTGGGATTGCTGGTGAATGTATCTGCCAGTGTGGGTGGGTTTTCTGTAAACAGAGAAAACCAAAGATCCATCAAGCTGGCGGGTGATTAAAGTGTCTAGGAAGGGGAGGGTGTTGTTTTCCTCTTTTTCTAAGGTGAACTGGACTCTGGGATGTTGGTTGTTTAAGTGTGTTAGGAAGGAGTGGAGTGAGTCTGAGCCATGTGGCCAAATAGCAAACACATCATCCACATAACGAAGCCATATAGTGGGTTTTTGTGGGGCGGAGTTTAAGGCTTTTTCTTCAAATGTCTCCATAAAGAAATTGGCCAAGGGTGGGGAAAGTGGTGAACCCATGGCTGTCCCTTCTATCTGTTTGTGGATGATGTGTTTGCTATTTGGCCACATGGCTCAGACTCACTCCACTCCTTCCTAACACACTTAAACAACCAACATCCCAGAGTCCAGTTCACCTTAGAAAAAGAGGAAAACAACACCCTCCCCTTCCTAGACACTTTAATCACCCGCCAGCTTGATGGATCTTTGGTTTTCTCTGTTTACAGAAAACCCACCCACACTGGCAGATACATTCACCAGCAATCCCACCCCCCCCCTCACAACAATATGGGGTGATAAAAACACTATATAACAGGGCAAAATTAATCTGCTCAGATGACAAGGCCCTGACTTTGGAACTAAACCACATCCTCAACACTTTCTTAGCCAATGGCTATAACCCCCAAAAAATACTAAAACCTGAAAACCACAACCCCCTCCCCCCCTCAACAATAAAGACTACACCAAGTCTATCACTATCCCCTACATCCAAGGCACCTCTGAAAAAATAACTAATATCCTCAAGAAATATGACCTTACTTCCTGTTACAGACCATATAAAAAGTTGGCATCCCTTATCTGCTCTACCAAAGACCAACCACTTCCCCTAGACCTACCTGGTGTATACCAGGTCCCTTGCAGCTGCAAATTGTCCTACTTTGGCCAAACAGGCAGAACAACAAATATCAGGATTTCAGAACACCAAGACTACATCCGGTTTCACCAGTACAGCCGCTCTGGGCTGGCAGACCATGCCTTAGATACCCACCATAAAATTTGTTGGAAGAAGACAAAAATAATCCATCGCAGCAAGTTTAAATACGAAAGATTATTCAAAGAATCTTCAGCAGCTCTAAAAAACGTTCCTAACCTCAACAAATTTGGGTGCATGAAACTGCCCCAAATTTGGGAGACTTTCATTATGAGAACTTCAGCCCAACGGCCAAGACTACCAAATTAGCCCGCAAGAGGGCACCATTAGGACTTTAGGAACAAAATTAGTGTCTTAATTTCTTCCTCATTTGCTTTGTTAGTTCCTGTAGTGCACATACCATATCTTTATGTTCCTGAAGATGACAATGTGACATTGTCGAAATATAGAAGTGATTCATTAAAGTTATCTTTAATTAATTTACTTTATATGCGTTGTTAATTCCTTAAATTAATTACCAGTTATGTCTAACCAACGTATAAGTCTTACCACTAGAGTACTAATGGTTCCCCATAGCAGGCTATATTGGGTTGTCTTGGCTGTTGGGCTGATGTTCTCATGATGTAAGCTTCCCAAATTTGGGGCAGTCTCATGCACCCAAATTTATTGAGGTTTAGAAAGTTTTTTAGAGCTGAGGCTGATTCTATGAACAATCTTTCATATTTAAACTTGACAACCGCAAAAAACCACAATACGTCTCAACACTGTAGTCAACCATTCTTCCGTTACTCTGAAGCCTGAGGCACTCAACACGCTGCCATGTTGCCAGAATTTCGCCATATCTCCAAAGAAAATACCTGCTGAAGAAATAATGATTCAAATAGAATGTGGTATTCACAACCTTCCAAACCATACCGCCAACAATATCAGATTGGTTGTAGCCGGTGTTCTCACCAAATCAAGACCACCAAAAACTAACATATCCAAAGATGAATATAAAGCTCTACAAGAAATGAAGAAAAACAAAGAAATAGTAATCACCAAAGCGAATAAGGGAAATGGCACTATGGTTCTCAACGAAACGGACTACACAGGTAAGCTTAATGCTTTATTATTAGATCAGGCTACCTACCTCCCTATTGGATATAATCCCACCAGCTCACACATTAGAACACTCCAAAGGCTCCTTAAGAAATTCACTTCTTGGCCTGTGAAAGTTACCAACAAACTAAAACCTTTTAACTCTAGAGTCCCCCGAATATATGGACTTCGAAAAATACATAAACAAAATGTGCCATTATTGATTCCAGCACATACAAATTAGCCAAACATTTAGCCAAAGCGCTCACACACTATACTGGCAACACACCATCACACATAAAAAGCTCAGCACACTTCAAAGCCAGTATAGAATACCTCTCACTTCTACATACTAACATAATGGTCAGTTTTGACTTCTCCTCCCTATACACAAATGTCCCACTCGGGGAAACCTTAGAGCTCATCCAAACCAAATTTCCTTCCGATATCTCAGCCCTATTTCAGTTCACAATAAACTCAGGCTATTTCGTTTGGCAAGGGAAATTCTACAAACAGAGAGGGACAGCCTTGTGTTCACCACTCTCCCCACACCTGGCCAACTTCTTTATGGAGACTTTTGAAGAGACCACAAAAACCCACTGTTTGGCTTTGCTATGTTGATGTGTTCACTATTTGGCCACATAGCTCAGATACACTCCACTCCTTCTTAACATACTTAAAAACCAACACCCCCGAATCCAGTTCACCTTGGGAAAAGAGGAAAACAACAGTCTCTCTTTCTCAGGCACTCTAATCACTCGCCAGCCTGATAGATTCTCTGTTTACAGAAAACCCACCCATACAGGCAGATACATTCACCAGCAATTCCCCCCCCCCCCACCTCACAACAGTATGGGGTTATTAAAACACTATATAGCAGGGCAAAATTAATCTGTTCAGATGACAATACCCTAACCACTGAACTAAACCACATCCTTCATACTTTCTTAGCCAATGGCTACAACCCTCCAAAAAATATTAAAACCAGATAACTACACCCCCCCCCTCTCCCCATAACAAAGATTACACTAAATCCATCGCCATTTTCTATATCCGCGGCACCTCGGAAAAAATAACCAAACTCTTAAAATAATATGACCTAACTTCTTGTTACAAACCATATAAAAAATTGGCATCCCTTATCCACTCCACCAAAGACCAAGTACTTCCCCTAGACCTACCTGGGGTATACCAAGTCCCTTGCTGCTGTAAACTGTCCTACTTTGGCCAAACAGGCAGGACAGCAAATGTCAGGATTTCGGAACATAAAGACTACATCCGGTTTCACCAGTACAGCCACTCTGGGCTTGCAGACCATGCTCTGGATACCCACCACAGAATATGTTGGAAGAAAGCTATGTTTATACACCACAGCAAGTTTAAATATGAAAGATTGTTCATAGAATCAGCTTCAGCTCTAAAATATTTTCCAGACCTCAACAAATTTGGGTGCATGAGACTGCCCCAAATTTGGGAAGCTGACATCACAAGAACATCAGCCCAACAGCCAAGACAACCCAATATCTTCTGCTACGGGCACCATTAGGACTCTAGGAACAACAATAGTTTCTTTCTTCTTCCTCATTTGCTTTTTGTAGTGCCTGCATACATGTGTCATAGTTGTGTTCCCATTGAAGATGGCAATGTGACATTGGCGAAATATAGGAAGTATTTATTAACGTTTCTTTTAATTAATATTTCAGTATACGTTGTAAATTCCTTAAATAATTTAATAGTCATATACTTATTAGGTTTCTTGTTTCCTAAGTGAATTTATTGCAATCTTTATGCTTGAGAAACATGTTAGTAAATTTTAAGTTATTATATGCTGAAAAATCCCTAAGCCTGTATCCATTTTTATTGCATTGTTTCACCATTTATTCCTCTATTTGTACCCGGTGGAATGTTTCCTACTCTGGCATTAAAATCTCTCATTATTAATACATAATCATTTGTGTTTATTTTATCTTTTAGTAAAAGGAATTGCTATCTTTTTCTCTTCCTTCCTAACAATTGTCAGGAAGCCACAGCTTATTTGTAATCTTAATTTTAGAATTGTCTCGCTCTAGTATTTGTAATGTGTGTTATTTTTTTAAATTGATTTGTGAATAAAAATCATTACCCCTGCTTTTGCTCTTTCTTCCTTTTTGATTCCACTGTAGATATAGATGTAATTATCTGTGTCATCAGAACGTTTTTGTTTTGTCTTTGTTTTTGTTATTTCTGCTAATTTGATATTTCTTTCTATTAGGGTTTTGTCTAGATCTTGATATTTGTGATCGATACTCCTGACATTCCAAGTAGCAACACTCCAGATATTCTTGTTTATTTTCATATTTTTTCCTTTTCTTATCTTGCTCATTTCTGTTAACCTGTCCAAGTAATTTTTCAGAGTGATAGTCCAGTTACGTCTTTCTTGAGACATTGGAGCAAGAAAAGATTCAGCTGTGTTGGTTACTGGCCATCCGCAGCCTAGTCTCCCTTTTCTCTGACCTAGCTTCCCACTGTGGTTAGGAACCCAATCTTTCACTTGGTTGCTCATGTTGCAGGGTTCACCACGTGGAGGTGAGAGTTGGATTAGGGAAGAGAGTATTAAATTATTTAAGGAATTTACAACTTATACTGGAATATTAATTAAAAGAAACTTTAATAAATACCTCCTATATTTCGGCAATGTCACATTGCCGAAATATAGGAGGTATTTTGATGTCACGAATGTTCCACTCAAGGAAACCTTAGAGCTCATCCCAGTCAAATTTCCTCCCAATATCGTAGCCCTATTTCAGTTCACAATGAACTCAGGCTATTTCGTTTAGCAAGGAAAATTCTACAAACAGATAGAGGGGGACAACCATGGGTTCACCACTCTCTCCACCCCTGGCCAACTTCTTTTTGGAGACGTTTGAAGAGAAAGCCTTAAACTGAGTCCCACAAAAACCCACTATTTGGCTTTGCTACATTGATGATGTGTTCGCTATTTGGCCACATGGCTCAGATTCACTCCACTCCTTCTTAACGCACTTAAACAACAACCAACACCCCAGAATCCAGTTCCCTTGGAAAAAGAGGAAAACAACAGTCTCTCTTTCCTAGACACTCTTAATCACTCGCCAGCCTGATAGATCCTTGGTATTCTCTGTTTACAGAAAACCCACCACAGATACATTCACCAGCAATCCCCCCCCTCACAACAATATGGGGTTATAAAAACACTATATAACAGGGCAAAATTAATCTGTTCAGATGACAATGCCATAACCACTGAACTAAACCACATCCTTAACACTTTCTTAGCCAATGGCTACAACCCCCAAAAAATCCAAAAAATATTAAAACCAGATGACCATAACTCTCCCTTCCTCCCCCTTCATAACAAAGATTACACTAAATCCATCACCATTCCCTATATCTGGGGCACCTCTGAAAAGTTAACAAAAATCTTTAAAAAAAATATGATGCGACTTCTTGTTATAAATGATATAAAAAATTGGCATCCCTTTTCTGCTCCACCAAAGACCAAGCACTTCCCTTCGACCTACCTAGGGTATACCAGGTCCCTTGCAGCTGTAAACTGTCCTACTTTGGCCAACATTTGCAGGACAGCAAATGTCAGGATTTTGGAACACAAAGACTACATCCGGTTTCACCAGTACAGCCACTCTGGGCTTGCAGACCATGCTCTGGATACCTGCCACAGAATACATTGGAAGAAAGCCATGTTAATACACTGCAGCAAGTTTAAATATGAAAGATTGTTCATGGAATCGGCCTCAGCTCTAAATAACTTTCCTGACTTCAACAAATTTGGGTACATGAGACTGCCCCAAATTTGGGAAGCTTGCATCTTGAAAACTTCAGCCCAACAGCGAAGACAACCCAATATAGCCTGCTTGGGGGGTGGGGGCACCTTTAGGACTCTAGGAACAACAGTAGTTTTCTCTCTTCTGCCTCATTTGCTTTTTATAGTGCCTGAGTGCACGTGTCATAGTTGTATGTTCCCATGAAGATGACAATGTGACATTGGTGAAATATAGGAAGTATTTATTAAAGTTTCTTTTAATTAATATTCAGGTACATTATAAATTCCTTAAATAATTTAATAGTCATGTGTTACCAACGTATAAGCCTATCTACAAGAAATAGGGAAGAGAAGTTAGGCGATCCTACTTGAGAGGATCATATGTTGTGTATCTATCTCTTTTGAACCCCATTTTATTTTTCTTATCATAATTATATAAAGAAAGTGTATTGATTATTTTCTCCAAGTCCCATATTGACACTCCTAAATCCTCTTCAGCTTGCACTGGTGTGCCACTATACAAATATTTATGTCTGTATACTATGTTTTCTGTGTGTACTGGCACGTAAAAGTGGAGAAGCAACTTTTTCATAGTATAGCACATTGACTTATAGAGCTTAGTATGCGCTTTGTGGTAGATTGTTATAGTGAGTTTTTGCTACAGTGAAAGTCAACTGTATGTTGCACTGTTCATTTTGTTTGCTACTACTATCTTCAGTATTTGCTATAAAGTGTCAACAAATCTAATATTACGTTAACCACTTCATGTCTTATTTGATTGCCATAACTTTTTATTTTTATTTCTTTATTTTGGTAATTATCATATGCAGTTTGACTGTTTTGCCAAATACTAATTTTTATTTTTATTTTTGAATTAGTTGCTTTCATTTTTTCCTTAGGTTTCCTGTCTCTGCCAGAAAAAAAAAAAAAAAAAAAAATTAGACTCTGACCCTAATATAAATGCAATACTGCCTTAATAAACTACTTACAATCTAACTTAATCTGGACTAATCCTACCTTATGCAATGATTCATGAAAGTTGAAAGAGATGAGTCAAACTGATAAAAAAAAGTATAGAGATCAAAGTCCTTACTTTCACAAACACATGCACACTGAGCTTTACCTATCCATTAGAGTTAATTAGTAAGACATCTCTGATGGATAGGTGAAACTCAGTACAAAGCCTCTCTTGGTCAGCAGTTGTCAACTCTTTCTTCTTGTGATGGGATCTGTTTTAGCTTAAAAGGTCTGTAACAAATTCATCATACCTTCCTAGTTGTTGAGGAAATGCCAACTGCTCTTACTAGATAGTAGATGACTTATCATAGATGATATATTTAGAGTCTAGAGCAGAGGCTTTAGTTTCTTTATTTATTTAATATACTGTGGAGATCCAAAAATTCTCTAATTTGAAGTTGCAGCAGTAGAGTTCTTCCATAGGCTGGTTGCCAGATAGTACTCAGGGATGAATGTAATAATGGTCAGGAGGCTTTCACATACTGTGCTCTCACACAGTTGACTAGTTCATCCATAGGGAGTCTGTGGCAGTGTGGGGACTGTTAAGGCCATGTTATGGCAAGGAGACAATGTTTTTCTGTAGTTATGGGCGATATGTACAAGATTCTGTTTCTTATTGTGCACCTATTTTCTAATTCACCAAAGCAACCATGGAAAGAAAAGTAATCAGTGTTATTGCGATTAACAACTCTCTTTCTTTCTAAAAAATATATTTTTTCAATGTTTGGTCGAACTTCTTTTGGTTCAACCAAAAAATTATAATTTCCATATTCTCTGATTTATTTTGACTGTTGAATCCACTGACTAGTTTTATAGATGACATTTCCTTGTTAATAATCTCATTTTTAATATTATTCAGTCATGATGCTATATGCTCACTGCTCTAATTTTACTCAGAACTCTCATATTTGTAGTCTGTAACCAGTCTAATCCATCTTTCAGTACTGTGAAATGTTTTATTGTTCTCTATATTAAGTAAAGATCTAAGTACTATCACCAGTTTATCAGGTTTTATGTGACTTTCCTTTATCATGTCATGATTAACAGTGAAGATAACATGCATTCTTGATTTACAATTTTGACTATATATATATATATTGCTCCGTGTAATGTCCCACTAACCCTATGTAATTATAACATTTTGAACTGCTTTTCACTTATTGTACAGATCCTTACTATATTTTTGTAATTTCTTGAGCATCTGTAAAGTAAAAATATGATCCTTACAATTGAGCCTCTGTAGCTCAGTCAGTATAGACGAAGCCCTTTGGTCCAAAAGACCTGGGTTCGATTCCCATCAGGGAATATTTATCACAAGGAACCTTTATCTGGTCTCTTCCATATAAAGGTGAGTTAGCCAGTCTCATAGAGAGGTAGAAGGTTTTTTTTTTCATCCATAAACTCAGGTTTTTCATCCCCCAGAACAGGCAAACCAGCCTCATGAACATGCATGGATTACAGTCATGAATATGCCCCAGCCATATGCTGGTCCTGAGCCCAGATAAAATTGCGGGGTTGGGGAAAAGCAGTGGTGAACTACCCTGTAAAAATCTCACCAGGAATACTTTGTAGGCAATGCCTACAAAGTCACCTATGGTCGGAAATGACTGAAAGGGAAAAACCAGTCAGTCAATACTATTTGACCTGAACTTGGCTTATTCTTAGCCCTTTCTCAAGTATAAATCTTAGCTCATAGGGATTTTTCAATGAAAAATTCTGGAATTCTGTATTTCTCATGTTTAGTTTTATTCTTCTTTTTATAGATGGATACTTCTAGTACTTCAGTCATTGAGAATTTGACTTAACCAAATTGACATATAATTCTTCTGAATTACATAGGCACTGTAAAGTTTTTAACTTCTTTATTTGATCATTTCTGGTGGAATATCGTCTATTCCAGCTGCTTTTCCACATTTTGGATTTCTGATGGTTTTTAAGTTCTGATCACATTTCTTTTGAACATCTCCTCTTGAAGGTGGTGTCCAATCTGCATGGGTTTTTCACAGAAGACTTTTCCTCTTTTGCTGCAGCTCTGTTTATGAAGATCTATGAAGAAAAATTCATATCTCAAACTCACCAGAAATCCCACTCACCAGTTTTGTGAAGATAGGTCAGTATATTCATAGTTTAGAAACCGTCTCCAGCTTAAACATCCTTCTTTATTCCCTCAGTTCATTCCACTAAAAGTGCAGTTTATGATAGAAATAGAGAATGAGGATATCAAGAAACTACCTTTTCTCAATGTCTCATCTCTAAAAAAACTTGAAGGTGGCATTTCTTTGAATATTTACTGAAAACCCACCCATGCTTGATGCTATCTCCATGCCTCTTTTTTTCACCATACTTTTCAGAAACTAGTCATAAATTCATACGTTGGAAAGAAAGAAAGAAAAACAAAAAAAAAAGGCATAGGCAGTGAAAATGAACTAAAAGGTAAAACTCCAGTCTTTGTTCTGTACTAAGCTGACAGAGTAGAGATTGGATATCCAAAGGGCATCCAAAAAAAAAAAAAAAGAAAAACTATTCTCTAATGCTCCTTTCCCACCAAGGACTGAACATTCAGTATACATACTCAGTTTCTATCACTCTCGGTTTCTTTCAGTAGTGCAGCAATCTCAGTGGATAAATTTCCAATTTATCCACTGAGATTGCTACACTACTAAAAGATTAACATCATAGTTGCTTATAAGCTTGTCCAGACTATCTAAAGCCTGCTAAGATCTCCAGAAGACAGTAATTCATTTCATAAATATTCTACAGAATTCCTTATTCATGTTATCTAGTGTAAATAGGTTGCACTAACAGATGTTTTGAAAAGAAAAAAAGTGTACATCCCAGTGACAGGACACACAAAAGGAAAGAAAAATTTGGCCTTTAATATCATTCATTGATTCATTCACTCATATCACAGTGTAGAATGGAATATAGCCACTATGCCTTATCTGGAAAATGATATCTTTTAGCATTATATTAAGGAATTCACTTCTGTTATTCACTCATAAGGCTCCCTAAGCATAAACCAGAGATTTATCTTAAATGGTGTCTTGACATCATTAACATGAACCTTTAACATACTTGATTTTAGCTTTTTCAGTAATCATCTCAAAAAAGAGATGATTATTGGAGAATGGGTGATATGCGATATGCTCTGTGTCCTACTTATGCCTTATTCTTATTATTGCCATTCTAATGGTTTATCTGAGATATGCTTTAATTTGTAATCCATGTTTATAATTTTAATGCTGAAGAAGCAGCCAGCTGTTTTTTTGTGAAACTGGTTGGTATTTGATGAACTTCTGGTGCATTTTAATTAATTTTGATAAAATTATGGAGATTACTACTAGTTATATCATACAGAATTCTTGACAAGAATCTTCTTCTTCTTCTACAGCTTCTCCCACTTAAGTGGGGTCACTGTCGATGATGAGTCTCCTCCACATCCTCCTGTCTTGGGCTGTCACCACATCCAAGTTCTTCATCCTCAAGTCCTATTCTACCAGCTCCCTCCATCTCTTCTTTGCCTATGCTTCCTCCTTCCTTGCACATCCATCTGCATGACCCTTCTTCCCACATATTCGTCCTCCCTCCTCATCACATGACCAAACCATCTCAACCTTGCCTCCTGTATCTTCGCTCCTAAGTTCGTAACTTTCACTGTTCCCCTGACATAGTCATTTCTCAGACGATCCTTTCTGGTCACACCACACATCCACCTAAGCATTCTCATCTCTGCTACTTCCATCCTGCTGATGTTATTTTTCCTCGGGGCCACAGTTTCTATAGCATACGTCATAGCTGGCCTCACTACTGTCCTATAGATTTTGCCTTTCAGATTGATCGGCACCCTCTTATCGCATAACACTCCAGCCATCTCCCTCCAGTTCCTCCAACCCGCTTGTATCCTGCATCCCACTTCCTTCTCAGCTCCTCCTTCTTCTTCCACTATTGAATCTAAGTATCTAAAGTCCCTCACCTTCCTGATGACATTTCCTTCCAGCTCCAGATCTGTCTTCTGGCTGCCGCCCACTGTGCAGCACATATACTCTGTCTTACTTCTGCTCAGTCTCATACCTCTCTCCTTCAGTACTTTTCTCTATCTTTCCAGTTTAGTTCCTGCTTCTTCTCTTGAATCTGCACACAGCAAGATGTCATCTGCATACAACATTGTCCAAGGTGCATCTTCTCTCAACTCCTCTGTCACCACCTCCATCACAATACTAAACAGAAACAGACTTAATGCAGACCCTTGATGCAAGCCAACTGTCACTGGAAAACTTTGTCACTCTCAGGCAGGTTTGAACGCTTGTCTTCACATTTCTGTATATCTCCTGCAAAAACCTGACATATTTCTCCGGAACCTTCTTCTCCCTCAGACACCTCCAGACTTCTTGCCTTGGCACTCTATCGTATGCTTTCTCCAGATCAATAAATGCCAGATGTAGCTCCCATTGTTTCTCTCGAAACTTTACCATCATCTGCCGTAACCCAAAGATAGCATCTGTTGTTGATCTACCAGGCATGAATCCAAATTGTTCCTTTGTAATCTCCACCTCCTTCTTCAATCTTCCATCAAGAACCCTTTCTAGGATTTTCATTGTGTGGGGACATCAACTTTATTCCTCTGTAATTTTTACAGTCTTGTGCATCCCCTTTACCCTTGTAGATGGGGGACAAGAGTACTCTCCCGCCATTCCTCGGGTATATTTTCCTGTTGGCAAACTTTCATGAACAGGTCCCACAGCAGGTCAATTCCCTCTTCCCCCAGTGCCTTCCATGCATCCACTGGAATCCTGTCGGGGCCCACCGATTTTCCATTCCTCATCGTCTTCATGGCCTCCATCACTTCCACTTTACTGATGTTCTGCACCATTCCCTCAGAAGGCTGCCCATCTTCTCTGTGAGTCCTTGCATTTTCCTCATTCAAAAGTCCCTCAAAGTATATTCTCCATCTGTTTCTTATGTCCACATCCCTCCATAATACTCTTCCTTCAGCTTCTTTGATCTTCCTCACATGTAAGATGTCCTTTGCTGCTTTATTTCTACATTTCGCTAGTTGGTAAATTTTTCTCTGTCCTTCCTTTGTTTCTAATTGATCATACAGATCTTGATATGCCATGGCCTTCGCCTGTGCCACAACTCTCTTGGCTTCTTGCTTTCTCTCTCTGTACGCCTCTCTGTCCTCTTCCACTCTTGACTCATTCCACTTCTGCTTTGCCTTCCTCATAAGTGTCACTGACACTTGTACATTATTATTCCACCACCAACCCTCCTTCTGCTCTCTAATCTTACCAGATGTCTCACCAAGCACCTCGATTGCACAGCTCAGGATTACTTTTGAATTATGTTTCCATCAATCTTGTACACTTTCCAGTCCATCCGGAATCCTCTCTAACACCCTCTCCCTAAAATGATTCCTCACACTTTCTTCTTTTAAGTGAAACCACTTAATTGTCTTCATCCCATGGCTTCCAGAGGTTTTTATCTTCTATCTTATTTTAAAGTCTGCGCACAGCAGTCAGTGTTGCTGTGCCACTTGATCTGTTGGAATTACTTTACAATTTGTCACAACCTTAAGATGTTTTCTTATAGTCAACATGTAGTCAATTTGTGAACTGTTGTTACCACTCCTAAATGTTATCAAATGTTCCTTCCTCTTGTAGAAAAACGAGTTCACAATTGCCAGATCAAACGCTACTGCAAAGTCCACAGCCCTCTCTCCTTCCTGGTTCATCATTCCCACTCCGTGGCCACCATGCACCCTTTCACGGTCTCTATTCTGTCTCCCTGTATGTCCGTTCAAGTCTCCTCCAACAATCATCATCTCGTTTTCTTCCAGTTCCCTCATTTCTTCATCTAACACGTTCCAGAACTCATCTTTCTCCTCTGCTGTACAGCCAACTTGCAGGGCATATACACAAAACGACCACCCGCTCTTCTCCAAGACCCAATTTCATTTGCATGATCTTGTCGTTCCTTCTACCCACTTCCAGTACTTCGCCCTTCATTCTGCCACACACCACAATTCCTACACCATTTCTTCCCTCGTTATTTGCTCCAGAGTAGAGCAATTTATATCCATCTCCCAGTTCCTTTGCCTTTCCCCCCCTTCCACCTGATATCCTGCACACACACAAAATGTCCAACTTCCTCTTCCTCATCATGTCTGCCACCTCTCTCCCCCTTCCAGTCATGCTTCCAACATTGTGTTCCCACTCGCAACATCCTCTCCACCTGCTGGGCTCGCTTCTTTAACCGCACCCGCCCTTGATGCGGTAGCCCTCGTCCATTTCTCGCAGCTGTAGGGCGATGTGGCTGCACGTCGCTTAAGGGGTATGCCCTAGCCCTTATATCATTTTCTCTTTGATTCATATCATAGCCAGAGTTGGCAGTGAAGTTTTATGACCAGATGCCCTTCCTGACATCAACCCTTGCCATTTATCCGGGCTTGGGACCGGCACCTATTGAGGCTAGCTTGCCTCCTACGGTGGCTGCATAAGACGAAATGACTTAGCAGGATAGGAAAGATTCACCAATAGCCCTCGAATACTCTAATAGCATCAGGGGGAAGGAGCAAGGAGAGGAGAAAGAAGCAAAGAAAGAAGGGGAGGGACCAGTCCACAGAATAATATAACAGATGTATATTACATGAAGTAAGGCATGGTCCAGCATCTGGTACCTCAGGTTTGCCATCCCCATACTCACTAAAGTGAGCCCTTGAGGTAATTCTTGATCAAGAATAATTACTTTAATTTCCCAACGTCTCGACCTTCACATGAAGGTCATCATCATCTAGAACACACACACACACACACATATACATATACACATAGAGACAAGCTACGTTCAATTCAAACAATATGCTGAAATGATCACTAATTTGATCAACCTTTATTTAAATTTAAATCTTTTATACTTTAAATTCAAAGTATAAAAGATAATATGAATTTGTTCTATGGTCATGTAAAAATAAAATATAGCTTTGATGTCAGTTTTTTTTATATATTTGTTATATTTTTTATCAAGCCAATTAAATAATGGTTGATCAAATTAGTGTCACTTTGGTATACTGTTTGAATTGTGTAGCTTGTCCCTGTTTATGTGTGTGTGTGGGAACGCGAGCACACATATACACACACACTCCAGAAGACTTTCTCTCTCAGAACAGACAAACCAGCCATTAGAACACACAATTAACATGTTCGCTGCCAACTACGAGTATACTCATAGTTGGTATACTCGTTTTTAATATGATATTGCCATTGATGCCATCTGTTCATGCTCCTAATCTTTCTCAGGACTCTCATATCTGCAGTCTCTAGTCTTTGGTCAAGTGTTTTACTTCTAACCCAGCTCTCAGATCCATAAGTTAAAATTGGTTTGAACACTGTCTTGTATACAGATAATTTAGCGTTTTGGCTAATTTCTCTCTTATTCCATATAAATTTATTCAGTTGACTTCCTACCATACCAGCTTTGTTGATTCTGTTGTCTATTTCCATATTTAATTTACCATCTTCACTAAAAATCGTGCCTAAGTAGCTGAAATGTTTTACTTGTTCTATAAGTTCTCCATTCACAATGCAGTTGATATTTTCAATGATTCTGCCTATTTTCATTGTCTTTGTCTTCTTTTTAATGCTGACCTTCATACCATATCTATTACAACAGCTATTCAATTCAGTAAATCTGCACAGACTTGTTGCAGATTTATTTGGAAGCATAACATCATCCGCATAAAACAAAGAGCTGAGATTAACACCTCCAATTTTGATATCAGGTTTAATACCACTTTCCTTCATAATGTGATCTATATACATAATGAATAAGAGAGGGGATAATGTACATCCTTGTCTGACACCACCATCTTTCTGTACTTCCTTCATTTCTAACTGCTGACTGATATCTCAAATAAAGACTAAGTATTGCTTGATATAATGCTATATTGACACCATATAACTGTAGCATTTTGAATAGCTTCTTTCTTGGCACCTTGTCATATCCCTTTTCCAGATCTACAAAACTTAAATACAGATCTTTGTTATATTCCCATGATTTCTCGACTATTTGTCGTAAAGTGAAGATCTGATCCTGACAGCCTCTATTTGGCCTGAATCCAGCTTGTTCTTCACCAAGCTTTTCTTCCACAATTTTTCTCAAATATATTTGCATAAATCTTACCAGGAACACTCAGTAGGAAAATACCTCTGTAATTCTCACATTGTTTTATTTCCCTTTTTAAATATGGATACTATGAGAACTCTACTCCAACCATCGGGAATTTGTCCCTCTCTCCAGGTCTTTTGAACTATGCAGTGCAGCCACTGTAAGACTTTTATACCTCCATTACTCAGCATTTCTGATCGAATACCATCTATTCCTGCTGCCATTCTAGATTTCAAGCCTTTGATGGCTTTTTCTACTTCAAATATGGATATGTATTCCTGAATGCATGCCTGTTGAGTGTTTTTTTTTTACCACAGTGCTATCACTGCTTGTTTCATTTAGCAATTTTTTGAAGTGAATACTTCATACTTCACGGATATCTTTTTCTCTAGTTTTCATTGTTACTTTTATCATCTCTAATTCATTTTACAACACTCTTTACTCCATTTCTGAGCTTTGACAACCTCCAGAATATCTTGCCACCCATTTGATATTTATTTTCTATGTTCTTACCAAAGTCTTCCATTTAGGTAGTTTTACACAGTGTTTAGTTTCCTTACATTTGTCTCTGTATTCTTCTAAGTGCACAAGCTGAATTATTTGCCAGGAACTTTTGATATGCTTTCTCCTTTTCCTTCACTGTGTCTTTAACTTCCTGTGTCCACCATGGAGTTCTGATTTGTCTATCCTTGCAGACAACCTCAACACATGCCTCTCTGGCTGAATCAATCATGGTTTTCTTCAAGGCTTGCCGCTGAATCTCCAGTTTGGTTCTTGTTCTCAAACTCTTTTATTTTTTCTTCAATAATCGCTGTGTATTTTAGTCTACAGTTCACATCTGAGAGCTGCTCAACTTTTATTCACTTTAAAACTTTCTTACATGTTCTTCTTTTCAAAATGAAATTCAATTTTATCCTACTCAAGACCAAATAGTGATCACTTCCAATTTCAAATCCTCTGTATGCTCTGGTGTCCTGCACCAGGGAGAAAACATCGCTAGCAACAATAACATAGTTAATGAGACTTTTTTTTATCTCTTGCCTGTTCTTTCCATGTGAATTTGTGCACATTTTTATGTTGGAACATGGTGTTAGTAATAACCAGTCCATTATTATTAGTTTTGCTCTTTTCTCCAAATTTTCCCAAAATATTTTTGTATGTCCGACAATCATTTCCTACTCTGCTATTTAGATCCCCAACAAGGACCAACATTTCCTTTTTCATTGTGGCAGTTGCTTTCTCTAAAGCCTCAAAAAATTTCGCCATTTCTACCTTAGTAGAACCTTCTGTGTGACCAAAGGCACAAATAAGTCTCATTGTCCAGTTCCCCATTCTGATATCTGCCCACTTCACTCTACTTGAGATTGTCTTCCATTCAAGAAGATTAGTCTCGTATTTAGTGTTTAATACTATGGCTACTCCGTCTTTTTCTTGATTGTCATTGCCTGAATATAACATTTTGTATTTAATGCTCAGAAAGATCTCACCAGTTTTTGTCTTTTTTTTTGTTTCGGTCACCCCTGTTATGTCAATCTGATACTTATCTAATTCCTCAGCTAGCTCCATTTCTTTGCCATTCAGGCTTCTTATGTTGATAGTACTGATCTCTAATTGTGGTGATGTTGAGTTGAGGTGTGTTTTCAGATTTGTTCCAGTAGCTGACTTTTTGCTGTTTGCCCTGGTTCCCTGGCAAAAACAACGGGGGGCCTTGTTTAACCGGGTGACGTTCCCAGCTGGCATGGAATTCTGTCATGATGTACCATCATTTTGTGTTTCGGTTTAAGCCAATAAGAATACAATTTGGTCGGCCAAATCCCAAATTGCCAGCCAATCCTCGTTTATTCAGTATCCAGGTAGATACCTAACAGGGTGCACCACGACAAGGTGAGGATTGGACATTAGGTCAGAAGCCCTGGTCGGTTCTCCGCATTCCTTTAAAGGCTATGTGGAGGTCTCCTTTCAGTTATACACCTTTGACCCTTAAGCACCCCTGTTTGTATATAATACTTACAAAAATATACAAGATAATTTTCAGTTACATCATTTTACTTTTAATAGACTTAGAAGCTAAGTTATCTTACACTGATAATCTAGAGGTTTGCAGATTACAGATAGTTTGACCAGAATAATACACCATGGAATGTTAATATTGGTTGGTTGTGTTTTTAGTTCACTACATCTATGAAAGGAAGAGTGAAGTTTCCTCATCACTCTGTGCTACTTCTACTGATACTGGTTAACTAACACTCTTTGAAAAAAAGCCTATCAAGTAAATAGACACAAATAACATGTTTGTGTAATTTTCAGATCAATTCCAGACTTGCTGCGTATGTTCTAAATTATACTTGACAAGAAATTATATTCTTGCTCTCTTCCTATTTTCCCATGTATGAACAAACTAAAGTTTGCACGTAGGGATCTTTAAGCTATTTCATTATAGAGGACAGTTGACTTTGCATTGAATTATCTTAGTGTGGCTGTTTACAGTTTCTTCATTTGCCACACTCTCAGATAATACATTCCACTTGCCACCCTCTCTCAATGCATCCTTACATATCTTTTTTGCAATGGCATCTTGTTCTGCTCCTGTCTCCTCTTCCATTCTGTTGAAAATGCCTTCCATGTTAATATGGTAACAATCTCTTTCCAACTTATGTCTTAATCATATCTCTCCCTTTTCCTCTTTCTCCTATCCATCAGACTCTGGAAATAGCATTCCTCAGTCTGCCCTCATAGCCTACTTTCCAAAGACCTGACACCACTCTCCTCCACGTGACACCTCTGTTCATGGTGGAGGGGACTTGCCTATGATGGGCCTTTTTATTCTTCCACTGTGTGATGCCTTTCTTCCTATATTCCTTCTTCTATATTTCTTGATTCTTTCTTCTATTTTCTCCAGACTACCATCATTGGGATCAACTGTCCACCATGCATAGACTTTTGGACATCCAAAAAGGAGGCAGATCCTGGTGGTGTGTATGATGATATGTGTATGTCTGAGTCATGTATGACTCAGAAGAATGGAAGAGGAGACAGGAGCAGAAAAAGATGCCAAGAAATTATATTCTTGGTTTAATTCTTTATCCAAGTGTAAGCAAACAAAGTTTGCACCTGAAATAATTTCAGGACAGGGCAACTTGTATATAGAGGCTAATGACTTCACATCACTTGCCTTAGTATCCCATAATGCAAAGCACATATCCTTATGGACATGTATAATGATGTGCATTATGGGAAGGGTCACTACCAAGACTGGTTTTGACCTTTATCGAGGTCTCATCAGTGGGAGCCATACCAAGAGGTGATATTAAGGTTGAAGTAATGCAGAAGTTTGGCTACTTGTATATTTTCATAAACAAGTAGCCTTAGTATCCCATAATGCAAAGCACATATCCTTACAGACATGATAATGATGTGCATTATGGGAAGGGTCACTACCCAGACTGGTTTCGACCTTTAATAGGTCTCATCAGTGGGAGCCAGACCCAGAGGTGGGTCTGGCTCACCTAAGGGTGAACTTTTAATTTGTATATTAATGATATAGATAAAGATTTAAGGGAGATATTCATTTATTTGCTGATGATGCAAAACTGGACAGTAGTTGATAAAGGTGATGTAGATATCCTGCAGAATGATTTAAATAAATTGGCATTGTGGGAAACGGATAATTATTGTCAATTTAATGTTGCAAAATATAAGGTTGTACACTTCAGGTTGAGTTGAAAAGGTTACATACCATGTATCACATTGATGCTTGAAATTGATGAAGCTAGAGACTTGGTTGGGGGAATGGTGGACAAAAGAGTTGAAATTCAGAGAGCATATTGCAAAAGTTGGTAATATTGCTGAAATGATTACATGGCTGTTGAAAAGCATGCTAAAAGTAAAGAAAAGGAGGTTATTGTCCTCTTTATAGGGCTACGATTCAAGTCTGTGCACAAGTCAAGATATGCATCTTGACTTGTGCACAGACTTGAATGGATACGTTAACCACAAGTCAAGATATGCATCTTGACTTGTGCACAGACTTGGTCATCTGGGTTTCTTGGAGATCAGGAAGTGGTGGAGAGGCTTCAGAGACAAGTAACCAAGCTGGTGACAGTATTGTGGAATGCTGCCTATTGAGATAGGTTGAAAGTGTTTGGTTGCAAAGTTCAGTTCATAGGGATCAACAATCAGGGGGGTTACCTGTGAATGTTGTGTAAGAGTGTGGTTAGTAAGTTTGTATGGACTAGATTTTTTTGCTTGGAGAGCAGTGAGTGAATGGAATGGATTGCCAGAAATTGTTGTTAGTGTCCTGACAGTGAATGAGTTTAAGGAGAGGTATAATAGGTTTTGTGTGTATAAAAGTTAGTATGGGCCTCCCAAGATGAGTTTACAGACTCATCGTGGGAGTCTACGCAAATTCTAAATATTATTATTATTACATGACACCTCTAGGGAGTCCAAAGACTCATCGAGGGAGGGCACCTACTCCACTACTCTCCTTCTCCACCACTCAATCCATCTATGAACCGCAACTACTTTTCATCATCTTCACCAGTGCCATCTACCTCTACCGCCGATCACCACTGCTAGTATTTTCACAGACAATCACAAACATCCATGCCCATGGTGGGATTTGAACCCACAGCCTTTGGCTGGAGAGTGGATACGCTAACCACTCGGCCAACCAGGCCGATGAGATATAATTCTGTATATACATCTTCCCTAGTCCAATGCATTTTTCACCCTGTTGTAATATATAAGTAGATTTCTACACATGATCTCCTTTAAACAAGTACATGCTGACCATAACCTGTTGGTATCATTCTGGTTTAGATACTAGTCATCACCAAAACCTCAGTCAGCCAGAATTGCAGACACATAGATTAACATATATTCAAAGCCTTAGTCTTTTGTCACCTTTGTGAAGTGGAACAATTACTTCCACTCCTTTGGGACTTACACTTTGTAAGACTTATTAAACAAATGTGTCAAATTGCCACATTCCCTTAAAATGGTGGCAAGATGTTATCAGGTCCTGTTGCCTTTATTAGCATCAAGTTTACTTAATTCTTATATTGCCTTTATTAGCATCAAGTTTACTTAATTCTTATATTGCCTTTATTAGCATCAAGTTTACTTAATTCTCATATTCTTTCTACTCCTTATGGCTGGTTCATTTTCTGCCATTCCATGTGCATTCTAGCTCTCCTTGATGTCATCCTCACAGTGATGAAGCTACTTGAATTGCTCACTAAATGTCTCAACTGTCTTCCTTGCAATGGTTAATTAGTCTGGAACTTATGGAGTTTTTCTTAGCATGGTGTGCTTTTTTTTATGTGCTGCATGTGAAAGTTTTTTTTGTAAATTTATAGTACCTTTGCATTATGAGTGGGATAAGGATTTTTTTATTTATTTTATATATTTTTATTTTTTACATAGGCTGAATCATTGTCCTAGATATCAAACATTGAACCTTTTCACGCTACTTCAAGAGGCCTACAATAATAAGTGGGGCGATGGTGTTGCACCTCCAGGTAGTGAAATTCACACAACCGAACCTACTGCTCATGCTGCACTTTATCTTTCCTTTCCAACCAATCACTCTCATAGCTTATTTTTATAATCTTTATACAAGCCTGAGAAGGAAGTGTACTGCATTATGTGATTAGTAACTAAGACAACTTGATGTGCACTCAGCTGCTCTATATGCAGCAGCCTGATTATGAAGATACTACCTGTGCAAACTTTTGTTTGCTTGGGACAAATAAATGATGAAAACAAGAATATAATTTTTTTGCTGAATATAATTTACTTTCCTTCTCAGTGAAAAAAACTTTTAATAGGTATGCATTCTAAGTAATTTGCTAGTTAGAAGTACTTGTTTCAATATAAAATTATAATATTTAAGATCTCTCTCTCTCTCTCTCAGAATGATATGAAATTTGTTATTGACAAACTACAGTCAGTAACTAGTGTTGTTGAATAATATCCCTTAAGTTGTTGTTTATTTATTTTTTTTTTTTTCAGGGAAATGTCATTATGGAATATAACTGATGGTCGCTGCCTGGAGAATACAAAACTTCCATATGTACATACAAACATAGAGGTATAACAGAATTTAAGTTGACTGCCTTTAAAACAGATAAAAATATATCCTGTTATATGTGCCTAAATATTTTGAATATTTAAGGATAGCATGACAATTTTTCATTTAGGTTTTTTTGGCACACATGAATGGTGTAAAAAACATGCCAGTTTCATTAAAGTGAAAATTGAGATTATTCATGTTTATTTCCATGGATGCAACTCTGTATTTTTATTAGGCCTTCTTTAGGTTTTGAATTAATGGCTGTTTTAAGAATATTTTCACCATAAACGTTTTTATTTATTCTACACTAAGTTTCACTGTTTTGTTTGTTTTTATTTTAAGTTCATAGTTTATTCCAAGTATATGCTTAAAAAAAAAATTCAACCAAAAAAAAAAAATTTATTTTATGTTTTTGGTTCTCCAGGAAACTAAGATTCAGGAATGAAGATGATACAAGAATATTACTGAGAAAAGAAAAACAAGGAAAGGTTACTGCCAAAAATGAATATATGTGGAAGTATAAAATGGGTGATTATAGGAAGCTCTATAGTCAGTTAGCATCAATACATTGGGTAGATGAGCTGAGCAGAAAAGATGTTGACAGTGCATGGAAATTCACAAGGCAGTATCTGACACAAGCAATGTATAACTGTATACCAAGGGTTAAGCAAGTAAATAGAGTAGGAGTAAAATGATGAACTTTAAAATCAAACAAGCTGTGTTAGAAAAGAAAATGCTATGAAGGAGGTACAAGACAGTAGGTGCTGATCATCTGATCAGCACCTACTGTCTTTACCAAGGTTAACTCAAGGGAATTTTTCTGCTATATGGCAAGCAAGAGAAGGAATAATTATGGCAGGTTGACATTGGCAGATAGTTATGGCAGCAGAATAACAGTTGCAAAGGATATAGAGGAATTATTGAATGAGCACTTCATCAGTGTATATCATACTTATTTAAATTATGAGATGCAATATATAGAAGGGAGGCAAGTATTAGGAGAATTGGAAGTGATAAAATCAGAGGTGTATCAGGTGTTGATTGGATTAGATGTTAATAAGGCTGTGGGAATGGATGACATATCACACGTATTCTTAAGGAATGTGCACAATAGTTAGCAATGATCTTGACCTGGTTATTAATGAAACCCTTGCAGTGGGTAAGGTTTCTAAGGAGTGGAAAGAAGGCAAGTTAGTACCACTCCACAAGTATGGTTTTAGAATAGAAGTTTCCAATTATAGACCAGTTTGTATAACTGCAGTTGTAATCAAGGTGTTGGAGAGATTGGTTAGGAATAGAATACAGGATTTGGTTGATGGACATAGCATTCTTTATAATGGTCAGCATAGATTTGTAAAGGGTAGGTCTTGTTTTAGCAATTAACTTGCATTTTATGATAAGGTAATGAGTGTGTTAGATAAGAGAACATCATATACAGTGATATGCTTTGACTTTGCAAAAGCATTTGATAGATTATCACATGATAAGTTGGTATACAAGGTGCAAATGATGGGAATAGATAGTATATTGGTTAGATGGATCCGAGATTGGCTCTCTGATTGACACCGGCCAGATGTGTATGATGGAGCAGTGTCTCAAAAAAGAAAGTTAACTAGTGGTGTGAATCAGGGTTCTGTTCTTGGGTGCCTGCTGTTTAACTTGTTTATAAATGATATGTCATGTGGATTGACTGGGGATCTTCAGTTGTTGGAAAGTTGGGAAGAATTATAAGTAGCACTGCTGATATCATTTCCTTTCAAGATGATTTAAATAGACTTTTGATTCGGACAAATTATTATTATTATTAGTCAGGCCTCCATAGAGTCAAAAGACTCATCGTGGGAGGTCCTTCCTAGGAAACACAGTCTATCATACCACTCCTTGAACTCATTGACCATTCTTGCTCTCACCACTCTGTCAGGCAATGCATTCCATGGTTCAACCACTCTCCGTGCAAAGAAATCACCCCTCTTGCTCACAGCTTCCTTTCATAACTTCAGGGATGCCCCCTTGTCCTAGCTCCTTCCTGCTGTTTCACCAAGTGAAAGAACTCCCCAGTGTCAACCCTGTAACTACCTCCCAGTAGTTTAAAAGTCTCAATCATGTCGCCTCTCCTTCTATCTACCAAACTCCCTCATTCCTTCAGCCGATCCTCATAACTAACATTGTATAGTCCTGAAACCATCTTTGTTATCTGTCTCTGTACTCTTTCCATACTTGGTTTATCTCTTTCAAATCCTTGGGACCAAATTTGAGAACAGTAGTCAAAGTATGGTCTGATCAGGGTCTTATACAATGGAGCAATAATTCTTGTCTCTGCAGGTCAGCATTCTTCTCAGTATTGCAGCAATCCTCTGGGTTACCTTCACCACCTTTGCAATATGTTTCCTGAATGTCAGGTTTCTATCAATCATCACCCCCAGATCGCTTGTCTCCCCCCTACTTCCTCCAATACAGCTCCTCTAACCGATGTATCCCAAACTTCAAGACTACAGTTTGCTGCGACATCCCCCATTCATTTGCCCAAACTGAACAAAGGAGTGGGGTTGCAGTTTTCAGATTAATAAGTGCAAGGTGTTGCATTTTGGGGTGAAGAAATATAAGGCTGCATTCTATATTAATGGTGTGATACTGCAGGAAGTGGATGAGATTAGAGATTTGGGAGTGATGGTTGACACTAGACTGAAGTTTAGAGGGCATATTGCAAGTGTTGCAAAGACTGCACATTGCACTGCTGCTATGATAAGAAGTACTCTAACATGTAGGAATAAGGAAGTTGTTGTGCCACTGTATAAAGCACTGGTCAGACCATACTTGGACTATTATGCTCAAATTTGGTCACCTGGTTTTCAGTGTGATGTGGAAACATTAGATAGCCCAGAGAACAAGTGACTATGACAATATCAGGACTTTGGAATGCTGGCTATGGAGAGAGGTTGAAGAAATGTGGATTGCAGAGTTTGGTAGATAGGAAGAAAAAGAGGTGATATGATAGAGGCATTTAAAGTAGTGAGAAGATTTTATTGGATTAATCCAGATGGGATTATAAAAAGAGTAGAAGGTGAGAGGTAAAACCAAAGGCCATCCTTGGAAGTTATGTAACAATGTGGTGAAGAGGGGTTTGAGGAGTAGATTTTTAAATGGAGAATTGTCAGTGAATGAAACACATTATCAGAATATGTTGTTAATGCAAGGAGTGTTAAAGATTTTAAGATTTGGTATGATAGATATGTTGTTAGTTGAATGGACCTCCCACAATGAGTCTGCAACTCCATGGAGGGTGCAATAATAATAAAACTTCATCTAAATCAGAATAGGCAGTAAGAATTTTAATTCTTTCTGCCTATTCTTATATTCCATGCTTTCTTATTTTTAATGTTGCTTATGTTTTTATATTATAATTCATATTAAGAACTCTATAGAAATTGCTATGTAAGTCGATAAGACATATGCTTTAATTATTGTATAAGGATTACTCACTTTATTGCACCATACAACCTTATTAGATGAGCTTAGTTACATATCCATCTGAACTTAATAGATAGTTGAAGAGAACCTCTGTAGCTCAGTCGGTATAGACGAAGCCCTTTGGTAGGAAAGACCTGGGTTCGATTCCCGTCTGTGACTTGAGGAACCTTTGTGTGGTCTCTTTCGACTAAAGGTGAGTTAGCCAGTCTCATACGGAGGTAGAAGGTTTTTTCACCCAGAAACTCTGGTTTTTCATCCATCAGAACAAGCAAACTGGCCCCGTGAACACACACACTTTTACAGACACTCCTCGAATAAGGAGTAACCAACCTATTCCTTTGGGATTTCGGTTTCGAATGACTACACGGTAAAGTGTGGGTCTATGCGAGAGCGTAAATCAGGACAGATAGTTGAAACCATATCTAAGTATATGGTTCAAGTTTATTTGACATTTGTAAAGAATACAGAAAATCATAAATTGAATATTTTGATTTTTTTTCCATTGTTTTTAAAATAGTTAACATACTTTCTTACATAATATCAGTACACATATTAGAATTGTTTTTCATATCCTAAAATTCCAGTTACTTTTTAATAGTAATTCTATTCATAAGATTGTTCGATCTATACTAGTTAGTATTGTGGATGGACAAAAGGGCAAGGAGAAAGAAACTTATTAACATTGGATTTGAAGAGATATAACATAGAAAATACATAAGAGGGGAGCGGGTTCCAGAAAACAACATGGCAACAGAAGAAAGGATTGAATGAACAAGAAGAAGAAAAATTTGGAGTTGAACTGTAATCGAGTGTTAATAGTTGCTCCATGTATGTGGACAGATTTGGTGTGTGTTGGGTGGTGGTGGTGGGGGGGGGGGGGTTACCCACCCAACACAACCAACCAACAAACCAACACAACACACAACTTTGTTAAAATTTCCATAGCTCACCACTGGTGGTGAGCTATGGAAATTTTAACAAAGGGCTCGCATCGTCGAGCAAAAAAAAAAAAGCCGTATTTCACACCAAAACTTTTATTAATACAGCTTATGTATAAATTCTAATCAAAAAGTATGAGAGGACAATAAACCTCTGAAGGCTATCATTTTTAAACAAATATTTCATGATCTAAACATGAAATATTTGCATACAATCAACTGTGTTAATTTACCTTACATAAGAAAAACATTTTTTAACTATCAAAATATGATAAGAATGAAATCTTTTATAATCTTTCATAACACATTTGATTCGCTACTGGTTTTACCATGCGATTGGCTACCAGAACGGAGAAGAGTAAAGATAGCGCATGCACTTATTTTATTTTCAACCTTGGGTGCATTCGTTAGAGAGGAGTAGAAACAATAATTCCAAATAATTTATACACTGCTGAATAGACTAATTTTTGTTAGGTTACCGTATGAGTTTGTCGCTTAATATGTTTCAAAAAAAATTTTTTTTTTGAAAAAAATAAAAGCAAACAAGAAGAACAAGGGGCTCGCAAATTTGAGAAAAATTTAACAAAGGGCTTGCGCGAGCCCCTTATAGGTCACCACTGGTTACCACTGAATTCTCATGAACAGTGACCATGGAAATATTTATAGAAAATGCAAGCAGCAAAAATCTAAACATCTATGTGAAAGAGAGTTCAGTGAGTGAATTCGTAGGTGGTAGTTCATTAATCAACTTGATTGCACACTCTTCTGCACCAAGTTAAGTATTTTTAGGGAACTCTTAGAGCATCACCCCAAATATATTTATTGGTTGGATGGATTTGTGTAGAATAAATAGCTGTTCAGAAGCAAAGTAATGCCTTGAATGTTAATACTTATATTTATTTAAAATTATATCAAAGTAAAAATTTGCAAGATGCATATTTCATGATAGATCAACTTATCCACTCAATTAACATTTCCTCTTAAATTTTATTAACACTTTACTCTTCTCTGTTTATGATTAAAACTTTTTGTTTACCTTCCTAGAAAGTTATTTCATCGGCTGCAAGATAAAACTTGAAACTATGTTTTTAATTAGATTACTTCAGTAATTCTAAAATTTAATGAAAGAATAGCTCATTTTTTTATAAAGTTATATTCTTAATGTAAAAACAAATTTGATACATTAATTTCTTTTTCATTTTCTAAAAAAAAAAAAAAAAAACATGTTTATTTGCACTTTTAGACCTACCATATGAGTGGAGCAGATGATGTGCATCTCTTTTGTAATGGATATTATGCTGAAATTCTAATCATGGATGTTTCAACACTAGAAGTTTTGTTTACTCTTTCATCACGAGTTAGTCCAGACTGGATTAGTGCAATGCACATTTTAAGACCAATTAAAAGGCAAGGTGAGTCTTTTTATTAATATTATAAGCATCTAACTATCACAATAATAAGATCATCATCATCAAATTCCTGATATATATATATATATATATATATATATATATATATACACCCTCAAGGGGGGGTGTACAGGATATGATAGTACTCAATGAAAACTTGCATAATTACTAACTTCCTATCTACAATTTTCCTCCAAATTAGTCTGTTACCTGTCAAGACTCCAACATTATCAGATCTTATATTTCTATCTTCTAAGGCATTGTTTCCCAACCTTTTGATGTCGCAGATCCCCTGTAGCGAATGTTAATTCACCGCAGCCCCCATAAAATCCAAAATGGAAATTTTTTATATTTTACATATCATAAAGATGAAGTAATGAATTACAATTTTACGACACTAAATGTGTCATTTATGACAATGCAATACTGTTATAAATGGAGATATTCAGAAGAATATGGCCAGGTGTGAACAACATGATAAGATAAAGTTTAATGAAAATAAACTATCCCGCGGACCTTGGGAAACTGTTCTAAAGCATTTTTTTGCTGTATCATTCCACCTATATCTTGGTCTTCTTCTGGGTTTTTTTTTTTCTGCCAACCTGACAGAGAACACTTGTTTTGCTAATCTTTTTTCTCCAATTCTGTTTAATTGACCATACCACCTGAGATTAGCTCTGCTAACACATTCCTGAATACTAACAATGTCAAGTTCTTTCCTAATATCTTCATTATTAATATGATATTGGCATCTGTTCACACCCCTAATCTTTCTCAGTATTGTTGTATCTGCAGTCTCTAGTCTTTGGTCAAGTGTTTTATTACTAACCCAGCTTTCAGATCCATAAGTTAAAATTAGTTTGAACACTGTCTTGTATACAGCTAATTTAGTGTTTTGACTACTTTCTCTCTTATTCCATATAAATTTATTCAGTTGACTTCGTATTATACCGGCTTTGTTGATTCTGTTGTCTGTTTCCATATTTAATTTACCATCTTTACCATCTTTTAATATTTTTAATACTATTTTCATTGTCTTTGTCTTGTTATTGCTGACCTTCATACCATATCTATTACAATAGGTATTCAATTTAGTCAGGGAATCTTGCAGACTTGTTCTGGATTTATTTAGAAGTATAACATCATCTGCATAAAGTAAAGAGCTGAGATTAACATCTCCAATTTTGATATCAGGTTTAATATCACTTTTCTTCATAATGTGATCCATATAGATAACGAATAACAGAGGGGATAATGTACATCCTTGTCTCACACCAGATTTAATGTAAAAGCATCTTCCTGCACTTCCTTCAATTCTAACTGCTAACTTACAACTCAAATAAAGACTAAATATTGCTTGATAAAATGCTCCATTGACCATAGAACTGTAGTGTTTTGAAAAGCTTCTCTCTTGTTACTTTGTCATATGCATTTTCGAGATATCTCATCACATCTTCCTTTTACCCTCTTTTACTTTGCGGTCCTTGTCATATGCCTTTTCCAGATCTACAAAACTTAAATACAGATCTTTGTTATATTCCCATGATTTCTCAACTACAGCAATCCCTCAATTAGTGCGCCTAATGCGTTCTTTAAAAACAGGCGTATTAATCGAAAACGCGCTAATTGAATATAATAACTTATGGGAAAATGTATAATTCGTTCCTGAGATTTCTTTTTTGACCATTAATTTTTTTTTTATAAAAGAATTAGGGTATGTCTCAGGGTCTAGTTAAAGGAAAACATGAAGCTGAAAGACAATAAAACATATTCAGAATATAAATTTATTATTCTACTTCTTAACAAAGAATTCAGCTACACGTATTTTGGCGGGCATTTTGTGTCTTTTTTTTTGCCTCTTCTGCAAATTTTACTGCTTCTCTCTTCATCAGGGTCAGCCTCTAAGCATTGCTGCTTAAAAACTTCGATTGTACAAAAAATATTTTCAATTTGTTTCTGTGAAATCTCTTTTGGCTGACTATCAGTGGTTAAATTTTTTTCATATTCTTCGGGATCTTCCCGCTGTGCATCTAAATTTAGCAGGTCGGAATCACTCAATTCTTCAGAATGAGATTTAATTAACTCTTGGACATTATCATTTGAAGGGGAGAAAGAAATGAAGGACGTACGAATTGGTAGCCAACTCGTGAAATCACGTGCTTTATAGATAAAATTTCCCAACTGTTATACAAGCAAAATAGTTACCACTTTAAAAACTACAATGGTCATAAAATAAAAGTTAATTTTCCGACATATAATAATAAACAACTCATCCCAGAAGATGGATTGATTACCCCTATTATTGGAATGGATTCCCTTTTTGTGACGTGCAGAAGTGTCAAAGGGTCTCGAATCCGTGAGCATACTATAGCAGGCGACATAAATTTTGGTGGTAAAAATTTGGAACATAGTATACATACTGTACATGGAAGTAGTGTAGTATGCCATTAAAAATAACTTTGTAAAATGTTTTAAATCGGTAACTAAATTATTTCATTCTGGTGGGTGCTTTTTTTTAAAATAGTTAGCCATAAAAATGTATCGATCGGAAAATTTTTAAAATCTGTAACATTTATTTTTAAGATAGGTGCACTAATCGAATTTGGGTATCGAAAAAAAATGACACACTAATCGAAAATGCACTAATTGGGGGTGCATTAATCGAGGAATTACTGTATCTCTGATTCTGACATCCTCTATTTGGCCTGAATCCAGCTTGTTCTTCACCAGGCTTCTCTTCCACAATCCTTCTCAACTGTTTCTCAAGTATACTTGCATATATCTTGGAACACTCAGTAGAGAAATACCGCTGTAATTCTCACATTCAGTTTTATTTCCCTTTTTATATATGGGTACTACGAGAGCTCTACTCCAATCATCGGGAATTCATCCCTCTGTCCAGGCTTTCTGAACTATGCAGTGCAACCACTGTAAGACTTCTATACCTTTATACTTGAGCATTTCTGGTTGAATATCATCTACTCCTGCTGACTTTCCACATTTCAGGCTTTTGATGGCTTTTTCCTACTTCAAGTATGGGTATGTATTCCTGACTGCATGCCTAGTCAGTGTTTTTTACCACTGTGCTGTCATCACTGCTTGTTTCATTTAGCAATTTTTCAAAGTAATTATTCCATACTTCAAGGATATCTTTTTCTCCAGTTTTCATGTCACCTTTATCATCTGTAATTCCTTTTACAGCACTCTCTCCTCCATTTCTGAGCTTCTTCAACAACCTCCAGAATATCTTGACACCTTCTTGATATTTATTTTCTATGTTCTTGCCAAAGTCCTCCCATGACTTTTGTTAAACTAGTTTTTTACACAGTGTTAACTTTCTTACATTTCTCTCTGTATTCTCTAAGAGCACAAGCTGACTTATTTGCCAGGAACTTTTGATATGCTTTCTTCTTTTCCTTCACTGCCTCTTTAACTTCCTGTGTCCACCAGGGAGTTCTGATTTTTCTATCCTTGCAGACAACCTCACCACATGCCTCTCTGGATGAATCAATCAGTGTTTTCTTCAGTGTTTGGCACCGAATCTCCAAGGTTTGGTTCCTGTTCTCAAACTCTTCCATTTTTCTTGAATAACATTTGTGTATTTTAGTCTACAGTTCACATATGAGAGCTGTTCAACTTTTATTCATTTTAAAACTTTCTTGCATGTTCTTCTTTTCAATATGAAATTCAATTTTATCCTGCTCAAGACTAAATAGCAGTCACTTCCAATTTCAAATTCTTTGTACACTCTGGTGTCCTGCACCTGGGAGAAAACATCACTATCAACAATAACATAGTTAATGAGACTTTCTTATTCCTTGCTTCTTCTCTCCATTTGAATTTTTGCACATTTTTATGTTGGAACATTGTGTTAGTAATAACCAGTCATGTTCTGAGCAGAAGTCCAACAGGTATTTGCCATTATTAGCTTTGCTCTTTTTTCCAAATTTTCCCAATATATTTTTTATGTCTGACAATCATTTCCTACTCTGCTATTTAAATCTCCAAGAATGACCAGCTTTTACTTTTTCATTGTGTCAGTATGTTTCAATATGTGATTGAAAACTAACTCAAGAACTTCAGTTAGTTTTCAATCATATATAGCATGCTAAGGAAATTTTGTTTGATGCTGATCTTGATATGGAGCGAATCTTCCAAGTCCGCAGAAATCTTGGTAAAGTGATTGCCAGCTATCGCAAATTGCATGATAAGATTTAGATTAAATGTAGATTTTAGTTATATTAAACTGAAGTTTTTATTCAAACACGGTAGTTGTCTCCATAATTTTCAAAAATGTTTTCATTGTGTCAGTTGCTTTCTCTAAAGCCTCAAAAAATTCCTCCACTTCTACCTTAGTAGAACCTTCTGTGGGGCCATAGGCACAAATAAGTCTCATTGTTCAGTTCCCTGTTCTCATATTTGCCCACATCATTCTACTTGAGAATGCCTGCCATTCAAGAAGATTAGCCTAATATTTAGTGTTGAATACTATGGCTACTCCTTTTCCTTGATTGTCATTGCCTGAATATAACATTTTGTATTTATTGCTCAGAAAAATCTCACCAGTTTTTGTCTTTTTTTTTGTTTCAGCCACCCCTATTATGTCGATCTGGTACTTATCTAATTCCTCAGCTAGCTCCATTTCTTTACCATTTAGGCTCCTTATGTTGATAGTACCGATCTTAAACTCTGCTGATGTTGGGGTGGGGTGGGTTTTAGGATTTGTTCCAGTAGTGCAGTAGCTGACTTTTCTCTGTTTGCCTGAGTTCCCTGGCGAAAACAATGGGGACCTTGTTTAACCAGCGACGCCCCAGCTGGCATGCAATTCTGTCATGTTGCACCATCATTTTTTTTATTTTGGTTTAAGCCAATAAGAATTCAATTTGTTTGGCTAAATGCTAAATTGCCAGCCCATCCTCGTTTATTCAGTATCTAGGTAGATACCTGACAGGGTGCACTACGAGAAGGTGAGAATTGGCCATTAGGTCAGAAGCCCTGATCGGTTCTCCGCATTTCTTTAAAGGCTATGTGAAGGTCTCCTCTCAGTTATATAGCTTTGACCTTTTAAACACCCCCTTTCTGCAAATTGCATTTTGTCAATCTATGTTCATACTCAACATTTCAGAGACCAGAAACCACCTTAGTGAATCGTCTCTGAACCTTTTCCAATATGGCTTCATCTTTTTGAAAACCATAATAAATATGGCTGTGTTAAACTTCCCAAGATTTGGCAAACTTTAATTCTTAGGTCTCCCATCCAACAGTACCTGGAGAGGATGCTCTTTATAGAACTTCAGACTTTTAATCAAATTTTTTTTTCTAATTATTTTTTTGAGTTCTTTTACAGTTTTAACATTATATCCTTCACAAGGTCTCTGTGACAGAGGCAAAATATAGGATCCAATTTTATTGTTTCTCTGCACTGTATTCATTACATTAAACCTAATAATGAGTTTAAAGCAGCACATAAGCCTAAACACTAGACTTCATATCCATGCATACATGGATGTATACAGGAAAACCTCACTTAATGCATATTCGATATGCATGAAAATCAGTTAGCACAATTGAGTGAAATGATACTATTTCCTGCTTTAAGCGAGTGATTAATCAGTTAATGCGATTTTTTTTTTTTTATGTTATATGAAATTTTACATTATGTGAAATTTTTTGTTGCCAATCTGCAGTGAGCAGTGGCATTTGTCAAAGTAGCAGGCAGTGTCCATGCTGCAGACAGTTTCCAGTGACACTTGGCAGTTGACTCAAAGCTATCATTGCAAACACATGCACAAACTCTGTTCTCTTGCTCAATCACTTTTCCTTCATTTTGCTTTAATTTTTTTTTTTTATGTTATATGAAATTTTACATTATGTGAAATTTTTTGTTGCCAATCTGCAGTGAGCAGTGGCATTTGTCAAAGTAGCAGGCAGTGTCCATGCTGCAGACAGTTTCCAGTGACACTTGGCAGTTGACTCAAAGCTATCATTGCAAACACATGCACAAACTCTGTTCTCTTGCTCAATCACTTTTCCTTCATTTTGCTTTAATTTAGATACCTATAAGGCTTTATTATATTCAGCCCCTGATATGAAAAAGAGAAAGACTGATAAAGAAAGCGGCAGTAATCAAAAGAGAAGAAAAATAATCATGTTAGAGGAAAAGCTGAAAAATCCCATTCAGAACAGTTTAGTGAGAATGATCTTCTTCAACTAGGAGAACAGTGCGTATAAAGAAGATGATGAGGAGTGCGAACATGAAGAGAATGGTATAACTAAGAAGCTAACTGCAAAAGAACTTGAGTTAGTTTTCAATCACATATAGCATGCTAAGGAATTTTGTTTGATGCTGATCTTGATATGGAGCAAATCTTTGAAGTCCACAGAAATCTTGGTAAAGCGATTGCCAGCTATCGCAAATTGCATGATAAGATGAAAAAGTTGAGAGACTATTCAACCATCTTTACTTAATTTTTTTTGTAAAAAAGTAGCTCAATCAAATGTTTAGACATCAAATAAAAATTTAAGCAAGTTGATTTTTATTAAATGATTTTTATCCTTCAATATAGCTTATAATTTTTTTTCAAATTTATGCTAACTGATAGATGAATTATAATTATTCCCATTGTTTATTGTATTTGTTTAACACGCATTAATTGGTGGATTAATTAATCACTTTAAGTGAGGTTTTCCTGTACTCCCTTTTAAGAGAGATACTGCATCTTCCATTTCATGCATCAGACCATAATTCCATTTTCCTTCACATTTTTATCCCAAAGGTGGAGCATATAGGATCTTTAGCAATGTTTGCTACAGGACACAAGGAATCTCAATAGCTCCAGAAATTGTTGCTATTTGTTGTTAAGACTAATGGTTACCCTTCATGTCTAAATATAAGGTATTCACTCAAAAGTACAGCCATCAGAGGAACTTGAACAGACTTTTAATCTTATGCCAACTGCAGCAACAATAGCTATCATATCATCCAGGTTCTGAGGAATACATCCTTCAAAGCAACCATACTCTAATTATTCAAAAAAATTATGGAAACTACCACCATGCCAGAGTCGACGTTTTGACCCTTGCATTGAGGTCATCGTCTGGAGCACACATACATATACAAAGAAACAAGCCGCACCACAATCCACATGGCACATCAAAGCCACATTGATCTGCCAACTGCCAAAACCACTGGCCCGACCCCTGGTGGAAAAAAAACAAACAACCTTACTACTTCAAAGTTAGAATCCCACTATTATTATCATCTATTTGGCTACAAAAAACAAATCAAGCTAGAGAGCAACACGTTCATACAAAAGCCATTCATATAAGTACACATATAAATCAAAACAAAACAGTATGGTTGGTAACCAATAAAAGATATCCAATAAGAATTCATCAATATGGATGGTGACCAATAAAACAACTGCTTAGAGTCCCAAAGTCAGGGCTTGCTGGAAAACTCGAAGAACTAATTTATAAATGAATGGCTAATAATTTGTAATTCTTGCTTAAGAGTTTCTAGTATATCCAGGAAGGATACACTGGACATGTCTTCCCCTCAGGAAGTCTATCCTTCACTCTTTACCGCAAGCATACACATACTGGTCAATATGTACATGCTAACTCATATCACCAACCTTCACAAAAATTTGGAGTCATTAACACCCTCAAAAAACAGAACTATAACAATTTACTCTAATGAACAAGCTCTTAACTAAGAATTACAAATTATTAGCAATACATTTATAAATAATAGCTATAGCAAAAATACTGTCAATAAAGTTCTTCATAAAACTTCATCAAAAAATACATATAATATAGATTACAGTAAAACCATAGCTATCCCATACATTAAAGGGTTATCGGAAAAAATTAATAGGATTCTACACCATTATAATCTTAATGCCACTTTTAAATCGCCTATAAAATTAAAAAACATATTCAGCTCTAAGGAGTTGAATATGTTTTTTAATTTAACTCTGGAGTTTATTGTATCTATTGAACCTATAACTCATCTCATGTTGGTGAAACTGGACGTACAATCCCAATAAAATTTAACGAGTTTGGTGAAGCAGGCCCTCTCAGATCACAATCTTAACATCCTACACCAAACTGATTGGAAAAACATGTTTTTTATATCATACAGAAACTTGGTATGAATGGAAATTTAAAGAAGCCTGTGAAGTTTTGATTAACCACCCTAATCTTAATAATAATGGTGATATTAAAATCTCAAGAATTTGGATGGCACATATTCAGCCCAATTAGTTCAAGTTTTCCAGCAAACCCCGACTCTAGGACTCCAAGCAACTATTTCAGCTTCCATTGGCCACCATCCACACTGTTTTGCTTCAGTTTATATGGACACTTATATGAGCAACTTGTGTGTGAACATGCTGCTCTCTAGCCCAATTTACCTTTTGCAACCAAATAGTCAACAGTAATAATAGAACTCTAAGCTTTGATGTAGTAATGTTTTTATGTTTTTTTTTCCCACCATGCAACCATGAAGGAAAGGAACCATACTCTAATGTTTGGAGAGCTGCAAGAGAAGCCCTAATAAGAGCATGACATAGGCACATAAAGTTCAGAGGTGCACCCACAATGCATTTCTTTTCATTAGAAAAACATGAGCAAGAGTCCACCAGCATTTCTCATATATCAGTAGATAGTGTAAGTATTATAGATGATTACAATAAAATCCTCCTACATACTTTAAGTACTACAGAAACATATGCAAAGCTAATGCAACATCCATTGATATCACCAGTAAAGTTCTCTTTGATGATCTTTTCATCAAAGTGATGAAAAGATCATCACTTTGATGCCCTTCCATCATGCTACATGATTTGTAAAAAAAAGCCTGCACTTTTCTACCAAAAGACTTCCTTTGGTAGAAAACTGTGATCCATCTCCATTATAAACACCGACTGTAAAATAATATCAAAAGCCATTGTCAATAGACTCGATTCTGCTTCGAACAAAATAATAGGCACCAGAGCTACTCTATTCCAGGAAGATCCATTTGTGAAAACTTACAACCATTACGAGGTGCAAGTTTTCATGGATGGATCTTCCATGAAAACTAACATATCTTCCATGATATGTATAGCTAACAACAACAGTAAAACTATGAGCCGTATAATACTAGACCAAGAAAAGCTTTCTATCGGACCTGAACACCCCTACTTATTCAGCCACTTTAAAGCCTTCGGTTTTGGCCCAGGCATCATTCATATCATTAAAGTGTTATATACTAATGCTAACATGAATGTGTTAAAGAAGGAGGCCAAAGCTTGATAGCCAATGAACTACAGGATAACAACTTGTCACACTTCTTCCTCAACACACAACAACACGAAAGGAAGCATAAATTCTCTCTACAATTTTAAAAATGACAGTAGTCCATGTGCCAATATTATGTTGGAGGTTTAATGGATTTTTTACAACACTCAGAAAGAATTAAATTAGAATTTAATACTCCTATATTTCGTCCTAGTCACTAGGACATCTACGGGGATTACAAAAACAATTAATGTAACATGCACACAAAAACTTACAATACTAAGCCCAACCACGTGGGTGACACTAAAGTCCTATCTAGGTGGAGCGCCCTCGAAGGACAGTCGTAGGTGGCCTGGAATGTAAGGTGGGACCTCTGGTGATGAGTGTTTCCCAAATCTTCGGAAGCTTAATGCAACCGTATTTGTTAAGATTTGGTTGGTTTCTGAGAGCTGCTGCTGCTTCTAAGAAAAGTCTCTCTTTCTTGAATTTCCTGTGGTGGAGCATGGTGGTTTTCTTCCATGATACTCTGTGGGTGGTGTCCAAAACATGGTCAGCCAAGCCTGAATGGCCATAGTTGTGTTTAATGAAGTACGACTTGTGTTCCTCCAGGCAGATGGATGCTGATCTGCCTGTCTGTCCAAAGTACGCAAGCTTACAGGAACAGGGTACTTTGTAAACTCCAGGCAGAGAGAGAGAGGGGGGAGCTGATCTTTCGTAGAACGGATAAGGGTAGCAAGTTTGCGGTAGGGCTTATATGCTGTGTGTAGGTTATACTTTTTTAGTATCTTGGCTATTTTTTCCGAAGTGCCTCGGATGTAGGGTATGGTGATGGCATTTTTAAATTCTTGTTGACGAGAGGGACGGGGAATGGGGGAGGAATTGATTATTTTTTTGATACTGTGTTCACTGTAGCCATTGGAGAGGAAAGTTCTGTGTATGTGGTTAAGCTCAGTAGTGAGGGCGGTTCCACTGGAACAAAGATTGTGGGCTCTCTTGGTAAGAGTTTTAATAATGCCATATTGTTGAGAGGGGTGGTGGTGGGAGAGTTTGTGAATGTATCTGCCTGTGTGTGTGGGTTTTCTGTATACAGTGAAGGCAAGTGTATCATTGGGCAGGCGTGTGACTAAGGTGTCTAGAAAGGGTAAACAATTGTTCTTTTCCTTTTCTATAGTAAACTGGATTCTTGGATGTAGACTATTGAGATGACCGAGGAAGGAGTCTAACGTGTCTGGGCCATGAGGCCAAATGGAGAACACATCATCTACATATCTTAGCCAGATAGAAGGTTTGAGTGGGGCTGAGTCTATGGCTCGTTTTTCGAAATCTTCCATATAGAAATTGGCAAGGGGGGGGTGAGACGGGGGAACCCATGGCAGTTCCCTCTATCTGCTTGTAGATTTTGTTATTCCAAGAGAAATACCCAGAGTTGATGGCAAAGGAAAAGAGATCTAAGATGTCAGATGGGAAAACGTTTTCTAAGAGAGATAAAGTGTCAGTTAAGGGAATATTGTTAAACAAAGAGGAGATATCAAAACTTACCAATATGTCTGTATTGTTCAAGGTTAAATTTTCTGTGAGGGCTTTAAAGTGGGTCGAGTTTTTTATATAGGAAGCTGAATTTCCGGTGAGGGGGGACAGAGAGTTGGCCAGCTGTTTAGACATGATGTCCTCACAGCACTTAAGCCTCTACACATGTGCCAATAAATCTAACAAATTTCTATAGAGATGCTCTCTGAAGTTGGAAAAAATTAAATCTTCAGCACAGTGAAGACAGCTTCCTTTCTTGACATCTTTATTGAAACCCATCTTCCACAACATGAGTGAAAGAAACTCCATCATCAAAAGACAGATCTCCTCTGCATGGAGCTGGTGAGATGGGAAAGCCTTCGGTAACATTTTTTTCGTGAGCCTTACATGGCACTTTCCAAAATTACTTGCCAACTTGTGATTTTGGAATCAGGCTGTATAGACAGAAAATGGACCGTGAAATCTGAATTTCAGGTGGCTATGCCTGATAACATAACTGAAAGGGATTCTGATCCTCTGTTGTAGAAGTCCTGATGTGTATCTTTTTGATTCATTCATTCATTTCGTTTCATTCCATTTCATATGGTGATTCAACGGCCGTGAGCCCCTTTTACGAGGAGGTATGGCACCACCTCAATCCCCCCTATTTTTATCTAGGCTCAGGACCGGCATAGCTGACAATAAGATTTATTTTTAAAATATTAGGGGAATATTATGCAACTTATTTGGCCTAGTGTGTTGAGATATGGTCACCTGGGTTCCAAGGAGATAAAGATAGATAAGTTAAGAGGAGATATGATAGAGACATACAAGTTAGTAAGTGGAACTTAATAGATGCAAGTGAGATTTTGCAGCTTATTGATTGAGAAAGCTCAGAAGCATGTGAGGTCTATATTTTCATGGCAAGTGGTGAGTTTGGGAAATTGACTCTTATCTGTTGTGCATGTCTGAGGGGAGATATTAAAGGTATTTAAGTATGAGAGACTGAAATGGTCCTCTCTTGATGAATCTATAGACTCCTTGGGCTTCCTGGAGGCATACATTAAAACAATTAAAAAAATACCCTTACAGTTCTTTTCTAACTTGTTTGTTTGATCTAATATCATTCAACTTCAAGAATCTTCATTTTTTACAGCTTTTGTTTGTTATACAAAACTGTCAAAAATTTAATTATTATTAATATTATTGAGAGAGACCTCCATGGAGTCAGGACTCATCGAGGGAGGCCACATACTAAACGCACCAGCTATCATACTTATTCTTGAATTCGTTCACACTGCTTGCACTCACAACATCCAGTGGCATTCCATTCCAATCATGCACCACCCTATGAGAGGAAAAATCTAGTCCTCACTCCCTTCTTAGCTGCATTCATGCACTTAATTGCTTCCAAGGATGCCCTCTTGTCCTTTCCCCACTCTCAATAAATTGAAAAATTCCATCAACTGAAATCCTGTATGACACTTTCAGAAGTTTGTAAGTCTCAATCATAACACCCTTCTTTCTCTTGTTTGCTAGTGTCTGCAGTCTACAAATTCTCAATCTGTCTTCATAATCAGTATTCCATAATCCATATATCATTTTTAACACTTTCCTTTGCATTCTGTCCAATATATCAGAATCGCAACAGAAACCAGAAGACCAGACCTGAGCACAATAATTAAAGTGAGGTCTTATCTTATCAACACCTTGTAAAGGGACAAAATGACATCCTTATCTTTACATGTGAAAGTTTATTTCAGCATTGCAGTTATCTTTTGAGCTGTATTTGCAATCTTTGTTACATGGTCCCCGATCCTCAACTTCCTATCCTTGTGTAGAGGCTTAAGTGCTGTGAGGACATTATGTTGGAGGTTTAATGGATTTTTTTACAACACTCAAAAAGAATTAAAATAGAATTTAATACTTCCTATATTTTGTCCTAGTCACTAGGACATCTACGGAGATTACGAAAACAATTAATGTAACATGCACACAAAAACTTACAATACTAAGCCCAACCACGTGGGTGACACTAAAGTCCTATCTAGGTGGAGCACCCTCTAAGGGCGGTCGTAGGTGGCCTGGAATGTAAGGTGGGACCTCTGGTGATGATTGTTTCCCAAATCTTCGGAAGTAGATTTGGGAAACGCTAATATAAATACTGATAAATAATACTGTTGCATTAAGCTTCCGAAGATTTGGGAAACACTCATCACCAGAGGTCCCACCTTACATTCCAGGCCACCTACGACTGCCCTTAGAGGGCACTCCATCTAGATAGGACTTTAGTCTCACCCACGTGGTTGGGCTTAGTATTGTAAGTTTTTGTGTGCATGTTACATTAATTGTTTTTGTAATCCCTGTAGATGTCCTAGTGACTAGGAAGAAATATAGGAGTATTAAATTCTAATTTAATTCTTTCTGAGTGTTGTAAAAAATCCATTAAACCTCCAACATAATCAACTTCCTATCTATTAACATTCCAAGATCCCTAGCCTCATCAGTTTCTTCAAGCATAATCCCACCAATATAATACGACATTGGATATCTAATCACACAGAAGTGCCAGACTTTACGTTTACTGACCTTGAATTGGCATCCATTTTCCCATGCCCACAGTTCCAGCCTATTCAAATCATTCTGAAAGTACTGCATATCAGTAGCATTCCTGATTACCCTTCCTATCTTTGCATCATCAGCAAATAACTGTATGTTGCACCAAATCCTTTCCACTATCATTAATGTATAGATTGAATAACAGTCGACCAAGCACTGATCTTTGTGGTACACCACTGGTTATCTTAAATCTTGCGGACTCACATCCCCTGTATACTTTTTGATATCTGTCAGTCAGCCATCATCTTATGCACCCAATTTATGCAGCAGTCTACCATGCTGTATTCTGTCAAAAACCTTAGCAAAATCCAAAAGTGTCATGGTGTATCCATTCCCCCCTTGTCTACTTCAATGGTAACATTGTTATAGAATGTGAGCAAGTTGCTAAAACATGACCATCCCTTAGTAAATCCATGTTGCTCATTGCAAAGTAGAGATCACTGTCAACCTATTTCTGAAAGCAAGCCCTAACCAATTTTTCCAAAATATTCACCACCATTCCTGTGATACTAATTGGTCGATAGTTGGAAACATCGGTCTTTACATCCATCCTTGTGCAATGGAATTACAATACATTCTTTCCATTCCTGCGGAATCTTCCCTGATCTGAGACTCATATTAAACAACCTGGTCAAAGGAACAGTTCAGCTGTATTCTTTTTAGCACATGTGCTGATATCTCATCAGTCCCTATTGCTGAGTTCTTATTCAGTTTATGCAACAGCTCTAATCACTCGTTCTCATATACACCTGAATTTCTAAATTCAGTGAAGAGTTAGCAGTGAGCTCAATGTCACATACACCAGGTTGATAGCATTTTAACAAAATGCACACTCATTAGTTGAACAGCCCCTTCTGCATCTGTAACTGTCATGCCATATTCATTCATATTATTTGGAGAAAAGAACAAAGCTAATAATAATGGCAAATACCTGTTGGATTTGTGCTCAGGATATGGACTGGTTATTACTAAAACAATGTTCCAACATAAAAATGTGCACAAATTAACATGGAGAGAAGAGGCAAGGAATAAGAAAAGTTGCATTGACTATGCTATTGTTGATAGTGATGTTTTCTCACTGGTGCAGGACATTACAGTGTACAGAGGATTTGAAATTGAAAGTGATCACAATTTAGTCTTGTGCAGAATAAAATTGATTTCATATTGAAAAGAAGAATGTATAAGACAGTTTTAAAGCGAACAAAAGTTGAGAAGCCCTCAGATTTGAACTATAGACTGAAATACACAAACATTATTCAAGAGAAAATGAAAGAGTTTGAGTACAGGAACCAAACCTTGAGATTCATTGGCAAATTCTGAAGAAAACGTTGACGGATTCAGCCAGAGAAGAATGTGGAGAGCCTAACTAATTTTTCCAAAATCTTAGTAAACCAAGCATAGAAAACTCAGAATTCCATGGTGGAAACAGAAAGTTAAAGAGGCAGTGAAAGAAAAGAAGAAAGCACATTAAAAGTTCCTGGCAAATAGGTCAGCTTGTGGTCTTAGAGAATACAAAGACAAATGTAAGAAAGCTAAACATTGTGTAAAACTAGCCAAACAAAAGTAACATGAAGACTTTGGTAAGAACATAGAAAATAAATATCAAAAAGGTGGCAAAATATTCTCAAGGCTGTTGAAAAAGCTCAGAAATGGAGGAAAGGGTGCTGTAAAAGGAATTGGAGATGATAAAGGTGACATGCTAACTGGTGAAAAGGATATCCTTGATCATCATCAAATTCCTGACATTTACCCTCAAGGTGTGTACAGGAGGATATGATAGTACTACATGAAAAACTTACATCATTACTAACTTCCTATCTACAATTTCCCTCCAAATCAATCTGTTACTTGTCAAGGCTCCAGCATTGTCAGATCTTATATTTCTATCTTCTGAGGCACTTTTTACTTTATCAATCTACCTATATCTTGGTCTTCCACTGTGTCTTTTCCTGCCAACCTGGCAGAGAACACTTGTTTTGCTAATCTTTCCTCTCCCATTCTGTTTAAGTGTGCCCATACCACCTGAGATTATCTCTGCTAACACATTCTTGGATGCCAACAATGTCAAGTTCTTTCCTAATATCCTCGTTTTTGATACGATATTGCCATTGATGCCATCTGTTCATGCCCCTAATTTTTCTCAGGACTGTCCTATTTACAGACGCTAGTCTTTGGTCAAGTGTTTTACTTCTGACCCAGCTCTCATTTCTGTAAGTCAAAATTGGTTTGAACACTGTCTTGTATTCAGCTAATTTAGTGTTTTGACTAATTTCTCTCTTATTCCATACAAATTTATTCAGTTGACTTCCGACAATACCAGCTTTGTTGATTCTGTTATCTATTTCCATATTTAATTTACCATCTTCACTAAAAATCGTGCCTAAGTAGCTGAAATGTTTTACTTGTTCTATAAGTTCTCCATTCAAAATACAGTTGATATTTTCAATGCTTCTGCCTATTTTCATTGTCTTTGTCTTGTTATTGCTGACCTTCATACTGTACCTATTACAACAGTTATTCAATTTAGTTAGGGAATCTTGCAGACTTGTAGCAGATTTATCTAGAAGTATAACATCATTCGCATAAAGCAAAGACAATGAAAATTTTTGATATCAGGTTTAACGCACTTTCCTTCCACCATGGAATTCTGAGTTTTCTATGCTTGGTTTACTAAGGATACTTTACTTGGTTTACTAAGATTTTGGAAAAATTGGTTAGGCTCTCCACATGCCTCTGGCTGAATCCGTCAATGTTTTCTTCAGAATTTGTCAACGAATCTCAAGGTTTGGTTCCTGTACTCAAACTCTTTCATTTTCTCTTGAATAATGTTTGTGTATTTTAGTCTATTGTTCAAATCTGAGGGCTGCTCAACTTTTGTTCACTTTAAAACTGTCTTACATGTTCTTATTTTCAATATGAAATCAATGTGATCCATATAGATAATGAATAGCAAAGGGGATAATGTACATCCTTGATGCCAGATTTAACATTAAACCATCTTCCTGTACTTCAGTTCTAACTATTGACTTGCAACTCAAATAAAGACTAAGTATTGCTTGATATAATACCCCACCGACACCATACAACTGAAGCTTTTTGAATAGCTTCTCTGTTGGCATCTACAAAATTTAAATATAGATTTTTGTTATGTTCCCATGATTTCTCAACTATTTGTCGTAAAGTGAAAATCTGATCCTGACAGTCTCTGTTTGTACTGAATCCAGCTTCCCTTCCACTGTCCTTCTCAACCGTTTCTCAAATATACTGCATAAATTTTAATAAGAACACTCAGTAGAGAAATACCTCTGTAATTCTCACATTCAGTTTTATTTCCCTTTTTTATATATGGGTACTATGAGTACTCTACTCCAATCATCTGGTATTCATCCCTCAGTCCAGGCCCTCTGAACTGTGCAATATAGCCACTGTAATACTTTTATACCTCCATCCTTGAGCATATCTGGTCGAATATCATCTGCTACTGTTGCCTTTTCACATTTCAGACTTTTGATGGTTTTTTCTACTTCAAGTATGAATATGTATTCCTGATTGCATTCCTGGTGAGTATTTTTTTTTATCACTGTGCTGTCATCACTGCTAGTTTCATTTAGCAGTTTTTCAAAGTAATTACTCCATACTTCAAGAATATCTTTTTCTCCCGTTTTTATGTCACCTTTATCATCTCTAACTCCTTTTACAGTACTCTTTCCTCCATTCCTAAGCTTCTTCAACAACCTCCAGAATATTTTGCCACCTTCTTGATATTTATTTTCTATATTCTTGCCCAAGTCCTCCCATGACTTTTGTTTAGCTAGTTTTACACAGTGTTTAGCATTCTTGCATTTGTCTCTGTATTCTCTAAGAGCACAAGCTGACTTATTTGGCAGGAACTTTTGATATGCTTTCTTCTTTTCCTTCACTGCCTCTTTAACTTCCTTTGTCCACCAGGGAGTTCTGATTTTTTTTATCCTTGCTGACAACCTCACCACATGCCTCTCTGGCAATCAATGTTTTCTTCAGAGTTTGCCACCGAATCTCCAAGGTTTGATTCCTGTTCTCAAACTCTTTCATTTTTTCTTCAATAATCTTTGTGTATTTTAGTCTACAGTTCACATCTGAGAGCTGATCAACTTTTATTAGCTTTAAAACTTTCTTACATGTTATTCTTTTCAGTATGAAATTCAATTTTATCCTGCTCAAGACTAAATAGTGATCACTTCCAATTTCAAATCCTCTGGTGTCCTGCACCAGGGAGAAAATATCACTATCAACAATAACATAGTCAATGGCACTTTTCTTATTCCATGCCTCTTCTCTCCATGTGAATTTGTGCACATTTTTATGTTGGAACATGGTGTTAGTAATAACCAGTCCATGTCCTGAGCAGAAATCCAACAGATGTTTGCCATTATTATTAGCTTTGCTCTTTTCTCCAAATTTTCCTAAAATATTTTTGTATGTCTCACAATCATTTCCTACTCTGCTATTTAGATCCCCTACAAGGACCAACTTTTCTTTTTTCATTGTGTCAGTTGCTTTTTCTAAAACCTCAAAAAATTCCTCCACTTCTACCTTAGTAGAACCTTCTGTGGGACCATAGGCACAAATAAGTCTCATGTCCAGTTCCCCATTCTCATATTTGCCCACACATTACTCTACTTGAGACTGACTGCCATTCAAGAAGATTAGCCTCGCATTTTGTGTTGAATACTATGGCTACTCCTTCTTTTCCTTGATTGTCATTGCCTGAATATAACATTGACAATGACAATCAAGGAAAAGAAGGAGTAGCCATAGTATTGATTGTCATTGCCTGAATATAACATTTTGTAATATAATTAACGGCTATATTTTAGCCTGTTTTTGTTTAGGAGTGTCCCTTATATTTAATACGTTGGCTGACATAACTCAAAAGGGGTATATATATATAATTTAGGACATTACGGGCGAGTGTAGAAGGCAATTATGGCAGAATAAAAAATGTTGAAAAATTATGTACATACCTTGATTTTGGTTTAAAGATGCCTTCTAAATCCAAGCTGTTGTGGAAGGGGGGGGAGAGAGAGGGAAAGAACATGGAGATGTACTTGGGACACAGGAATAAGTTTGGGAACCCGGGTTACAATTAATAATATATATATATATATATATATATTATTTTGTTGTGGGGAGAGGGGGGGGGGAAGGAAGGGGAAGGGTATCCTTATGTGGAAACTGGGGCAAGGGTTTATGGGGTGTGGACCGTTTCGGTCATCGTCTGACCATCGTCGGAACTTTGTGGGAATGACTGTAGGGCTATGTCAAGGCTGCAAGATGTATCTGCCAAATTTGGGCATTTGTTGTCGCTAAATGGCCGGCGGCGTGGCTTAATTTGTAAGTTTTGGAACGTCCAACATTCGGAAATTAGGTAGGGGCGGTGGACGTTGATAGAATTACCATCACATTTTATGGCAATAGTTTCGGATATGCTAAGCATCGTTTCGTTTTCTTGTTTGTCAATGATTATGGCTTTGTCAATTTGGGGAATGTGTTTTAGTTCAAGGACGTGAGCTGCAATTTCAGTCTTCCCTGTATTCTGTGGTTTGTTTTTCTTTTTGATGTTGCGATGTTTTTTCGTGTTCAGATATTCTGGAATGGGAATATTGCAATCCCTGAAGTGCTCTTGTAGTCTAGTCCATAACGACCTAATTGTAGAGCCCGTGTAGGTGACATCACAGTCTTTTTGACAAGGAAATTTGTAGACTACGTTGTGGTGTTCGAATTATTCTTTATGAGTGAGAGATTTAGTAGGTTTTAGGAGAGTTCCTAATTTATGGTTTGTGGTGAATACTAGCTTATAGTTCGTGTTTTTGAAAATGTATTTGTAAGCCTTGTATGTGTTTTGGATGTATGGCAATTTGATGACCATGCGTGTCGGGAAGTCTGCTTTTGTTGTATTATTGTTAAGACGGCATTTTGCCGTAAAGTTCGCGTAATTTATTAGATGCGTGGGGTAGTTTCGATTTTTGAAAACCTGTGTTAAATACTTGAGTTCAGTGTTAAGAAAATTGTTGTTGGTGGAGAATTTGTAAGCATTGATAAATTGTGATAGGATGACTGATTTTTTAACGGAATATGGGTGGTATGAATTGAAATGGAGGTAGTTTCCGACATGTGTGGGCTTGTGAAATATCTTCGTGGCAATTCTGTTATGGCTTCTGATTAATGTAAGATTTAAGAAATTGATGGATTTGTTCTGTTCTGTTTCCATGGTGAATTGTAGTCTGTTGCTAAAATCGTTGAGGGATGTTTGTAAGGCGGAGATGTGTGAGGGTTTGCCAATGCATAGAATATCGTCTTCGTATCTGCCATAGAAGGTGATGCCGGGGGGGAGGGAAGGGGGGAGTAGAAGTGATTCAATGTGCGCCAGGAATAACTCCGCTAATTGTCCACTGATGTTTTGGCCCATCGGGAGACCGAAAATTTGAACATATAAGGAGTTGTTGAATTTAAAGAAGTTGGCGGATATTGTGAGTTTAATCAAACTAATGATGTCATTTGGTGTTAATTTTGTGCGTGTGTGTGTGTAGGGTGTGGTCCTCGGAGAGTAGTGTGTGTACGATGTCTAAAGTTTTGGGAACATCCACGTTGGTGTATAATGAAGTTGCATCTAGTGAGGAGAGGATGTCATCCTGGGATGGAGTAGTGTTGCTTAATTTCGAGAATAGATCATCTGTATTTTTGATCATACAGATAGACGTTGTTAGTAGTGGTTTGATGAGTTTGGCAACAAATTTGGATAAAGGAGCTGTGGTGGTGTTCTTGTAGGAGACTATGAGTCGTATCGGATAACCGTCTTTGTGGGTTTTGATGTTCCCGAACATATAGGGGGTGCGAGTAGTGCGGGGGGTTGTGTGTCTCATTGTGGTTTTATCTATTTTGTTTTGACTTTTTAAGGTGTGTAGGGTGCTGTTTATCTGTTTTATGAGGTCGGGGGTAGGATCATTGTGGATTATTTGGTAGGTGTGTTGGTCGTTTAAGACGGCCATTATTTTGTTGTGGTAATCCGTTTTATTGATGATGACAACAGTGTCACCTTTGTCAGCTTTTGTGATCATGATATCGGGGTTATTTTTTAAAGATAAAAGGGCACTTTGTAAGTTGGGAGTGATGTTGGGTTTTACTATTATTTTGCTATTTATAATGTTGTTGATCTTTTGGAATATTGTGTCTCTGTTTGGGTCATTTTCAAGTTTCGCTTGGATTTCGATGATGATGTCTTTTTTTCGGTACGAATTTAGGGGATATCGCGAAGTTTAGACCATTGTTTAGGATGATGATCTCGTCCGGTGTGAGAACGTGGTGTGATAGGTTTTTGATGGAGTTGTCAAGTGTGAGTCGTGAGGTGGAGGTGTCAGAAAGATAGGGAACAGTATGTGTAATGTATTTTGTGCCTGTTAAGGCATACCATTTTTTTGTGTGTCGAGCTTCAGTTAACATTGCGTAGTCGTTGATGTGTGTTTGGGTGATTTCAGAGAAGCCTTCCCACTCTTTAGGGGACATTAAGGTTTTCAGTCTACGTTTAGTATTGTGGATGTAAGAATAAGCTTGATTTTTCTTTCTGAATCTGTCATGTATAGCCTGCTTGATGAGTGCTCGTGAAGCTCGATAGCAAATTTTTTTGTTCCCAGGAATGGAACGGTTACCACGTACAGTGGCAGAGTTTGGCGTGATGTTGTGATGTAGGCAGTGTTTGAGGAATGATATGTGCATTTTTTGCGCAGTGTATGTGAGGATGGTTTTTTGGTAGTTTGCTTTTGTGAAGCTTATACAATCGTTAAAAGTATGACGTGAGCTCATGACATAGCCTAGTGTTTGGAGCGAGTGCTAAAATGATCTTATAATTAAAGTGTATTTTGTGTCACGGGGGGAGAAGAGGGTGGTATGAGTAGAGGCTAACATAAGACATTGGCTAACATAACTCAAAAGGGGTATATATATATAATTTAGGACATTACGGGCGAGTGTAGAAGGCAATTATGGCAGAATAAAAAATGTTGTGAATAAAAAAGTGTGCAATTATGGCAGAATAAAAAATCAAGGTATGTACATAATTTTTCAACATTTTTTATTCTGCCATAATTGCCTTCTACACTCGCCCGTAATGTCCTAAATTATATATATATACCCCTTTTGAGTTATGTTAGCCAATGTATTAAATATAAGGGACACTCCTAAACAAAAACAGGCTAAAATATAGCCGTTAATTATATTAATAGTGTTTTAGAGGAGTAGCATGAGAATTTCCCAGGAATTATACTTAATTTTTATTGTGTTTGTAACCATGAAACCCTTCAACCATTGGCTCTCTACTCATACCACCCTCTTCTCCCCCCGTGATACAAAATACACTTTAATTATAAGATCGTTTTAGCACTCGCTCCAAACACTAGGCTATGTCATGAGCTCACGTCATACTTTTAACGATTGTATAACCTTCACAAAAGCAAACTACCAAAAAACCATCCTCACATACACTGCGCAGAAAATGCACATATCATTCCTCAAACACTGCCTACATCACAACGTCACGCCAAACGTTGCCACTGTACGTGGTAACCGCTCCATTCCCAGGAACAAAAAAATTTGCTATCGAGCTTCACGAGCACTCATCAAGCAGGCTATACATGACAGATTCAGAAAGAAAAATCAACCTTATTCTTACATCCACAATACTAAACGTAGACTAAAAACCTTAATGTCCCCTAAAGAGTGGGCAGGCTTCTCTGAAATCACCCAAACACACATCAACGACTACGCGATGTTAACTGAAGCTTGACACACAAAAAAATGGTATGCCTTAACAGGCAAAAAATACATTACACATACTGTTCCCTATCTTTCTGACACCTCCACCTCACGACTCACACTTGACAACTCCATCAAAAAACCTATCACACCACGTTCTCACACCGGACGAGATCATCATCCTAAACAATGGTCTAAACTTCGCGATATCCCCTAAATTCGTACCGAAAAAAGACATCATCATCGAAATCCAAGCGAAACTTGAAAATGATCCAAACAGAGACACAATATTCCAAAAGATCAACAACATTATAAATAGCAAAATAATAGTAAAACCCAACATCACTCCCAACTTACAAAGTGCCCTTTTATCTTTAAAAAATAACCCCGATATCATGATCACAAAAGCTGACAAAGGTGACACTGTTGTCATCATCAATAAAACGGATTACCACAACAAAATAATGGCCGTCTTAAACGACCAACACACCTACCAAATAATCCACAATGATCCTACCGCCGACCTCATAAAACAGATAAACAGCACCCTACACACCTTAAAAAGTCAAAACAAAATAGATAAAACCACAATGAGACACACAACCCCCCCCGCACTACTCGCATCCCCTATATGTTCGGGAACATCAAAACCCACAAAGACGGTTATCCGATACGACCCATAGTCTCCTACAAGAACACCACCACAGCTCCTTTATCCAAATTTGTTGCCAAAATCATCAAACCACTACTAACAACGTCTATCTGTATGATCAAAAATACAGATGATCTATTCTCGAAATTAAGCAACACTACTCCATCCCAGGATGACATCCTCTCCTCACTAGATGCAACTTCATTATACACCAACGTGGATGTTCCCAAAACTTTAGACATCGTACACACACTACTCTCCGAGGACCACACCCTACACACACACACGCACAAAATTAACACCAAATGACATCATTAGTTTGATTAAACTCACAATATCCGCCAACTTCTTTAAATTCAACAACTCCTTATATGTTCAAATTTTCGGTCTCCCGATGGGCCAAAACATCAGTGGACAATTAGCGGAGTTATTCCTGGCGCACATTGAATCACTTCTACTCCCCCCCCCCGGCATCACCTTCTATGGCAGATACGTAGACGATATTCTATGCATTGGCAAACCCTCATACATCTCCGCCTTACAAACATCCCTCAACGATTTTAGCAACAGACTACAATTCACCATGGAAACAGAACAGAACAAATCCATCAATTTCTTAAATCTTACATTAATCAGAAGCCATAACAAAATTGCCACGAAGATATTTCACAAGCCCACACATGTCGGAAACTACCTCCATTTCAATTCATACCACCCATATTCCGTTAAAAAATCAGTCATCCTATCACAATTTATCAATGCTTACAAATTCTCTACCAACAGCAATTTTCTTAACACTGAACTCAAGTATTTAACACAGGTTTTCAAAAATCGAAACTACCCCACGCATCTAATAAATTACGCGAACTTTACGGCAAAATGCCGTCTTAACAATAATACAACAAAAGCAGACTTCCCGACACGCATGGTCATCAAATTGCCATACATCCAAAACACATACAAGGCTTACAAATACATTTTCAAAAACACGAACTATAAGCTAGTATTCACCACAAACCATAAATTAGGAACTCTCCTAAAACCTACTAAATCTCTCACTCATAAAGAATAATTCGAACACCACAACGTAGTCTACAAATTTCCTTGTCAAAAAGACTGTGATGTCACCTACACGGGCTCTACAATTAGGTCGTTATGGACTAGACTACAAGAGCACTTCAGGGATTGCAATATTCCCATTCCAGAATATCTGAACACGAAAAAACATCGCAACATCAAAAAGAAAAACAAACCACAGAATACAGGGAAGACTGAAATTGCAGCTCACGCCCTTGAACTAAAACACATTCCCCAAATTGACAAAGCCATAGTCATTGACAAACAAGAAAACGAAACGATGCTTAGAATATCTGAAACTATTGCCATAAAATGTGATGGTAATTCTATCAACGTCCACCGCCCCTACCTAATTTCCGAATGTTGGACGTTTTAAAACTTACAAATTAAACCACGCCACCGGCCATTTAGCGACAACAAATGCCCAAATTTGGCAGATACATCTTGCAGTCTTGACATAGCCCTACAGTCATTCCCACAAAGTTCCGACGATGGTCAGACGATGACCGAAACGGTCCACACCCCATAAACCCTTGCTCCAGTTTCCACATAAGGATACCCTTCCCCTTCCTCCCCCCCCCCTCCCCACAACAAAATAATATATATATATATATTTATATATATATTAATTGTAACCCAGGTTCCCAAACTTATTCCTGTGTCCCAAGTACATCTCCATGTTCTGTCTCTCTCTTCCCCCCCCTTCCACAACAGCTTGGATTTAGAAGGCATCTTTAAACCAAAATCAAGGTATGTACATAATTTTTCAACATTTTTTATTCTGCCATAATTGCCTTCTACACTCGCCCGTAATGTCCTAAATTATATATATATACCCCTTTTGAGTTATGTTAGCCAATGTATTAAATATAAGGGACACTCCTAAACAAAAACAGGCTAAAATATAGCCGTTAATTATATTAATAGTGTTTTAGAGGAGTAGCATGGGAATTTCCCAGAAATTATACTTAATAACATTTTGTATTTATTGCTCAGAAAGAAAAAAACCTCACCAGTTTTTGTCTTTTTTGTTTCAGTCACCCCTATTATATCTATCTGGTACTTATCTAATTCCTCAGCTGGCTCCATTTCTTTGCCATTCAGGCTTCTTATGTTGATAGTACCGATCTTTAACTCTGATGATGTTGAATTGGGGTTTGTTTTCAGATTTGTTCCAGTAGCTGACTTTTCGCTGTTCGTCCTGGTTCCCTTGCGAAAACAACGGGGGGCCTTGTTTAACTGAGCGATGTCCCAGCCTGCATGAAATTTTGTCATGTCGTACCATCATTTTTATTTTGGTTTAACCAATAAGAATACAATTTGGTCAGCTAAATCCCAAATTGCCAGCCCATCCTCATTTGTTCAGTATCCAAGTAAAAGTGGCATCAGGCCTATAACAGAATTGGAGATGTCAAACTTAGCTCTTTGCTTTATGCAGATAATGTTGCACTCCTAAACAAATGTAGTTCAAATCTCCAGAATTCACTAATTAAATTGCATAAGAATTGTAACAAATTTGGCATGAACATCAGCAAGAAAAAGACCAAACTATGAAAATAGGCAGGAGCACAGAAAACTTCATCTGATTCTGAATGGAGATTCTGTACAAGTAAAATCTTTTAGCTATTTAGGCACCATTTTTGGTGGCAGTTTAAAACAATAAGCAAAGCTGATATGGTGGGTAGCCAGCTGAATAAATTTATATGGAAAAGAGAAATTAGCCAAAACACTAAACTAGCAGTATGCAAGACAGTGTTCAAACCAGTTTTAAGTTATGGATCTGAGAGTTTGGTTAGAAATAAATCACTTGATCAAAGACTGGAAACCACGAATATGAGGGTTCTAAGAAAAATTAGGGGTGTGAACAGATATCAGCAATGCTAGAATCATATATTAAAAATGAAGATATTAGAAAGAAACTTGATATTGTTAGCATTCAAAAATGTGTGAGCAGACCTAATCTAAGGTGGTATGGCCACTTAAACTGAATGGGAGAGGAAAGGTTAGCAAAACAGGTGTTTGATGCCAAAATGGCAGGAAAGAGACTCAGAGGAAGACCAAGATCTAGGTGGATTGATTCATTCACAAGTGCCTCCTTTGAAGCATGAAATGTTAGATATGACAATATTGGAGTGCTCACAATTGATAGACTGATTTGGTGGAAAATTGTTGATAGAGTTAATAATAATGTAAACTTAATCATGTAGTGCTGTTATAGTAACCTGAACACCCCTTGGGGATACATATCTGGAAATTGATGATGATGATTGTATAAATAGACAAAAGTGCACTGTAATTCGCATGAAAATATTTTTTGCAATCAAAATTTGATGGCACACCTCTGGTTCTCTCGCAGCACACCATTTGAGAATACATTAACATAGCTAATGAATAAAAGTGGAGATAGTGTGTATCTTTTTTGTCTTTCTCCTGATTTTATTGTCAAAACATTTTTCTGTACTTCGTTCTAATGCTTGCCTTGCAATTTCAATATAACTAACTACACACTGCTGCTGTTTGCTCCATATAATTATAGAGTTTGAATAGCTTTTCTTTTCTTTTTTTTTGCATCTTGTCATATGCCTTTCTGAGATTTGCAAAACTTAAATAAAAAGGCCTTGTTATATTCCCATAATCTCTTGACTGTTTGTCTTAAATTGAATGTCTGATCCTTGCAACTGCAAATTAGCCTGAACCCACCCTATTCTTCGGGTTTTTCTTCATCTAGAAAAGGATTTAAAACTGATTTTAATGCTTTCAGTATTTCATCTCAGTCACTGAAACATCTTCAGGAAGTACAAATAACACTCATAACACACACACACATGCATGCAGACAATGCAGACAATTGAATGTCTGATCCTTGCAACTCCAAATTAGCATGAACCCACCCTATTCTTCAGGTTTTTCTTCACCTCTAGGAAAAGATTTAAAACTGATTTTAATGCTTTTAATATTTCATCTCAGTCACTGAAACATCTTCATACGTGCGCGCATGCAGACAACACAATACTTAATGAAACACGTGGGTGACTCTGAAGTTCCATCTAGTTGGTGCATCCTCTATAGGCATTTGTAGGCAGCCTGGAATGTAAACTGGGACCTCTGATGATTATGCATGATTTAAATAAATATGGATGCATAAAACTTCCCAGAATTTGGGAAACAATTGTCAGAGGTCCCAGTTTACATTCTAGGCTGCCTGCAAATGCCCATAGTGTACATCATCTAGCTAGGACTTGAGTCACCCACGTGTCTCTTTAAGTATTGTTTTGTCTTTGTCTGTGCTACAAGTGATTTGTACTCCTTGAAGATGTAATAATGAAATACTGAAGATGTAATAATGAGATGAAATACTGGAAGCATTAAAATTAGTTTTTAATCCTTTCCTAATGCTGTCAATATTCTATTAAACCTCCAACATGATGTCCTCCCAGCACTTAAGCTTTAACACAGTTTTGTTTCTTGGCCAATTTTTCTTAGCCTTTTTTCATTATGCTTGCATAAAACTTACCTGGAATTCTCATTCGGGAAATTCCTCTGTAATTTTCACATTCAGCTTTATTTCCCTTCCTCCCCCCTTTTTTTTTTTAATAAATGAGTACTATTATAGCTCATTTCCAATCATTTGGAATTGGACCCTGTAACCATTTCTTTCTTGAATTATGCAGTGTGGCCACTGTAAAACTTTTATACCTCTGTATTTCAGCATTTCTGATCAAATATCATTTAATCCAGCTGCTTTCCATATTTCAAGTTTTGTTTGTGATGGTTTTTCTACCTCAAGTATTGATACATACTTTTGATTGTATTCTTGATTATTTTTTACCACTATTTCCATCACTATCCATTTTATTTGCCAATCTTTCAAAATAATTATTCCAGACAATTGAATATCTTTATATTTAGTTCTTATATCTCCTTTATCATCACACTTTTCTTCATTTCTTCCCATGACTTTTGTATAGCTATTTTTACATTGTGGTTTGCTCTTTACATTTTTCTTTTTTCTTGGAACACATGTTGACTTATGTTTTTAGAACGTTTGCTATTCTTCTTCCATGAGTGACTGACTCTTCTTGGGATTGCCATGGAGTTCTGATTTTTCTATTCTTTCAGATAATTTTGGCTCATGCCTTTGTCATTGAATCCAACATATTTTCTTCAGTCTGCCATTGACTTTCCAAGGTTTCATTATTGTTTTCCATTTCTAATCTTCTCTCCAAGAGGTTCCATAGCTCAGTTGGAATGGACAAAGCCCTTTCATTGGAAAGACCAGGGTTCAAATCCTTTCTAGGACATCAAGAACTTTTACCAGGATTTTTCAGTTGAATGTGGGTTAGTCAGTCTCAGATAGAGGTGGCAGGGTTTCACAAAACAGGCAAACCTGCCCAAAGAGCACACTTTGTGTGCTCTTTGGGTTAAGTTACTTGGCTGTGACAGGACATGGGGTGTGATATGAAAGGAAGATATGCTTTTTTTTTCTTCAGTGATATTTGTATATTTAAGTCTATAGCATAGTTATCTTCTCTGAAAACTAATTGTCTTTGATTCTTTTTGAACTTTTTTTTTTACACATTTTGCTTTTCAGTATGATATTTTGTTTTTTCTTGCTCAAAACTAAATTTGAACAGCTTTTCTCTTGGTGCCTTTTCAAATGTTTTTTCCACATCTACAAAATTCAAATACAGCTCCTTGTTATATTCTAATGCTTTCTATTTATCTTTTATTATTATTATTATTTTATTATTAGCATCTGACCTCCATGGAATCAGAGACTCATTGTGGGAAGTACACACTATTACACACAATGCTCATCCAACCGTGCCTTAAAATGATTCAATGTATCTACATTCACAACACATCAGGCAATGCATTCCAATCACCAACCACTCTCCATGCAAAGAACCTTCTCCTCACTCCTTTACTCACACCCTCTTTATACAGTTTCCAGTGATTGCCTCTTGTTCTACCCTCTCTCCTATTTTATGAAAAATCTCTTCCATGTTAACCTGATAACAATCCCTGCCCAGCTTATATGTCTCAATCATACCCCCCCTCCTCTTCCTCCTATTCACGAGGCTTTGCAATTTGCATTCTCTCAATCTGTCCTCATTTCAAAGACCACTGACAACCTTTTAAAGAATAAATTTTATAATTTATTTTTTATAATTAAAGTGCTGAAATGTATTTCTTTTTGAATATTTTCTACTCCTTCCAGCACTACCTGTTTCGGTTGTCTTTCAAAATAATTACTCCAGACATCCAAAATATCTTTATATTTAGTTCTTCTATCACCTTTATCATCTCTGATGCCTTTTATAGTACTCTTTCCTCCATCTCTAAACTTTTTCAACAACCACCAGAACATTTTGCTAACTTTGTGATATCAACATCATCAAATTCCTGATATGTACACTCAGGGAGTATACAGGATGTTATAATAGTACTACCATGAAAGTTTACATCATTATGAACTCCCTACTGACTTCATTCACATTAATCTGTTTTCTGTCACGATTGCAGTATTGTTAGATCTTATACTTCAGTCTTCTAAGGCATTTCTCACCATATCATTCCATCTAGATATTGATTTTCCTCTAGTTCTTTTTCCTGCCATTCTACAAAAACATTTGTTTAGCTAACCTTTCTCTCTCATTCTGTTTAAGTGGCCATACTACCTGAGGTAACTCTGCTTATATTTTTATTATATTTTGCTTAACATCTAGTTCATTCCTAATGTCATCATTTTTAGTATGATATTGGACTATTCTGCCATTGCTGCTGTGTGTTCACTTTCCTAATCTGTCTTGGAACCCTCATATCTGTTGCCTCTGGTCTTTGATTATGTGTTTTATTTCTAATCCAGCTCTCAGATCCATAAGTTAAAATTGGTTTGAACACTGTCTTGCATACAGCTAGTTTTATCGTTTTGACTAATTTTTCTCTTATTCCATATAAATTTATTCATTTGACTCCCTGCCACATCAGCTTTGTTAATTCTGTTGTCTATTTCCATATTTATTTGCCATCTTCACTAACAAATTGTGCCTCGTGATATTTCTCATCCATATTTTTACAAAATTCCTGCAATGACTTGTTTAGCTACTTTAACTTTTAGCTTTTATACAACTTTTTCCATTCTTTCAGATCTTCATTTTCTTCTTTCTCTTCTTTCTTCACGTTCTCTATTTTATAATACTCTTTCCTCCATCTCTAAACTTTTTCAACAACCACCTGAACATTTTGCTACATTTGTGATATCAACATCATCAAATTCCTTATATGTTTTCAGGACTTCTGCTGATTTACTTAATAGTAACTTTTAATATGTTTTCTTCTTTTCTTTCCAGCATGATTCTACCATGAAGTTTGGATTTTTCTTTGCTTGCAAACAACCTCACCACATTTCTCCCTGGCTGAATCAAGTAGTTCTTTATTCAGAGCTTTCCCCTGACACTCCAAGATTTAGTTCTTGTTTTCAAATTCTCATTATTTCTCCAATAGTATTTGTATATTTGAGTCTACAGCTCACTTTGGACTATTTTTGGCTGCACGGCTTGGACTATTTTTAAAACTGTCTTAAATATTTTTCTTTTCAATATGATGTTAACTATTATCCTGCTCTCAAAACTAAATGGTGGTCACTTCCTATTTCAAATCCCTTGCATGCTCTTAACCTGTACCAACATGAAAATATCACTTTTAGCAATATTGTATGTTCCAAGCAGAAATCTAGGTGGTACTTATCAGTATTAGCTTGTCCCCTTTCTCCAAATTTTCCCAAAACATTTCTGTATGTCTGGTATCCATTTCCTACTTTGCTGTTAAAATCTCAACAAGAACCAACTTTTCCTTTATGTTAGCTGGCCTCTCTGATGACTTGTAAAATTCATCTAATTCTTCCTTGGTAGACTCTTCTTTGAGACCACAGGCAGAAATAAGTTTCTTTGTCCAATTCCTTATTTTGATATTTTTTCCACATCACTCTGTTTGAAATTGCTTGCATTCAATTAGCTACTTTTTGTTAGCTACTTTTACTTCTTTCTTTCCTTGATCATTATTGTCTGAAGATAATAGTGTATAGCTGTTATTTTGAAACAACTCTAAGATCAGTAAGTTAAAACTTGTTTGAACACTATTATTTTTATGTTTTGGATTTTTTTTTTGTCTTACTCCATTTAAATTTGTTCACCTGGCTCATTGCCACATCAGCTGGATTTATTCTGGGAGCAAAGCGTTATTGCAGTGATGATAATTTATCCGAGGATAATCTGGCATCAGAAATATCCCGATTAAAAGAATTATTAGAAAAAGTGAAAAAATGTTTAACAAAACTAAGGATAAGAAAAAGGATCTGAACAAAAAGAGGCTTAGTAATGTTAGTAATGAATTTATTAATGGTGTAAATTTTTCATGTAGTACTATCATATCCTCTACACTTCTTGAGGGTACATGTCAGAAATTTAATGATGATGATGATGACAAAAAGAGGCAGGAAAGCACTCTTATTAATCATAATATTAATAACAAGGTAAGTCAACTAAAATCTAAGAAAAAAGAGGTAATATGGTATGGTGATTCAATCTTAAAATTTGCACTTGAGGGAGTCACTACTTCTAGTTTCCTAGGGGGCGAAAATTAAAGATATGACATACATAATCGAAAAATGGAAAAGTAAAAGAGATGGTAGTTCTGATAAAAACTAATAATTTAAGTAGCAAGAAATATAATATGAGAGAGGATATGAAAGGTCTCTTGGAAGAAGCAGGAAAGAAATGTGAGAGAGTAAAAATTGTAGATTTGCTATCCAGGTATGACAGCAAATGATTCCATGCACAGGTTGTGTAGAAGAAATGGATGCGAGTTTTTATATGTGTGGAATGCGTTTGATGACAAAAAAGACTTGTATATGAGGGATGGCTTGCACTTGAATTCATTTGGCATCAGGAGCCTGGAAAAATTACTTATTGGTATGAGACCTAATGCAGAAAGTCAAGTAAACTAGATCATCAAGGGAGGAATGGTTAAAATGTGTGTGAAAGTTCAGCTATGGTATGCAAATGTGATATGAATGCTTTTGAAAATGATTATGCATCTGACAAAGGGGTGGAAATATATGCTTTGGGTTCAGACCTGTTGAGGTCTGATAAACCCTCTTGGGAGGAAAAAGAGAAAGTTCTACAAAGGGATTGCATTTCTAATTATAAGAATAGGCTAGGTGATACTTTGTTATGTTTATACACAATTGCCAGGAGCATCAGAAACAAAAGGGGGATTGTTTGTTTCTTTATTGAATACGATGTGGCCTAAGATTATTGGCATTAGTGAAACCTGGCTATCAGAATCAGACATGGTAACTGGATCGAGTGTAATGGGTATACTATTTTTAGGAATGACAGAAGAGATAGGACGGGGGGGGGGAATACTACTAATGATGTCAGATGACTTAAGTCCAGTTAGGGTATAAATGCAAAAAAATGATGTCCCATGTTAGTGGTGAGTTTGAAGCGATCTGGAGTGAAGAGCAGACTAACAAAATGGAATATATGGTGGGATGTTGCTACAGGCCTGGCAACTCAGTTGCAAGAGACAAAGAAATACACTGCCAATTTAGTCTTATAGATACTAAATGAGTGATTGGGTAGAAGAGAAATCTCATGATAAGAATGAAGAGGGATTTATTGAATTGTTGTGAGACAACTTTCTCAAGGGGCATGTGAAAGAAGGAACTAGATGTCAAAGCATATGGATTTGTTCATAGCATGAGAAGAGATCTCTGTTAAGAATATGACTATTTTATCACCAGTGGGTGACAGTGATCATGCTGTGCTTTCTTGGGAAGTATCTAATTGTATTGATGTTCCGATTAGAACATGTTGAACTACAAAGCTGGAAATCATGATCAACTTAGGAGAATACTATATTTGGTTACATGGTATCAGTTACTGAAGGGGAAAAATTTGAGCAATGCATGGGAATCTTTGAAAAAGTGCTTAAATAAGGCTGTATCTGAATGCATCCCTAGTTGGTTTGGGTGATTAAATAGTTTGGGAGTGAAATGGACGTGCAACCTTATTAAGCATGAGATCCACAAGAAGATGATGCAGAAAGAATATCATGAGAATAAGAGTGAGAAAAGTTCTGAAATATAGAAAGCTAAATCGGAGTATGAAAAGAAATTAGCTATGCAAGCTAAAGGCAATCAAAAAGAATTTTATCATTATCCCACAAGCAAAAGAAAGAATGAACGTGGAAGAATAACTTTATTGAATGCAGATAGTGCTCTAATGTCAGAAGTTAATGAGATTATTCAATTAATGAGTGCTCATTTTGCTAAGATATATCAGCCAGGTGTAAGTATTATGGTGCACAGTACTACTGCTACAATGGATGAAGAGTTAGAGGCACTTGAAAATGAGGTTGAAGAGCTGTTGCATAATCTGGATAAGAATTTGTCAATAGGGACAGATGGAATATCAGCACATTTGCTAAAGGAATGTTCAGCTAAATTGTCTTGGCCTTTCACATGTTTGTATAACTTGAGTCTCAACTCAGGAAGGATACCACAGAAATGGAAGGAATATATGATAGTTCCATTGTACAAGGGTGGTGCAAAACCTGATGTGTCTAACTACCGATCTATTAGTATCTCTGGTGCGGTAGTGAAGATTTTAGAGAAGTTGGTAAGAACTCGCATACAGAAATGGATAGATAAACAAGCTATACTCTGCAATGAGTAACATGGGTTTACTAAAGGAAGATCATGTTTTAGCAATTTGCTCATATTTTATAACAATGTTATGGCTGAGTTGGATAAGGGAATGGACTCATTATGATAATGTTGGATTTTGCTAAGGTATTTGATAGGATACCACATGAAAGGATGTTGCATAAACTGAAGAATATGGGATTGGAATATAAAGTGTTTACTTGGATCAGTGAATGGTTGACAGACAGATATCAAAATGTGATGTACAATGGGTGTGAATCTGCCAGATTTAAGGTGACTGGTGGTGTACCTCAGGGTTCAGTTCTTGGGCCATTGTTGTTCAATCTATACATTAATGACATTAGGAAGGGTCTAACAGTGGATGTGCAATTGTTTACTGATGATGCGAAGATAGGCAGGGCAAATCAGAGATGTTACTGATATCCAGCACTTACAAAATGATTTCAATAGTCTGGAAATTATGGCAAATGAAAATGGCTATCAGTTTAATGTTAGTAAGTGCAAAGTTATGCACTTTCTGTATCTGTAGTGCTCACGTGACAAGCTTCAAGATCATCTATGCCCAGCTGCCTTAAAAACTGATCTTCTAGCCATTCTCAAGTAACATGAAAATAATTTAAAGTTAATGCCTCAGAAGAAAACATTGCTTCATTCTCCCTCAATTTTGAAAACATTCTGCTCACCAAGATCAGTTCTCTCTTCTTGGATGACTTTCACATTTTGCCTATCTTGGTATAAAAATATTTCCATAGCCTCAGCCTTCATAAAGCTTGGTTTTCTTTCATGTTCTAAACAGTATTTCATTTGTGCTCAAACTTCTAACACTATAAATCTAAATGTTCCTGAACTTTGTGTGGGACTGTGCACTTAAAACTTCCCTCAGAATGTTGATTATATAATAGAAGAAATCTGTCTGACTGATTTCCTCAGCTCTTACCCTTAGATGCTGTGTTTCTGCATTGTCTTTTCTGTACTTCCATAGTACAGAATCTACTCTATGAAATATGAATCTACTCTAAACTCACCAAACCAACTTCTCATTGTCTTTCTTCATTTCTGTTCTTTGGATTTGGAATAGTTTCACTTCTGTCATTTTCCCCAGTGAATACCCCCCCCCCCCTCTTTTCAAGAAACACATTACTTTCAAGAAACTGATTCCTTTCTTTTCTTTGATGACCTGGCCACATTCAGCACTGTCATGTTATAGCTCATGACCTTTCATATGATGTCAATACACATATATATATAAAAAAATCACTTTGTGATTTTTTTGTATATATATGTATATTGACATCTGTATGATGGGTGTATCATACAGTTAGAGATGCTACAGTGGTATCTGATAGAGACGGAAGTGCGAATAGAAATAGATGAACTGGAGTGCTTAGTATATTACAAAATCATATTGTGTGTATACAGCCATTGGATTGGATGAAATATTGGTCTATGTCATGAACTTGTGCCAGAGAATTGGCAGTGCCTCTGACCAGTAATTTAAGCCTTAGATCTCTGCAAGGTCCCGAGAGCATAGAAAGAGAATTATGTGGTTTCATTAAATAAAGCATAAAGGAAGCTCAAAGAAGACAGAATTTCAAATTATAAAATTATGATTATCTCAGGATTAATGGCTAAGATATTGGAAAAGTTGGTTAAAGGCAGAATTCTAGTATGAGTGATTGTGACATGGTGTTCTATGGAGATCAGCATGCCTTTGTGAAGGATAGGTCTTGTATTGGTAAATTATTCACTTTCTATGATAAAGTGAGATTTGAGTTGGATAAAGGAAATGGCTGCACCATGTAGGTTTTGCCCAACCATTTGATAGGAGATACTACATGGTACTTTATGTAAATTAGAGCATATAGAGATGGATATGAAACTAGTGACATGAATAAGGGGAGGATGCTTGATAGTGATATCAGAATAGTTTATGGTGGAGTAGAATTCAGGCGAATCCATGTGACTAGCAGTGCTCCACAGGGCTCTGTACTTGGGCTACTGCTATTTAATTTATATGTTAATAATAGTGAATAATTTGACAGGTGAATGTCAAGTTTGCCGATTGGAGGAGGAGGCCTACACTGTCATTTGATTTAAATGACAGTTTGGGCAAAGGATAATGGTTATCAGTTGAATGTGGGAGTGTTAAGGTTGTGCACTTTAGGAGGAAATATATTACAAGAAGCTTGTTGCATTAATGAAAGTGGACTGCAAGAAATTAATAATGTTGCAGAATGGTCATAAACTAGTATTTGAAGTTCAGAGCATATTGCAAACATGGGCAAAACAGCCCAAAGGATTACTTGGAGTTGCTAAGAATAAGTTATTGAACCCTCTTTATAAGGGTTTGATATGGCCAGATCTCTGATAGTTGCCTAGGTTTCTTAAGGATGTAGAAGTGGTGGAGGATAGAACTGAAGATTTGTGGGCTACAAAATTTGGTCAATAGGTGGAAAAGAGATGATATGACAGACACTTAAGTTACTAAAGTGTTTTTATTGGAATGATGTAGAAAAAATTTGTCAATATGTGATAAGGAGGAAGAGAACAAGGAGGTTACACTTGAAAGTTGTGTAAGAGAGTAGTTAGCAAGTGATAGATGCTTTGTTGGAGAGTGATCAACAAGTGGAATAGGTTGCTGGAAATAGCTGAGTGCATTATCAGTGATTGAGTACAAATTTGTTTAAGGAGAGGTATGAGGAGTATTGTGGAATTATGGTTACTGTGGGCCTCCTGTAATAATTTATAGATTCTTTCAAGATTCCCTTATTTTTGACTTATTTTTATCTGCTCCACAAATTAAAGATTGCAAGCACATCACTTATGTGCTTAAGGTTTAAAAAAAACGGAATCTTTTGACATGTTTTTTTTTGAATAGCTGAAGGTTGTCTTTGAGGAAAACAGAGTAAACGAGGCTCTTCCTTCCTTGCTACTCTTTCATTCCATTTAGTTGGAATGAAAGAGTAGCAAAGCAAGTTGGTATGGTCAGGTTGGAGGAGAATAGTAAATAGATATTGACCAACAGCTGCTCTTATTCTTACAGTTTTGGAAGAGAGTGGAGAAATGATAGTCTCCAGTTAATCAGAACAATCAGAACATTGTCCATGAAAGTATATCTGTAGAAGGGACATAAGGCAGAAACTGAACATTTATGAGGAAGTGGGCTTTAATACAGTCGAACTTTGTTGTAACGAGCATCGAAATAATGAACTGATGGCTGTAATAAGCAAAATGCCATAATGATTTTAATTTATACAATTGTTCCTATCCTATACAATTGTTCACTTTTGTAAAGAGCATATATCAGTTAATATCATCTATATGGATACACCATAAAAAATTTGATAACTATGCAAACATTTTTAATTGCTCAGGTATTGGAATAGGCAAAAATGAAAGCAGTGACTTAGCTTTTATGATCACCTGCATCAGATTATGGGCTGATTTATAACCAAATCTTGTCCTTGAGGACAAACCCCTCACTACCTACCTCTACAGTGTCTAGCCTCACGCCCTTCTCCCTCACTTTACCCACTGCTATAACTATAAAATCAGTTAAAAATGAACCATTCAGTTGGAAACATGGCTACTAAAAAAAAAGGCTCTCTTGTCACAAAAAAGTTGAAATTATTTGCGAGTTAGAATGTGGTGTGAAAAGTGAAGTGTATAAAAAGTTTTTCTCATCCTTTTCAACAGTATTGACATTGTGGAAGAAGTTTACATATTGGCACTGGAAAAAACATAACCAAAAAAATAAAAAATAAAATAATAATAATAAAATTAGGAATTGCAAGTTTACAAATGTTGAAGCATTGTTTCAGTGGTTTGCTACACAAAGAAGTGCTGAATTCTCAATAGATAAATAGACAGCCCGATCTTGAAAGCTCAAGCAGAAAACTTTTTGCTAAATAATTTGGACATGATGATTTTGTATATAACAACGGTTGGCTAAATCAACTTAAAAATTGAAATCATGTTTATTATTAATTAGTATTGTTTTTAATTATAGACAAATAAATTGTGTTTATTATTAAGTATATTGTAGTTTATACAAGCATATTCCTACAAATAATATTCAGGTATGTGATTGCAATTTTTTCTTTCTAATACTTTTTTTTAATCTATTTTTTTTTTTTAATCAAGTTATTGAGAATTCAAAAAATAGGAGGTAGATTTAACTTGTCGCTGATATAGTGAGTAATGGTCACGACCGTGTATCATCATACGATTATTATTATTACTGAAAATCAATTAGTTTCAATACTTGGTAAATAAATTTGTTGACAAAAATGATAAATTTGTTGGTAATAGGAATTTTTATCTACAATATTGGTCTTAGCATAAAGATAACTAAAATATTTAAATAACATAAAAAATATTTAAGATGCACATGCAAAAATCTTGTCTAATTTTAGTTCTTGGCTAATTCTCTACAAAACGAAGAGCTTTTGTCAGTCCCCTGTGGCTCATTACTGCTAAGTTCAAATATAATTGGATTTCCCTCTTCTGAATAGCACCAAACAAATTTAGAAAGGATTTGGGTGCCACCCCAAATGTGTGAGCAATATTCCTTGGTTAGGTGGATTTAGGATATAATAATAATTTTACTTTAAGATTTGGAGAAAAAATTGACTTGAAAAAAATTGCTTTAGTGTTGCAAACATAAGAGACAGTCTCTATGTTTAGATTCTTAAAAAGTGATATGAGTATTGAAAACATCATAAGAGGATGAATGTCTTCTTCAATACTTATATCTTTTATTTCATATAAGATTTCTCCATATGTTTCCCCCCCTCCTTGCTTTTGGTCCTAGATCATGTGAATATTTCTTTTGCCATAGCAATACTTCTTCATATTGATAACTGATATGTTTTTTATTTTTGATACCAATCAAGAATATAAAGCATATCAGTTAATATGAATGGGAACATATTTATTATTATTATTAACACCAGATCTTCATGAAGTCAGACTCATTGCAGGAGCTACATACTGTTACACACAAAGCCCATCAAACTGTGCTAAAAAAAAACTCATTCAGTGCATCTACATTCACCACAGTGTCACGCAATGCATACTCACCAGCGACTCTCCATGCAAAGAACCTGCTCCTTTTATCTCTCTCTGCTCACCTCCTTATAAAGTTTCCAGAGATGTCAGCTTGTTCTATTCTACTCCTTTCCCCGATTCTGTGAAAAATATCTTCCACGTTAATCCAGTAACAACCCTTTACCAGCTTAAATGTCTCAGTCATATCCCCTCTCTTTCTCCTATTCACAAGATTTTGCACACTGTATTCCCTCAATCTGCCTTCATATCCCACATCCCCAAGACTAGTTAACACCTTAGTCTTTTCTGGACCCTTTCCAGTATATCCTCATCACCATGAAAATCAGGGGACAAAATCTGCACAATAATCCATGCAAAACCTTATATAATGGAACCAGAATCTCTTTATTTCTGCACATTAAGTTCCACCTCCTCATCATTACCATAATCTGATGCAATGACTTCACAACTTGTGCATTGTGTCCTCTGAACTTAAGATCCTTTTTTCACCACCACTTCAAGGTCTCTTGTCTCTTCAACTTCCTCCAAAATTTTCCCTCCAAGTGTACATATTTTGCATCCTGTTGTTGCCTACTAAATTTGAGGACTTGACACTTTGCAACATTAAACTGCCTCAAGGGCTCACTTTAATGAGTACAGGCATGGCAAACCCGAGGTACCTGATGCTGAACCATACCTTAGTTCATGTAATATGCATCTGTTATATTATCTGTAGACTGGTCCCTCACCTTTTTTTCTTTTGCAGACAATACCTTGCAGACAAAGGTCTGCAAGGTATTTGGTCTCTGATTGCCATGGAATCTTTTGACCAGAGAACAAGATGTCTTCTTTAATGCAAACCTTTTTTTCTAGAGAACATCATAGCTGAGCTTTTGATGGGGTTCACCTGAATCCTTCAGTTGGTGAACCAGTTTTTTAGCGCATTGATACTTCCTTGGAGTCTAGTGATTGCTAGGCGAGGGCTGAGCAACCTTGCTAGATTAGCGGTGTTGTCGGCATAAAGGGCCGTAATGATTGTTTTTGAATTAATAGGGATGTCTGATACGTAAGTTGTGAAAAGTATTGGGGCCAGGAGAGAACCTCTGGGGTACTCCAGCCAGGATTTTGTGCATGGGGGCTACCCATGACCAGAAGGTCTAGTCATGGGGGCTACCCATGACTAGACCTTCTGATTGTTTGTATACATTGTCATTTACTATGAAGAAATTTGATTTCAGGCAGTGATGGAACAAATGGGTGATGTCCTGAGGGAAGAGATCATTTAGAATGTTGACCACCTCATCTACTGGAATGTTGGTGAATAGGGACACAACATCTAGACTTGTCATAATGTCAGTTTGTGAAATTGTGACTGTCTTAATTTTTTCAACAAATTGTTGAGAATTTTTAATATAGGTCTGTTTGTCTGATATGTCCTTGCATTAAATTTGCAAGATGTTTTGCTAGTAGGTAGGTGAGGATCTTCCATCCACAATTGGACATAGCAGTACGTTTGCTTTGTGAAACTTCGGCGCACCATAAAGGCGTGGAGTAATGGGGTGTAAGGATTTGAGTTGTCTTTTTAGTTCTTCCAACTAACTGGTCATGTTTCGGATAAGAGTGTTTGTCTCAAGATGATTACTCATGATGGGATTCTTATCTAAGACTTGGTAAGTGGTACTGTCCGATAGAACAAGTTGACCTCATTGATATAATCTTTCGAGTTTAGAATGACTGTTGAATTGCCTTTATCCGCTTTTGTGATTATATCTTTGTTGTTATGTAAATTGTGAATTGCCTTTTTATCATATGGAGTAGTGTTAGGTACTGGTGGTTTTGCCGAAACAAGAATAATGCTACTGTTCAATTTGATAGCATTGGCTGTGGCCTCTGGAAGATGATAAAGACTTTTTTCTATCCCGCATATGAAATCCATTTTTGGAATGTAATTTGGGGTGATAGAAAAGTTGAAACCCTTTTTAAGGATTTCAGATTCATGATTAGAAAGACTGTAATCAGATAAGTTGAAAATTACTTTGTTGTTTGGGAGACTGTATTGTGACTGGTATTTCTTCTTATAAAGTACCTCAAATGTTTTAATTTCTGTGATTTTACTCTTCCTGAAAGTTTTTTCGTAACTACTCTGTAATAAGCAGTCTGTTATTCCAAGTCATGTAGTTCAAACTGTTAGATATATCATCAAACTGTTCTTGGCACTTCGCGTCAATAATGTTAAGTTCATACCTGTTGAGAACCAGTGGATGAGGTGGTCAACATTCTAAAGGATCTCTTCCCTCAGGACATCACCCATTTGTTCCATCATTGCCTGAAATCAAATTTCTTCATAGTAAATGACATTGTATACAAACAATCAGAAGGTCTAGCCATGGGTAGCCCCCTGTCACCACCATGCGCAGACCTATTTATGGAAATGAATGATAAATGCACCTAAACACAAGAAAGATATTTAATATTAACCAGATATTTCGGTCTGGAAATAGAAGACCATCCTCAGTGGTATTACAAGAACAGTTATAAAAAATACAAGCTAGAATATTAACAGTAGGTCTTTTAAAATAGAACAAGCCGCGTAATGTTATATCACTAAGTATGAAACGGAATATTTTGAAGTAAAAAAAAAAAAAAAAAAAATAATGTGTAATCTTGATTAGACTTTCCCATTATTTTTGATATAGATATACAGTCATTACGATTCAGGTTGGGACGATGGAGCAAGGCCTCCATGCTTTCCTTGAACAAACGTTCAAACCTATAACGTGATCTATGTAAGAGGTGAGTCCTGGACCAAAGGATGTTGTGGTCAGTTTCAAGGAAAGGCCTTGCTTCATCGTCCCAACTTGAATCATAATGACTGTATATCTATATCAAAAATCTGGGAATGTCTAATCAAGATTACTCATTAATTTTTTTTTTTAATCTTCTCTACTTCAAAATATTCCGTTTCATACTTAGTGTTATAACATCACACGGCTTGTTCTATTTTAAACAATCTATTATTAATATTCTAGCTTGTATTTTTTATAACTATTTCCAGACCGAAATATCTGGCTAATTAAATATCTTTCTTGTGTTTACGTGCATTTATCATTCAGTCTTATGTCACAGGTATCCTTAAAACAGCAAACTATTTATGGAAAAACTTGAAAAAGATATTTTTTCCAACATTTCACTTATACATTCAATATGGTGAAGATATGTCGATGAAGTGTTCATCATATGGAAAGATACCATGGAAAACCTTCTAGTATTTCTTAATAAAATCAACACACTACACAATAAGATCAAATTTACTATGGAACTAGAGAAGAACAATGAACTACCCTTTCTTGACATACTGTTGAAGAGAGAATATAACAATGTCCAACTGTCCATTTACAAGAAACCCACAGATACAGGAAGATATCTACATTATTCGTCAAACCATCATCGATCACAAAAACACAGCATCAGTCATATGCTCCGCAATAAAGCCTTAAAGTTTATTTCAAAAGAAGATGATGTATGGTTAGAACTGTCGCAAATAGCTAAGACTCTATCTCTGAAAGGATACCCCACCAACATTTTAAACAAATTTCTATTCAAAGTCAACCTCCAACAACATGTAACTGATTCCCAATGTGTGTCCACAGCAGTGATTCCATATATTAGTTCACTATCCACAAAATTAGCTAGAATGTTAAAAGCTCATAACATCACAGTGGTGTTTAAACCAACTACTACGATCAGACAGGTCTTAAGATCACCTAAAGATGAAGTCCCATTCTTCAAACATCTGGGAATATATGTTATTCCATGCACGTGTGGCCTATCGTACATTGGACAGATCTCAAAGTCTTGAAATAAGATAGAAAGAACATGTGGGAGACGTTAATCATAACAGAATAATCACATCAGATTTGGCTCACCATTTTTTGACATCCAATCACGTTATAGACTGGAAAAACAGTTCTATGCCTTAAATCGAGGATGACTACAGGCACAGAACACTTTAAAGAATCAGCAGTGGTGCTACGCACAGGCAGCAATTTAAATAGAAATCAGGGTGCTATTCTTAAAGACATATGGAAAAATCTCATCGATTCTCTCAGCTTAACAGAACTACAATACGCGAAAAACCACATAACACATGGTCATGTACCGGATTCTGACTAACATGCGCACTTCCAAATAAGAATTATCAAATGTAACGGCCTAATAGGTCTAACACTTCTGTATTCATGTAACTTGGTGCATTTGTATTTATACCAGTACAGCCTTGATAATGCTAGACAGTAGCTAGAACTGGTTGGCAATTTGTATTTTATTCATTAAATCATACGGTATCTTATTAATAAAGTTTTCAGTTTTAAATAATATTCTAAGATAAAAAAATATGCTGTTTGTCAAAAGCTCATAATGCTTTTTAGTAGATTTAGACATTTGTAAATCAAAGTCTGATAACCTGCAGACATCTTACATTAGCTTCGTTAAATTAACAAAAAAAAAAAAAAAAGTGGGTGCAAGATTCTTGAGCACACCTATGGAAATTCCATATTTGTACAAAACATAGGAAAATGACCCACTGCTTTCAAAAACAGTATCTTCATGTTAGTCTAAACTGTGATAATTATTTAGGTCAAGATTCCAGGTACCAAATTTCATTAGCCATCACTCAGCTAGACTTTAAAGTGTGCTGCTCATCATATCTAATATTATCAGAAAATGATGTGAATTGGCTTTCATTTATTAAAATATATTGAAATTATTATAGTCCATCTGCTACAATAAGAGTCATATTTATTTATTCTTGGATAGATGGACAATGTATTATGTATCGCCTTCTTTCATACTTTCAATTTCATTATCTATTAATATTTCTCTCTCTCTCTGTAGATGATGTTATTGTGGCCTTGTCAGCCTCAGGAATGGTGAAAGTTTGGACTCTAGCTGGCTATGAAACAAAAGTGAGTTTTCTATCTATTAAAGTTTATTTAGTACATCCACAGCATGCAAAAATGTTTGCATATTTTACATGCATCAAATTTTGTTTTTCATTCTCATTTCTATAATAAAAAACATAATGGTGGAACTACCATTCTCTACATTATATAATGGAAAAATGCTTCAAGGCACTTGATGAGTATGGATCCAACAGAAGGATCTAGCATGGATCCAACAGAAGTGTGCATATAGCCTAGTGAAAGCCACTTAGAGAGAGATACACAGAATGTGCAGTTCCACTGCCAGTGAAAAGAATGTGGATTCACATCAGTGATCAATACATCATTAGTTTCTTAAATTCTATATTTTGTTTCATTTTAGAGTGAATGAAACTTACCAAAAACTGCAAATTCCTGCAGTTTTTGGTAAGTTTCATGTATGTTGTGAAAAAAATCGTGAATTCTGAATATTTCTTTCTTTGGAAATAACAGCAGGTTTATTGTCAAGTACAGTGTATTCTTAAATTATCATTAATGCTTAAAACTTGGCATTGTGCAGAGGTGCTGTTGTCTACGTGATTTATTAATGATTGTTACAAAGGGGGAGAAATGTATAGGAAATTGCCTCATTTTACCAAAAGGCAATGTAGTATTATACGGTGTAACTTGATTCATATTAAAAGCACTATTCTTTAGGAAGTAGCACTTTACATATCAGGGAGGAGTTATATATTTGAGCTACCCTGTATTAGTTGTACAGTTTCTGTTTCTAATAACCTTACACAATAGTATAATTGAAGTAATATATATTGGTATCTACTTCTAGGATCAGTTTGTTGGGGTAGCTTAATTGACAATGAATTAATAAGCACAAAGTAAAGCCTGTTTTCAAATGTCAATCCCACCACCAAGGATTTAGGATTGCAAAAGGCACTCTGGTGACTGGGTATTTGGCTGTATTGTTACAGAAAAAAAAAAATGCCACTACTATAAATATCAGTATAGAAGACATTGGGAAATTACCATGCTTATATCCTTGTTTTGATGGGAGAGGTAAGATCTGATAGGCCATTGATTAAAATTACTAATTCTGTTGTCTCTTTCCATATTTAATTTGCCATCATCACTAAAATTTGTGTCTAAATAGCTGAAAAGTTTACTTGTTCTATAGGTTTGCAATTAAGGATGCAGTTGATGTTTTCAATGTTTCTGCCTATTTTCATTGCATTTCTCTCTCTACTGCTGATTTTTATATCAAATTTATTACAGCAATAATTGTAATAAATTTGAAGAATAACATAACCTACGTAAAGTAAATTTACATCTCCAATTTTGATATCAAGTTTAATGCCACTTTCCTAAATGTTGTCATCCATATAGATGATGAATAACAGTGGAGATAATGCACAGTCTTGTCTCACACTTGATTTAACATCAAACCATCTTCCTGTACTTTCTTCAATTCTAACTGCTGACTTACAACTCAAATATAGACTACATATTGCTCAGTACAGTATCCCTATTTACCATGCAACTGAGTGTTTTTAACAGTTTTTCTCTTGACATTTGCATTTTTTCAGATCTACACACACGCGCGCGAATACAGTTTCTTGTTATACTCTCACAATTTTTCAACTATTTGTTTTCAAGTGAAAATTTCAATAGCATCTATTTGTCAAACACCCAGTAGGGAAATTCCTCTTAATTCTCACATCGTTTTATTTCCATTTTTGTGAGAGCTCTACTCCAGTCATCTGAAATTTGATCCTCAACTGGGCCTTCTGAATTATGCAGTATACTCCTGTAAGACTTTTATATGTCCATAACAGCATGGTAAGTCAATTAAAAACTGAGAAAAAAAGAGGTGATATGGTTGGTGATTCAATCTTAAAACTTGCACTTGCCAAGGGAGTCACCACTTCTAGTTTCCCAGGGATCAAAAATTAAAGATATGACAAACATAATCAAAAACAGAAAAATAAAAGAGATGGTAGTTCTGGTAGAAACTAATAATTTAAGTAGTGAGAACTAAAAAAGAAGCAAGAAAGAAATGTGAGAGAGTAAAAGTAGGTTTGCTACCTAGATATGACAGTACCGAGTTAAGGAGGGCAATGATAGCACAGGATTTCATGCATAGGTTGTATATTAGAAATGGATGAGAGTTTTTACATGTTGAATGTGTTTGATGGCAAAAAAGACTTTTATATGAGGGATGGCTTGCACCTGAATTCATTTGGCATCAGGAGCCTGGAAAAATTACTTATTGGTATGAGACCTAATGCAGAAAGTCAGGTAAATTAGATCATCAAGGGAGGAATAGGTAAAATGTGTGTTAAAGTTCAGCTATGGTATGCAAACGTGATAAAGATATGAATGGCTTTGAACATGATTATGCATCTGGTGAAGAGATGGAAATATATGCTTTGGGTTCATCCCGTTCCCCTCCCCCACCTGTAATACTGAGATATCCAAACATAGATTTCTCTTATTGGACTGACTTCTATCTCCGATCTTTCCTGGCATAACCATATTTCAACTATAGCTTCTGCAGCCACCAAAAAACTTGGTGTACTTTTTCTCATTAGCCACACCTTCACAGCTGCTATACAAAGCTCAAATCTGCCCAGCCATGGAATATGCTCCATTATTTGGGGTGGTGCTCCAAAATCCTCTCTAAGATTGCTCAATTCTATCCAGAAGAGGGCAATCTGGCTAATTAATGATCCCTTTCTCACAAACCCACTTCAATCCCTCTCTCATAGACATTCAGTTTCTACCTTGTGCCTCTTCTACAGATACTTTCAGCATAGCATTGTCTACTATTATTCCTCCACTTCTTAAAAATCATTAAAACAAGAGTCACTGCTAACCACACCCTTTTTCATTGCCTCCTCTTTCATTCCATGTACTTCTGGAACAGTCTCCCTCATTCTGCCTTCCCCAAAGATTACAACCCTCAGCTGTTCAAGCAAAATGTGAACAGACTCCTTTCTTCTATTCCTCTTGCCCATACACGACACTAGTGTGCTATAGGTCTTGTGGTCTTTTGCATGTGGACTATATATATATAATTTGTTTTTCTAATTCTCTGAATTCAGTCAGTAAATAATATGAACTTATTGAAAAAGAGAGCCAAAGGCTTCACTTCGACAATGCAAAATTATTCAAATTAAGAGGATATTGAATCCAATATTATTTCAAAGTCGAATAGAGAAACTACAAGAGTATCATGCCGAATATAGATAGAAACTATCTATATCCAGTGGATCCAAGCATAAGCAAACCTTTCACGACAGGGGCAAATCGTAGTAAAGGTGGAGTAAGATCTGATCATTATCCTTTGTATCAGAGCTTACTCCACCTTTACTATGAGTTGCTCCTGTCATGAAAGGTTTGCTTATGCTTGGATCCGCCGAAACTTTTATAGTTTCTATCTATATTCGGTATGAAACTCTTGTAGTTTCTCTATTCGGCTTTGAAATAATGTTGGATTCAATATCCACTTAATTCGAATAATATGAACATATATATATATATATATATATATATATATATATATGTATGTTCATATTATTTACTGACTGAATTCCAAGAATTAGAAAAACAAATTAATTTAATTTAACACACACAACATGTTTTGTCGGAATGCCAACTTCTTCAGGCATGAGAACATTAAAAGCAAACATAAAATACACCGTAAAGAAACATTGTATCACTACAACAACAGACTATGAACTAGAATTAAGTTTGAACTGACTACAGTCCAGGCTAAAGTTCTATTGTTAAGCATATGCGAGCGTGTGACTTCATGAGTGCACCAGTATTTGATGGCAGAGCTATGTGAGTCTGCCAAACTATAACTAATGTTACTGTTTATGTGAAAAGAGTCTAGGATAATTTCTTTGGATTTAACTATGTGGCGTTCTACTTCATCGTGGCATATATGAATGTTTGATGTTGTATTCCAGTCTATTTCATGTTGGCAGCCTTCATTATTTGTGTTCACTGAGAACAAGACATGGCTTGAGAGGGCACTTGCTCTGGTTCTACTATAAGTGATGTCTCTCTGATGTTCTTCGAGATGTAGGAGAATGGACTTCTCAGTTTGGCAATAATATGGTTTCCCACAGTTACATATGATTTTATATACATCTGGAAACTGAAGATGGTTGTGAGCCTGTTTTGGTTTTCTTAGAATTGATCTGGAGAAGCACGTTTGGAGAAGAGTGGAAAAGCACATTTTTATAATAATTTTTTCAAAATTCTTCTTAGTTTCTGGGGGAGCGAGCTGATGTACAATAAAGAGATATAATCCTTGGGGTTGTCCTGTGTCTCTGTGTTGTTTGAGAATGGCGGTATAGTTGTTTTTTGATAGTTTTTGAAGAGTAGCCATTATTTATGAAGGTTCTTTTGAGATGTTGTAGTTCATTTTTTTGCTCCTCCTCCTCATCTGACAATACAGACCTGGCACGATGAGCCAGAGTGGAGATGATACCTAACTTCTGTACTGGATAGTGGTGTGAGGACACACGTAGGTATCTATCCGTGTGCATTGATTTTCTGAAAATCGAGATTTTTAAGGAGTCAGACATTTGAAAAATGGCAGAGATCCATTTTCTTCAATTTTCATGGTAAACTTCATGTCTGGGTAGAAGTTGTTTAAGTGATTTAAAAAAATGTGAAGATTATCTATACCATATTCCCAAATAAGGAATATGTCATCCGTGTAACGGAGCCAGATTTTAGATTTAAGTGTAGCAGTAGAGATGGCCTTTTCTTCGAAATCCTTATATATATATATACACACACACACACACACACACACACACATATATATATATAAACCAAAGTCAGTCCTAGAGTCTTAAATGGCTCTCCCTAGTGGGCTAAATTTGTTAGTCTTGGCCTTTAGGCTAAAGATCTGAGGATTAATGCTTCCCAAATTTGGGGCAGTCTCATGCATTCAAATTTGTTGAGGTTTGGAAAGTTTTTCAGGGCTGAGGAAAATTCTAGGAATAGCCGTTTATATTTGTATTTGCTGTGGTATAATAGAGTTGCCTTCTTCCAGCATATCCTGTGGTGGATGTCCGAAGCATGGTTAGCAAATCCTGACTCTTTGTATTGATGGAATCGGATGTATTCCTTGTGTTCAGAAATTCTAATATTAGCTGTCCTGCCTGTTTGGCCATAGTAGGATGGTTTGTAACTGCAAGGGACCTGGTAAATACCTGGTAGGTTTAGGAAAAGTGGCTGGTCTTTGGTGGAGCAGATAACAGATGCCAATTTTTTTATGTGGTCTATAAGTGGTTGTAAGATTGTATTTTCTTAGGATTTTTGGAGGTACTCTGGATATATGGAATGGTGTTAGATCTTGAGTAATCTCTGCTCGGAAGGGGAAGGGAGGGAGAAGAAGGTTGCAGTTACAGGGTTTTGATATTTTTTGGATTTTTTAGGGATTGTAGCCATTGGCTAAGAAGGTGTTGAGGATATGGTCAAGTTTAGTAGTTAGGACACTGTTATCAGAACTGATTAATTTTGCTCTGTTATATAGGGTTTTTATAATCCCATATTGTTGATAAGGGGTGACTGCTGGTGAATGTATCTACCTGTATGGGTAAGTTTTCAGTCAGAATGCCAGGGAATCCTTCAGGCAGGCATGTAATCAGAGCATCTAGGAATGGGAGACTTGTTGTTGTTTTCCTATTTTAAGGTAAACTGGATCCTGGGGTGTTGATTGTTTAGATATGTTAAGAAATTGTGGAGTATACTAAGCTTGGAGAATACATCATCTACATAGCATAGCCAGACAGTGAGCTTATGTGGTGCAGAGTTTAAGGCTTTTTCTTCAAAGGTCTCTATGAAGAAGTAGGCCAGGGTTGGAGAACCCATGGCTGTCCCCTCTATCTGTTTGTAGAATTTTCCTTGTGAAACAAAATAGCCTGAGTTCATGTTGAATTGAAACAGGGCTGAGATATTGGGAGGAAATATGGCTTGGATGAAGTCTAAGATATCTTAGAGTGGGGCATTAGCTAAAGAGGAGATATCAGAACTGATCATTATATCAATGTGTTGGAGTGTGAGGTTTTCTTTACTGTCTTTAAAGTGGGCTGAGTGTTTTATGTGTGAAGGTGTGTTTCCAGTATATTATATGAGCACTGGCTAAATGTTTGGCTAATTGTATGTGGGTGATCAGTGGCCTCCACAAGGGGACGTAATGGCACAATTTGTTTATGGATTTTTGGTAGTCCACATATCTAGGGAGATGGGGGGGGGGTCTATAGTTATAGTTTTAGTTTGTTTGTGACTTCCACAGGCCAAGAGGTAACCTTTTTAAGGAGCCTATGAAGTGTTCGGATTTGTGTACTGGTAGGATTATAGACTATAGGGAGGTAGATAAAACGATCTAGAAGTAAGGAGGCAAGCTTACCTCTGTAATTGAATTGGTTTAAAACCACAGTGACATTTCCCTTATCCACTTTGGTAATTACTATTCTGTTGTTGGACTTCTGTTGGACTCTAATCCCAACTTTGGTTGCCGTTCTTCAGTCTTATTTACCCATTGTCAGTGCCTACATGCACATATCAGTTTTTGTGATTCCTGATGATGATAATGTAATGTTGCTGAAATATAGGAAAGCATTAATTAAAGTTTTTATAATTAATCTTTTAGTATACATTGTTATTTCTGGAAAAAATACTCATCATCATCATCAGATGATGAAAAAATACTAGTTATGAATAACCAAGAATATGAATTATCTTTTCTTTTCATCATTTATTGTAAAAATGTGATGAAAGAATGATACTAATGATACACAATAATAGTACAAGAAGTAAAAGAAGATATGAAAATTGCTTGAAAATTAATATCATCTATGTTTTTAGAAATTCAGTATGGCCCAAAAAAACAGTACTGGATAACTACAATGATATATGTTATGTGTTGAAGTTCAATACTTTTTTTTTTTTTTTTGCACGATACTATACATGTGTGCCAAAGTGAAAACTGTTTATTAATCACAAGTTTGTTTTATATATCTTAAAACACCATCAGTGTGCATTGGAAAATAATAGAAATTTCGGTACAAAAGAACAGAGAAATATGTGTATTACAGAGGAATCCTTATAGGCATGCAGTCCCATAGTAATAACTAGAATAAAACACTATTGAGGTGGTCATATTTAAAAAAATATTGTTAATGCAATTTGAGGATTAGTTTTCCAAACTTCTTGGAACAGAAGGCAATCATTATTATTTAAGTGAGGCCAATGAAGTAAGACTTCAGCATTTTATTTTAATAAACATTCATATTTTCAGCAATTTTAATGCAGAAGTTTGGCATTGTCCCACTGAATCCCGTGGCTGGTGTTGTCAGTACCACGTTGAGCCAGATTTATGATATTTGATAAGCTGATATGACTGATGTTCTGAAATATGTTTTTTTTTTTAACTGATACTTCTTCCATTTCACCAAAAATAAGACAAATTGCAGGAACACGGAAATTAGTAAGCACCATATAGCAGCAATAGTGAAAAGTTTGTCTCTTGGAGAAGGTAAGAGATTGAAGATTTGGGTGATGGATATGAAGGCAGTATTGAGATTTCTTCATAATCTTATTACATGTCCAGAAAGGTCTTTTATATAAGGAATAATAGTTTTGCAGGAATTCTTTGCTTGGGTTATATTGAACAAAGCTTAATTTTATGTGTAATTTTTGAGTTATAATTATTTAATAGGATAACCTGTAAAAAATAATTTATTTAATAATAGTTATAACCATATATTATTTACTTGATAGTTTCCAATTCATGTTGAATTTGCTCCTCACTTTGGAGGAGTAAATTTGAATGACTATTCAAAGAATGTTGAAGGAGACTTATTCATTGGCATAACTTAAATCATAATGATTGCCTTTCTATTTCAAAGGTTTTGGAAATAGTTATCTTCGAACGTATTGAGGATAATAATTTATAACAAATCATGTTTTCCTGGTGCAAATGTCATGCCATCCAGATGCAAAAAGGTAAGACAAAAGAACTAACTGTCTTGGTTGGGACTAATGATCTGAGAGGTGAGAGCTATTCTATGAAGGAGTATGTGAAGGAGTTGTTGGACAAGAGCAAGAAGGTAAAATGTAAGTCTCCTGTCACGTTATGATAGAGGTGAATTGAATAGAAGGGCATTAATAGCAAATGAATCAATACACAGGTTGTGCAGAAGGAATGATGTAGAGTTTGTGGACTTATGGCCTGTGTTTGATGGAAAGAAGGATTTGTATAAAGCTGACAGAGTGCATCTAAAAGGCTTTGTGTCTAGAGAGAGTTTTGTTCACTGAGCATGATGAAGTGGAAATTCCGGAAAACTTAAGCAGTTAGGGTGGAATTAGGTGAATGTGTATAAAGGCACATCTTTACTTCCTGAATTGACTATCCTATTCAATATTATGGCTTGTGAGACTAGATTCTGTGCTTGGTGAGTGAGTGTGAGAATGACCAACAAGTTCAGAATCTAGTCTCTCGAGCCAAAATATTGAATAGGATAGCCAATCAGGAAGTAAAGGTGGTTGGTGGCCTAAAGGGATGCTGCAGTTCTATATATATATATATATACTAAAGAAAGAAGGAAAATGTTTCGAAGATCAAACTCAACATTAAAAAAGATATATTCCAACATGAACTAAACAATAGATTTAAAAATCTTATTATATATGACAATGCTGATCCATCAGAAAGTAATGACATTATTACCCAAAACCTTTTACAATGCCCACTTGAAATAGCTGTACCACAGAACAGAAACAAGACAAAATTTTTGAAGAAACAAAACAACTGATGAAGAAACAAAGAGAAATGAAACAATCAAATAACCTACAGAATAAAATTGAATACACTGAATTGTGCAAACCGATCTGAAAACGTACCACAGAAGAATTAAGAAAATTCAATTGTAAATTCATACAACAAACAATTGAAAACTATCTATTCATCAATTGCTGTTTGGCTTTTTTGAGACTATAGTTGTTTTCAATTGTTTGTTGTATGAATATACAGATGTATAAACAGATGGTGGTAGTCAAACTACAAGATGGGACCATCTTGTAGTTTGACACAATATACCTAGAGATAGATATGCTATAACAAAAAGAATTGAAGAATTTTACTCAGTATTATATCAAGATGATAAATTAAATGTAGAAGAAGACAACTACAAAATAGATGAAGTTCCACAGATTATACCAGAATCTGTTATGTGGAGTTATGTGGAGCATTCAAAGCTTGCAAAATGAAAAAACTGCAGGTAAGGATGGAGTTATAGCTGAATTTCTAAAAGCAGGTGGAGAAATGATCTACAAACTCTTAGCAAAACTATTTACTTTATGCCTGAAGAAAAATGATGTCCTAAGAACATGGAAGAAGGCTACCCTAATTCTGCTACATAAAAAAAGGTGAGGTAGAAGACTTGGCAAACTACCAACACATCAGTCTACTATCAGTGGCTTACAAAGTGTTTAAAAACTTAGCTCATAGGCTTTGTAGAACTCTAGACCTAGCACAACCAAAAGAACAGGCAGGCTTTCACAGTGACTTTAGTACAATGGACCATATTCAAGTTGTACAGCAGATTATTGAATGGTGTAATGAATATCAGTTACCATTATGGCTTGGTTTTATTGATTATGAGAAAGCCTTTGATTCACTAAAAACTTGTGAAATACTTAAAGCATTACGAAACCAACAAGTGGGGGAGCCATACGTCAGAACCATCAAAACCAGCTTACACCAATGCTACAGCAGCAATTCATTTCAATGGAAACATCTCTACTGTGGAAATACAGAGAGGTATAAGACAGGGTGAACAATCTTCTCCAAATTATTCACAGCATGCCTGGAAGAAATATTCAAACTTCTTGATTGGGAAGGTAAAGGTCTGGAGATAAATGGAAGATATTTAAGCCATTTATACTTCGCAGATGACATAGTTATCTTTACTTAAAGTGTACATGAATTACACTTTAAGTAAAGTGTAATTCAAGTCCTTAGACTCATCGAGGGAGGCCCCAAATCATATTCATCACAACTATTCGACATTCATACAGTACCTATCATACCTTGCCTTAAACTCATTCACTGTCACAGCATCCACCACAGACTCTGGCAGCCCATTCCACTCATTCACAACTGTAAAAGTAAAGAACCCAGCTCCAACACCCTTACTAACCACACTTTTGCCCAGTTTCCATGGATGTCCCCTAGTCCTCCCACAACCAGCCTTGTTCTCAAAAATATCTTCTGAATTAATTTTATAGAACCCCTTCAGTAATTTGAATGTCTCAATCATATCTCCCCTCCTCTGCCTATCAACCAGTTTTTGCAACCCACAAATCCTCAACCTGTTCTTATAAGGTTCATTCCACAGACCTGCTATCATCTTGGTCACTCTCCTCCCCATCAAGAAGAAACCTAGGTGACCAAATCTGAGCACAGTAGTCGAGATGAGGTCTTATCAAGGCTCAATACAGAGGAACAATAACCTTTTCAACATATTCTTCAGCAACCAAGTGATTTGATGAGCTGATTTGGCCACTTTTGCAGTGTGTCCCCCTAAACTTCAACTCCTTATCCACCAACACTCCTAAATCTCGTGCCTCGTCAATTTCCTGGAGTACAGTTCCACCAATGTAGTCAACTGCTGCTAATCTTTTCACCCCAAAATGTATAACCTTACATTTTGCCACATTAAATTGACATCCATTTTCCTTAGCCCAGTCCTCCAAACTATCCAAATCATCTTGCAAAATTTTGACATCCTGTGCACTCACAATTGCTCTACCCAACTTTGCATCATCAGCAAACAAGTGAACACTTCCTCTCAGATCCTTTCCTATATCGTTAATGAACAAATTGAAAAGTAGTGGTCCAAGAACAGAACCCTGCAGCACACCACTAGTCACAAGCCATCTTTTGGACTCAACTCCTGAATAAACCACTCTCTGGTATCTCCCCATCAACCACCCTCCTATCCATCTCACCAACCCTATATTCATCCCCATCTGCTCCAGTTTACTGATTAGAGTTCCATGTGGTATCCTGTCAAAAGCCTTAGCAAGGTCCAGTAGAATCACTGTAAACCCATTACCCTTATCCAGTTTAGCCGTCGCTGTGTTATAATATGTGAGCAAGTTACTCAGGCATGACCTACCTTTCACAAAACCATGCTGTCCCTGATACAGTATCCCATTTTCATCTATCCAATCTTGTATTTTCCTCTTGACTATTTTCTCCAAGACCTTGATAATGATTCCTGTTATGCTGATGCCAGTAATTTTCAACAGCAGCCTTGGAACCACCTTTATGCAGCAGAACTATTTTCCCCTCTTTCCACCCCCTTGGGACTGACCCAGACCCGAGGCTCAAATTAAACAAAATGGTCAAGGGCACTGACAATTCTTTAGCCGCTTCACGTACGACATGAGCTGGTATAACATCCAATCCCACAGATGTATTGACATTGAGGTTTGACATTGACATTCTGTAATAGACTAGTTACCTCTACTTCATTCATCACAATTCCAGTATAAGCTGTTGGTTCTTCCATTCCTGCAATGTCACCACCTGGATGATATACTCTTGCAAAGTGCTCGCTCAGTAATTCCACTATATCAACTGATTCGGTTACCTCCCTACCCTCAGCATTTTTTAAAATCATTTTGCCATGAGCATTTTTCCTTTTACTTGCAACATATTGAAAAAACTGTTTGGGATTCACTTTAGCCTGCATGGCCAATTTTCTTTCATAATCCGCTTTTGCTTTTCTTACCACCCTTGTTACCATCCTGGCCTGAGCGTTATACTGTTCCTGCGCCTGCTGGTCATCTTTCTCCTTAAATTCCCTCCACAATTGTTTCTTTTTTTGCAGCTCAAGCTTAATAGTGTTATTCATCCATTTAACCCCTACTTGATTTATTATTAATCGGACTCTTGGTATACCCTCAACCATTGCCTCCTGCAAACACTTCTTAACCACCTCCCATGCACTATCAACATCCTGCCCTTGTAGTTTTACATGCCATGGCACTGAGCCAAGCACACTCCTAAGCTTGTCATACTTACCAGCCTGGTAATTCCACATGTACCCTGTCTTAATTGTAAATTCCACTCCTTTAGCCACCTCCCAAGTCATGACCATAAGGTCATGACTTGGGAGACATTATGGCAGACTTCATCTATGGAAATATAGATTGGAAGGAAGAAATGGCAGGAAGGAAATGGAATTTATACACCTATTGAGAGATGATTACTTGAAGTAGCATGGGATAGAGGGGACTTGGGGTGCAAAAGTATTGGACCTGGTTATAGGGTCAGAAGAAATATCCATAACTAAGGTAGCCATATTGCCTCCAATTGGGGAAATTGACTATGCAGCCTTGACTTAAGAGATTGTAAAACACGAGGAATATCCTGTCAAGAGGGGATATATGGAACTACAAGGCATGTGTTTATGACAAGCTTAGGAGGACGCTTGAAGTTGTGCCATGGCATAAAATCCTGCAAGGGAAGATGGATGAGTGCCGAATTTAGTAATGTATTGAGTGACGTATACCTAAGGTAAAAATTGTTAATTAGGTAGGAGTTAGATAGATGAGTAATATCATTAACCCTGCGGAGGTCGTGGTTGATCTGACAGATACAAACAAATTGTTTAATATAAATATTCTTACACATATCTAGTGTATAGCTTGGAGGTCATGAGTAGCTGCACATGCATATATTATGAGTGATATTCCACACTGTTTATGGGGTCAGTTTTGGTTTAACAAATGTTATGTAAAGGTGCATGATATTTCATAGTAAATTGTATCTGAGAGATACCATGATCTCCGATGTCAGTATAGTATTGGTTTAGTTTTTTTTTAGTTTTTTTATTTACTGTTGAAAATGGCTGGAAAAATATATCGATTGGATAATCCATCAGATGTTGAAGAGATTCAGCGATTTTGTTACTCGAGCCCGATGATTTCAGATATATTTTAACTGAAAATAAATAAACCACCATGTGTTATATTTGCAGTTTTTTTTTTTTTTTTTTTTTATCGCATTTTAGCAGATTTAGCTTAGTGAAGTATTATGCTCCTAAGCCAATTAATAACTCTTCAATTTTACATAGAGGAAAATCAATAGGTTTTATGACTATTGATTTCTCTCAGATCTTAAACAAATCTTAAACTTCCATTTGGTTATTCTATGAGAATAAAAGGACTATTTCATTTGAGTTATACCTTTCTATAATTCCTGCAGTTTCATATTCTTGTAACAACAGTTGAAAATGATCCATATATTTCATTGGAGTTTGATACTGTTTTACATAGATAGGTGTCTGAGTAGTACTTGTACAGAATGCTCAAATGCATTAGTTCAAGATATAGACATAATATCTTCAGTAAAAACATTAGGAAATAACTTAAGCAGATTCAAAAAATGTGTTTATTAGTTTCTTTTTATTGGCTGTAGTTGCTAACTCCATTGCATTTTCTACTAGTCTTCCTTTTATTTTCTCTAAATCTTTTTCAGCCATGTTAATTGCTTCAATTTCAAGCAGTTGATCATTTCTTGCATCAGAAACTTCAGAGCAAGAGTCTCTGGAAGAACATTCAATTCATGAGACACTTTCAGAGGAAAACATGTAATGTAAAGAAATACGTCAGTATTTTTAGAAGTAGAATCAGTTTCAAAGATACCTGTCAACTTAATTAGATATCTCAATCTTATAATATCATTAGGAATTGCTTCTTTAATTTTATTAAAGAGTGACCAAGAGGTAAGAGTGACATGTGCTCCTGTATCCAATAACATTTCAGAAGGTATATTTTCAATAAAACCTTGACTGTGAAGATTTATCATTACTAATATGTGGCAATGCAGCAATATCAGTTGTTCATCTGAATTACTAACTAACTTATCATTACTCTGAGTTGAAATATCTGTAGGTAAGTTTGTTTTCACTAATACTATATTTGTATTATATATTCTTCCAGTATTTGAATTTATCTTAACCTTATTCACCACTCTCCGAGTAAAGAACTCACACCCTTACTAATAACACTCATGGACAACTTCGAAATGTGATCCCTTGTTTTCCTCTTACTCCACAGATATTGAAAAATTTCTTTTGTGTCACTCTTATAGAATCCCTTTAGTAACTTTATAGTTTCTATCATATTCCTCTCCTCTCCTCTGCCTGTCAGCTAAACTTTGCAACCCACACACCTTCAATCTCTCCTAATAGGAAACATTCCACAGATGTGTCACGAACTTGGTCTGTCTTGAGTCCTCTCCACCCAGTCCCCTAGAAATGCAGGCAACTAAATCTGTGCACAGTAGTCAACATGTGACTGAATCATAGCTTATAAAGAGGAATAGTAACCTCCCTATATTTACTTGTCAATGTGTTCTTCAACATCCAAGTAATCCTTTGAGTTATTTTGCCATCTCTTGCAATATGTCCTCTGAATTTCAAATCTCTATCCACCATCACCCCCAGATCCCTACCCTCATCAATTACCTGTATTCTAGTACCATCAATATCATACGAAGTATGGAACTCTTTCATTTCAAAGTGTATTACCTTACAATTTACAACATTAAATTAACAACTGTTGTCCTTTGCCTGCCGTACCAATTTATTTAAGTCATCCTGCAAGATATCTACATCACGTTTATCAACTATTGCCTTCCCTAGTTTTGCATTATCGACAAACAACTGAATATGTCTGTCTGTCAGCCACCCACCCACCCTATCCATGCCCCCAACCTCATATCCATTCCCATCTGCTCCAACTTATGTAATAATTTTCCATGTGTTATTCTCTCAAATGCCTTTACAAAGTCCAGCAGTATCATAGTGTAGCCATTTCGTTTATCCAATTCTGCTATCACCTTATTATAACATATGAATCGATTACTGAGCAGAATTTCTATTTTACAAAGCCATACTGCCCTCTATAGAGCATAGAGGGCAGTATGGCTTTGTAAACAGAGGGCATATATTCCTATCTATCCACTCCCGAATTTTACTTTTAACCAACTTTTCCAATACTTTAACCACCACTCCAGAGATACTAATTTGGTCTGTCTTGGAGCCACTTTTATGTAATGGAACTACCTTACCCTCTTTCCACTCCCTTGCCAGAGATGAGACTTAGATTAAACAACTTCATCAGTGGCACTGCCAGTTCACTTGCACATTCTTGTAGCACACGAGCTGACTTACCGTCCAGATCCACTGCTGTATTCCTGTTGATATTTTTCAATATACTGAGTACCTTCTCATCTACCTCAATTCCCACATCACTCTCTGTCATGTCAATAACTGCAAAGTCACCACCTGAATGATATACCCTTGCAGAGTGATCACTACAAAACTGAATTATTTCTTCTGCTTTTATCACTTTTCTACCATCAGCACCAAGTAAAGTTATCTTTCCATAATCATTCTTTCTCTTAGTTGCTACATTGTGTAAAAACTCTTTTGAATTTACTTTGGCATGCTTAGCTAATTTTCTCTCAAAATTTGACTTAGTCTTCCTTAACTTTTTACCCTTCTTGCTTGTGCTTTATATTGCTCATGAGCATGTTTCTGCTGATTATGATCTGACACTTGTTTTTTACTAATTTGGGTGGGCTGATTTCAAATATCAAACCTATTTTTCTCTATCACGTCAGGTTTTTCCTCTATGGCATTTTCTTTTTGCTAATTTGTAAGTTTTTGATAGTTTTAAGGAGGTAGTACTATTTAGAGGATCAAAAAAATCGATTTTTTAATATTATTTTCTGAAAGTATGTACTTTTAAAAATCTGTTCCTAACTTTTTATCAAGAAATTCGAAAAATTCCCGAAGATATAGCCTATTATTTAAAGCATTGCACAGATCAGAATCGTAGCACTCACCGCTCTCGCTTGTTAGTAAACGAATAAATGCGTAAGAACCTGCAACGGCACGTACTGGCGCTTTGAATGCGAGAGAGGCCGATAACCGACCTAATACATTTAGGTGATGAAAAGTAGGTGATGACAACTGCCTAAAACAAATGAATGCTATATGCGTCATAGTGGACAAAGAACGATCGAAATCAGTCAATCGTTAATCGATCGTGAAAGTATGATGAGCACTTATAATGTTTCAATAAAGTCTCTGGTTTTTTTTTGTCTTGTTAATTGCATGTTAGTCGGCAGTAAAGAAAATACATCATATCTACTACTCGAAATTGTGTAAATAGTGTAGATTCCTTCTGCTACATTTGTGGCAGCTTTACTGTTCTCAGTCAAAGGACAAACATCACTGATTTCGTTAAGAAAGTGTACTTTGCATACTTCATCATCATCAAATTCCTGCCATGTACCCTCAAGGGGTGTACAGGATATGACAGTACTACATGAAAACATTACATCATTACTAACTTCCTATCTACAATTTTCCTCCAAATCAGTCTGTTACTTGTCAAGACTCCAACATTATCAGATCTTATATTTCTATCGTCTAAGGCACTTTGTACCGTATCAATCCACCTATATCTTGGTCTTCCTCTGGGTCGTTTTCCTGCCAACCTGGCAGAGAACACTTGTTTTGCTAATCTTTCCTCTCCCATTCTATTTAAGTGACCATACCATCTGAGATTAGCTCTGCTAACGCATTCCTGGATGCTGACAATGTCAGCATACTTTGCATACTTTGACGTAAAAATTGCAGATCAGGACAAGTCATGGGCTCCAAATAAAGTGTGTAAGTCATGTGTAGAAAATTTAGGAGAGTGTAGCAAGGGAAAACACCAAAAATTAGCTTTTGACATTCCAATGATTTGGCGTGAACCAAAAAATCACGTAGATGATTGCTATTTTTGTTTAGTTCAGACTTCTGGTTATAATAAGAAGAATAAGAAAAAAATTGTGTATCCAAATCTCGACTCAGCAATTCAGCCAGTTGCTCATTCCAATGAAATAGCCGTGCCAATTTATAAAGGATTTCCTTTACTTGAGAATGAGCATGATCGGGATATGTCAGATGTTCTTGAGGAGCAAGACCCGGATGTTGATTTAGACAATGAAAATTTAATTTCTAGTTCTGGACCACAACGTTTTACTCAAGCGGAATTGAATGACTTAGTAAGAGATTTGGGCCTATCAAAGGAATCATCGGAATTGTTAGCTTCAAGATTAAATGAAAAAAACTTACTGGAGCAAGGATACGAAGATAACTTTTTATCGTAGCAGGGAAAGCAATCTTGTACAATATTTTAAACACGAGTGTGGGTTTGTTTACTGTAACAATGTGTCAGGTTTACTAACTGAAATGAGTGTTGTACAATATCATCCAAATGAGTGGCGTTTATTTATCGACAGTTCAAGCAGAAGTCTCAAGTGTGTCTTACTACACAATGGGAATGTATATGGCGCAATTCCTATTGGATATTCAGTCCACTTAAAGGAAACATATGAGGACATTAAAAAGGTTCTGAAGTTATTAAAATATACAGACCATAACTGGATCATCTGTGTGGATCTTAAAATGGTGAACTTTTTACTTGGCTTTCAAAGAGGATATACAAAGTTTCTGTGTTTTCTATGCTTCTGGGATAGTCGAGCTAGAAACCAACACTGGAGTCAGAAACATTGGCCTCTTAGAATATCCTTAAATGTTGGAGAACAGAATGTTATAAATCAATCTTTAATTGACAGAGAAAAAATCATTTTTCCACCTCTACACATCAAACTAGGTCTTATGAAGCAGTATGTTAAAGCTTTAGATTTACAAGGTGACTGTTTCCAATACATATGTGAAAAATTTCCACAACTTAGTTATGAAAAAATTAAAGCCGGTATTTGATAGACCGCAAATTAGAACTTTAATGAGAGACCCAAATTTCATCAATTCTATGAACGAAATTGAGAAAGAGGCCTGGACTTCATTTACAATAGTTGCGAATAATTTTCTTGGAAACAAAAAAGCGTGCAATTACAAAGATCTAGTGGAAACGATGCTTGAAAATTTCCAGCGCCTAGGTTGCAACATGAGCATAAAGCTTCATTTCCTATACAGTCATCTTGATAGATTTCCCGAGAATTTAGGTGCTGTAAGCGATGAACAAGGCGAAAGATTTCATCAAGACTTAAAAACTATGGAAGATCGGTACCAAGGAAGATGGGATTCTCACATGATGGCCGACTACTGTTGGAGTATTCAAAGGGAATACCAAAACAGAACACACAGCAGAAATTGCTACAAACAAAAATTTATTCCCTGAAACTCATGTGTAAGTAAAACTATTATTTTTTTATAAATATTCTTGTAATTTTTAATGAATATTGTTAAGTAGTTATGTATCTAATTATCGGCCTCTCTCGCATTCAAAGCGCCAGTACGTGCTGTTGCAGGTTCTTACGCATTTATTCGCTTACTAACAAGCGAGAGCGATGAGCGCTCCAATTCTGATCTGCGCACCGCTTTGAATAATAGGCTATATCTTTGGGAATTTTTCGAATTTCTTGATAAAAAGTTAGGAACAGATTTTTAAAAGTACATACTTTCAGAAAATAATATTAAAAAATCGATTTTTTTTATCCTCTAAATAGTACTGCCTCCTTAAAACTATCAAAAATTTACAAATTAGCAAAAAGAAAATGCCATAGAGGAAAAACCTGACGTGATAGAGAAAAATAGGTTTGATATTTGAAATCAGCGCACCCAAATTAGTAAAAAACAAGTGTCATATAAAAGTCAGCAAAAATTGTGTTGGACCGTGTAATCTTTTTGTTTATATTCCCTCCACAATTTTCATCTCCTGCTTTATATTGCTACTCTTCACTTAATCCCTACTTGGTTTATCCTCTTGATCCTGGGTATGCAGTCTGGATACTGCCTTGCTCAAACAATCCCTGACTGCTTCCCATGCAGTAATGACATTTATTCTATGGCTCTGCTCCAGTTTCACATGCTCTGTAGTTCCACATGAACTCTTTCCTGACTGAAAATTCCACTTGTTGAGCAACCTCCCAAGACAAGACTGTATGGTCACTTTCCCTGATTGGAGGTAGTTTCTATTTGTAGTTATAGATAGTTCTGATGCTATTACCAGATCTAACACTCTCAGACCTCTGGTCCCCTCCATTATGTGCTGTTTAAGGTAATTATCGCTTTGTAACTGTATACATTCCATTTTGCCATATGCCCTTTCCTCCTTCCAATCCATATCTCCATAGTTGAAGTCCCCCCATGATAATTGCTTGGCCTGCACTCATTGTGCTAATCTGCTGATGCATATCATCCACATCTTCTTCTAGACTCTGAGGTCTATAGCAGCAACCATTATCTCACATCAGACAGCCTCAAACGAACCATTTCTCTCAGATCTACAATCTTCCTTAACTTCTGTTTTTGTTGGTTGAAGTTCTTTCATTAATAATATCCCTCCTCCTGCCATATTTCCTCTATCTTCTCTGAAAATACAATAATCTGTTACATTCTATCCCTGTAACTACATCATTCTCTGACATTTAGATCTCACTCATGCCAATAATTTTTGGCTAAGTCAAGCTGAGCAATGCCAGAAACTTTTCTTCTTTTCTGATACTTGGAGCATTCATGTACATGCATTTCACATTCAGATTCAAAACCTGGGAAACTATTCAGCCCTTCACAATCATTCCTCAATGATACTCATCTGGTCCCAGAGGTGGCTGTTTCCTCACGGTTATTCCTGCACTCATACTCACTGGGATGATTAGACACATGCTTTATTGCTCCCCCCCCCTAATTTTTCTAGTTTCTCTGGTTTTGCACTTCCAGACTCTCACTGAACAACACTTTCTCCACACATCTAGCTCCAAAAATGCAGTCCAAGTCAAGTTCAAGTGCATTCCAGGCATATTCAGGTCCTTTCATCCATCAACTTTACTCCACACATCTATAAACTGCACACCATTCCTCCTACATAATTTTCTCATTGACTCGTTGGAAATCATGGCCTTCATTCTCAATTCTGCCCTATCATACTGAGGCAGCAGACTCACAATCTTTACTTTCCTACATTCATTCCTACACTCTCCATTTTTGATTCTTTCAACAACTCTTTTGTATCCTATCTCATTGTATATTTCTCGCCTTTCAAATCATTTGTGCCTGCCAAAACAATTAACTCGTTCACTTCTTTCCTCTGCAAACTTACAGCTTTACTAACATCCTTTGTCTTTGCACCTGGGAAACATGCTTTCATCACTTTCTCGTTAAGGACCTCTTATCATCGAATCCTCCCTATACAATACATTCTCTTTTCTCCCAGTTTCTCACACTTTTATGCTTTTCCCATTCACTTTCTTTCTTTCTTCCTCATACTGTACCACATGCCAATTGTTTCTCGTTGCTCAAGCTCACATTTTGTCCTTTGAAAGAGTCCATGTAAGCATGCAATTTCTTTCTACACTGGCATCTCATTATCATCTACATCAGGGTTTCTCAAACTGTGTTCCGCGAGAAATTCTAGAATTTGTCATTTTAGTTTTCTAAGCATTTTTCATGAATAAATATTTTATAATAAAAATATTCTGGGGAGAATAATATTCAAGAATATGTCGAAAAGCTCAGACCCAGAACAACTAATGACATCTGTAGCAAGGCTTATACGTTGGTCATACATAACTGGTAATTAGTTTATGGAATTAACAACGCATATAAAGTATATTAATTAAAGGTAACTTTAATAAATAACTTCTATATTCTGGTGTATACCAAGTCCCTTGCAGCTGCAAATTGTCCTACTTTGGCCAAACAGGCAGAACAACAAATATCAGGATTTCAGAATACAAAGACTACATCCGGTTTCACCAGTACAGCTGCTCTGGTCTGGCAGACCATGCCTTAGATACCCACCATAGAATTCGTTGGAAGAAAACAAAAATAATACACCGCAGCAAGTTTAAATACGAGAGATTATTCAAGGAATCTTCAGCAGCCCTAAAAAACGTTCCTAACCTCAACAAATTTGGGTGCATGAAACTACCCCAAATTTGGGAGACTTACATTTTGAGAACTTCAGCCCAACTGCCAAGTTAACCAAATTAGCCCACCAGAGGGCACATTAGGACTTTAGGAACAAAATTAGTTTCTTGCTTTCTTCCTCGTTTGCTTTTGTTAGTGCCTGCGTGCACATACCATATCTTTATGTTCCTGTAGATGGCAACGTGATGTTGCCGAAATATAGAAGTTATTTATTAAAGTTACCTTTAATTCATATACTTTATATGCGTTGTTAATTCCGTAAACTAATTACCAGTTAATAACATCTGTGTATTGTTAATTTTCACACATCGAAACCTTTCAACATTTGGGAAAGGGAATGCCGCTGTTTATGACAGGTCATAAAAATTGCCTGCAAGCCTATTACAACAATTGGTCATATTGTCTGTTCTCAAAACTGAAGGAAATGATATCTGTGTTGCAAATGTCAGTGACCAATCAGCAGGGAAGTATAAAGAAAATTTTTCCACTGAAATTGAAGATCAAGGTACTCTGTATCCGGTTCTCAAATCTATTACCACTGAATACTTTTTCGCAAGTTTGTATTGCAGTGTGTAAGTGCTTATTTTGAAACCAGAGTGCCGTGATTTTTTTAAAAGTAATAGGAATACAAAGTTAAAATCTAATATGAATAAGAGACAAAGCACTTTGTTTAATTTTGTTATTAAGAAATCTCTTATTGAAGGTGTTTGTGACGGAACAGATAGTGAGTCATCCACCTCAAGCCTACAAAGATCTCCAGGATGTACAAAAGGAGGGGGAAAACTACCAGCACACAGAAGAAAAAGTCTGCATTCACTCGAAAGTACTTACAATAATATTATAAATATATTTGGTGATCAGAATGGGATATATCAATGAAAATCAACACAAATTAATTTAATGATGTTTGCCTGAAGAAACTACGACATGCTACAAGATTTCATTAGCCCAGTGATTGATAACTAATTTAAATGTAATTTATATTTGTCAACATGACACACCGTATACATAAGTGCACTAATACTCTTTATTGAGAAATAATAAAGAATTAGTTATCACCAAAGCGGATAAAGGAGATGCAAATGTAGTACTTAACCAAAAGGACTACAAAGGTAAGCTGAATGCTCTTCTATTAGATCGGGCTACTTACCTCCCTATCAATTACAATCCCACCAACTCACAAATTAGAAAACTTCACAGCCTCCTTAAGAAAGCCACTTCTTGGCCTGTAGAAGTTACCAACAGATTAAAACCGTTTAACTCTATACCCCCCCGTATTTACGGACTCCCAAAAATACATAAAGAAAATGTGCCATTACGTCCCATAGTGGATGGCATTGATTCCCTCACATACAAATTAGCTAAACATTTGGCCAAAGAGCTCACACACTATACTGGCAACACACCATCACACATAAAAAAACTCAGCCCACTTCAAAGCCAGCATAGAAAACCTTACACTCCAACATACTGACATAATGGTCAGCTTCGACGTCTCCTCCTTATTCACAAATGTCCCACTCAAGGAAACTTTAGAGCTAATCCAAGCTAAATTTTCCCCCGATATCTCAGCCCTATTTCAGTTCGCAATGAACTCAGGCTATTTCGTTTGGCAGGGAAAATTCTACAAACAAATAGAGGGGACAGCCATGGGCTCACCACTCTCCCCACCCTTGGCCAATTTCTTTATGGGGACCTTTGAGGAAAAAGCCTTAGCCTCTGCCCTACAAAAACCAACCACATGGCTTCGCTACGTTGATGATGTGTTCGCTATTTGGCCACATGGCTCTGAAACACTCCTCTCCTTCCTTACACACTTAAACAACCAACACGCCAGAATCAAGTTCACCCTGGAAAAAGAGGAAAACAACTGCCTCCCTTTCCTAGACACACTAGTCGCCCGCCAGCCAGCCTGATGGAACTTTGGTTTTCTCAGTTTACAGAAAACCCACCCATACAGGCAGATACATCCACCAACAATCCCCCCCCCTCACAACAATATGGAGTGGTAAAAACACTATACAACATGGCTAAACTAATCTATTCTAACGACATTGCCCTTAACACTGAACTAAATCACATCCTCAACACTTTCTCAGCCAATGGCTACCCCCCCCCAAAAAAAATCCAAAAAATATTAAAACCTACAAACCACAGCCCCCCTCCTCCCCCCCTCCACAAAAAAGATTACTCTAAATCCATCACCATTCCCTACATCCGAGGCACCTCAGAAAAAATTACCAAAATTCTAAAAAAACATGACCTCACCTCCTGTTACAGGCCTTACAGAAAATTGGCATCCCTTATCCGCTCTGCCAAAGACCAACCACTTCCCCTAGACCTACCTGGTGTATACCAGGTCCTTTGCAGTTGTAAGTTGTCGTACTTTGGCCAAACAGGCAGGACAGCGAATATCAGAATTTCTGAACACAAGGACTACATCCGGTTTTACAAGTATAGCTATTCTGGTCTTGCAGACCATGCTCTGGATACTCGCCACAGAATATGGTGGAAGAAAGCAACAATAATACACCGAAGCAAATATAAATTGGAAAGATTATTTATGGAATCAGCCTCTGCCCTAAGAAACTCTCCAAACCTCAACAAATTTGGTTGTATGCGACTGCCCCAAATTTGGGAGGCATACATCAGCAGACCTTCAGCCCAATGGCCAAGAACACCTACTTAGCCCACCAGAGGGCACCATCAGGACTTCTAGGAGAACGATAGCTTCATGTCTTCATTCTCAGTTACTGTATTGTTAGTGCCTGTGTGCACCTGCCTTTTTGTAAGTTCCTTTAGAAAATGGCAATGTGACATTGCCGAAATATCGGAAATATCTATTAAAGTATTATTTAATTTATATTCGGATCTACGTTGTTTCAATTCCCTAAGTGATTTAGAAATACTCTTTATGATTATGCCATAATTAATTATTAATACTTAGGTTAATGTATGAACTTTAAAGAAATTTGGAAAGGTATTTACGAGTAAATTTGTTGGTATATAATATGATTAGCAACAGTTATGCCAAAACCTTTAGTTACAGCAAAAAGACGCAAATTGATAAATTCAACTTGCTGTATGATAATTATATTAACTCTCTACCGTCTCTACCAGATAACAAAGTGATAATAAACCTATCTAAACACATTTTAACAAAACTTGAGATCTCAGTTCTCAAAAAAGGATTCAATATTGCCTTAAAACCTACTACTATTCCTAAAATAGAGTTCATCTGCAACTTAGAAAAAGCCATCTCATTGCTTCCACACCCAATAGTTAATGACTTAAGATTAAAAAGCAGCATTATCTTTTCCGCTCCATCAAGATCTCCTAACTCTAACCAAATGGAAAGAAGAACACTACACAAATTAAAGAACAATAAAGACATCATCATACTGAAAGCTGACAAAGGCAACAATACTGTTATCTTAAATACAAAAGCTTATGAAGAAAAAATTAAAAATCTATTATCAGACGCGTCTGTCTATAACATTCTCAGTACAGATCCTATGCAAAAAAACCATAACGACACAAATGAACTATTCTTGGAATGACTAACTGGCCTATAGACTTATCAAGAATGCTAAAATCCATGCACCCGTTGACTCCAAGATTGTATGGCGTTCCTAAAATACATAAAGAAGGTATACCATTACGTCCAATAGTTGATGGAATCTATTCTCCTACTTACCAACTGTCTAAATATCTAGCCAAGATTTTACAACAACACATTCACAACTCGGATTCTTATATTAAAAACTCAAAACATTTTATTTATTAATTAAAAAACATCCCTATCTCTGAATATGATATACTAGCAAGCCTTGACTTCACATCTTTATTTACAAACACTCCAGTTGTAGAAGTCATCAACATCTTAGACAATTTGTTCCCAAGAAACATCACTACTTTGTTCAATCATTGTTTAACTTCGAACTATTTCATTTGGCAAAAAACAGTCTACAAACAACTTACCGGATTAGCCATGGGTAGCCCCCCCCCCCTCTCTCCTTCTTGTGCTGACTTATTCATGGAAGACCTAGTGGTAAAATCTTATCCCAAATTACCCCAAAACCAAAAACTTGGTACAGATATGTTGATGACATCTTTATCATTTGGAATCACACAAAAGAAGAACTAATGGATTATTTTAACCAAATCAATAGTTTCCACCATACCATCAAATTCACATTAGAAATTGAAAAAGATTAAAACTTCCATTCCTAAACATCCTAATAAAGAAACAAACCAATAACAATATCAACCTGTCTGTGTATAGAAAACCTACGAATACTGGACATTACCTCCATTTCAACTCATCACATCATATATCCCAGAAACTTAGCATTATCCATATGCTTAAGAAAAGAGCTATGCATTACACAACAGACCAAGATGACTTACAAAAAGAATTAACTACAATATCCAGAAAGCTATCCTTAAATGGTTATCCAAAAAGACTCTGCAACAAGATTCTCTTTTCAGATATACCACAAAGACAACGTGATGACACACAATACATTAGTACTATAACTATTCTGTTTGTCAGCAGCAATTCCAAAAAATTGGCTATCCTTCTAAAACCACACAATATTAGAGTAGCATTCAAGTCAGTCAGTACTATTCGGAAATTTTTAAGATCACCGAAAGACCCTCATCCATTCTACAAGTACTATGGAGTATACAATATACCTCGCTCCTGTAGTGTTAGTTATGTTAGTCAGACCTCTAGAAGCTTCGAAACGAGACAGAAGGAACACATAGGATATGTCAGAAACAACAGACAAGATATTTCACGCCTTTCTTGACACTTTGCCTCTACCAGCTATCTCATTGAGTGGGATAAGAGTCATATGCCTTATATAGAAGGGAATTACCATTCCAGAACCTTCAAGGAGGCTGCTACGGTCGCCCATTCAACAGGAAACCTAAATAAGAATCAAGGTCTAATCCTAATGGAAATTTGGAAAGCTTTAATGAGATCACTAAAAATCAAAGAAATGAACTTTCATGCCAATTACATTATGTCTCGCAACAAATAAATCATGTTCCGGAGACACGTGCATTGTCTCGCACAATACTAATTTTGTATGAATTAGAACTGTCAGTCAAAAACCTAGTCTGTTACCTTCATATAGCTTACCAATTGTATTCCCTGAAGACGCCGATAGCAAAAATCGGTGAAACATGTAGGACGATAAATTAAAACTCACTTGACTAACCTTCAAAAAAAGTATAGTTACACTTCTTTTTATAACAACATATATTAATGCGAGGCAGGATTTTCATATTATGCTGCAACCAAATCAAAATACAGGAACAGACTTGACGCTACACCAAATATGAGAATTCAACTTTCTAATATTGTGCCTGATATCAAAAAAATTTGTAATTCAAAGACCCAACAACTTCAGAGTCATTAAGAACTTAATTTGCAATATACGTGTTTATTGCAAATTAAGTAAATTAATAAAAACAAAACACATATTTTTATGTGTTTTGTTTTTACTAATTAACATTTGACAATAAATTATTGTTTTTTTCTTAATGCTTAGATTTACTCATTTATTTTATTTATCTTTACCTACCCTACGAAACCAGCACACAGGAGAAAAAGTCTGCATTCACTCGTAAGTACTTATAATAATATTATAAATTTTTGGTGATCAGAATGGGATATGTCAATGAAAATCAGCACAAATTAATTTAATGATGGTTTAGTCAATGTTTAATTAATTAATAATTAATAATTCATTATCAATTATTAATTAACAATAAAATAAGCTAAATTACCAATTAATTATTAATTAATACATTACAAAATAACCAAGGTGTTCCGTGAACATTTCAGGATTTGTGAAGTGTTCCGTCGTAGAAAAAGTTTGAGAAACACTGATCTACATCAGGGATTGGCAACCTTTTCAGACTTGTGGGCCACATTCAACTTTTATTTTTAACAATCGGGCTGCAAGCATAGCAAGAACAATCTATTCATTATCAATACTTTGCTTCTTAAATATGTTTTGATGAGCACTCAAAGAAGCTTGTAATTTATAATTTATTAATTTGATTTTTTCTAAGTTCACAGTTCAAATCCTTGTATTGGTTTTCATGTTCATTCTCATAATGACGTCTGATATTATATTCTTTCTTAACAGCAACACTTTGATAAATAAAACAAAGGAGCTTACCCCCATTTTCAATAAATAAGTGCTTTGCTGTCCCATTCATCATTAAACCTTCTTCCTTCATCTGCAATTGTACATTTTCTTGAACCCATTTTTTGAAATCATTTTTAACAAATATATATATTCTCTGAAAATAATAGTTGATGTTATTGAATTATATTAAAAGTCGGACCAGGGAACGCGACTGCAAAAGTGTGCCAAAATCTCGGTTGTCGTCCGATGAAGTCGCTTTTGTTATCCCCACTCATGATGTCTCACACGGTTGACTTGTGCCAAGTTGCACGGCGATATCATGAAGTATAGGTATAAAATTATTTTTAATTTATTATTCATATTTTTTTAAATAATTCATCATGAGGGCCACATGCCATGTAAATATGGTCAACCCTTTATGGGCCACCAAAAATGTATGTTTGGGCCGCATGCAGCCCGCCGGTTGCCGACCCCTGATCTACATTATTACTTTCATCCATTTCCTTCAAACTCTCATATTTTGTGCACTATCATTCACTGATTTCACCACATTCTCCATAACACTTTCAGAATCCTGCCTTATATCCTTAATATCAGTCACTTCATTCTTCCATTCCCAACATGACTTGCATTTATTGCATTCGATTATGAAACATTTTCGATAAACATTCTCTCCATTTTCACTCTCATGCCACAAACCATTCATTCTTAGCAATCAATGCATTAAACACATGCTGCATCGTACTAAATTCCACATATTAATATCATTCAACATCGACGTCTTGGCTGCCATTTTTCTCATGTATTGGTGGCATAACGGAGAATGCTTTAAATATTATCATGTAATAATAATTCATTTGACTCTATAGATTTTGTTTTAGAATCTTTTTTCTGAATCAACATCCATAATCTGATTTGAATCCTTAAAATCTTTCTGAACATTTCTTGCCCTTTTAATTAAAGTAGGTTTTGACTATTACATTCTACATTATTTGTATCGGAATCTTGTTCCAAAGAATGTATTTGTTTAGTGTTAGAGTATTGGTATATATATATATCTAAATATTTCCTGTCTTTCTCTCACAGCTTTATAACATTCTGCTAGATTTCTATTTTTTTTCCCTTATAAGCTGCTTCTTTTAATTCAGCTTTTAAGCCTACTCTAAACTAATGAAATATAGACCATTCCTAATTTGATTTTTCATCAGCTGAGACACTTAACTAATGAACTATAGTTAACAATCTATTATAATAAGTACCTCTGTAGCACAATTGGAAGAATGATGGCACATTACACACTTCATTGGGGAAAAGGCCTAAGTTTGAATCTCGTCATAACGAGAGGAATCTTTATATAGATATTTTTCATTTGAAGTGAGTTCGCGGATCTCATATGTAGGTATCCCCCCCCCCCCCGGAAACTCAGGTTTTTAATCCTGCATACAGGCAAATCAGCCTTGGGAACATACCCAATTTACAAACAACAAACAAAAGATACTGGTGGTGGTGGGCAGTAGACAGTCATGGTAATAGTGGTTTTGTGTAGGTGGTGGATTAAATGGTAGAGATGGTGTGTTGGAGAGTAGAGTGACCTCCCTTGATGAGCCCTTGGACTCCTTGGAGGTGTCACATTATAATAATAATACTCAGAAAACTTTCTTTATTACCCTGGATGCATTGATGTAACTTCAACAGATTTGGACTTAGATCTCTAACAGTCAAAAATTCTGAGAATGATAACCTCTTAAATGCACTGTAATCTGTTGTATCTTTTAATACAGGTGAAGTATTCAGAAAGGTTTTTGCATTCCCTACTAACTTTATTATCATTAACTTCATTATCATCTTTTGAAAATGTGGGAATGACAAGATTGGGATGAACTGCTTTAAAGAATTCACCTTCTTCAATTATATTAAAATCAACTTTTATGCTTTTATAATTTCACATTCCTTTTTCTTTGATATGCCTGCATGTCTATTCATCTTCCAAGTCAAAACCACGTGGTCTCTCTCTCTCTCTCCAACAGGGGTGGAGGGGGGCAGAGATGCCATCTAAGTTATAATCAGATCTTCTAATGCTACAACTAAATTCAAAACTCTTGAACTTCATGTTCCTTCTACTACATGTTGCCTAATATTTGTTCCTCATGAATTCAGAAATTGCATTCCCTTAATACTACATGCAGTATCCTCGGTATCCAATTTATACTGCTGTATAAATCTCTCAATGATCATTCATTTCACACTCGCCAAGCTTAACTGCCTAAACATCTTCTGCTCCTCACCCTCCATGTTCTCTGGCTTATAGCAATACCCCACTAAATATCCTGTCTTTCCCACCACACTTCACACTATATGCTTTCAAAACCATTAGTGCCATTGCCTTCCAAATCCTCCACTCTGAGAGGATACAACTCATCACTTAACATAAGCAGTATACTCTGCCACTGCATTTGCCCTTTCTATCCTGTTAAAAAATGCTATACCCTGCTACTTCTTTCCTGTCAGTATATCATCCTCCATCAACCGCATCTCACTGATCCCAATAATCTTTTGACAGACTGAGGCTATCAGCATCGCCAATTCATCTCCTTTATTTGGGATACCCCTGGGATTAGTATAAAGATCATTAATGCATTTCTATACTTAGCATTATTCCCTCCAGACTCCACTGGATTCTACATTACACCATGTATTCCCCCTTCTTCTGAGTGATTATTTCCACAAGATACCATCCCTGTTACCATCCACCCTGATAGTTCTAGCTTCCTTGCATTGACACTTTGATTTGTTCAGAGAACAACATTCTCTCTAGATGCTTTGCCCTTCCTCATTCAAATGCAAGCTATCTCTGGCATACAGTTCCTTTCTGTCCTCAAATGCCTTCTAAGTATCCACATAATCCAAGTCTCTCATACCTGGATAACACACTCACTGTCTTCCCTTTCTCAGTCTTCTTCCATACAACCTCAAGCATGAGTCTCAGATCTCTCACCGCTTGATTCACACTACACTGCCTCTCAAATCATTTGTGCCAGCCATCACAATCATCTCATCCATTCGTTCACCGCCACAGTCTATCATTCCTCCAGGCAAACATTCCTCTGGCATTCTATCTTGCACACCACAGATCATTGAATCTCCATACATCACACCTCTTACCACTCTCTCTCTCTCCCCCTCCCTCCCTTTTGACACTTTCTCTCCTCATTCTCTCACTTATCTGCTGTCCTGTCATCCCTCCATCCTTGGTTCCTGCACTGTCTTTCCTTTCTCTCATTCCTTCTCTTCCACTGGTTTCTCCTACTCTGATTCACTTCACATTCATTGTTTCCAGTCTCCTAATATCTTCTTTCACACTTATTAATTCATTCCTCATTATTCTTTGAGTGCATCTCTTTCTCTCTCTGCAATCAGCATACTCTCTCTTGTCATTCATCTTCCCAATCTATACCATCTTCCAAAACTACACTATCTTTCAAACCTACTCCACTTCCTAATTTTGTATTTTCATTCACATGCTGCTCGTTTTCTTACAACAGCCATCACATTAACACATACACTGAATACCACTTCACTCCAGTAATCCATGCATCTAGGTGTTATAGCTGCCCTAAAGGCATATTATTTAAGAAATACTTTTGCTCAGATGATTATTGCTACTGAGGGAAAGAGACCTTCAGAGACTTTTGGAAGGAATACAATATCTTTCTTTGTACAATGAATGCGAATGGGGAATGGAGTAATATGACAGGAGAGTGTGTAAATGATGTTTGGAAGATTATTTATACATTTTTGGATTTGACAAAGAACAAGGCCTTACAAGAGGTTGGAAGTTGATAAAGATGTACACTAAAAGCCTTTTTCCTTTCTTTTAGGCTTGTACGGTGATCCGAATGCATTTTGAAAATTATGGAGACAACTACCGTGTTTGAATAAAAACTTTAGTTTAATATAACTAAAATCTACAATTCGACGTTTCGACCTTTATGTCAAGGTCATCTTCTGGAGCGTACAAATATACACAGGAACAAGCTATACTACAATCAAACTGGTTCGTTAAAGACATTGACCAACCGCTACCACAATTGTTGGTCTGACCTCTGGTGGAAAAAAAAAAAAAAAATTAATTAGACATAAAATAATTATACATCAATGCTAGAGTCCTATTATTTGTGTTGTCTACTATATACATATATTAACATCATTCCAGCCAGTTGGAGTGGAATGGTTTCTAATACTAGCAGATTGACTAGAGTCCTGACGTACGTTGAATCTTTCATATTAGGTAGGCTGAATGTGTGCCATCCAGATCCTTGGAATTTTCATGCCATCTTTGTTATTGATATTTGGGTGGTTTATCAGGATTTTGCAGGATTCCTTAAATTTTCTTTCGTACCAGGTTTTTGTGCGGTGTAAGGGGCAGGTGCTTTTCCAGTTGATTTGGTGTAAGGTGTTAAGTGCTTGGTCTGAGAGGCCTGCTTCACCATAATGGTTATATTTAATGTGTCTAATGTGTTCTTTCTTGCGTATAGGGATTGTCCGTCCTGTTTCACCAATGTACGGTAAGTTACAGGTGCAGTGGATGCAATAGACTCCAGGATGTGCTAATGGGAGGAGAGGATCCTTAGAGGAGCTGAATATGGTTTTAAGTTTAGTGGGTGGTTTAAAGGTGGCATTGAGGTTATAATGTTGTAGGATTCTGTTGATTTTTTCTGATAACCCTTTAATGTATGGGATGGCTATGGTTTTACTGTAATCTAGATTCGTTTTTGTTGTAGTTTTATAGAGTATTTTATTGACAATATTTTTGTTATAGCCATTATTTATGAATGTGTCACTAATGATTTTTAGTTCTTGTTTCAGGTAGGCTGAATGTGCCATCCAAGGATCTGGATGGCACACATTCAGCCTACCTAATATGAAAGATTCAACATAAGTCAGGACTCTAGCCAATCCGCTAGTATTAGAAACCATTCCACTCCAGCTGGCTGGAATGATGTTAATATATGTATATAGTAGACAACACAAATAATAGGACTCTAGCGTTGATGTATAATTTTTTATGTCTAATTAATTTTTTTTTTTTCCACCAGAGGTCAGGCCAACAATTGTGGTAGCGGTTGGTCAATGTCTTTAACGAACCAGTTTGATTGTAGTATAGCTTGTTCCTGTGTATATTTGTACGTTCCAGAAGATGACCTTGACATAAAGGTCGAAACGTCGAATTGTAGATTTTAGTTATATTAAACTAAAGTTTTTATTCAAACATGGTAGTTATCTTTTCAAAATGCATGTACACTAAAAGAATTGGGAGTCATTTGCTTCTATTAATAAGCCAATTCAATTCTTTGAGGAAATGGACTACTGGAGAGAGAGAGAGAGAGAGAGAGAGAGAGAGATGTAGCAAGTAGACAGAATGAGGAAAACTGTAATTGCTAATTGCTTGCTATAGAGAAATTTATGCCGAAAAGAAAAGACAAGGTGTGTAGACTGAGTTTGACATAATGTACAAATTTTTAAAGAAGCTTACATCTCTCTCATCACCATTTGACAAACCTACACCTTTCAAAAGTTGTGCATCTGCTGAAACATCCTCAGAATACTTTGTTGCATTTCCAGAATTTCAAGAATTTGTTGTTGATGACATAGTCTCTCTGGCTTCATCTGATGAATTACTCTTACTCCATATGTTTCCAGCTCATTATTTGGCTGGGAAGCACACAGAAAAACTATACACTTATTATTATTTATTGTTAGTATATTATTTTTTTGTTATAATTTGTACATTGTGTTATCTCACTATAAACAACGAGTAAAATTATTTTAAAATATGGCAAAACAGACTGACACATTTTAGCATTCAGGCATGTTGATTGTTTACGTATTCATTATTTTTCATATAATGATTTCCAAATTACACCCTTTTTGACTTGCATCCAAATCATTGGAATGGAACTGATGGTATTTCTGATTATTTACATACTTATCTAGGTGTGTTGAAATGTGATCTTGACATTCATATCATATCAACTTAGCAATCCTCATTAACCCAAGGACAAACTCCATTTTCTATCACCTCCAGGAGTATGTAAACTGCTTGTATCTGTATGGCTCGTTATGGGTAGACAGGAAGACAGTTGATATCTGCCTTTTGGAGAACATAAAAAAAAACAAAAAAAAACATTTGCTATAGTCATTATTTCAAGTCAAGACTGTCAGACCTTGTTTTACATGCTTCTTCACTTGAGATTAGATGGAAGAAAACCATAAAAGTGTTATACAGAACCATTACAAGTCTTACAGACTGTTTTTGGAGTCAGCAGCAATGAAACACTACCCAAACCTCAGTGTGTGTGTGTATGGGTATATTAATTAATCAGAAATGTAGGAGATAGTAATTTTAAGATAATCTCCAACTTTGCTGTAAAGGTGCTGGTTAGAAAATCAGCAAAATGTTATGAGCTAAATATATATTTATTTTATTCCTTTAGTGTTGTGAATTATACTGCAATACCTCAAATGAATAATTGCAAACATCTAAGCTTATTCACACATCTAGGGAATGAGTTTATTTTACAGAGCAAAATTTTCAGACTTGCAGCAACCAACTAGCACTGCATATATTTGAGAATGACTTTGCAAAAACTTCACTTTAAAATTATGATATTCCCACATATTATATTTGGAACGAATTGTTAAAAAAGCTAATTTCCAGAAAGTTTGCCTGCCTGTTCCAGGATTCATTGGTGTTTATTTCTACAGCTTTTGCTTCATACTGTTAAAGACATTACATCTTTTAACAAAATCAGTTTATGGCTGTATGTGTTGTTCAAGATATTGAAGAGCTTGTCAAAGAAGAGAGCTATTAGAAGATAATCATTGAAATAAAATTATGACTTCACTAAGCTTTTCTATATGTTGCATCCAAGACAGTCAACACTGCACTGCATTCACCTGAATAGAAATATGCAAACTGCCCAAAGCACACTGCTTTCTTCAGTGCAAGTTTGAGTGTGTCCTCCAACACTGGAATGTGTTTTAGGGTAGAGCGTGTAATGCCATAACCCAGCATTTGAGGGTATATTAATTTTTCATGATTGCACACATACCACAATCATGAAACAAATTTAAAATCATTTGCAAACTTAGTACAAATCCAGTAACAGGGCAGAAAAAAAATTAAAATTAGAAAGTGATGGTTAAACCTATTAATAAAATAATATCACTGAAGAAAGATAACACACATATATAATAGTAGCTTTTCATTTCCACAAGCCAGTGATGGGGGAGGGGGGAACTATGTGTAGTGCCGTTTAACCTATGTAAACTAAAAGAAATGCACCATTATTAAAACACAAGGAATGGGGAAGAAGGCACTTGTTGCTGAAGTGTCACCATGGTAGTTTCGGTGCTGAAAATTGCTGTATAGAAAGTTGAAGAGAGTTGAATGATTTGCTGAACCATTCAGCATGAAGAGTCACTACATAGAGGATAACTAACACCACAAATTAAAGTTAGAAAATGAAGCAAGGATTTCTTCCTCTTTGGAAAAAAGAATTTTGCAAAATATAGTTCAGAGCAAGATTTATACAAGTTGCAGAAGCTGTTGCTGAAGTTCTGGATCATAAGCTTAGATTATTTGTGGTTGTCCAAGCTGAATATTATTAGCATTTGTTTTGAAACTACATATTATGTGACACCTCCAAGGAGTCCAAGGACTCATTGAGGGAGGGCACTCTACAATACTGTCTCCACTATTTAATCCATCAACTATGCAGAACCACTACTACCATCATCATTTACACTCAGTGCCATCTACTGCCCCACCACTAATATTTTTTGTCTGTAAATTGCATGTGTGTTCTCAAGGCCGATTTGCCTATGCAGGATTAAAAACCCTGAAATTCTGGAAGAAAAAACCCTGCCCCACCATATAAGATTGGCTAACTTGCCTTTAATTGAAAAAAATCATATAAAGATTCCCCTCATCATGATAAGAATTGAATATGGGCCTTTTCCAACTGAAGGGCACAATGCACTGTTGTTCTTCCAATTGCACTACGGAGGTGCTTTACATTATAAAGCAGATAGAGAAAAGATTTTTGGAATCCCCTCTTTCAGATGTAAATATTGCCTCTGGTAATGAATAAAAATGAAAACTATATAACTTCAATATGATTTTAAATTATACTTATATTATATACATTTAATTTCTAATATATTGAAATTTGTATTTTTCCTAATTTTTGATATTTTTAGCAAGGAGAACCTATTTATGAAGATGAATCAAAACCAATCCGATGCTTACATGCTTTGAAACTAGTGTGTTGTGCCTATAATCAGAGAACAGTACTCATTGTTTGCACCAAATATTGGCAGGTAAGATTTTTGATAAGTAGGATGAATGCTTATTTTCTTTGTAGAAGATGGTATGAGAATGTATTAAAATGCTTTCAAAAAAAAAAAGTCTTTATGATACTCATTTCTGTGTCAGATCAATAAGCACAAAATTGAAGTAGTATTCAAAAAAGAGTATCATTGTACCATTTTCTGGTATATAACTGATGGGAATATTAGAAATTATAATGCTCCAACACATTATTTATCAGTTTGTTATCAACAATTTTCTTCCAGTCTGGTCTTTAATTTGATGATCTCTCTTATATTTTGTTCTTTTCAAGCATGTCTGATAGCATCAATATTCTTGCTTAAAACACTAATCTTAATCTCCCATTCTCTTTAAGTAACCATCTTAAATTGCATTCTTGAAATTTTAAAAAAAAAATTTTTTAAAGTTTTTTTTAATATGATTCTGCATTTCTTAGGATTATTGGAGTGAATAGATATCTGGTCTCCACTCTTTGATCAACTTATCGCTGCATTATTTTTAATGCAACTCTGTAAGTTAAATAATGATACATTCCATAAGTTAAAATTCATTTGAACATTGTAGAATAGAGGCTATAGAGGTGTTATAATCCTATGACTGGGTTCTAATACCTTCCCATAATGCACAGTACACTTCATTTTGAAAGTGTGTATTACTGTACATTACGGGAAGGTGTTAGAATCCAGTCATAGGATTATAACACCCCACCCTCTAGCTGGATTTTGACAAGATGCAAATTTTTTTTTTTAATGATATAAATCTAGCATTCAGAGCCCTCTGTCAGTGCCTGAATAAATAGCCTGCCAGGATACAGTAGAGCAGTATATAAAGAATACAAACTGGGAGTATGTAAAGGGCAGAGGTGGTGGCCATGACGCAGAAGGTTATAGCAATAAGAAAGAGAAGGGGAGTATATAGCACTTAATGGAGAAGAAAAAAGGCCAGAAGGCAGCATATGAAAGGAGGCCAGTACAGAGAGGAACAGTATGCAGCATGTTACTGAGAGAAAACTATTCAGCAATATGTAGCCAACAGAAAAAGAAGAAGATACAGGAAAGTGCCAGGAACATTAACTCAGTTAATTAGTTTTTGTTAGTGTGGTAGATACCTACCACAGCAAACTTAATAGCATTTAAGTATGATCAGGCTAAAGAAATGTTATGTGAGACATCAGAGCCAAAACCAATCATTGATTCAATTTACATCATCAGTTAATCAAACTTATCAATGCAGAAATGATATAAGATAAAATTCTGAAAATAAAATATAGCTATTTTTTGTCTACTTTGGAACATAATGGATATATTGTTGTTCATCCCAAAACTATTGAGACACTTTGGGAGATAATTTTGTCAGAATCTCAGCAACAGCTTCATATTCTCCTGAATCTTTAATAATGAAAAAGCAATGAGAAATAGTGACTGAATTTTTCTACCAGTGTGTCAGAGCTGTACAATCAGCCATTCTTTAAAGAAGAACTAAAAAGAGCTATTCTACTTTGTCACCCCAGTGGAGTAGATCTTGATGACATCCATTTTAAGATGATAAAACATATCCCATCATCTTACATGAATTTTCTTCTTCTCTTTCTGTACAACAGAATACTTTCAGAGGAAGAATTTTGGGATTCTTGGCATAAGTCAATCATCATTGCCATCCGAAAACCATGACAGGATCCAACCCAAGCAAACAGTTATTGACTTGTTGCTTTTACCATGTCTTTGTAAGATATTGGGAAAAATGATAAATGCAAAATTTTTCTCTGGTATTTTGAAAACAACAAACTTCTTTTAACACACGTGGCTTTCATAGACACCAATTAACATTGGACCTTTGGTCTGTTTAGAAACATGTATAAGAGATGCTTTTCTGGAATGAGGACATCTGGTTTCCATGTTCTTTGACATGGAAAAAACTTATGATGGAGCCTGGCATATTAAAAGACCTCTTTAATATTGGTCTGAGGGGACACCTTTCTGTTTTTATTAAAAATTTTATCTATCTAAGTCCGAGTTGGAAGCACATTATCTCAGCCATATCATCAAGAAGGTGTTTCTCAAGACTCTGTCTTAAGTGTGAAACTCTTTGCTATCAAAGTTAATTCAATCACTGAATGGCTTCTTTGCACCATAGGCAATGCTCTTTATGTCGATGACTTAACAATTTGGTATCACTCCAATAATATGAGGGTAATTGAAAGACAACTTCAACAAACAATTAATTGTGTCTCTTCATGAGCTCTTAATGGGCTCAAGTTTTCAGCAAAAATAACTGTCTGTGTACATTTTATGCTGTAGACATATCATACACCTGAATTCTGATTTAAGAATGAGACAAAGTATTATTCCAGCAGTATCAGAGGTCAAATTCTTGGAACTCATCGTTTATAGAAAATTTGCATTCCTTGCACACATTCGTCAACTGAGGGAAAAGCAAAAAAAAAAAATCATTGAATATCCTTCACACTGTCCTCTGCCGAGTGAGGTTCTAATCAATGTTCCATGCTCTGCCTTTATTATGCACATGAATGCTCACTGCATGATTCCCAGGTTTACAATTTTGCAAGTGGGAGCATGCTTCAGTGGTTAGATCCTATCCATCATCAGGGTTTGCAAATAGTTATGGGTGCTTTTTAGCATCCATAGAATAAAGTCTCTTCGAGAGCATTTCTATGATTCAATATTTTTTTTCTGGATTGGGAAGCTGAAATGTCACACTGCCATTTATCCATTTGGTATGCATGTTAAAGAGATTATAGAAGTTATTGGCATGAATGTTAACAACATTACCTGCACCAAATAAAACAGCAGTCCTCCATGGCAGGTTTGCACCCATCCTGCAACCTCTCACTTTCTCAACTACAGAAGTATCTCATACTCCATCTTCTTGTCTACCTGCAATGGTTTAATGCACACAGAGCATCCCACTCTGATTTCTTGGTCATCTATATGGATTGTTCAAGATCTGAAACCTCATTTGACTGTTTCCTGACATTACTATCTTCAATCAGATCCCACTCGACTGCAGTTATTATACAGTAGAGATGCATGCCATGCAGCTATCATATCATCCCTCTTCCTCCTACCCACTAGACTGTAAATTGCACCTTCTCAAACTTTCCTCATATTCAAAGTATGGAATAAAGTATGGAGAAATCACTTATTAGATTTCTTCATACTTTACTCAAGCCATTTCTTTTTCTCCTTATTCATATTAGAATTTCTTCAAATCCAACTATTTTCCCTTGATCTCAGGTTATCCCCCTTCCCTTTTTGTTTACACATGCATTCACATTCTCTTGGAGCATCAACCTTTTTCATGCTGTATTCTCCCTGTCTATCTTGAGCCTCCCAATTTTCCTTCATTTTTTATACTCACTTCTTCATTCATAACCACCACTTCAGTTCTCTCCTTCCTTACTTTTCCAATCTTTCACATCACTTCTCTTATTGATCAGATTCATTTTCTGCACTCATTTATTTACCTTCCAGCAGTAGTCTCTCCAACTGACACATCAAAAACATTCATTTGGCTTGGCTATGTTATCCATCACTCTTATACAGTTCTTCACAGTTCACAAACTTTGCTCTCCACCTCATTTCATCACTCATAACTGGGCAACACTGGCTACCTTTCCTATCACACTATTATCTTTTATCTTTCTCAACAACTTCCTGATATCCAATCATATGTGTTCCTTTTTCCCAGTTAAGTTATTTGTCCCTACTACCAACTCTTTTGCTCACTTACTCCTCATATGCAATGGCTCAATCACTCTATTCATTTTACCTCCAGGAAAACAAACCTTGTGCATCTTCTTGTTTACTACACCTCTAATAATATATGCACGTAAACACAAGAAAGATATTTAATTAACCAAATATTTCGTCTGGAAATAGCAGACCATCCTCAGTGGTATTACAAGAACAGTTTTAAAAAAAATACAAGCTAGAATACTAACAATAGATCGTTAAAAATAGAACACGCCGCACGATGTTATATCACTAAGTATTACGTATAAAACGGAATATTTTGAAGTAGAGACATGATTGAAAAAAAAAAAATTTAATGAGTAATCTTGATCAGACTTTCCCGGATTTTTGATATAGATATACAGTCATTACAATTCAGGTTGGGACGATGGAGCAAGGCCTCCACGCTTTCCTTGAACAAACGCTCGAACCTATAACGGGATCTATGTAAGAGGCAAGTCCTGGACCAAAAGGTACCACAAGTATCCTTAAAACAGCAAACACCTCTAATAATTGAATCCCTATACAATGCCACTCACACTTTTCAGCTCAGATCAACTCATCCTTTTTCAACATACTGTTGGACAATCTAAGATATAGATTGCCGACAGTTTATGAGATCCAAACTAATTATCCAATGGCAGTCATCATGTTTGGATGCACTGATAAAGAAATGTATGAGATTAAGCTTTGGCAGTCTAGTCAATGTAGAAACAGATGTGAGAGAATTGTTCTTGCTAGGCTCCGCATAAGTCACAGTCATCTTACACATTCTTATTTACTGAGGGCTGATGACCCATCTGTGCGTGAAAAATGCAGCATGTGCCTCACCATTTGTGATGTTCTAGTGGAGTGCCAGCACTTCACGTGAGAGAGGAATGAAATTTATCTGGCTGAGCCATATACACTCAGGGAGATATTATCATGCTCAGACAAATTGCATGATGTTTTTAACTTTTATTTCTAATTTAACTAATTTATCTCATTAATAACACTGTTTATAAATACCATGTGTATTGCTGTAATTTTTGTGGCACAGTATGGCTTTCGCTTTTCACCAATAAACCTGAATCAGTCAATCAAAGCTATTAAAATGACTAATATAGTGCAGTTGACTCTCACTATAATAAACTGTAGGGATCACAAGAATAATTTGATGTAATGAATTGCCTTTAAATTAGCATTGTTTTTATGAAAAGTTGGTCAGGGTTTTCAGTAGTTTATTATAGTGAGTGAGTTTATATTATAAGTGTCTCCAGGCTACCTAAAGGATACATCAAGGAAACATCATTTTTGTAACTATTGCCTGTTATATCGTTCCTTCAACATGCTTATCAAAGACACTCAAAACATCTAATGGGAACCATGAAAAGAATCCAAACCTCACAGTGTTTACAAGCCACACCATTATCCACTTTCCAGGGATGTCCTTGCCTCACACCTGCACCCAGGCATATGTTTAAAAATCTCACTTGCATGTATGTTTTATGTTTTTCTTATTAAATTGCATGTTTCTATCACATATGCTGTCATCGTTCTATTCCTCAAAGTTCAAAGACCACCTTCCCTCATTCTGTCCTCATATTCATAATTCCATAGGCAAGTTGTCTCCCATCTCCATGGAGATGGGAGAATTAACGCCTTTTTTATTTCAAATATCTAGCTTCATTGACTACCTTGAAGTTAATTCCCAATTATATGATACTCTGCCTTCATTGTCCTTTGTCAGTAATGCATAACTTTACATTTAGAAACATTAAATTGATATTCATTAACATTTGTCTATAGAATCAGTTCAAGTCACTGCAGAGATTTTGTCGCATATAATCCTTATCACATATGTCCTAAACTTAGTACCATCAGCAAAGAAATGGATATTACCCTCTAATTTATCTCCAGTATCATTAATGTATAAGTTAAACAACAGTGACTCAAGTATAGTTGTCATCATTAAGGAAACATCAAGGAAAAATCGTTTTTGTAATTGATGCTTGCTATATCGTTCCTTCAACACACTTATCAAAGACACTCAGAATATCTAATGGCAACCATGAAAAGAATCCAAATCTCAGTGTTTCCAAGCCACAATAGTGGCTCAAGTATAGTTGTCATCACTAGATGTCTTTCTCCTTTTAGACTCAGCCCATATACCACTGTCTGATGCTTGTTAGTCAGTCAGTAACTTTCCTATCTGTCAAAAGTTAATTTGCATACACATTCCTTTAAGTTTGTGTAACAAACTTGCACATGGAATCTTGTTAGATGCCTAGGCAAGATCCAAATGTATCATGGTATATTTGTTCCCCTCAGCTGACTCTACTATCACACAATGTTAGCAGATTGCTAAAACAGTACCTATCTTTAACATATGGAGGTATAAAAATTTTACAGTGGTTGCACTGGTAATTCAGAAGGCTTGGTCAGAGGGTCAGATTTCAGATGATTGGAGTAGAGCTCTCATAGTACTCATCTATAAGAAGGAAAATACAACTGAACATAAGAATTACAGAGGTATTTCTTTATTGAGTGTTCCTGGTAAGATTTATGCAAGTATACTTGAGTGGCTAAGTGGAAGGGAAGCTTGGTGAAACAAGCTGATTCAGGCCAAATAGAGATTGTCAGGATCAGATTTTCATTTTAAGACAAATAGTTGAGAAATCTTAGGAATATAACATGGATTTATATTTTAGTTTTATTGATCTGATACATATGACAAGGTTCCAAGAGGAAAGCTCTTCAGAATGCTACAGGTATATGAGACATTATATCAAGCAATTCATAGTCTCTATTTAAGATGTAAGTCAGCAGTTAGAATTGAAGGAAGGAAGTACAGGAAGCTGGTTTGATGTTAAATCAGATGTGTGACAAAGGTGCACATTATCTCCACTGTTATTCATTATCTATGTGGATCACATTATGAAGGAAAGTGGAATTAAATCTGATATCAAAATGGCAAAGTTACATTTATGTTGTGATAAATCTGGTATGAAAATCAGCCATAAAAAGACAAATTGATGATAGACATCAACTATATCCTGAATGGTGAACCTATAGAACAAGTAAAACATGTCAGCTATTTAGGCACAATTTTTAGTGAAGATGGTGAATTATATATGGATGTGGCCAACAAAATTAGTAAAGCTGGTATGGTAGGAAGTCAGATGAATAAATTTATATGGACTAAGAAAGAAATTAGCCAAAACACTAACTATATACAAGACAGTGTTCAAACCAATTTTAACTTATGGATCTGAAAGCTGGGTTAAAAATAAAACATTAATCAAAAACTGGAGACCTCAGATATGAGAGTTCTGAGAAAGATTAGTGAAGTGATCAGATGGCATTATTGGCAGTATCACATTAAAAATGAGGATATCAGGAAATAACTTGCCATTGTTAGCATTCAGGAATGTATTAGTACAGCTAATCTCTTATCCTACCCACGGTCTGACTACTGCTTCAGTTCTTTTGATCCAAACACCTGCTCAAACCGAATAACAAATCATCCTCATAGGAATGAAGGCTTTCATCCTTTATTTCAGTCCAAACTCTCAGCTACCATCCAAGCCTTGGCTCTCAAAAAAAGTGTGCCAATGCTGTAAAAGAAAAAAATTCTCAGCTTGCCACAATTGGCTTAAGACCAAAACTCCAGCTTCCCTCTGTGCCTGTACTGCAGCCTGCAACAGTTGTAAAAGAATTATCACCAAATCCAAGTTAGACTTAGAAAGGGCCAAATGAACACTGTTTGAACACTGTCTTGTATATAGTTACTTTTAGTGTTTTGGCTAATTTCTTTCTTACTCCATATAAATTTATTCATCTGACGTCCTACCATACCAGCTTTACTAATTTTGTTGTCCATTTCCATATTTAATTCACCATCTTCACTAAAAATTGTGCCTTAAATTGCTGAAATGTTTTACTTGTTTTATAGATTCACTATTCAGGATATAGTCTATGTTTCTGCCTATTTTCATCGTCTCTTTGTCTTTTTATTGCTGATTTTCATACCAAATTTATTACAACATAAATTTAACTTTGTTATTTTAACAAACTCGCCTCCTACCCAAATGACAGTAGCTCCTTCTGGTCCCTTGCCAAGGCCATTTGAATCAACTTCTGCCCATCCAGGTTTCCACCACTCTCGCATCCAGATGGTACTGTTGGTACTGTAGTCACTTCACCAAAAGACAAGGTCAACTTACTTGCATCACTCTTGTCTTCCAATTCCTGCATTGATGACCTGGACAAAGTTCCCTCCACTCCACGAAGAATGGCTCCCTTCATGTCTTCTCGGCTAATCTTCTGACAAGATTAGCCGAGATAAAAATGTCAGAAGACTATGTCTTCCATAGTCTTCTGACAAAAAGAAATCCAAAGAATCCTTAACAATCTTGAACACAAACAAGGCATCTGGTCTTGATGGTATCTATCCCACCTATTGTGTTAAAAAAGTGTGCCCCCAAATTAACACCTATCCTGTATCGCCTCTTCAATCTATTCTATTTAACTAGTATCTACCTGACAACATGGAAACAGATCCACATCCAGCCCATCCCAAAGAAAGGTGATAAAAGTCAGTCAACGAATGAACAACTGTCCCATTACTCTCTTATTTTTATTCTCTCAAAAATTATGGAGAACGTCATCAACAGTCAACTCTTCAACCATCTAGACACCTACCAACTAATCAGTGACCATCAGTATGGATTCTGCCACGTGATCTATAGCTGATCTTGCTTTCACCACCCACCTATGGACTCAAACCATGGAGAAATTTGGAGAAACTCACATGGTTGCCCTCGACATTTCAAAGCCATATGATCGGGTTTGACACATGAATATACTGACCAAACTGCTATCCTATGGTCTGCCTTCCTCCACACTGCAACTGGATCAACAACTTTCTCACTGGTCACTCACTACATGTCATGGTTGGATGGCTTACTCTATTCTGATTTCCCCACCAGTGCAGGAGTACCCCAGGGTTCTGTTTTCACCCACTCTCTTCCTCTTTTATATAAATGACCTGCACTCACAGACTTCCAATCGTATTCATAGCTTTATTGATGACAGTACACTCCATTCCTCCTTTTCATTTGACAAACTTGTTAGCACTCAAGTATTTGAATCCTCAAGATCTACCAAGACAAGGGACCTCAGATTCCTAGCTATATCACAGTGGGAAAAGAATAGCCTTGTAAACTTCAGTACTACCAAAATTCAGTTCTGTCTTATCTCTCACAAGAAAGAGCTCGCATCCTTCCCCCTACCTTCAGTAATACTGAGATATCCAAACACAGTCAGATTTCTCTTCTTGGAATGACTTTCACCTCTGATCTTTCCTGGCACAACTCTATTTAAACTATAGTTGCTGCAGCTGCCAAAAAAAACTCAGTTTACTTTTTTGCACAAGACATTACTTCACACCTCTATACAAAGCACAAATCTGCCCAGTCATAGAATATTGATCTGATATTTGGGGTGGTGCACCAAAGTCCTCTCTAAGATTGCTCAATTCTTTCCAGAAGGGAGAGCAGTCTGGCTAATAATGATCTCTTTCTCACAGATCCACTTCAATCTCTCTCTCATAGACATTCAGTTTCTGCCTTGTGCCTCTTCTGCAGATACTTTTATAGATAGTGCTCTGCTGAATTGGCCACTATTATTCCTCCACTCTTCTTCAAAATCATTAAAACAAGAGCCACTGCTAACCAACACCCTTTTACAGTCCATATTAAAACTCACTGAACTAGCTTCACTGCCTCCTCTTTTATTCCATCTACTTCTGTCCTTTGGAACAGTCTTCCCCACTCTGCCTTCCTCAAAGATTATAACCCTTAGCTGTTCAAGCAAAATGTGAATAAACTCCTCCTTTCTTCTATTCCTCTTGCCCATACACAACACTGCTGTGCTATGGGTCTGTGGTCTTTTGTGTGTGGACCATATATATATATATATAAAATAAATAAATAAAATAAAAAAGGTGGTAGTCACTTAAACAGAATAGCAAAACAAGTCTTTGTTGTTAGGAAAAACACCCAGAGGACAACCAAGATGTGGATGGATTGATACAGTAAAAAGTGCCTTGAAAGACAAAAATATATAATCTGGTAATGTTGGAGTCTTGACAGATAACAAATTAATTTGGAAAAAAGTTGTTGATTGGAAGTTAGTGATGGTGCAATGTTTTCATACAGTATTATCCTAATTATCCTGTAACACCTGAGGGTACATAATAGGAATTGATGATAAATACAAGCTGATAAATACTGTCTACTCAACTCTAGACAAAATTCCTGGTGGCAAACCCCAAAGAAAACATTCAGAGTTGCCACTAGGATTCCAGCTATAGAAGCATTTGGTGACGTTTTCTGCAAGAACAAAATCAGAATTCAATGGTGGACTCAAGGAGTTAAACAGGCAGTTAAGAAAGAGAAAAAGTGTATCAAAAGTTCTTGGAAAATATTCAGATTAAAATGTAAGAAAGAAAAGCACTGTTTCAAAGTAGCTGAACAAGAGTCATGGGAATGTAAAGAACATAGAACATAAATATCAACAGGGTGACAAAATATTATTGAGACTATTCAATGGCTTAGAAATGGAGGAGAGAATACTGTAAAAGGATTCCTATATGATAACAGTAACATGAAAACGGAAGACATTCTAGATACCTGGAGTTATAGCTGAACAAGAGTCATGGGAATGTAAAGAACATAGAACATAAATATCAACAGGGTGACAAAATATTATTGAGACTATTCAATGGCTTAGAAATGGAGGAGAGAATACTGTAAAAGGATTCCTATATGATAACAGTAACATGAAAACGGAAGACATTCTAGATACCTGGAGTTATTATTACTTTGAAAGATTGATAAATACAGTAAACAAGCAGTGATGATAGTATGGTTGTAGAAAATATTCAAGAGGAATACAATTGGAGTACATATCAGTACTTGAGCTAGAAAAAAAAAAAAATCAACTACCACCACCAGGAAATAATATGTAGGATTTTAAAGAAATAAGTTTCATGCAGCTTTCAAACTCTGCATCAAGCTGCTTATCCACCTTCTCCCCCTAAAGCTACTATTAGTTCCCAGGTGTCTACTTGCAAGTCAGCCTATTATGACTGCACAATTGTGACAGTGGCCAACATCTGCTGTAAAAACTGTGGTAATCAGGCATGGCAGACTGTCATGGACATTATCCACAAAATCAGATGAAGGAAAAAAAACTTATACACCCTCTGTCCAAAAAGAAACAGAACTTTTGATAGAAAATAAAACACAGGCCAATTATAATTATTCAAATCATTTATTTCAATCAATATACTCTCCCTCAGCATTTGGCACTGTCAATTAATTCGTTAAATGAGTTTTTTGTATCGGATTTTGCAATACTGTTGAGGGTCGTGATTATTACTGCTGCTTGAATGTTTTCAATGGTGTCGTATCGCTTTCTTTTCATTAGCAAATGAAGTCAGGGGAAGAGAAAGAAGTCACAAGGTGCTAAATCAGGTGAATACGGCAAGTGATCCAACACACACACAAACTCAGTTTTTGCTCAAAAACTGTCTCACAATGTTCGAATGATGAGATGGTGCATTATCATGCAAAAGTGACCAAGCTGCCTGCATCACGATATTCATGCCGTATACGATGAATTCTCGCTATCAATCGCTTCAAAACTTTGAGATAAAACTCATCATTGACCGTTTGGTCAGGTGGAACGAATTCTTTGTGGATAATGCCCTTGGAATCGTAGAAACAAATCAGCAGCATTGTCTTTACTTTTGGCTTCTCCAAGCAATTTTTTTTCAGATGCCCCTCTTCTGGTGATCTCCACTCAGCACTCGGGCGCTTTGTTTCAGGGCTCATACTCAAAACACCATGTTTTGTCACCAGTAACGATCATTTCAAGGAAGTTTGAGTCCTTATGAGCAGTTTTAATGAGATCCTTGCAGTGTTTTCAATTTGATACATTTTTTGGTCGTCGGTTAACTTGTGGGGAACAAATCGCGAATTCAATTTAAGAAGGCCCAAACTCTCAGTCAAAATGTTGTGCACAGTTGATTTTGAAATCCCCAATTCATCTTCAATCAATCTCACAGATGATTTCAGGTTTTCTTTAATGAAATCACACACTTTTTGGATTGGATGTTAACTTCGCTCAGTCCAGTTTTTGGATTGCCCAACTTTTCGTCGTCCTTAAGCGTCTCACGACCACTTTGAAATCTCTTAAACCACTCGTAAACTTGAGTATGGGATAAGCATTCATTACCATATGCTTTTTGAAGCATTTGATGCATTTCGGTAAAACGTTTACTAAGTTTAACACAAAAGTAAATCTCAGCTCTCTGTTTGAAACTCATTTTCTGACCGTTCGTCAAAACACATTGTCACTAGCACTATAACTGGGCTTCTAATGAAACAAATGTCATTAACAGTTGACACAACACTAATGAAGGTTTCCACTTTCAAGAACAAAAAAATACAATAGGTAGTGCCACTAGTTTCTTCTATTTTCAAAAAGTTCAGTCTCTATTTGGACAGAGGGTGTACTTCTTTGCAGCAAGTTATAATCATTGGAGTCTTTTCTGTAATCTGCAGCTACTATTAACAACTAACATAAATAAATATGGATGCTTGAAATTGCCTGAGATATAGAATATGGAAAACTGGAATTTTAAGACCTTCCACCAAATAATCAAGGATTATGACTAGGACATATAGGGTACCCTTCCTAGGACTATTTGAGATTCTAAATTTAATAATTTTTTTCACTTCTATCTTATTGACTATGTGCACAGTATAATCTTATATTGTATCCTTGATGATGTCTTTGTGATAAAATTGGATGCATTAAACTATTGTTTATTTTGCTGCTCTATATTGATGCTTCATTTTCACTTAAATCTGCAAAACTGTAGTTTTTTTTATACACTCGAAATTAGATTTTTAAATGAAATTTTAAAATAGTAAAAAAAAAAAATATTTCAACAAAGACTAATAAATATCTTCATTATTATTTTTGATGCTTTATGCAACTGCATGCTTACTTTTCCAAATAAATAGTGCATTGCAATGCTGCAGTATCCAACTAGTAAGTTGTGTTTGAAATTTATTGTAAGCATGGATGCTTATGAATGCTTTCAATGATAGATGAATTTCTTTGGCCAACGTGAGATTGCCACCATTCCCACGTGAGATTGCTGCCTGAAGTGACTTGAAAAACATTATATTTGTTCTCTAGAGCAGGATTTCTGGTTTATCTAATTTTAACCCACCCATGTTATTTGATGTTCAGTATTATTATTACATGACACCTCCTTGGAGCCCAAGGGCTTATTAAGGGAGGGCACCAACTTTACAACTCTCCATCTCCAGCACTTAATCTACCAATTATAGCGAACTGACTCTACCATCATCACCTACACCAATGCCATCTACTGTCCACAACCATCACCACTAGTATTTTTTGTCTGTAAATTGTCTCAAGGCCGATTTGTCTATCTGTGGGATGAAAAAGCCAAATTTCTGGGAAAAAAAGCCTTGCTACCTCTATATAAGATTGGCTAACTCACATTAACTTGAAAAAACCCATATGAAGATTCCTCTTATCAGGACTAGAATCGAATTTGGCTTTCCAATCGAAGGGCACAATGTACCATCATTCTTCCAATTGTGCTACAAAGGTGCTATATCATTTGTGATATCAACATTTGCTGTGATGAAATGTATGTTGCAAAACTTATAAAAATCGTGGGAGGTGTGACATGCACACGTACACCACACACACACACACACACAACAGAAAGAGGGAGGAAAAGCCTAAATCCCCATAGTACTAGTGCTATTTTAATCTCACTATTACAAACAATAAAAACTGAAGCATTATAGTGAACTGAATTTCCTAAATGACATTACAACCAGGAGATAAAAGAAATGACAGGAAACATAATAAAAGAAAATCACAAGGAAATAAAACAGAAAAAATTAAATCATTATCATAATGTAAACCCCATGGATGGGGTTTACATTAAAGAAATAAACCTTGATGTTTTTATTAAAGTTTTGAAAGCAATTCTCTCATCAGAAATCAGGCACATACAGGCCCAGTCTTAAATGACAATTATTAAGCAACAGTTAAAACAGCCATTAACCCCCGAACCGGCCACAACGTCTATAGACGTCCAGCTAAATCTGGATACGATTCTGTAACACCCATTGAATAACGCAGATAAGAAGTGCAATTTGGTCTTACTATTTCATCCACATCGCCAGTAGGGAGGTTAAGCCAGTGATGCAACCAATGTTGTCGTTTCCTGATATGTTGGTTGGAATTACAGCCAAAGTAGCTAACAGTGTTTCTGTTAATTTGTGTGCAGCTAATTCTTATAGTGATATACAGTAGATACTATAGTGAAGACCACTGTAATAAAATAATGTGCTACAATGAACTCTAGAAAAGTCCCAGCCTAAATCCCCATTGCACTAGTGCTATTTTAATCTCACTATTACAAACAAAAGCTGAAGCACTATAGTGAACTGAATTTCCTAAATGATATCACAGTCAGGAGACAAAAGAAATTACAGGAAACATAATAAAAGAAAATCACAGGAAGTAAACCTTGCTTCCTGACATTGAAAAAATTAAATTATTTTCCTGACCCCCATGGAGTCACAAGACTCATTATGGGAGGTCAACACTAGTGAACACAAAGTCTATTATACCACTCCTTAAAATCATCCACAGTCTGCACACTCACCATCCTATCAGGCAATGCATTCCATACTCCTATCACTCTCCATGCAAAAACCTTACTTATCTTTTTTAACTCGCCACCTCCTTTTGCAGCTTTCAAGGATGGCTTCTTGTCTATGTTCCTTTCTCTTGTTCTACCATATGAAAAATCTCCTCAGTGTTAATACGATAACTCTCCAACAGCTTAAATATCTCAATCATATCCTCTATTTGCCTTCTATCTACCTCTGCAGTCTGCATGTACTCAGTCTACTCTCGCAGTCAACGTTGTACAGGCCTGACATCAGTTTTATTATCTGTCTGTACCCTCTCCATGGTTACTTCATCCCCTACAAATCATGTTGACCAGATATGAGCACAGAAATCCACTTTTCATGGCCAGTATTCTCCTCAACATTGCCACAATTCTCTGAGTTGTCTTCACAACCTTTGCAATATGTCTCTGGAACTTTAAATCTCTATCCACAATAACCCCATGATCCCTTGCTTCCTCCACTTCTTCTAGTATAACTCCACCAAGTGAGTATTAAGGAGTATTTGGGATCCACAAAAGGAATGTGGATCTCAAATTTTAAAACCTTACATTTAGTTGCATTAAACTGACATCGCCATGCCTTTACCTGCCTTTCTAGCTTATTCAAATCCTCTTGAAGAGCCAAAACATCAGCACTGTTACTAATAAATCTCCCAAGCTTCACATCATCTGCAAACAACTGAACATCTTCCTGTAGTCCTGTGACAATATCATTGACATAAAGATTGAACAGCAGTGATCCCAGGACTGAACCCTGTGGAACTCCACTTGTAACCTTCCTATTCCCTGATACTGCTCCACCATATACAACTCTCTGATATCTATCAGTGAGCCAATCACCAATTCAATCCACTAACTTGATATCCAAACCCATATAATGCAACTTAAAAATCAACTAGTCATGTGAGAAATCATGGGAAATAAAGAAGAATCGTGGGAAACAGAACAAAGGAAATGTCAGGAAATCAAACGTTGAGGACTGATTGGCAGGAACTGTACATAAAGCACAAAATGACAATAAAAAAAAAAAAATAAAAAAAAATGTACAAATGCAAACAATAATAGGAAACATATGCCTAAATTAATGTCTTTTACCTGAAATCTTCATAATGAATTACTATAAATATGCAGACTGTAGAAATTTAGGTTTTTACAATAAAAATTTAATTTAACAACTAAAAAGACAAAATTCTCAATCAGAAATTTAGAATATTTTGCCATATAGATAGTCTTTCAAACACAAAATGAGCCACAACCAAATAATTTTCATAACTTAAATTTTAAATTAAAGACATTTTCATGTAAGGGACATCAATTTAAGCTATGATTATTAATATGTAACATTTCAAAATTTAAACATCAATTCCATTTCATTTTTTATAATTTCATGCGCTTGTTCTTTCCTTTATCTTCCATTGTTGTTTTCATGTTGTCACTTTCTGTGGTTTCTGCCATTTCCTTTATTCTGTTTCCTGTAATTTCCTTGGTTCTGTTTCTGATGATTTCTTTTGTTTGTAGCGATTTCCTTGGTTTTGTTTTTGGTTGTTTCTTTCTTTTGTATGTAGTGATTTTCTTTGTTTTCCCCAATTTCTTTTGTGTTATTTCCCATGTTTAACTTTGTTCTATTTCCTGTGATTTTCTTTGTCACATTTTTTCTAATTTCTTTTGTATTATTTCCCATTATTTCTTTTATTTCTAGCAATTTCTTTGGTTTCATGAAAATGGAATGGGCTTTAGTGTTTTTTCACTAAATATACTATAGCAAACATTTTATAACTAACTATGACTTTGGTTCCTAGAGGTTTGCTATAGTGATTGTCTTCTGATAACTTCAGACATGCTTGACCTGAGCAGGAACATACTATTATTATTAACCAATCCATTTTTTCTAAGTTTTCCTAAAATATTGCTGTATATTTGCAATTAATTTTTCAGCCTACTATTCAAGTCTCTAACAAGAACCACTTTTTCTTTGTCAGATTTCTCTTTCTCTGTTGACTCATAGAAATTCAATTTCTCTATTCTTGTCAATCAAGAGCAAGAAGGTGATCAAGAGAAAAATACAGGAATTGATAGATGGAAATGGGATGCTGTATGGGGATAAATTATTATTATTTGTCACCTCAGTAACTTGGTAAGTTTTATAATACAGCGGCAGCAGTCGGATAAAGGTAATGGGTTTGCAGTGACACTGCTGGACATTGCAAAAGCTTTGACAGGATACCACATGGAATTCTAATCAGTAAACAACACATAGGGATGGACATAAAGTTGGCAACGTGGATAAGAGGGTAGTTGATGGAGAGATATCAGAAAGTAGTTTACTCAGGAGCTTGTGACTAGTGGCATGCCACAGGGCTTTGTTCTTGGGCCACTGTTATTTAATTTGTACGTTAATTGATATAGGAAAGGATCTGAGAGGAACTGTTCAGTTGTTTGCCAGTGATACTAAATTGGGTAGAGTAATAGTTAATACACATGATGTTAAAATTTTGCAGGATGATTTGGATAGACTGGCAGCCTGCGAAAAGGAGAATAGATTTCAGTGTAAGGTGAAAAGATTTTTCACCTTACTTGAATTTTCTATTGATTTGGGTTGAAAAGATTACCAGCTGTGTACCACATTGATGGAACTGTACTCCAGGAAATTGACAAAGCCAGAAATTTGGAAGTGTTAGCAGATAGGGAGTTAAAGTTTAAAGGACACATAGCAAAAGTGGCTAAAGCAGCTCATCAGATTACTTGGTCTGAAGAATAATTTGATGATCAGAGACAAGTAGGTTATTATTCCTCTTTATCGAGCCTTGATAAAACCCCATCTTGACTACTGCATGCAGATCTGGTCAACTGGATTTCTTGGCGATGAGGAAGAGTTGGAGAGAATCCAGAGGCGAGTGACCAAGATGGCAGTAAGTCTGTGGAATGAAGCTTACAAGAACAAGTTGAAGATTTATGGGTTACAGAAATTGGTTGATAGGCAGAAAAGGTATGATATGATTGAGGCATACAAATTACTGAAGGGTTTTTACAAGATTAGTACAGAGGAAATTTTTTAGAACAGGTCTGGTGGTGGGAGAACTAGGGGCTATCCTTGGAAACTGAGCGAGAGTGTAGTTAGTAAGGGTGTTAGAACTAGATTTTTTGTTTGGGAGAGTGGAATAGATTGCCAGAATCTGTTGTGGGTGCCATTACTGTGAGTGACTTCAAAGCAAAGTATGATAGATACTGTGCAAATGTTGGATAGTGCTTGGTGATGTTTAGCACCACCCTTGATGAGTCTAAGGACTCCATGGAGTAGCCCGTAATAATAATTCTTCACTGTTCACACCTTTATTAGGACGAAAGACACAAATCAATGTGTAAATACTATAAAAGGATTTAAACCTATCATACGTTACTCATGTTTTCATTTCAAGAAGTATGTGACCAGACAGTAAAAAGCTTGCACTTTTTTGCTGTACCTGCTTTCTTTTTAATCGGATTGTCCCCTTTTATGAAATGTCCCATATTTTTTAAATATGCATCCTACTTTTCTTATTTTTGCCCTTTTTTTTCATAAACCCTAACCTACCTATTCAATTTGTTGCAAATTATTAAAGAAGTTTACCCTAAGTTAAATTAAAAATGCCAAGAAATGGTATTGTTTAATCCTTTATTCAAGTATAAGCAAGCAAAGTTTGCAGCTGAAGCTTCTTGATAATGCTATGCATTATGGGAAGGTCCACTACCCAGATCAGTTTTGACCTTTATTGAGGTATGTTAAAGTACAGGGATACCTCTGGTACACCTTTTCACTACTTGTATATATGGGATATTCAGGACTTCTGCATTACTTCAATCTTGGTATCTCCTCTAGTTATTTTGGCTTCTACTGGTGACATGTAATAATGTTGGTCTCTCTGTGCTTCCTGGGTAGTAGAGATCTCGAGTCTGCTATAAATCTCACTGAGTAACCCTAAAGGATCACTGTTAAACTCATCACCTGACCTGAATTGCTCCAGACCAGCAATTCAGCAGTGGAGTCTATGCTGAATTACTCAGCAGTGGCTCCACTCAGTAAAAGGCAAAAAACTGCCACTTAGCAGACTCTCTCTACTCCCCAGCTAGCATCAGGAGACCAACAACATGTCACCAGTGAGAGCCAAACCTAGAAGAGATATACCAAGGTTGAAGTAATGCAGAAGTCCTGTATATCCCACATACAAGTAGTGAAAAGGTGTACCACATTATTAAAATACTTTGGGGATTAGAGCAAGTTGTAGCAAGTTTTTTCACTTGATTATAATTTTAATTATAATCAAGTGAAATTATAATTGGAGGCTAGCTGTTAGCAATTTTCAAGTGTAAAAAAGTGTAGTGTTTTCTTTATAATTAATAAAGAATTTATAAAAATAATTTCGAAACCTTCAACCAGTATGAGTAAAAAACGATTAATTGAAGAAGAACGTCATAGTTTTCAGGAAAAATGGGAGTTACAATATTTTTGTATTTAAGGAAAAAAAAATTATGCCTGATATGTAGAAACTATTGCAGTTTGCAAAGAATAGAATATTAAAAGGCATTACGATACAAATCATAAAGAAAACTATGACAAATATGTTGTGAAACTTCATGAAGATAAATTGTCAGAATTAAAGTTGACACTTCAAAATCAACAAAGTGTATTTACCAAACCTATTGAAGTCATCGGCAAAATAGCCAAAGATAAAGCAATTGATATCTTGACTTTCCAGGAACTGACACCGCCCTCCCAGGACTCATTCTTGGATCTTATAACTGCCACCTCAAGCATGGCCTAACAACCTATATCTGGCCTGTCTCATGGATATAATCCAAAGTGTTCCTGATACAGAATATCACCATCTACAATGTCTACAAAACCTCCATCGCAATCCTGGCCTGATCAGATTTACTGACCACCTCCTCACCCTGCAATCTATGTTAGTGACTTCAATTCCCATCACACCATGTGGGGCTATTCCTCTAACAACTGGGATGGTAATAATCAAGCAAACTGGATGGATACATATAATTTGTATTTGAATTATGATGCCAAGCAGAATGGCACTCTCTACTCAGCCAGATGGAACAGAACCTACACCCCCCAGATCTGTGCATAGTCACTAAAGACTCTGAAGACCACCCTCTTTCATCAATCAGAACCATCCTTAACAGATTCCCTAATAGTCAACATCGTCCTATATTAATAGAGATTGGAACATCAATCCCAGCCATCAGCAGATCACCATTCGTTAGATGGAATCTCCGCAGGTCCAACTGGTCTGCATTTCAGAAACAAATCGAGCAAACCATTAGAGCAATTCCACCCACTCCTGATTGCTATCCTAGATTTGTTAAACTACTCAAATCTGCAGCAAAAACCTCTATCCCTAGAGGCTACAGAAAATAATATATCCCATGTTGGAGTAGAGAAAGTGAGGAACTCCTAGCCAAATATGAGGAAACTGAAGATCCAGCTATTGCTAAGGAGCTCATATCAACCATGGATAAAAACAGAAAGGAAAGATGGATCCCAACATCAATAAACTCGATTTCGTCACATCTAGTCGGAGAAGCTGGTCACTTTTGAGAAAATTAGGTGGAGCAGAGCCAACGACACACAAACAACAGTGATAACTCCTGATCAATGGCTAACCATTTATTGAAAACCTCCAAGATTCATTCCCAGCTCTACCAGGAAAATTGCTGTACAAGCTTCCATCAGACAAATCCTGAAGACAGAACCCAAGCTTCCTGAACTCGTACACCCAATATCTTGGGAAGAGGTACAAATAGCCTTAAAACTTACCAAGAATGGCAAAGCAGCAGGAGTGGATGGTATACTCCCTGAGTTCCTAAAGCATCTTGGTCAACATGGCCAAACATGGCTGGCTGCCCTTTTCTCAGAAATCATCATGACTGGTAAACTACCAAAGCTGTGTGCGGGAAGCCAAAATAATTGCTGTGCCCAAACCAGGGAAAGATCCAAATGATGTGAGAAACCACCTTTAAGCTCTTTGAAAGAATTCTCCTTAAAAGAATTTCACCACTCATCAAAAGAGCACTCCTGACTGAACAAGCTGGCTTCAGGCCAGGAAGAAGTTGCTGTGACCAGGTCCTGGCCCTGACAACTCAAATTGAAGCAGGCTTCCAGAAGAAACTTAAATCTGGAGCTGCTTTCATTGACCTAACATCTGCTTATGGCACTGTCTGGATCAGGGGGCCTCCTCCTAAAACTAGGAAATATTATAAAGTGTAAAAAAACTCTACAATTTTTTGAATCTTTCTCTCCAACAGAAAGATCCGGGTCCATATTGGCGGAAAAAAGAGCAGGCCCAGATTCCTTCACAACGGTCTTCCTCAGGGCTCTGTGTTATCCCTTATACTTTTTAACATCTATGTGTATGATCTATCTCATAGCAGATCAAGCAAGTATATGTATGCCAATGATCTAGCGATCTTACATCAATCCACCTCCTTTACCAACCTAGAATCAAACTTAAATACAGACCTGAATACTCTTCCAGGGAAGCCAAATCCAACGAAAACAGTGTCCTCAGTATTTCACCTGTACAATGCAGAGGCGAATCTGCATTGTACAACTACAACTCAACCTTTCCTTCTGTGGAAAAATGGTAGAACATGAACGGAGTGAGCCTGGACAGAAGCCTAACCTATAAAAGGCACATCAACCTCTCCAATAAAATTAAAACCAGAAATATCATTTCAAGGCTTGCTGAAATAACCTGGGGTTGTGGTGCAGAAGTCCTAAGGTCATCTGCACTAGCCCTCGCATTCTCTGCAGCAGAATATTATGCCCCTGTCTGGGAAAGAAGTGCACACACACACACACGCTAACATTATAGACACCCAGCTAAACTCTACCATGCGTACAATTAGTGGGACAGTGAGAAGCACCTCTCTCTCCTGGCTGCCTGTTCTATCTAACATTGCTCCACCACACATATGGAGAAGACAAGCCTCGATTAAGGAATTTAATAAAGTAATGAGCAACCCACTCCTACCCCTACACCAGACTCTCATAAACCCACCAAGTCTTCGCCTCAAATCTAGAAAGCCTATCTGGTCCATGGACAAACTCTCTTCAGCTGTGCTGCCATCAGTGTCTGACATATGGAGAGAATACTGGTCCAACAATCTCCCAGCAAACGGCTTCCTGGTAGAAGATCCCTGTGCTCCACAGCCTGGTTTTGATCTTCCTAGGAAGATTTGGTCATCCATAAACAGGATCAGAACTAGTCAGGGCAGATGTGGCTATCTTCTACATAAATGGGACTATCAGATCACCCTTATTGTGATTGTTCTCCCGTGGCTCAGACGATTACTCATATTGTGTACGACTACCCAAGGTGCCAATTTCACAGTGGTGGCCTACATGACATCCACAAGGTGACAGATGAGGCCTTGAATTGACTTTCCAGCCTGGACCTTAACCTGTAGTTGGTATGATGATGGTGGCGGTGGTTATGGAGGAAACAGAAGATCACGGTCCCGTCTCCCCACGAAGACGTTATTCTCGTAGTTACTCTCATAGTCCTCGTCATAGTATCAACAGAACTCCTCCTCATGTTAGAAGATGATGATACAGTGTGAAATGGGCCTCCTCTAATGGCTCAAGTTTTCTCACACAAGACACAACTGCTCTTTACTTAAACCTCGGATACAGCTACTTTTATGTTGCGAAGTGTTGTGAGAACATGCATCCTTGTCATACTTGGTGCAGCAGGACGATAATTGTCCCTGGCTTAATTATGACAAGTTACTTTTGCTTTATAATTTAAAAAAAAAGGAAAGACTTAGAAAGCAGATTGTGCCTTTTATGTAATGAACTTTTATATGTTAAGATTTTCATCATTTGTTTCTGGAAATTGTGATTGTACTTTTCACTTAGCAGTTTTCATGTAGCCATAAGCATAAATAAATAAATAAAATTGAAGATAATAGAGCTACGGTAAAAACCAGTTATTTGTTATCACATTTAATTGCAAACAAGTCTAAACCATTCACTGAAGGGGGATTTATTCACAAATGTATTATTAAAGCATATGAAGTGGTGTGTCCTGATCAATTAAAGAAATTTAAAAATATAAGATTATCTCAAAATACCATTGCTAGCAGAATTGATGATATATCCGGAAACTTAAGGAATCGACTAAAATCAATAATTCCAACATTTGAGAACTATTCTCATGCAATTGACGAAGTATAGATGTACGGCATATTGCTGTTTTTATTTGTGGATGTGATGTGGACTTAAAAGTAAGTGAACTTCTAGAAATTATTCCTATGCACAATACAACCACTGGAGTTGATATTTTTGATGCTCTTATGGAAGTTTTGAATGAATACAATTAACCATTTAAAAAGCTAGTTTGTCTTGCAACAGATGGTGCTCCTGCCATCTGTTTCAGAGAATATAAAAATGTGTATTATGTTCTTAAAACTTGAGTTTTGAGTACCTAATAGGCATGCAAGTTTTGTGTTAGAAATACTGGGCAGAAATGCATCATTCAAGAGGATATTTTCTTTAATGACATATTTTGGACTGATGAAAAGAACTAGTTGTCCATTGGAACCACAAGCAACATTAATAACAAAAACACATTCTAAAGATGGACTTTAACAATTATTGTATATGGACTTTTACAATTTCATAAAGAAACAGATTGATCTAAAAATGTGACAAAGATATTAGTGGTGTATGCCTGGACCATCTGCTCAATAAAGATTTGTGTAATTTGACAATGTTAATTGTCAAGATTCAACAATGGAACAAGATTCATTCTTGTTCCATTATATAAGGCTTTGATTAGGCCACACATGGACTATTGTGCCCATATTTGGTCACCTGGTTTTCAGAAGGACGAAGAGATGCTGGAAAGGATCCAAAGGCGACGAACTAAGGTAGTTTCTAACCTCTGGAATGTCGAGTATGAGGAAAGATTGTGAAGATGCAACTTGCAGAGTCTGGTGGACAGGAGGTAGAGGGGGAGATATGATAGAGACAAGTTATTAAGGAGTTGTTATAGGATCAATGATGGAGAGGTTCTACAGAAAATAGTGGGAGATCAGGGGAGAACCAGAGGTCATCCCTGGAAACTGTATAAAGAGGGTGTGAGTAGGGGAGTGAGAAGCAGGTTTTTTTCATGCAGAGTTGTGAATGATTGGAATTCCTTGCCTGAGAGTGTGGTGTCTGCAGAGAATTTGTGTGTTTAAAGCACAGTACGCTGAGCTGTGTGTATGATAAGAACCCCCTAGATGAGTCTTTGACTCCATGAGGTCTTGGGTAATAATAATAATAATGTGAGACTAAGATGATGATAATGTTAATTATATTAATTTTAATCAAGATAAACAGTTATGGCTAGTTGACATGAAACGAGTAGAAAAAAATTGTTTTAACTAGTATGACTGTCAATTCATGTCTGCTTGCTACGTGTGTCCCATTTGTTTGCTTTATAAATCTTGTTGGTCATCCTTATCTAGGGATATTGACTAACTTTTATTTTGTTATTAAATAGTTTGCCTTGGTTACTAAGGTTTCTTCATGGGATGTGAGATATGTATAGATATGCAAGTTGGATACAACAGAGGAAGGCAAACACAAGACTTAGTTCAAAATGGTGACCCATAGTCCTAACTTGTGTTCTCTTTGAGCATGGTGAACAGATATTGATCATTTGACTGATGGTCTTATGATGATAGTCTTCTGGAAATTTAGTAGAGTGAGTGAGGCATCTGATTATCTATATCAGGCAGTATCAATATCCTATATGGGCCAAGGGTTAACTAATCTGCAAACCCTGCTGGAAAGATCAAACATGAAACCTTTTTAAGCCACTTCATGCCTCCTGAGAGTAAAATAGTGATCTCACACCAGATGTTGGAATTCATCTACAGCCTTAAAAACATTCACAGCTATTCATGCGTACAGCAAGATGTTCATAGCAAGATCTATGGTCTGTCAGTTGGAGAATAGGTCTGCACTCCACAAGGTCAACTAGACTGGCATTAATAAATGCTTACTGCCACATCACAATTTCTTGTCATAACAGGGACCAACTTATGAAATATGACTAAAATTAACCAAATATCAGGTAGTTTCATCAGATTACTAGTACAAAAAATTTACATAAAAAAATTCACTGAAGATGGCAGTGATATATTAAAAGACTTCATCATCATCAAATTCCTGCCATTTACCCTCAAGGGGTGTACAGGATATGATAGTACTACATGAAAAAAAATTACATCATTACTAACTTCCTATCTACAATTTTCTTCCAAATCAGTCTGTTACTTGTCAAGAGTCCAACATTATCAGATCTAATATTTCTATCATCTAAGGCACTTTGTACCGTATCAATCCATCTATATCTTGGTCTTCTTCTGGGTCATTTTGCTGCAAACCTGGCAGAGAATACTTGTTTTGCTAATGTTTCTTCGCCCATTCTGTTTAAGTACCATACCACCTGAGATTAGCTTTGCTAATGCATTCCTGGATGCTGACAATGTCAAGTTCTTGACTAATATCCTCGTTTTTAATATGATATTGCCATTGATGCCATCTGTTCACGCCTATAATCTTTCTCAGGACTCTCATATCTGAGGTCTCTAGTCTTTGGTCAAGTGTTTTACTTCTGACCCTGCTCTCAGATCCATAAGTTAAAACTGGTTTCAACACTGTCTTGTATACAGCTAATTTAGTGTTCTGACTAATTTCTCTCTTATTCCATATGAATTTATTCAATTGACTTCCCATCATACCAGCTTTGCTGATTCTGTTGTCTATTTCTATATTTAATTTACCATCTTCACTAAAAATCGAGCTTAAGTAGCTGAAATGTTTTACTTGTTCCACAGGTTCTCCATTCACAACACAGTTGACATTTTCAATGATTCTGCCTATTTTCATTGTCTTTGTCTTTTTAATGCTGACCTTCATACCATATCTATTACAACAGCTATTCAATTTAGTCAGAGAATCTTGCAGACTTGTAGCGGATTTATTTAGAAGTATAACATCATCTGCATAAAGCAAAGAGCTGACATTAACATCCCCAATTTTGATATCATGTTTAATACCACTTTCCTTCATAATGTGATCCATATAGATAATAACAGAGGGAATAATGTACATCCTTGTCTCACACCAGATTTAACATTAAACCATCTTCCTGTACTTCCTTCAATTCTAACTGCTGACTTACAACTCAAATAAAGACTGAGTATTGCTTGATATAATGCCCCATCGACGCCATATAACTGTAGCGTATTGAATAGCTTCTCTCTTAGCACCTTGTCATATGCCTTTTCCAAGTCGACAAAACTTAAATATAGAGCTTTGTTATATTCCCATGCTTTCTCGACTATTTGTCGTAAAGTGAAGATCTGATCCTGACAGCCTGTATTTGGCCTGAATCCAGCTTTTCTTCCACAATTGTTCTCAACTGTTTCTCAGGTATACTTGCATAGATCTTGCCAGGAACACTCAGTAGGGAAATACCTCTGTAATTCTCACATTCAGTTTTATTTCCCTTTTTATATATGGGTACTATTAGAACTCTACTCCAATCATCGGAATTCACCACTCTGTCCAGGCTTTCTGAACTATGCAATGCAGCCACTGTAAGACTCTTATCCCACCATATTTCAGCATTTTTCGTCGAATATCATCTACTCCTGCTGCCTTTCCACATTTCAAGCCTTTGATGGCTTTTTCTACTTCAAGTATGGATATGATTTCCTGACTGTATGCCTGGTCAGTGTTTTTTACCACTGTGCTGTCATCACTGCTTGTTTCATTTAGCAGTTTTTCAAAGTAACTACTCCATACTTCAAGGATATCTTTTTCTCCTGTTTTCATGTCACCTTTATCATCTCTAACTCCTTTTACAGCACTCTTTCCTTCATTCTTAAGCTTCAACAACCTCCAGAATATTTTGCCACCTTCTTGATATTTATTTTCTATATTCTTGCCAAAGTCCTCCATGACTTGTTTAGCTAGTTTTATGCAGTGTTTAGCTTTCTTACAGTTGTCTCTGTATTCGCTAGGAGCACAAGTTGACTTATTTGCCAGGAACTTTTGATTTGCTTTCTTCTTTTCCTTCACTGCCTGTTTATCTTCCTGTGTCCACCATGGAGTTCTAATTTTTCTCTCCTTGCCGACAACTTCACCACATACCTCTCTAGTTGAATCAATCAGGGCTTTCTTCAAGGCTTGCCACTGAATCTCCAAGGTTTGATTCCTGTTCTCAAACTCTTTCATTTTTTCTTCAATAATCTTTGTGTATTTTAGTCTACAGTTCACATCTGAGAGCTGCTCAACTTTTATTCGCTTTAAAACTTTCTTACATGTTATTCTTTTCAATATGAAATTCAGTTTTATCCTGCTCAGGACTAAATAGTGATCACTTCCAATTTCAAATTCTCTGTACACTCTGGTGTCCTGCACCAGGGAGAAAACATCACTATTAACAATAACATAGTCAATGAGGCTTTTCTTATTCCTTGCCACTTCTTTCCATGTGAATTTGTGTATATTTTTATGTTGGAACATGGTGTTAGTAATAACCAGTCCATGTCCTGAGCAGAAATCCAACAGATATTTGCCATTATTATTAGCTTTGCTCTTTTCTCCAAATTTTTCCAAAATATTTCTGTATGTCTCACAATCATTTCCTACTCTGCTATTTAGATCCCCAACAAGGACTAACTTTTCCTTTTTCATTGTGTCAGTTGCTTTTTCTAAAGCCTCAAAAAAATTCCTCCACTTCTACCTTAGTAGAACCTTCTGTGGGACCATAGGCACAAATAAGTCTCATGTCCAATTCCCCATTCTCATATTTGCCCACATTACTCTACTTGAGACTGACTGCCATTCACGCTAATCTGACGAAGATTAGCCTCGTATTTTGTGTTGAATACTATAGCTACTCCTTCTTTTCCTTGATTGTGCCTGAATATAACATTTTTTATTTATTGATTAGAAAGATCTCACCAGTTTTTGTCTTTTTTGTTTCAATCACCCCTATTATGTCGATCTGGTACTTATCTAATTCCTCAGCTAGTTCCATTTCTTTGCCATTCAAGCTTCTTATGTTGATAGTACCGATCTTTAATTCTGGTGGTGTTGAGTTATGGTGTGTTTTCAGACTTAACACACATAAATATTGAATATTGAAGTGTTGTGTTGCAAATAATAAGAGATCTTGGATGACAGTGGATAAAAATCTGAAATTTAGGGGACACATTACCAAAATTGTGAGGACAACACAATGAATTCTAGGAATGATGTGAAAGACACTGACTTGTAGAAATAAGGAGATTCTTGTTCCATTGTCTAGTTCCATTGTGACTTGGAAACCCAAAAAAAATGATGATTATGGAAGGATGACATGGATTAGAGAAAATGGTATAAGAACAACTGCTACAGAGGATATAGTTGAGATATTTAATGAGTAGTTGATAAAGGTCTTTCATTTTTGTTAATGTGACATCATGGAGAGTTTGAGAGAAGTGGATGATGAGGAGAGACTAAGTAGCAAAGAGAGGATTTATAGAAATAAGGAGATTCTTGTTCCATTGTATAAGGTTCTGATTAGGCCCACACATGGACTACTGTGCACAGATTTGGTTACCTGGTTTTCAAAGGACAAATGTTGGAAAGGGTTCCAGAGATGACTGACTAAGGTAGTTTCTGATCTCTGGAATGCCAGTTCTGAGGAAAGGTTGAGAAGATGCAATTGATATTGATAGTTTGTTAGGGAAACTTAATATGAGGAATTTTGTTTGATATGGTGTATTTATGTGAGAAATTGTAAGCAGTTAGTAAGGAATTGTTATAGGATCAGTGTTGAAGTGGTTTTTATAGAAAATGGTGGGAAATCAGGGGAGAACCAGCAGTCATCCCTGGAAGCTGTATAAACAGAATTTTTTCATGCAGATTTGTGAATGATTGGAATGCCTTGCTTGAGAGATTGGTGTCTGCAGAGAATTTGAGTGTATTTAAGATGCAGTGTAATGAGCTGTGTGCATGGCAAGAGGACTGACCTCCTAGATAAGTCTTTGACTCCATGGGGGTCTTAGGAATTGTTATAGGGAAGCTGTCACCCTTTTTCACATTGCTTTCTAGTGATTGTTAGAATAATTGAGTTCTGAAGTGCACATTGCTTGTTATTGGCCTAAAATAGCTTAAAAAAAGTACTCTTTTTCCTTCCAGTTCAGGAGCATGATTCCTGGATTATCTAAGTCTTAGTCTACTCAAGGTACTGAGATCCATCGTTTAAAAAAAGTGAATGAATAGTCTTTGTCACGGAAACTTAATATGAGGAATTTTGTTTGATATGATGTATTTATATGAGAAATTGTTATGAAAGGTTTTGTGGAAGGAAAAGGTATGAAAGTTAGTGCTATTTGTGCAGGATTAGTGAAACACATATGAGGAACTTTGTTTGGTGTGTGTGGGGGGGGGGGGGGGGGGGGAAGGAAGTGTAAGGTGAGATGCGGTTGACATGCATTAGCAAATTAACACAGTGAGTTTAGGCTGAGTAATCATTATAGTTACGGTAGACTTCAATTATAGGGACATAGATTGGAAGGTGGAAAGATCACATGGTCAGAAAGAAATGGAATTTATTCACTTATTGAGAAATAACTTGAAACAGCATGTGATGGAGAGGACTCAAGAGTCTGAAAGTACTGAATCTGATGGCAGCATCAGAGGATCTGTGTATAGTGGTCACCTCTGATTAGGGATTGATCATGCTGTTGATCCCTAATCAGATTAATCCTTTGTTGAAAAAAGTGGAGAATATTGACCAAAGGCAAGAAAATATGTTGGTAAGATTGTTGTTGAAAGTGCAGCAGTAGAAGCTAAGGAAAACAAAGAGGTGTCGTGAAAGAAATGGTGCACTTGCAGGGAATCCTTCACAACACAAAACATGAGCTTATATGATTGCAGAAAATGTCAGGTAAGTCATATCTGAGAGAGGTGCAAGATGAGAAAAATGAACATATGACAAAGCAAAAGAAGGTGAGTAAGGTGAAAGTTAAATCGGACTTGATTGTTCTGGCTGGCACTAATGACTGGAAAACAAACACACAGGTATGAGAGAACATACGAAGGAGTTATTGGAAGAGGCAAAAAAAAAGATAAAACAGGAGATTTTGGAAGTTTATTTTGCACTTGGTTAGACTATAATAAATTTAGTTTAATCCTTTATCTAAATGTAAGCAAGCCTTAGTATCTCCACGTTTGGGTCTGCCTCCCACTGACGAGACCTCAATAAAAGTCGAAACCTGTCTGGGTAGTGGCCCTTCCCTTAATGCATAGCTGTATATATGTCTGCAAGGAGATGTGCTTTGCATTATGGAAGATACTAAGACAAGAAGCGATAAGAGCTTGGTCCACCTTTGCTCAGAATTGCCTGGTGTTGCACCACCTTACCTCAGTCCTGAAGATATTTGCTTACACTTTATCCAAGTGTAAGCAAACTTTGTTTGCTTGCACTTGGATAAAGGATTAAACTAAATTTATTATAAAACAGGAGAATAAAAATTTTGAGTCAGTTGTCACACTAAGAGACAAGTTGGAATCTGCTGTCACACTGTGATAGAGGCAAGTTGAGGAGGAGGGCTATCATTGCAAATGAGACAATGGATAGATTTATCTTATTTATATAACATATGGGTAGAAAACAGAATACAGATTGGCGGTTCAATTAACCAGCTGATAACACTATTTGAAAGTAAGTGCAAATTCCCAAGCCTTCAGGGAAGGATTATGTGGGACAGTCATCAGTGATATGATGCATAGTCTGCACACTGCTATACATGCAAGATGGAGACTGAAATTCTCTACAGATCTAGTAAGTGGGCACAACAGTCTTGTCTGGCTGTAAATCTGTTTAGTTGACTCCAAAGGTGTTGAGGTAAACTGATTCCTGGAGGTTTAACAGTTAGATATGTGATCAGGTACTTTGTACAGGGTGTCCCAAAATTCATGCAAGAAGTAATTTTGATAGAAAACACAGGTTTTTAATTAAAAATTGTAATTTCTTATTGATTCATAAAGTATACAGTATAGGGTTATGCATGGAATAGCATATTGGGTAAATGGCCTCCACGACTTTGCTGGCACATACGCACTCTTTTGTCGAAATTTTCCATGACTGTTTTGCATAAATATGGCTGAATTTCGTTGATACAGCGCTCAATTTCCTCCTTCAAGACGTGGGTGGTCGTGGGCTTGTTGGCATAAACCTTAGACTTCAAAAAACCCCAAAGAAAAATGTCCAACGCCGTTAAGTCACATGATCTGGGCGGCCAATTCTGTTCACCAAAACGGGAAATTACACGACCAGGAAATGACTCATGCAGTAATTGAATTGTTTCTCGGGCTGTATGGCATGTGGCACCGTCTTGTTGAAACCACATGTCGTCCACATCCATATCTTGCAATTTAGGCACAAAAAACTGGATTATCATGTCGTGATAGCGAGCACCATTAACTGTTATTGCCTTACCAGCTGCATTTTCAAAGAAGAATGGACCAATGATGCCTCCAGCCCAAAATCCCCACCAGACAGTGACACGTTGTGGATGCATTTGTTTCTCAACAATCACTCGTGGATTTTCTGAACCCCAAATGCGACAATTTTGTCGATTAACGAAGCCATCAAGATGGAAATGAGCCTCATCACTGAAGATGATTTTGTTCAAAAAATAAGCATCCACTTGTTGTTGTTCCATAATCCATTCAATGAACTCTTCGCTGTGTGTGGTCATTTTTAATAACCCTGAACTGTCAGCTGTCATGTCTTTTTTTTCTCGTTGGCAACACTTTACCGCACAAATGGCGCTAAATTTAAATCTTGCGTGAATTTTGGGACACCCTGTATATATATATACTCACACACTGTATGTATACACACACACACACTGTATATATACTGTATGTATGTATAAATGTATCACACTATATATATATATATACACACACACACACATATATGTTCATTTTAATATAAACTGACTAAAAATCCGAGAAATATAACAAATTGAGATTTATTTGAAAACACAACATGTTTCATCGGGATTGACTTTATCAGGCGTTAAGAACATAGAAAGCTATTAAAAGACACTGAAAAAAACATTGAGACACTCTAAAGCTATACAATTATAAAGCTATAATATTCAACTGTAAGTTACAGTTATTATGAACTTGAGCTATAGTCCGTGTTAAAGTTCTATTGTTGTACACTTGTGCGTGTGTGGAACCACACGATCTCCAGTATCTGATAGTAGAGCTGAAAGAGTGAGGCAAATTATAGCTGAGATTATTGTTTATATGAAGAGGGGTCCAAGGTGATTTCTTTTGACTCGACAATGCGGCATTCTACCTCATCGTAGCAAATGTGTAGTTTGAAGTTGTTGTCCAATTTACTTCATGTTGGCGGCCTTCGTTGTTCGTGCTTATTGGAAACAGGACATGGCCTGATAGGGCAGTAGCTTTGGTTCTCTTGTAAGCAATGTCTCTCTGGTGTTCCTCGAGACGTAGGAAGATAGATTTCTCCGTTTGACCATAGTAAGGTTTTCCGCACTCACATGTGACTTTGTATATACACACGTGACTTTGTATCAATTATTCCGAAGTTCCTACAATTTAAAGAAATCATTACTACAGCACACTAAATTTACACAAAAGCTAAACTAGATCTTTTAACGGAGAGGATTTGCAACACAAAATGCAATTTATCTTTGCTTTTCACAGAAAAAACATCATTAGAAAACCAATTAGCAGCCTGCTTATACCTTGATTCTTGGAATTATATTAAAGAATTAAGTACACAGCGTGCATTACAATCTCAAAACTTAAACAAACACAAGCTTATCAGAAAGTTCAACTTACTCAAGTCAAGATAAGAAAGGTCTACTCTAAATAATTGTCATAACAGACTTAAAAATTTGGTGATTAACAAATTGTCATACATCCTAAGTCCCGATGAAGAGAAAATTCTCGAAAAAGGTCTAAATTTTGTATTGGCACCAAAATGCATTCCTAAAGAACTACTTTTAACTAAGATGGAGAAAGCAGCTTCACTACTTCCTACCGCAGACGCGAGTTTACTTCGCATAGAAGCAATTCTTGCAATCAACAATGCAAAACCTTATTTTGATAATATATCCCCTGGTGAGAGACTTGCAATTAAGAATCTAAAAATTAACAAGGACATCGTCATCTTAAAAGCTGATAAGGGGAATGCAACTATAGTTCTAGATAAAATAGACTACCGAGAAAAAATCTTAACATTGTTAGAGTCAGATAGTTATTCGGAAATTGAGAGGGATCCAACAAGAGAAATATACAATAGAACCAATAATCTCTTACAAAAGACCACAGCAACTCCACGAAAAATACACGGCTTTCCATCCGTTCTTTACACCCACTCATTACAAGGTTATATAGTCTCCCTAAGGTACACAAAGAAAACTATCCACTGAGACCTATAGTAGACAGCATCGACTCACCCACATACAGGTTATCCAAATATCTGCCGTCATCGTTAAAAGCTTATGCAGGAAAATCTTCTTCTTATATTAAAAACTCAACAGATTTTGTCTCTAAAATCAAGGACTTGAAACTCAAATCTTCTGACATCATGGTGAGCTTTGATGTGGTAGCACTCTTTACCAACATTCCGACACAGGAAGTTCTCCATATTTTGAAGAACAAGATTTCAAATAAAATGTTCTCTCTGCTATCTCACTGTGTAAACTCTGGCTCTTTTGAATTCGAAGGTAAACTTTATAAACAGGTCAAAGGATTAGCTTTGGGAAGCTCCCTCTCTGCTATATTAGCCAACATTTTTTTTCGAAGATTTTGAACAAAAGGCAATCTCCTCTTTTAGTTTAAAACCAAGAATTTAACTTAGATATGTGGACAATATATTCCTCATATGGGAGCATAGTATGGAGAATCTTCACAGGTTTCTCAACCACTTAAACAACCTCCATCAGAATATCAAATTGACCATGGAGATTGAAGAAAATAGTTCCCTCTGTTTCCTAGATGTTAAACTCACCAAGACGCCTGAATCAATAAAAGTCTCTATATTTAGAAAGCCAACACACACACGGACAGATATTTGCATGCGCCCTCACATCACCATCCAGCGCAAAAGTTGGGTATTATATCAACTCTTGCGAATCATGCAAGATCTGTACTGTCAGATGAAGAAGAAGAACTAAAAAAAGAACTACAACATCTGAAATGGACCTTTAAAATCAATGGCTACTCTTTAAAAAGTATCAACAAACAATTATCCCACCGTCAACGTAGCAACGTAGACACAGGATGACTCCAAAGGTTATATATCCTTGCCATATATCAGCACACTATCCAAAAAACCGAGTAGAATCTTAAAGAAATTTAACATACAAACGTGTTTCTCGACTCTTCCAAAAATAAGATCGAGTTTCAGCAACTACAAACAATCTCACAACCTTTTACAATTCCCAGGTGTATACAAAGTCACATGTGAGTGCGGAAAACCTTACTATGGTCAAACGAAGAAATCTATCCTCCTACGTCTCGAGGAACACCAGAGAGACATTGCTTACAAAAGAACCAGAGCTACTATCCTATCAGGCCTGTCCTGTTTTCAATAAACACGAACAACGAAAGCCGCCAACATGAAGTAAATTGGACAACAACTTCAAACTACACATTTGCTACGATGAGGTAGAATGCCGCATTGTCAAGTCAAAAGAAATCACCTTGGACCCCTCTTCATATAAACAATAATCTCAGCTATAATTTGCCTCACTCTTTCAGCTCTACTATCAGATACTGGAGATCGTATGGTTCCACACACGCACAAGTGTACAACAATAGAACTTTAACACGGACTATAGCTCAAGTTCATAATAACTGCAATTTACAGTCGAATATTATAGCATTATAATTGTATAGCTTTGGAGTGTCTCAATGTTTTTTTCAGTGTCTTTTAATAGCTTTCTATGTTCTTAACGCCTGACGAAGTCAATCTCGACGAAACATGTTGCGTTTTCAAATAAATCTCAATTTGTTATATTTCTCGGATTTTTAGTCAGTTTATATTAAAATGAACATATCCAACCTCCAAGTTAATAGTAATAGGCATATATATATATTCACACTGTATATATGTATATATATATATATATATACACACACACATATATACACACTGTGTATATATTTATATCATCAGTTACATCAGTCTTGGGACTGGTAGCTCAGCAGCAATTTCCTCCATTCTGCTCTGTCATTGGCTTTCTTCTTAACCTCCTGGTAACTCCTCAAACCCGTGCTGTCTTTGACTTGGTCAAGAAAGCTTTTCCTTGGTCTGCCTCTTCTTCTTTTCCCCCTCTATTTTGCCTTCAGTTATTCTTTTCACAAGTCAATCAGGTCGAAGTATATGTCCAAACCACCTATCCCTTCTAATTTTTGATCAATTTTATTAGAGTTCTTGTTTCGTTTATCTCTCTCAGGACTTGTTGGTTTGATTTGTTTTCCATACAGTGCAATGTATGGATGTGAAACCTGGTAAACAATGTCTTTACATTAGTAAAGACATTGTTTACAACATTAACATTAGTAAACAATGTCTTTACTAATTTTTTTTTCAATTGTAGGTTGAGGTTTCCTGTTAAAATGCTTTTCATCTTAGAGAATTGGGCTTTTGCGTTGTTTATTCTTAATCTTATGTCTTCTCTTGTTCTGCCATCTTCTGTTATTAGGCTTCCTAAATATTTAAAGCTTTTCACTTGTTTTATTTGTTCCCCACTGATGTCTATATGCTCTGTATTGATAGGGATTTTGCCTGTAACAATGATTTTAGTCTTATCTGTGTTGATTTTCATTTTATATTTTTCAAGGTTATTTAGTAATTCTAGCATTGTTTTTAACTTTCTTCTGTTTTCTGCTACAAGGGTTATGTCATCAGCAAATCTTATACACATGACTTGCTCACCATTTATCTTTATGCCACTATTTATTTTATCTTTAGTTTCCTGAATGGCATTTTCAATATATAAATTAAATAAAAGTGGTGAAAGTATACATCCTTGTTTACTCCACTCCTGATATTTATTATTTTCTCCTTATCATTGATTTTAATCCGTCCATTTTGATTTTTGTAAATTTGATAAATTATTTTCCTATCCCTCAAATCTATGCCGTTATTAGTTAGACAATTTAGGAGTATTTGCCGGTTTACTTTATCAAACGCTTTCTCTAAATCAAGGAAGCAAATGTAAGTATTTTGACTAAGGTCTAATCTTCTTTCTATTATTGTTCTTAAAGAGAGTATTGCCTCTCTTGTTCCTTTATTCTTTCTGAATCCAAATTGGTCTTCATCCAATAGACAATCTATTTTTGAATAAATTCTATTTTGAATAATTTTTAGCAGAATTTTGCTAACACGTGGGATTAAAGCTATTGTTCTAAATTGGCTGTATTTGTTTGCATTATTCTTTTTTTTTGGTATTGGTATTATGGTTGATTTCATAAACTCTTTTGGTATTTCTCCTCTATCATAGATTTGGGCTATTAATTGATAGAGTAAGGTTTTTGTCTCATCACCTAGATTTTGTAGCAGTTCTATAGGAATATTGTCTACACCTGGACTTTTTCCATTACTCATTTCGGACAGTGCTTTATCAAATTCTTCTCGCATTATTCAGGGTCCTAGATTACCTTCATTTTGATTTTCTATGCTGATATCAACATCAAGTTCATCGCCATTGTAGAGATTTTCAAGATAATTCTTCCATTCCATTAATATATCCTCAGATTCTATTAGTAATTTTCCATTTTCGTCTTTGATGGCATTGTTTTTGCTGTTCTTATTAAATTTGAAAGTCAGTTTGTTAATTTCTTTATAAGCTTTCTCTGTGTTTTCTTTTTTAAATAACACTGGCCAACAAAAAAAAAATTTTTTTTCTACTGATTATGATCTGACACTTGTTTTTGGGTGTGCTGATTTCAAATATCAAACCCATTTTTCTCTGTCACGTCAGGTTTTTCCTCTATGGCATTTTCTTTTTGCTAATTTGTAAGTTTTTGATAGTTTTAAGGAGGCAGTACTATTTAGAGGATCAAAAAAATCGATTTTTTAATATTATTTTCTGAAAGTATGTACTTTTAAAAATCTGTTCCTAACTTTTTATCAAGAAATTCGAAAATTTCCCGAAGATATAGCCTATTATTCAAAGCAGTGCGCAGATCAGAATCGGAGCACTCACCGCTCTCGCTTGTTAGTAAACAAATAAATGCGTAAGACCCTGCAACGGCACGTACTGGCACTTTAAATGCGAGAGAATCCAATAACCGACCTAATACATTTAGGCGATGAAAAGTAGGCGATGACAACTGCCTAAAACAAATGAATGCTATATGCATCATAGCGGACAAAGAACGATCGAAATCAGTCAATCGTTAATCGATCGTGAAAGTATGATGAGCGCTTATAATGTTTCAATAAAGTCTCTGGTTTTTTTTTGTCTTGTTAATTGCATGTTAGTTGGCAGTGAAGAAAATACATCATATCTACTACTCGAAATTGTGTAAATAGTGTAGATTCCTTCTGCTACATTTGTGGCAGCTTTACTGTTCCCAGTCAAAGGACAAATATCGTTGATTTCGTTAAGAAAGTGTACTTTGCATACTTTGACGTAAAAATTGCAGATCAGGACAAGTCATGGGCTCCAAATAAAGTGTATAAGTCATGTGTAGACAATTTACGAAAGTGGAGCAAGGGAAAACGCAAAAATTAGCTTTTTGCATTCCAATGATTTGGCGTGAACCGAAAAATCACCTAGATGATTGCTATTTTTGTTTAGTTCAGACTTCTGGTTATAATAAGAAGAAAAAGAAAAAAATTGTGTATCTAAATCTCGACTCAGCAATTCGGCCAGTTGCTCATTCCAATGAAATAGCGTGCCAATTTATAAAGGATTTCCTTTACTTGAGAACAAGCATGATCGGGATATGCCAGATGTTCTTTAGGAGCAAGACCCGGATGTTGATTTAGACAATGAAAATTTAATTTCTAGTTCTGGATCGCAACGTTTTACTCAAGCACCAGTGCGTGCCGTTGCAGGTTCTTACGTATTTATTCATTTACTAACAAGCAAGAGCGGTGAGCACTCCGATTTTGATCTGCGCACTGCTTTGAATAATAGGCTACATCTTCGGGAATTTTTCGAATTTCTTGACAAAAAGTTAGGAACAGATTTTTAAAAGTACATACTTGCAGAAAATAATATTAAAAAATCGATTTTTTTGATCCTCTAAATAGTACTGCCTCCATAAAACTATCAAAAACTTACAAATTAGCAAAAAGAAAATGCCATAGAGGAAAAACTTGACGTGATAGAGAAAAATGGGTTTGATATTTGAAATCAGCGCTCCCAAATTAATAAAAAACAAGCCTCATACGGTGCGTATATATACGCACATACGCACCGTATGTGCATATATACAGGGTGTTCGGGATAAATTTGACAGTTTCGTAAGGAAAAAGAAAATCTTCTTTGTATCTATTAAATTTAATGAATTGACAAAAAAACATTACAGGCAGAGTTAATTACAATACTATCAACAAGATTTACTCAAAATAACCACCATTAGCATCGATCACAGCTTCAATTCTGCTTCGGAACCTCGAACAAGCTGATGCTACAGTCTCCCTGGGAAGGGCCGCAAAAACTGTTTTAATTTTATCCATTAACTGGGCTTTTGTATTACTGGAAGTGCGATTGGTGTCTTTTTCAACTGCGCCCCATACAAAATAATCCATGGGGTTAAGGTCTGGGGAGTTTGGAGGCCAAACATTTGGACTGGTGAAGTCTTAGAAATTTTCAGACAACCATTTTTGACTTTTCCCAGAGGTGTGGCAAGGGGCCGAATCCTGCTGCCATACATACGGCCTACCATTGGCTACCCTTGTTATCCAGGGCTTGACTACAGTTAGCAACTCCACGAACAAAGCCCGAATTCCAATGCCAGGGGTCTTCAACACCTGTTCCTGCAGATTTGCGAGGAATTCTACTGTACGAACGCAATCAGATCATCTGCTAGGGATCTTTCTTCTTGCTACATCCTCGTAGTCACCATAGCAAGTCTCTAGTTCATGCCTGATTGTTTTTACTGTATTCAGGGAGCATTGGGCAGCAGTCGTAATATCCTTATTTTGATGGCGGGCACGAATCATCATGATACAAGTTATTCTCTTCCATGATTCAGGTAGGTTCCAGCTATCCATCCTTTCTGACATCTTGTATACGAATGAAGAAGGGTCCAAACTTTTAAATGAAGAGAAGTGTGTGTTAATACATGTAACTTACGGAAAAATATAATTAATTATAAATATGTCAAATTTATCCCAAACACCCTGTATATATACGCACCGTATGTGCGTATATATACACACTGTATGTATGTATGTATGTATACACACTGTATGTGTATGTATATATATATATACACACTGTATGTGTATGTATATATATATATACACACTGTATGTGTATGTATATATATATATACACACTGTATGTATATGTATATATATATATACACACTGTATGTGTATGTATATATATATATACACACTGTATGTATATGTATATATATATATACACACTGTATGTATATGTATATATATATATACACACTGTATGTATATGTATATATATATATACACACTGTATGTATATGTATATATATATACACACTATGTATATGTATATATATATACACACTATGTATATGTATATATATATACACACTGTATGTGTATATGTATATATATATACACACTGTATGTGTATATATATATATATATATACACACTGTATGTGTATATATATATATATATATATATACACACTGTATGTG